>NC_059479.1:0-640506 GCF_018139145.2 Gymnogyps californianus
AAAACCAGCAAAGGGATAAAAGTCGGCATAGAAAGAAAATTCTTAAATGTGAGGGAGATGAGGGAAAGAAAGGGAAACATTAAAACAGAGGACAGCGAACAAAAAACGGAGGCGTAGAAAGAAGTCTAAAAAGTGATCGCAAAGAAGGCAGAGAAGAAATAATTTTTAAAAGCCAGTGAAGGGGAGAAAAGCAGGCGAAAGAAAGAATGTTAAAAAGCACAGGGATTAAGAAAGTAGAGGCAAAAGTAAGAACTAGGGACAGCGAACTAAAACGGAGACGTAGAAAAAAAATCTAAGAAGCGAGGGCACTAAGGAAAGAGAAAAAAATAGTCAAAAATCAAGGTAGACAAATAAAGACTGCAAAGGGATAAAAGTAGATGGAACATTTTAACAAGAACGATGATTAAGGAAATAAGGAAAAAGTTACAAAATAGGGACCGTGAACTAAAACGGAGAGGTATTAGGAAAACTTAAAGAGCAAGGGCACAAAGGAAACACAAGGAATAGTTCTAAAAACACCAGGAAAGGGAATAAAAGTCGGCATAGAAAGAACATTTTAGAAGCGATAGGCATTAGGGAAAAAAGGGAAAAATTAAAACAGAGGGACAGCGCACAAAAACGGAGACGTAGAAAGGAAGTCTAAAAAGTGATGGCAAAGAAGCCAGAGAAGAAATAATTTTTAAAAGCCAGTGAAGGGGAGAAAAACAGGCAAAGAAAGAATGTTTAAAAAGCAGCGGGGATTAAGAAAGTAGAGGGCAAAAATAAGAACTAGGGACAGCGAACTAAAACGGAGACGTAGAAAAACATATCTAAGAAGCGAGGGCACTAAGGAAAGAGAAAAAATAAGTCAAAAATCAAGGTAGACAAAGACTGCGAAGGGGATAAAAGTAGACGGAACATTTTAAAAGCAGATGGTGATTAAGGAAAAAGTTACAAAATAGGGTCCGTGAACTAAAACGGAGAGGTATTAGGAAAACTTAAAGAGCAAGGCACTAAGGAAACACAAGGAATAGTTCTAAAACACCAGCAAAGGGAATAAAAGTCGGCAAGAAAGAGGATTTTAGAAGCGATAGGCATTAGGGGAAAAAAGGGAAAAATTAAAACGTAGGACAGCCAGCTATAACGTAGACATAGAAAGAAAATTTGAAAACCGAGGGCACTAGGAAGCACAAGGAATGATGCTAAAAAAAACCAGCAAAGGGATAAAAGTCGGCATAGAAAGAAAATCTTAGAAGAGTAGCATTAGGGGAAGAAAGGGAAAAACTAAAACGTAGGGACAGCAACAAACGAGATGTAGAAAGCAAATTTGAAAAGCGAGGCACTAGGAAGCACAAGGAATGATGCTAAAAAAACAGCAAAGGGATAAAAGTCGGCATAGAAAGAAAATCTTAAAAGTGAGGGGGATGAGGGAAAGAAAGGGAAGCATTAAAACAGAGGGACAGCGCACAAAAACGGAGACGTAGAAAGGAAGTCTAAAAAGTGATGGCAAAGAAGCCAGAGAAGAAATAATTTTTAAAAGCCAGTGAAGGGGAGAAAACTGGCAAAGAAAGAATGTTGAAAAAGCACGGGATTAAGAAAGTAGAGGGCAAAAATAAGAACTAGGGACAGCGAACTAAAACGGAGACGTAGAAAAAAAATCTAAGAAGCGAGGGCACTAAGGAAAGAGAAAAAATAAGTCAAAAATCAAGGTAGACAACTAAAGACTGCAAAGGGGATAAAAGTAGACGGAACATTTTAAAAGCAATGGTGATTAAGGAAAAAGTTACAAAATAGAGTCCATGAACTGAAACGCAGAGGTATTAGGAAAACTTAAAGAGCAAGGGCACTAAGGAAACACAAGGAATAGTTCTAAAAAACCAGCAAAGGGAATAAAAGTTGGCAAAGAAAGTACATTTTAAAAGCGATAGGCATCTGGGGAAAAAAGAGAAAAACTAAAATGTAGGGACAGCCAGCTATAACGTAGACGTAGAAAGCAAATTTGAAAAGCGAGGGCACTAGGGAAGCACAAGGAATGATGCTAAAAAAACCAGCAAAGGGGATAAAAGTCGGCATAGAAAGAAAATCTTAAAAGTGAGGGGGATGAGGGAAAGAAAGGGAACAATTAAAACAGAGGGACAGCGCACAAAAACGGAGACGTAGAAAGGAAGTCTAAAAAGTGATGGCAAAGAAGGCAGAGAAGAAATAATTTTTAAAAGCCAGTGAAGGGGAGAAAAACTGGCAAAGAAAGAATGTTTAAAAAGCGACAGGGATTAAGAAAGTAGAGGGCAAAAATAAGAACTAGGGACAGCGAACTAAAACGGAGACGTAGAAAAAACATATCTAAGAAGCGAGGGCACTAAGGAAAGAGAAAAAATAAGTCAAAAATCAAGGTAGACAAATAAAGACTGCGAAGGGGATAAAAGTAGACGGAACATTTTAAAAGCAATGGTGATTAAGGAAAAAGTTACAAAATAGGGTCCGTGAACTAAACGCAGAGGTATTAGGAAAACTTAAAGAGCAAGGGCACTAAGGAAACACAAGGAATAGTTCTAAAAAACCAGCAAAGGGATAAAAGTCGCATAGAAAGAGGATTTTAGAAGCTATAGGCATTAGGGGAAAAAAGGGAAAAATTAAAACGTAGGAACAGCCAGCTATAACGTAGACGTCGAAAGCAAATTTGAAAAGCGAGGGCACTAAGGAAGCACAAGGAATGATGCTAAAAAAACAGCAAAGGGGATAAAAGTCGGCATAGAAAGAAAATCTTAAAAGTGAGGGGGATGAGGGAAAGAAAGGGAAGCATTAAAACAGAGGGACAGCGCACAAAAACGGAGACGTAGAAAGGAAGTCTAAAAAGTGATGGCAAAGAAGCAGAGAAGAAATAATTTTTAAAAGCCAGTGAAGGGGAGAAAAACTGGCAAAGAAAGAATGTTGAAAAAGCGACAGGGATTAAGAAAGTAGAGGGCAAAAATAAGAACTAGGGACAGCGAACTAAAACGGAGACGTAGAAAAACATATCTAAGAAGCAAGGGCACTAAGGAAAGAGAAAAAATAAGTCAAAAATCAAGGTAGACAACTAAAGACTGCGAAGGGGATAAAAGTAGACGGAACATTTTAACAGAAACATGATGATAAGGAAAAAGTTACAAAATAGGGACCGTGAACTAAACGCAGAGGTATTAGGAAAACTTAAAGAGCAAGGGCACTAAGGAAACACAAGGAATGATGTTAAAAAACCAGCAAAGGGATAAAAGTCGGCATAGAAAGAAGATTTTAGAAGAGGTAGGCATTAGGGGATAGAAAGGGAAAAAACTAAAACGTAGGGACAGCCAACAATAACGTAGACGTCGAAAGCAAATTTGAAAAGCGAGGGCACTAGGAAGCACAAGGAATGATGCTAAAAAAACCAGCAAAGGGGATAAAAGTCGGCATAGAAAGAAAATCTTAAAAGTGAGGGGATGAGGGAAAGAAAGGGAAGCATTAAAACAGAGGGACAGCGCACAAAACGGAGACGTAGAAAGGAAGTCTAAAAAGTGATGGCAAAGAAGCCAGAGAAGAAATAATTTTTAAAAGCCAGTGAAGGGGAGAAAAACTGGCAAAGAAAGAATGTTGAAAAAGCGACAGGGATTAAGAAAGTAGAGGGCAAAAATAAGAACTAGGGACAGCGAACTAAAACGGAGACGTAGAAAAACATATCTAAGAAGCAAGGGCACTAAGGAAAGAGAAAAAATAAGTCAAAAATCAAGGTAGACAACTAAAGACTGCAAAGGGGATAAAAGTAGACGGAACATTTTAAAAGCAATGGTGATTAAGGAAAAAGTTACAAAATAGAGTCCATGAACTAAAACGCAGAGGTATTAGGAAAACTTAAAGAGCAAGGGCACTAAGGAAGCACAAGGAATAGTTCTAAAACACCAGGAAAGGGAATAAAAGTCGGCATAGAAAGAGGATTTTAGAAGCTATAGGAATTAGGGGAAAAAAGGGAAAAATTAAAACGTAGGGACAGCCAGCTATAACGTAGACGTAGAAAGCAAATTTGAAAAGCGAGGGCACTAGGGAAGCACAAGGAATGATGTTAAAAAAACCAGCAAAGGGGATAAAAGTGGGCATAGAAAGAAAATCTTAAAAGTGAGGGGGATGAGGGAAAGAAAGGGAAGCATTAAAACAGAGGGACAGCGCACAAAAACGGAGACGTAGAAAGGAAGTCTAAAAAGTGATGGCAAAGAAGCCGGAGAAGAAATAATTTTTAAAAGCCAGTGAAGGGGAGAAAAACTGGCAAAGAAAGAATGTTGAAAAAGGAACGGGGATTAAGAAAGTAGAGGGCAAAAATAAGAACTAGGGACAGCGAACTAAAACGGAGACGTAGAAAAACATATCTAAGAAGCAAGGGCACTAAGGAAAGAGAAAAAATAAGTCAAAAATCAAGGTAGACAACTAAAGACTGCAAAGGGGATAAAAGTAGACGGAACATTTTAACAGAAACATGATTAAGGAAATAAGGAAAAAGTTACAAAATAGGGACCCTGTACTAAAACGGAGAGGTATTAGGAAAACTTAAAGAGCAAGGGCACTAAGGAAACACAAGGAATGATGTTAAAAAAACCAGCAAAGGGAATAAAAGTCGGCACAGAAAGAACATTTTACAAGCGATAGGAATTAGGGGAAAAAAGGGAAAAATTAAAACGTAGGAACAGCCAGCTATAACGTAGACGTCGAAAGCAAACTTGAAAAGCGAGAGCACTAAGAAAGCACAAGGAATGATGTTAAAAAAACCAGCAAAGGGAATAAAAGTCGGCATAGAAAGAAGATTTTAGAAGAGGTAGGCATTAGGGGAAGAAAGGGAAAAACTAAAACATAGGGACAGCCAACAATAATGTAGATGTAGAAAGCAAATTTGAAAAGCGAGGGCACTAGGGAAGCACAAGGAATTATTCTAAAAAAAACAGCAAAGGGGATAAAAGTCGGCATAGAAAGAAAATCTTAAAAGTGAGGGGGATGAGGGAAAGAAAGGGAAGAATTAAAACAGAGGGACAGCGCACAAAAACGGAGACGTAGAAAGGAAGTCTAAAAAGTGATGGCAAAGAAGCCAGAGAAGAAATAATTTTTAAAAGCCAGTGAAGGGGAGAAAAACTGGCAAAGAAAGAATGTTGAAAAAGCGACAGGGATTAAGAAAGTAGAGGGCAAAAATAAGAACTAGGGACAGCGAACTAAAACAGAGACGTAGAAAAACATATCTAAGAAGCAAGGGCACTAAGGAAAGAGAAAAAATAAGTCAAAAATCAAGGTAGACAAAGACTGCAAAGGGGATAAAAGTAGACGGAACTTTTTAAAAGCAATGGTGATTAAGGAAAAAGTTACAAAATAGAGTCCATGAACTGAAACGCAGAGGTATTAGGAAAACTTAAAGAGCAAGGGCACTAAGGAAGCACAAGGAATAGTTCTAAAACACCAGGAAAGGGAATAAAAGTCAGCATAGAAAGAGGATTTTAGAAGCTATAGGCATCTGGGGAAAAAAGGGAAAAACTAAAACGTAGGGACAGCCAGCTATAACGTAGACGTCGAAAGCAAATTTGAAAAGCGAGGGCACTAAGGAAGCACAAGGAATGATGCTAAAAATACCCGCAAAGGGGATAAAAGTCGGCATAGAAAGAAAATCTTAAAAGTGAGGGAGATGAGGGAAAGAAAGGGAAGCATTAAAACAGAGGGACAGCGCACAAAAACGGAGACGTAGAAAGGAAGTCTAAAAAGTGATCGCAAAGAAGGCAGAGAAGAAATATTTTTTAAAAGCCAGTGAAGGGGAGAAAAACTGGCAAAGAAAGAATGTTGAAAAAGCGACAGGGATTAAGAAAGTAGAGGGCAAAAATAAGAACTAGGGACAGCGAACTAAAACGGAGACGTAGAAAAAAATATCTAAGAAGCGAGGGCACTAAGGAAAGAGAAAAAATAAGTCAAAAATCAAGGTAGACAACTAAAGACTGCAAAGGGGATAAAAGTAGACGGAACATTTTAAAAGCAATGGTGATTAAGGAAAAAGTTACAAAATAGGACCCTGTACTAAAATGCAGAGGTATTAGGAAAACTTAAAGAGCAAGGGCACTAAGGAAACACAAGGAATAGTTCTAAAACACCAGGAAAGGGAATAAAAGTCGGCATAGAAAGAGGATTTTAGAAGCGATAGGCATTAGGGGAAAAAAGAGAAACTAAAACGTAGGGACAGCCAGCTATAACGTAGACGTAGAAAGCAAATTTGAAAAGCGAGGGCACTAGAGAAGCACAAGGAATGATACTAAAAAAACCAGCAAAGGGGATAAAAGTCGGCATAGAAAGAAAATCTTAAAAGTGAGGGAGATGAGGGAAAGAAAGGGAAGAATTAAAACAGAGGGACAGCGCACAAAAACGGAGACGTAGAAAGGAAGTCTAAAAAGTGATGGCAAAGAAGGCAGAGAAGAAATAATTTTTTAAAGCCAGTGAAGGGGAGAAAAGCAGGCGAAGAAAGAATGTTGAAAAAGCAACAGGGATTAAGAAAGTAGAGGGCAAAAATAAGAACTAGGGACAGCGAACTACAACGGAGACGTAGAAAAAAAAATCTAAGAAGCGAGGGCACTAAGGAAAGAGAAAAAATAAGTCAAAAATCAAGGTTGACAACTAAAGACTGCAAAGGGGATAAAAGTAGACGGAACATTTTAACAGAAACATGATTAAGGAAATAAGGAAAAAGTTACAAAATAGGGACCCTGTACTAAAACGCAGAGGTATTAGGAAAACTTAAAGAGCAAGGGCACTAAGGAAGCACAAGGAATAGTTCTAAAAAACCAGCAAAGGGAATAAAAGTCGGCACAGAAAGAACATTTTAGAAGCGATAGGCATTAGGGGAAAAAAGGGAAAAATTAAAACGTAGGAACAGCCAGCTATAACGTAGACGTCGAAAGCAAATTTGAAAAGCGAGGGCACTAAGGAAGCACAAGGAATTATTCTAAAAAAAACAGCAAAGGGAATAAAAGTCGGCATAGAAAGAACATTTTAGAAGCGATAGGAATTAGGGGAAGAAAGGGAAAAGCTAAAACGTAGGGACAGCCAACAATAACGTAGATGTAGAAAGCAAATTTGAAAAGCGAGGGCACTAGGGAAGCACAAGGAATTATTCTAAAAAAACCAGCAAAGGGGATAAAAGTCGGCATAGAAAGAAAATCTTAAAAGTGAGGGGGATGAGGGAAAGAAAGGGAAGAATTAAAACAGAGGGACAGCGCACAAAAACGGAGACGTAGAAAGGAAGTCTAAAAAGTGATGGCAAAGAAGCCAGAGAAGAAATAATTTTTAAAAGCCAGTGAAGGGGAGAAAAGCAGGCGAAAAAAGAATGTTGAAAAAGCGACAGGGATTAAGAAAGTAGAGGGCAAAAATAAGAACTAGGGACAGCGAACTAAAACGGAGACGTAGAAAAAAAAATCTAAGAAGCGAGGGCACTAAGGAAAGAGAAAAAATAAGTCAAAAATCAAGGTTGACAACTAAAGACTGCAAAGGGGATAAAAGTAGACGGAACATTTTAACAGAAACATGATTAAGGAAATAAGGAAAAAGTTACAAAATAGGGACCCTGTACTAAAACGGAGAGGTATTAGGAAAACTTAAAGAGCAAGGGCACTAAGGAAGCACAAGGAATAGTTCTAAAAAACCAGCAAAGGGAATAAAAGTCGGCACAGAAAGAACATTTTAGAAGCGATAGGCATTAGGGGAAAAAAGGGAAAAATTAAAACGTAGGAACAGCCAGCTATAACGTAGATGTCGAAAGCAAATTTGAAAAGCGAGGGCACTAAGGAAGCACAAGGAATTATTCTAAAAAAAACAGCAAAGGGAATAAAAGTCGGCACAGAAAGAACATTTTAGAAGCGATAGGAATTAGGGGAAGCAAGGGAAAAGCTAAAACGTAGGGACAGCCAACAATAACGTAGATGTAGAAAGCAAACTTGAAAAGCGAGGGCACTAAGGAAGCACAAGGAATTATTCTAAAAAAACCAGCAAAGGGGATAAAAGTCGGCATAGAAAGAAAATCTTAAAAGTGAGGGGGATGAGGGAAAGAAAGGGAAGAATTAAAACAGAGGGACAGCGCACAAAAACGGAGACGTAGAAAGGAAGTCTAAAAAGTGATGGCAAAGAAGCCAGAGAAGAAATAATTTTTAAAAGCCAGTGAAGGGGAGAAAAACTGGCAAAGAAAGAATGTTTAAAAAGGAACGGGAATTAAGAAAGTAGAGGGCAAAAATAAGAACTAGGGACAGCGAACTAAAACAGAGACGTAGAAAAACATATCTAAGAAGCGAGGGCACTAAGGAAAGAGAAAAAATAAGTCAAAAATCAAGGTAGACAAAGACTGCAAAGGGGATAAAAGTAGACGGAACATTTTAAAAGCAATGGTGATTAAGGAAAAAGTTACAAAATAGAGTCCATGAACTGAAACGCAGAGGTATTAGGAAAACTTAAAGAGCAAGGGCACTAAGGAAACACAAGGAATAGTTCTAAAAAACCAGCAAAGGGGATAAAAGTCGGCACAGAAAGAGGATTTTAGAAGCGATAGGCATTAGGGGAAAAAAGGGAAAAATTAAAACGTAGAGACAGCCAGCTATAACGTAGACGTAGAAAGAAAATTTGAAAACCGAGGGCACTAGGGAAGCACAAGGAATGATGCTAAAAAAACCAGCAAAGGGGATAAAAGTCGGCATAGAAAGAAAATCTTAGAAGAGGTAGGCATTAGGGAAGAAAGGGAAAAACTAAAACGTAGGGACAGCCAACAATAACGTAGATGTAGAAAGCAAATTTGAAAAGCGAGGGCACTAGGGAAGCACAAGGAATGATGCTAAAAAAAACAGCAAAGGGGATAAAAGTCGGCATAGAAAGAAAATCTTAAAAGTGAGGGGATGAGGGAAAGAAAGGGAAGCATTAAAACAGAGGGACAGCGCACAAAACGGAGACGTAGAAAGGAAGTCTAAAAAGTGATGGCAAAGAAGCCAGAGAAGAAATAATTTTTAAAAGCCAGTGAAGGGGAGAAAAACTGGCAAAGAAAGAATGTTGAAAAAGCGACAGGGATTAAGAAAGTAGAGGGCAAAAATAAGCACTAGGGACAGCGAACTAAAACAGAGACGTAGAAAAACATATCTAAGAAGCGAGGGCACTAAGGAAAGAGAAAAAATAAGTCAAAAATCAAGGTAGACAAAGACTGCAAAGGGGATAAAAGTAGACGGAACATTTTAAAAGCAATGGTGATTAAGGAAAAAGTTACAAAATAGAGTCCATGAACTGAAACGCAGAGGTATTAGGAAAACTTAAAGAGCAAGGGCACTAAGGAAGCACAAGGAATAGTTCTAAAACACCAGGAAAGGGAATAAAAGTCAGCATAGAAAGAGGATTTTAGAAGCTATAGGCATCTGGGGAAAAAAGGGAAAAACTAAAACGTAGGAACAGCCAGCTATAACGTAGACGTAGAAAGCAAATTTGAAAAGCGAGGGCACTAAGGAAGCACAAGGAATGATGCTAAAAAAACCAGCAAAGGGGATAAAAGTCGGCATAGAAAGAAAATTTTAAATGTGAGGGAGATGAGGGAAAGAAAGGGAAGCATTAAAACAGAGGGACAGCGAACAAAAACGGAGACGTAGAAAGGAAGTCTAAAAAGTGATCGCAAAGAAGGCAGAGAAGAAATAATTTTTTAAAGCCAGTGAAGGGGAGAAAAGCAGGCGAAGAAAGAATGTTGAAAAAGCGACAGGGATTAAGAAAGTAGAGGGCAAAAATAAGAACTAGGGACAGCGAACTAAAACGGAGACGTAGAAAAAAAATCTAAGAAGCAAGGGCACTAAGGAAAGAGAAAAAATTAGTCAAAAATCAAGGTAGACAACTAAAGACTGCAAAGGGGATAAAAGTAGATGGAACATTTTAACAGAAACATGATTAAGGAAATAAGGAAAAAGTTACAAAATAGGGACCGTGAACTAAAACGGAGAGGTATTAGGAAAACTTAAAGAGCAAGGGCACAAAGGAAACACAAGGAATAGTTCTAAAACACCAGGAAAGGGAATAAAAGTCGGCATAGAAAGAACATTTTAGAAGCGATAGGCATTAGGGAAAAAAGGGAAAAATTAAAACGGAGGTACAGCGCACAAAAACGGAGACGTAGAAAGGAAGTCTAAAAAGTGATGGCAAAGAAGCCAGAGAAGAAATAATTTTTAAAAGCCAGTGAAGGGGAGAAAAACTGGCAAAGAAAGAATGTTTAAAAAGCAACGGGGATTAAGAAAGTAGAGGGCAAAAATAAGAACTAGGGACAGCGAACTAAAACGGAGACGTAGAAAAACATATCTAAGAAGCGAGGGCACTAAGGAAAGAGAAAAAATAAGTCAAAAATCAAGGTAGACAAAGACTGCAAAGGGGATAAAAGTAGACGGAACATTTTAAAAGCAATGGTGATTAAGGAAAAAGTTACAAAATAGAGTCCATGAACTGAAACGCAGAGGTATTAGGAAAACTTAAAGAGCAAGGGCACTAAGGAAACACAAGGAATAGTTCTAAAAAACCAGCAAAGGGATAAAAGTCGGCACAGAAAGAGGATTTTAGAAGCGATAGGCATTAGGGGAAAAAAGGGAAAAATTAAAACGTAGGGACAGCCAGCTATAACGTAGACATAGAAAGAAAATTTGAAAACCGAGGGCACTAGGAAGCACAAGGAATGATGCTAAAAAAACCAGCAAAGGGATAAAAGTCGGCATAGAAAGAAAATCTTAGAAGAGGTAGGCATTAGGGGAAGAAAGGGAAAAACTAAAACGTAGGGACAGCCAACAATAACGTAGATGTAGAAAGCAAATTTGAAAAGCGAGGGCACTAGGGAAGCACAAGGAATGATGCTAAAAAAACAGCAAAGGGGATAAAAGTCGGCATAGAAAGAAAATCTTAAAAGTGAGGGGGATGAGGGAAAGAAAGGGAAGCATTAAAACAGAGGGACAGCGCACAAAAACGGAGACGTAGAAAGGAAGTCTAAAAAGTGATGGCAAAGAAGCCAGAGAAGAAATAATTTTTAAAAGCCAGTGAAGGGGAGAAAAACTGGCAAAGAAAGAATGTTGAAAAAGCGACAGGGATTAAGAAAGTAGAGGGCAAAAATAAGCACTAGGGACAGCGAACTAAAACAGAGACGTAGAAAAAAAATCTAAGAAGCGAGGGCACTAAGGAAAGAGAAAAAATAAGTCAAAAATCAAGATAGACAACTAAAGACTGCAAAGGGGATAAAAGTAGACGGAACATTTTAAAAGCAATGGTGATTAAGGAAAAAGTTACAAAATAGAGTCCATGAACTGAAACGCAGAGGTATTAGGAAAACTTAAAGAGCAAGGGCACTAAGGAAACACAAGGAATAGTTCTAAAAAACCAGCAAAGGGAATAAAAGTTGGCAAAGAAAGTACATTTTAAAGCGATAGGCATCTGGGGAAAAAAGAGAAAAACTAAAATGTAGGACAGCCAGCTATAACGTAGACGTCGAAAGCAAATTTGAAAAGCGAGGGCACTAGGGAAGCACAAGGAATGATGCTAAAAAAACCAGCAAAGGGATAAAAGTCGGCATAGAAAGAAAATCTTAAAAGTGAGGGGGATGAGGGAAAGAAAGGGAAGAATTAAAACAGAGGGACAGCGCACAAAAACGGAGACGTAGAAAGGAAGTCTAAAAAGTGATGGCAAAGAAGGCAGAGAAGAAATAATTTTTAAAAGCCAGTGAAGGGGAGAAAAACTGGCAAAGAAAGAATGTTTAAAAAGCGACAGGGATTAAGAAAGTAGAGGGCAAAAATAAGAACTAGGGACAGCGAACTAAAACAGAGACGTAGAAAAAAAATCTAAGAAGCGAGGGCACTAAGGAAAGAGAAAAAATAAGTCAAAAATCAAGGTAGACAAATAAAGACTGCAAAGGGGATAAAAGTAGACGGAACATTTTAAAAGCAATGGTGATTAAGGAAAAAGTTACAAAATAGAGTCCATGAACTGAAACGCAGAGGTATTAGGAAAACTTAAAGAGCAAGGGCACTAAGGAAACACAAGGAATAGTTCTAAAAAACCAGCAAAGGGATAAAAGTCGTCATAGAAAGAGGATTTTAGAAGCTATAGGCATTAGGGGAAAAAAGGGAAAAATTAAAACGTAGGAACAGCCAGCTATAACGTAGATGTAGAAAGCAAATTTGAAAAGCGAGGGCACTAAGGAAGCACAAGGAATGATGCTAAAAAAAACAGCAAAGGGGATAAAAGTCGGCATAGAAAGAAAATCTTAAAAGTGAGGGGATGAGGGAAAGAAAGGGAAGCATTAAAACAGAGGGACAGCGCACAAAACGGAGACGTAGAAAGGAAGTCTAAAAAGTGATGGCAAAGAAGCCGGAGAAGAAATAATTTTTAAAAGCCAGTGAAGGGGAGAAAAACTGGCAAAGAAAGAATGTTTAAAAAGGAACGGGGATTAAGAAAGTAGAGGGCAAAAATAAGAACTAGGGACAGCGAACTAAAACGGAGACGTAGAAAAACATATCTAAGAAGCGAGGGCACTAAGGAAAGAGAAAAAATAAGTCAAAAATCAAGGTAGACGACAAAGACTGCAAAGGGGATAAAAGTAGACGGAACATTTTAACAGAAACATGATTAAGGAAATAAGGAAAAAGTTACAAAATAGGGACCGTGAACTAAAACGCAGAGGTATTAGGAAAACTTAAAGAGCAAGGGCACTAAGGAAACACAAGGAATAGTTCTAAAAAACCAGCAAAGGGAATAAAAGTCGGCATAGAAAGAGGATTTTAGAAGAGGTAGGCATTAGGGGAAAAAGAGAAAAACTAAAACGTAGGGACAGCCAGCTATAACGTAGACGTCGAAAGCAAATTTGAAAAGTGAGGGCACTAGGAAGCACAAGGAATATTCTAAAAAAACCAGCAAAGGGGATAAAAGTCGGCATAGAAAGAAAATCTTAAAAGTGAGGGGATGAGGGAAAGAAAGGGAAAAATTAAAACAGAGGGACAGCGCACAAAAACGGAGACGTAGAAAGGAAGTCTAAAAAGTGATGGCAAAGAAGGCAGAGAAGAAATAATTTTTAAAAGCCAGTGAAGGGGAGAAAAACAGGCAAAGAAAGAATGTTTAAAAAGCGAATGGGATTAAGAAAGTAGAGGGCAAAAATAAGAACTAGGGACAGCGGACTAAAACGGAGACGTAGAAAAACATATCTAAGAAGCGAGGGCACTAAGGAAAAACAAGAAATAATGAAAAAAAAGTAGCAAACAATAAAAGTAGGCATCAAAAGAGCATTTAATAAGTCAGGGGATTAGGGATGTAAAGGGATGTCATGGTTTAACTCCAGCCAGCAACTAAGCACCATGCAGCCGCTCACCCCTCCCTGCTCCCAGTGGGATGGGGAGGAGAACCGGAAAAAAGTAAGACTCATGGATTGAGGTAAGAACAGTTTAATAACATAAGTAAAATAAAATGTAATACTAAAATATTATAATTATAACTGTAACAAAAAGGAATATAACAAAAAAAGAGAAAGAAAACCCAGGAAAAAGACAAGTGATGCACAATGCAATTGCTCACCACCCGCTGACCGATGCCCCAGCAGTGATCCGCCCCTCCCAGCCAACTCCCCCCAGTTTATATACTGGGCATAATGTTCCATGGTATGGAACATCCCTTTGGCTAGTTCAGGTCAGCTGTCCTGGCCATGCTCCCTCCCAGCTTCTTGCACACCTGCTTGCTGGCAGAGCATGGGAAACTGAAAAATCCTTGACTTAAGATAAGCGCTACTTAGCAACAAGTAAACCATCAGCGTGTTATCAACAGTATTCTCACACTAAATCAAAACCACAGCACTGTACCAGCTACTAAGAAGAAAATTAACTCTATCCCTGCCAAAACTAGGACAATATCCACCCCTCTTTCTATACCATTTACATCATGCCCAGAGCCCACACTTTCTGATACATTTCCAATTAATCACCACCACTTTTCCTGTTTTTTAATACATACACACAGATATCATTCCCACAGTCTATGGGCCATCTCTATCAAATGTCTGTTGAGTTCATTCTGTCCATGACTTTGGGCTCCATCTGTCATAACAGTCTGTCTGGGCAGGAGGGATGATTCAAAGTCCATTCAGTCGGCAGAACAGGATTGGGCTTTGGTGTGGTGCAGCAGGTGGGTGACATTGGGCGCAGCAGGAGGATGGTGTGTGGTGTTGGATTGTTGCATGCTGCAGTCAGTCCTGGTTCCATCACTACTGCACTTCACTCAGTTTTGTCAAAGTTCATTCTTCATTAATCTAATTCTTATTGTAATACCATTAATAGCATATAACAATTATAATAATGATGACATACAGTAGCAGGATTATACAGCAATCAACATCATACAATTTAATCTATTGGCTGTTCTCACCTAAAATCAAATCCCCTTGAGGCACACATCAGACTTCCCCATCCTTCCGCATCACCCACCAAGTGCACCCAGGTCCTTGAGCAAAAGCAATCCCACAAATGGGTTTGCCTTTGCCTGAGGCAGGAGTAACCCAGACTGTTTTCCCTAGCATATTTTTTATGTGCACTACAGGAACTTTATCCCCTTCTACAGTATGTAGAAGTTCTGATTGGGCAGGGCCAACTCAACTGGCAGATCCTCTAGTGTTGACTAACCGGGTGGCCTTTGCTAAATGTGTATCCCAATGTTTGAAGGTCCCACCCCCCATTACTCTCAATGCAGTCTTTAACAATCCATTGTATCGCTCGATTTTCCCGGAGGCTGGTGCATGACAGGGGATGTGATATACCCACTCAGTGCCATGCTCTTTGGCCCAGGTGTCTATACGATTGTTCCGGAAATGAGTCCCGTTGTCTCACTCAATTCTTTCGGGGGTGCCATGTCACCATAAGATTTGCTTTTCAAGGCCCAGGATAGCATTCCGGGCAGTGGCATGGGGCACGGGATATGTTTCCAGCCATCCAGTGATTGCTTCCACCATTGTAAGCACATGCTGCTTGCCTTGGCAGGTTTGTGGGAATGTGATATAGTCAATCTGCCAGGCCTCCCCATATTTATATTTCAGCCATCATCCTCTGTACCAAAGAGGCTTTAACCGCTTGGCTTGCTTAATTGCAGCATGTTTCACATTCATGGATAACCTGTGCAATAGTGTCCATGGTCAGGCCCACCCCTCAATCACGAGCCCATCTATATGTTGCATCTCTTCCCTGATGGCCTGAGGTGTCATGGGCCCACTGAGCCATAAATAATTCACCCTTACACTGCCAATCCATATCTACCTGAGCCACTTCAATCCTAGCAGCCTTGTCTACCTGCTGGTTGTTTTGATGTTCTTCAGTGGCCCGACTCTTAGGTACACGAGCATCTACATGACGTACTTTCACAACCAGGCTCTCTAGCTGGGGAGCAATATCTTGCCACAATGGGGCAGCCCAGATGGGTTTACCTCTGCGTTGCCAGTTACTCTGCTTCCATTGCTGCAGCCACCACCCTCACAGAGCATTTGCCACCATCCATGAGTCAGTATAGAGATAAAGTATTGGCCATTTTTCTCGTTCAGCAATGTCTAAAGCCAGCTGGATGGCTTTCACCTCTGCAAACTGACTCAATTCACCTTCTCCTTCTGCAGTTTCTGCAACTTGTCATATAGGACTCCATACAGCTGCCTTCCACCTCCAATGCTTTCCTACAATGCAACAGGACCCATCAGTAAACAGGGCATATTGCCTCTCATTTTCTGGCAGTTTATTATATAGTGAGGCCTCTTCAGCACACATTACCTCCTCCTCTGGCAATATTCTAAAATCTTAGCCTTCTGGCCAGTCCGTGATCACTTCTAGAATTCCTGGGTGACTGGGATTTCCTATTTGAGTTCGTTGTGTGATCAGTGTGACCCACTTACTCAAGGTAGCATCAGTTGCATGATGTGTAGAGGGGACCTTCCCTTTGAACATCCAGCCCAGCATCGGCAGTCAGGGTGCTAATAGGAGCTGTGTTTCAGTACCAACCACTTCAGAGGCAGCTCAAACTCCTTCATATGCTGCTAATATCCCTTTTCAGTTGGAGTACAGCAGGCCTCAGATCCTCGATATCCCTGACTCCAAAGCCCTAGAGGTCGACCTCGGGTCTCCCCAGGGGTTTTCTGCCAGAGACTCCAGGCAGGGCCATTCTCCACAGCTGCGGTGTAGAGCACATTTTTAACATCTGGTCCTGCCCAGACTGGCCCAAGGGCTACTGCATGAACAATCTCCCGTTTAATTTGTTCAAAGGCTTCTTGTTGCTCAGGGCCCCATTTAAAATCATTCTTCTTCCAAGTCACTTGATAAAGAGGGCTTACAATCAGACTGTAATTTGGAATATGCATTCTCCAAAAACCCACAATGCCTAAGAAAGCTTGTGTTTCCTTTTTACTAGTCTGTGGAGACATAGCTGCTATTTTGTTGGTCACATCCATTGGGATCTGACGACGCCCATCTTGCCATTTTATTCCTAAAAACTGCATCTCCTGAGCAGGTCCCTTCACCTTACTTTGTTTTATGGCAAAACTGGCTTTCTGCAGAATTTGGATTATTTTTTCCCTTTCTCTCAAACTTCTTCTGCTGTGTTGCCCCATACGATGATGTTGTCAATGTATTGCAGATGTTCTGGAGCTTCACCCTTTTCCGGTGCATTCTGGATTAGCCCATTGCAAATGGTGGGGCTGTGTTTCCACCCGTGGGCAGTCAATTTCAGGTGTACTGGACGCCCCTCCAAGTGAAAGCACACTGTGGCTGGCGCTCTGCTGCCAAAGGGATTGAGAAAAATACATTAGCAATATCAATTGTGGCGTACCACTTGGCTGCCTTTGACTCCAGTTCATATTGAAGTTCTAGCAGGTCTGGCACAGCAGCACTCAGCAGCAGTGTGACTTCATTCAGGCCACAATAGCCTACTGTTAGTCTCCATTCTCCATTAGACTTCCGCACTGGCCATATGGGGCTGTTAAAGGGTGAGCGAGTCCTGCTGATCACTCCTTGGCTCTCCAGTCGATGAATCAGCGTATGGATGGGAATCAGGGAGTCTCGGTTGCTGCGATATTGCTGCCGGTGCACCGCTGTGGTAGCGATTGGCACCTGTTGCTCTTCGACCCTCAGCAACCCCACAACAGAAGGGTCCTCAGAGAGACCGGGCAAGGTGGACAACTGTTCAATTGCCTCTGTCTCCAAGGCAGCTATACCAAGGACCCCTTTGGGTCCTTGAAATACCCTCTCCTGAAATAATCTATGCCAAGGATGCATGGAGCCTCTGGGCCAGCCACAATGGGGTTTTTACCACTCATTCCCAGTTAGGCTTATTTCAGCCTCCAATACAGTTAGCTGTTGAGATCCTCCTGTCACCCCAGAAATACAAATGGGTTCTACCCCTTTATAGCTTGATGGCATTAGGGTACACTGTGCACTGGTGTCTACTAGAGCCTTATACTCCTGTGGGTCTGACATGCCAGGCCATCGGATCCACACAGTCCAGTAAACCCAGTTGTCCCTCTCTTCCACCTGGCTGGAGGCAGGGCCCCTCTAGTCCTGGTCAGAGGATTCTCCACTCACTTTTTGTAAAAATGGATAAGAATTCCTTCTCATAGAATCAGGAGTAAGATCAGCCCTTCCACTCTGTCTGGCACACAGCTCACACTGCTCACCAGAGGCTGAAGCAGCAATTTTCCTGGAAGAACCCTCATTTGTGATTGTTTTTCCTTGCAATTCATGTACCTGTGCATCTGGGACCAAGGTAGGTTTTCCATGCCACTTCATCATATCCTCTCCGTGTTCACACAGGTAAGACCACAGGGTACCCCGTGGTGTGTACCTTCTATCCTCTCTCTCTTGAGTAGAGGGATGCTTACTTCTAATAGCTGAGGTATTGGTCCGTGCAGGTGGGAGGCAGAACTTATCCTCAAATCGCTGGAACTCTCGGGACCATTTCTCAGCTAGTAGGTCTGGCAGTTTCTCCACAGCTGAGACGAGGAAGGAAGAGAGACTTTCTTCGTATTGCTGGAGTCAGCCAGCCAATTCATCCACCATTGGTCCCTCTTCATCTTTCCAGTCCATTACTGCCAATGAGCTGGCACAGGACGATGGCACGCTCCGTATAAACTTCCGCCACATGGGTCGTGTGCAGTGGACTTCGTCTGGATCTGTGGGTAACTGCGCATTGTCAGGGTCATAATAAACCATCTCCCGCACAGCTAATTCCCTCAGGTACTGGATACCTTTCTGCATGGTAGTCCGCTCACTTGGATGACATACAACATCTTCCCTGAAGGGATACCTTGCTCTCACACCTGACAGAAGTAGCCTCCAGAGGCTGAGGGCTTGTGGTTTTTTTCCAATCACTTTGTCAATGCCCCCTTCCCTAGAAAGGGATGCCAGCTGCTTGGCTTCCCTACCCTCTAATTCCAAGCTACTGGCCCCATTATCCCAGCATCGGAGCAGCCAGGTGATAATGTGCTCACCTGGATGACGGCTGAAGTCTTTTCGCATATCTCGCAGCTCACTCAAGGATAGGGATCGGTGATTATCTCCAGTTCTGCCTCTTCCTCCTGTTCTCGTGATGACCCTGGTTCACCTTCATCCTTCGCTAAGTGAGCTGGGTTTTTTTGAGTATTTCTTCTTTGTACAGGGGCGACTGATACGGGCATGGGTTTGTTCTCTGGTTCAGCTGCAGTGCCCATCGCCAGGGTCGGAGTGGCAGTGCCTGTCGTTTTGTCGTCAGATCCAGAGACCTTCTCTTCCCCTTGAGGGTACTGAATAGTGTTGAACAGGGCTCGGTAGGCATGGGCCAGGCCCCAGCACATCGCAGTGATTTGCATCTCCCTGGAATTGCCAGGGTGACAGCATACTTTTTCCAAATGTTCTACTAGTTTTTCAGGATTCTGCACTTGTTCAAAGGTGAAGTTCCAAAACACTGAAGGTGCCCACCATCCTAGGCATTTGCCCATCCTACCCCACACACCCTGCCACTCATAACTCTCCAGCCTTGCGGCAGATCTCTAGGTGATCCTCTGAAATAGTTGTTTAACCCTGAAGAAGACCTGAACCATGTTCAGGAACATGCTAGTTCCTAGCAATACGACCATGCTGGTTTCAACATTCCAAGGATATTCAAAATTTTCAAAATTCTCAAACACTACTGTAACTAGGCTGGAGGAGAAGGGGAAGGTGGAGGAAGGTGTCTCCCCCATTGACTGGCTCTCCGAGGAGAAAAGGTAAAGGGTGTAATTGTTAATAGTTTCCACTAGATAGCTCTCGAAGTACAGCGATAACAGCAATGCTGCGTACAAATACCGGATTAGTCCCACAGCCGATAATTTTATCGTACCATAAACCAGCATTACATAGTACAGCAAAGCGAAAACCTTAATCCACTTCACCTTATGGGTGATAAGCAGCAGCACAGGGACTATATATGGCAAGTGAGGTGAAACATAACACAACTCTACAAACGACCGCCACAACTCTAAGAGCCAATAAATCAACATTGTGACCAGTGACTATAAAACTAATACAATGAACGCTTATAACAAATTTGTTTTAACATGCTCTGGTCAGATCTGTCATTATCTCAACCCTTCGTGCCCCACGTTGGGCGCCAAAAAGGATTGTTGTGGTTTAACCCTAGCCAGCAACTAAGCACTACACACCCGCTTACCCCCTCCACCCTCCCAGTGGGATGGGGAGGAGAATCAAAACAAACAAAAACAAAAACCAAAAAACCTATCGGTTGAGATAAGAACTGTTTAATAACTAAAGTAAAATAAAATATAACACTAAGAATAATAAAAATATTATAATAGTAACTAATGAAAAGGAATATAACAAAAAGAGAGAGAAATAAAACCCAAGAAAAGACAAGTGATGCACAATGCAATTGCTCACCACCCGCTGACCGATGCCCCAGCAGTGATCCGCCCCTCCCAGCCAACTCCCCCCAGTTTATATACTGGGCATGACGTTCCATGGTATGGAACATCCCTTTGGCTAGTTCAGGTCAGCTGTCCTGGCCATGCTCCCTCCCAGCTTCTTGTGCACCTGCTTGCTGGCAGAGCATGGGAAACTGAAAAATCCTTGGCTTAAGTGCTACTTAGCAACAAGTAAACCATCAGCGTGTTATCAACAGTATTCTCACACTAAATCAAAACCACAGCACTGTACCAGCTACTAAGAAGAAAATCAACTCTATCCCAGCCAAAACCAGCACAAGGGAAAAACTAAAAAAAAAAAAAATAGAGAAAGCGATCTAAAACAGACACATAGAAAGAATATCTAAAAAGCGAGGGCACTAAGGAAAGACAAAAAATAAGTAAAAAGTAAAGGTAAGCAAATAAAGACCATGAAAGGGATAAAAGTAGACAGAACATTTCAAAAGCACCGGTGATTATGGAAATAAAGAAAAAATTAAAAAAAGAGAGACAGCAAACTAAAACAGAGACGTAGAAAGAAAATTTTAAAAGTGATGGCAGTAAAAAAAACCAAGACAAAATAATTAAAAAATAAAGACAGCAAAGGATATAAAAGTAGAAATTATTAAAAGCCAAGTGATTAAGAGAGGAAAGAGCTAAAAAATAGAGACAGCAAAATAAAGGGCAGATATCAATAGAAAATATTAAAAGCGATGGCACAAAGGAAAGAGAAGAAAAAATTTTAAAAGACATCAAAGGGAAAAAAAAGGCATAGGAAGAACATTTAAAAAGCTATAGGCAGTAAAGAAATAAAGGTAAGAGTTATAAAATAGGGACAGCAAAATCAAACAGATGCAGAAAGAAAATTAAAAAGCAAGGGCACTGAGGAAAGACAAAATAATTAAAAAATAAAGACAGTGAAATGAAGACAGCAAATGGGATAAATGTAGACAGAAAATTTTAAAAACACTGGGGATTAAGGAAATAAGGAAAAAAAATTAAAATAATGACGGCAAACTAAAAAGGGGACATAGAAAGAAAATTTAAATAGCAAGGGCACTAAAGACAGACAAATAATTTTAAAAAAACAGCAAAGGAAATAAAAGCAGGCGTAGGAAAAAAAATTACAAATCAAGGGGGATTAGGGAAATAAAGGGAAAAATTAAAATATAGGGACAGCAAACTCCAAGACATGGAGAAAGAATATTTAAAACGTGACATCACTAAGGAAAGACAAGAAATGATTAAAAAAAGACACTGAAGAGAATTAAAGTAGCCATAGTAAGAACATTTAAATAGGCAATATTTGAAATAATTTAAGAAATATATAAGAATATATATAAAATATATAAATAGATAGATATATAATATATATTTTATATATAGAATATGTATAAGAACTAATTTTTTAAAACCAGCAAAGGGAGTAAAGAACATTTAAATAATAGGAATAGGTGATAGAAAGAATATTTTAAAAGTGAGGGTGATTAAGGGAACAAAAGGAGAAATTATGAAACAGGGACAGTGAACTAGAAGAGACATAGAAAATTTTAAAAAAGAGGGCACTAAGGAAAGACAAGAAATAATTAAGAGACAGTGAATGGGATAAAAGTAGACAGAAAATCTTAAAAGCAACTGTGATTACAGAAATAAGGGAAAAAATAAAAAGTAGGGACAGCAAACTAAAATGGAGACGTAGAAAGAATATCTAAAAATGAAGGCACTAACAAAAGACAAGAAATAAAAGGAAAATTTAAAAAGTGATTGGGTACAGGACAGACAGGAGAAATTTAAAAAAAAAATAGTGACAGTGAACTAAAACTGAGAAATAGAAAGGAAATTTAGAAACGATGGGGCACAGGACAGAGAGGAAAAAAATAAAAAATAAAGACAGTGAACTAGATAAAAGCAGACATTACTCCCCACAGTAGGATGGGGGGAGAATCAGAAGGGTAAATGTGAGAAACAAACTCGTGGGTTGATATTAAAACAGTTTAATAATTAAAAAGAAATTTAAAAAAAAAAATGTAAGGGTGGGGAACAGAAAACAAAGAGAGAGGAAAACAAAACCCAAGAAAAACAAGCAATGCAAATGAAAACAATCGCTCACCACCAATTGACCGATGCCCAGCCAGTCCCAAATAGTAGACATGGAAAGAAAATTTTAAAAGTGACGAGGTACAGGATAAACAAAAAAACATAAAAAATAGGGACAGCAAAGTGGATAAACTTAGACATAGAAAGAAAATTTAAAATGCATCAGCTTTGAGGAAAGACAAGAATAAATTTAAAAAATCGTGAAGGGGGAAAAAAGACAAATGTAAAAGTAAATTTTAAAAGAAATGGGGTACACGACACAGGAAAGCAAAAATACGGATAGGGAGCTTGATAAAAGTAGGCATAGAAAGAAAATTGAAGAAGTGACAGGGTGCAGCGCAGACAGGAGAGAATTAGAGAATACAGACAGTGAACTGGATAAAAGTAGCCATAGAAACAAAATTTAAAATTGATGGAGTATAGCAAAGACAGGAAAAAGTTAAAAAGAAGGACAGGAAACTAAATACATGGAGACATAGAAAGAAAATTTTTAAAGCAACTGGGTACAGGACAGAGAGAGAGGAAGTAATAAATAGGGACAGGGAATCAGATAGATGGAGACATAGAAAGAAATTTTTAAAGGGACAGGCTACAAGAAGCACAGGAAAGAATTAAAAAATAGGAACAGGCATGAGAATAGAAGGAAATACTGAAAGAAAATTTTAAAAGTGACAGGGTATATGGAAGAAAGGGAGGAATTAAAATCTAGGGAAAGGGAGCCACATAAAGGGAATTATTGAAAGAGAAATTAAATAGTGATGGGGTACAAGAAATATAGGGAAGAATTAAAAAAATCAAGAAAGGGAGCCGGATAGAGGGAGACGTAGAAGGAATATTAAAAAGCAACTGAGTACAAGAAACATAGACAAGAATTAAAACACAGGGACAGGGAGATAGATAGAGGACAACGTAGAAAGAAAATCTGAACAGTGATCGGGTACAAGAAACACAGGAATATTAACAAAACAGGGACAGGGACACGGATAGAAGGAACCATAATAAGAAAATTGTGCAGGGACTGGCCATTCTTTGCTGGAGGCAGCTGCCTGTGGGACCCCCTTGGATTCCCTCCTCAGTTCCCCTTCCTCAGTTCCCTCAGGCAGGCGTGCCTGGGCAGACCCTTCCCCAGCTAAAGGAAGGAATTAAAAAACAGGGACAGTGAGCCAGATAGAGGGAGACATAGAAATAAAATTTAAAAAGTGAGAGGGTACAGGACAGATAGGAAAACATTAAGAAATAAAGACAGTGAGATGAATAGGGGGATACATAGAAGGAGAAACTAGAAAGCGGCGGGCTACAGGAAACACAAGAAAGAATTTTAAAATATGGGCAGGGAGGAAGATAGAGGGAAAAACAGAAAGAAAATTCAAAAAGCAATGGAGTACAATTCACACAGGTCAGAATTAAAAAATAAGGCTAGGGAGATGGAGAGAGACATATGTATAAAGAAAATTTTAAAACCAATGGGGTAAATGAAAGAGTGAGAAGAAATAAAAAATAGGAAAGGGGAGCTAAATAGAGGGAGGCACAAAAAGAAAGTTTGAAAAGCAATGGGGTACAGAGCAGAGGGAGGTATTAAAAAATAGGCTCAGGGAGCCAGATGGGGGGGGACATAGAAATGAAATTTTAAAAGTAATGTGGTACAAGGCAGTGCAGAAAAACTAAATAATAGGGAGAGGGAGACTGTTAGAGAGAGACACAGAAAAAAATTAAAAGGCAACGGGGTACTGGGCAGAGTTGGCAGAAGAACAACAAGTTTTCGGGAGCCATACAGGTAGGTGGGCAGGCGGAGAGGGAGGCAGAGAAAGGGAGGCAGGCAGACATCTGGAGAAGGGTGGCAGAGATGGGCCAGGATGCAGAGGAAAGGACGTGCAACTCACCGCAGCTCCTGGTGCTGGCAGGAGACCTTCACCACCCCGACGCTTCTCTGTCTGCCTCTGCCCCTTCCTCTTCTGCAGTGCCGCCTGCCCGACCCTCACCCACTCAGCAGCACACAGCAGAGGTCTTGATGCTCCTCATCCGCAAGGCTTCCTCAGTACTTGGTGGCTTCACGCATGTAGCCGACAGAGGCCAGGCACAGCTTGGAGGGATCCTTCGTCAGCACAGGACTGCCTGTTCCTTGCTGGAGGCAGCTGCCTGTGCAGGACCCCCTTGGATTCCCTCCTCAGCCAGTTCCCCTTCCTCAGCTCCCTCAGGCAGCCATGCCCAGGCAGCCCCCTCTCCAGCTAGAGCCCCTTCCCACAGCAGGGCCAGCCCCATCCTCAGCCTCACTGGCCACACCTGGGGCTGCCCCAGCTCCAGCCCCAGCTGGGGCCCATCGGGAACAGGGGCCATTGCCAAAGCCCCACAGCACATCACCCCCTGCCCTGCTCCTGTCCACAGCCAGGAGCTCTGCACCCAGGGGCTGCAAACACAGCCAGGGGCACAGAGGAGGCAGGAAAAGTTTATGCCTTAAGGCACATAAGAAATCCCGGCAGTGAGCTGGCTACAAGGCTCAGTGCCCAAAGGCAGCAGGACAGAGGGAGAAAAGGGAAGAGAAAAGACAGAGGGACATAGAGGTGTGGGACAGGGAAGCCAGAAAACAGGATGCTGCAAACAAGAGAGGGACGAGGAGCAGGACAACTGTGTAGACAGAGGAGAGCGGAGAGATTGCACAAAAAAACAGGGTCAGAGAGATGGAGGAATAAATAAGAGAGACAGGGAGCAGGAGAGGGAGGCAGAAGGGACCAGCAGGACAACAAGACAGAGAAAAGACAAGGGACAGGGAAAAACTCTACAGTGAAAGGGGAAAAGAAACATAGGCAAGAAATAAAAGATAGAAACAGGGAGCCGGATAGAGGTAGACATAGACAGAAAATTTCAAAAGGCGACAGGATACAAGAAACATAGGCGAGAACTACCAAATAGGGACAGGGAGATAGAAAAAGGGAGATGGAGAAAGAAAATGTAAAAAGTGACGGGGTACCCGACAGAGAGGGAAGAATTAAGACTTAGAGACAGGGAGATGGATAGAGGGAGACGTGGGAAGAAAATTTTGAAAGTGACAGGATACAAGAATCATACACAAGAATTAAAAAACAGGTACACGGAGCTGCATAGAGGGAGACGTAGGAAGAAAATCTGAAAAGCGACTGGGTTCAAGAAACATATGCAAGAATTAAAAAAATAGGGATGGAGAGGTAGAAAGAAAGTTTCAAAAGCAATGGGCTATAAGAAACATAGGCAAGAATTAAAAAATAGGGACAGGGAGTCTGATAGAAGGAAACTGGTGGGGTGACCTTGGCTGCCCACCAAGCCGTTCTATCACTCCCCCTTCTCAACAAGACGGGGAGAAAATACAACAAAAAAGCTTGTGGGTCGAGATAAGGACAAAGAGATCACTCACCGATTACTGTCACAGGCAAAACAGACTCAACTTGGGGAAATTAATTTATTGTCAATCAAAATCAGAGTAGGATCATGAGAAATAAGAACAAATCTGAAAAACACCTTCCCCCCACCCCTCTCTTTTTTTCTGGGGCTCATCTTCACTCCTGACTTCTCCACCTCCTCCCCCCGAGCAGCGCAGGGGGACAGGGAGCAGGGGTTGCAGTCAGTTCATCACATGTTGTCTCTGCTGCTCCTTCCTCCTCATGCTCCTCTTCTGCTCCAGCGTGGGGTCCCTCCCATGGGGCCACAGGTCCTGCCAGCAAACCTCCTCCAGCATGGGCTCCTCTCCACGGGGCCACAGCTGCTGACAGGAGCCTGCTCCAGCATGGGCTCTCCATGGGGTCACAGCTTTCTTCAGGCACATCCACCTGCTCCGATGTGGGGTCCTCCACGGGCCGCAGGTGGATGTCTGCTCCACCACGGACCTCCATGGGCTGCAGGGGAACAACCTGCCTCGCCATGGTCTTCACCACAGGCTGCAGGGGAATCTCTGCTCTGGTGCCTGGAGCACCGCCTCCCTCTCCTTCTTCACTGACCTGGGTGAACAGCAGGGCTGTTTCACACTCGCATTTTCTCTATTACAGCTTCTGCGCAGCATTTTTCAGCCCTTCTTAAATACGTCATCACAGAGGCGCTACCAGCGTTGCTGATGGGCTCAGCTTTGACCAGCCACAGATCTGTCTTGGAACTGGCTGTGCCCAACATGGGGGCAACTCCTGGTGTCTTCTCACAGAAGCCACCCCTGCAGCCCCTGCCCGCCCCCACCCCAGCTAACAAAACCTTGCTGCGTAAAGCCGACACAGCAGTGATCGGCTACAGGGCAGAGCGAGAGGCAGAGGGGAAAAAAACCATAGCGATGGGCTACAGGCCAGAGAAGAGGAGGACAGGGAACCAGACTGAGAGAGATGGAGAAAAACAAAGAATAGCGATGGCCCACAGGGCAGAGAGGGAGGAATTTAAAAAGGGGACAGTGAGGTGGACAGAGAGAGACTGAGAAATTTTTTTTTTTTTTTTTTTTTTTTTAATCGATGAGCTAAAGCGGAGAGACAGAGGAATTAAAGAATAGGGACAGGGAGCCAGACAGAGAGAGAACAATAAAGACAAAAATGGGCTATGGGACAGAGAGGGAAGACATTAAAACATTGGGACAGGGACCTGGAACAAGAGAATAAAAGGAAGAAAAAGCATATCTAGAATACAGGGCAGAGAGAGAGGAATTTAGAAATAGGGACATGGAGCCAGACAGAGAGAATTGGGGGGTGGGAATTGTGAAGGGCTAAAGGGCAGATGGGGACGAATTAAAAAGAATTGGGATAGGAAGACAGACAGATAGATGGAGAAAGACAAAAATAGCGATGGGCTGCAGGACAGAGACAGAGGATGAAAAAAAGAGAGACATGGAACACGACAGAAGCATATAGAGAGAAAAAGAACGTGGAGAGGCAGAACGACAGAGAAAGAGGGGGACTCGGGAGAATGAGAGAGGGAGAGGTACAGGGAAGTGAAAAAAATGACAGCAGTGAGAGAAATAGAAGGGAGGGGACCGGGATGCAGAAGGGCGACACAGCCCCAAGGGTCCAGGACTCACCGCAGCTCCCGCTGTCAGAGGTGCTGGGAGAATTTGACTGTTCGGACACGTCTTTCTCTGTCTCCCTTTCTCTCCCCCTCCTTTCCTCCTCTGTAGCTCCAGTCACTTGACTGTCATCCACCTAGAAGAATAGATTGCTGTCTTACAACTCTTACAGTATGAGGCTTCCCAGATACATAGCCTCACACGAGCATGGCCGTACTGTGCTTTTGGTTACGCATACAGACCCTGCCGCGCACGTTGGTGATCGGATCTGCTGAGGACTACACTGAGAGGGATCCTTCCTCACCCAGAGAGGCAGGCTGTCCCCTGTCTGCATCTGGAGGCTGCTGCCGGCTGGATCCCCTTTATTTTATTCTTCAGATGCTTTACTTTTTTCTGGCCTCTCCAGCTTCAGCCCCGGCAGCTCCTGTCCACAGCCCGTAAGCGCTCCAGCTGTCCCTTTTCGCCCGTGCCGCTCGGAGAATGAGGCCAAAGGCAACCCACACAAACCTGAGCCAGATGCAGTCCACAACGTCCCCGCAGAGGAACCCACAACTGAGGCCTCAGCGCTGCCTCTGGGAGAGGGAAAGAGCAAGCAACTGTTATCCACAGGGATTACTGGGGCTCCCCTCAGGCAGGAACCCCTCCTTCCGCAGGAGCTTCTGGAGACACCGCTCTTTCCCCAAACTGATGCTAAAGGCACCTGCATTGATGGAGAATAAAGCATATTCAGGGGGCGGCTTGCTGCCGTGAGGACAGGGTTTGGGAGCAGTCCGTGGCTACGGGACAGGCTTCAGGGGAGGTGCTGGAGCTGGGGGCAGCTGCATGGGATGAGCGGGGCTGGAGGAGTTTTGTTGAGTTGGGGAGGCACCCGGCGCCTTTTCCAGGGGGTGGGAAGGCCTCCAGGTACCCAGAGAGGTGGGGGCAGCCATCTCCTGCCCCTCTTCCTGCTTCCTCTCCACCAGCTCTCAGAAAATCCCTGGGAACGCCCTGATGGGGCCTGACTCCAAGTGACCTGCAGCCTGTTGCACCGGTGGGTTGGAAACATCCTTGCAGCTTGTTGGCACTCTCAGGCAGGCATGCCCCAGCAGCACCATCCCCTGGGGCTGCAGCCCTGTGATACAGAGGGCCATCCCCATCAGCCTCACTGGCCCCCCGGGGCTCCTCCAGCCCCAGCTGACAGCTGCAGCCATGGCCCCTTACACCCACGAGGTAACCTGCTCCCCTGGACTCTGTGACAGCCACTCACCAAGTACAAAGGACTAAAAACACAGCCATGAGTGCAAATGAGACAGTGAGTGTTTATTCGTTAATGTCTGTAAGTCCCGGGAGTAAGTCTGCTAGCAGCAGATACAGAGAACAAAAATACAGCGATGGGGAGCAGAACAGAGGAACAGAAAGAGAAAAATAAAATGAGGGAGAAGGACTGAGGAGCAAAGAAAGAAACAGGTACAGGGAAAAGGCCAGTGAGATGGAGAAATCAATAAAAAAAGGGAAGAGGAGCCCTGCAGGGACATGGCAGAAGAAAAACAGCGTCAGGGAGCAGGACAGAGGGAAAGAGAGAGAAAATGATGAGCAGGGAGCAGAACAGATGGATCAAGAGCAAAATTGAATGAGGGGAATAAAGAAGGTGGGAGGGAGAGAAAGAGACAGGGAACAAGCCAGAGGGATTGAGGGGGAAAAAAGACACACAGAGATGAGGACAAAGAGATGGAGACAGATTAAACAGTGATGGACTGCAGGATGAGAAAAAAGGCCAGGGATCAGGACAGAGGGGAATAATGGGACAGCGAGCTGGGCAGGGGGATATAGCGAGAAATGACGGGACAAGCAGTGGTATGGAGATATACAGACAAAAAGTTAGGGGGAGGATGGAGGACAGAGAGAATAAGAGAAAAGAGACAGGGAGCGGGGCAGAGATGGAGAAAGAAACACGAGAGACAGAGAGAGGAGGAGAGTGACGGGACCGAGGCAGAGAGAGGGAGAAAGAAAAAAAAGATAGTGATGGGTAGCAGGCCAGAGGGACGAGGAAAGACAGGAGGAAGGACAGAGGGATATAGAAAACAGGTGACGGACAGGGAGCCAGAAAGCTGGATACTGCGAAAGAAAGAGGGACAGGGAGCAGGACACCGGGATAGAGAGACAATGAGAGCAACAGAGAGAATGACAGAGAGATGGAGCACGAGAAAAAAACAGAGATAGAGAGCGGGACAGACAGATGAAGCAATAAATAGGGACAGGGAGCAGGACAGAGCGGGGGAGGGAGAGAGAGGGACAGGTAAGACAACAGATAATTGGAGAAAGAAAGGAAAGGGAACAGCACAGAGGGTCACA
Source organism: Gymnogyps californianus (assembly GCF_018139145.2). Taxonomy (NCBI): domain Eukaryota; kingdom Metazoa; phylum Chordata; class Aves; order Accipitriformes; family Cathartidae; genus Gymnogyps; species Gymnogyps californianus. Next base: position 29,364 of record NC_059479.1, read on the forward strand.
GCAAAAAAGAGAGGGATGGCAGAAAGAGAAAAATAAGACGAGGGAGAAGGACTGAGGAGCAGAGAGAAAAAGGTACAGGGAAAAGGACAGAGACGGAGAAAACAAAGAAAGACCGGAGGCAGAACAAAGGCAAAGATTGACAAGGACAGGGAGCAGGACAAAGCGGTGGAAAAGGAAAAAACAGTGATGGCAGCAGGATAGAGGAAGAGAGAAAAAGAGCAAGAAGAGCAAGGGAAGAAGAATGACAGAAGGATGTAGAGAGAAAGACTGGGACACGTAAAAGGGGGGGTTGGGGGACACACATCGGAAGGGTAGAAAGAAAAGAGAGGGATGGGGAGCAAGACAGTGTGATAGAGACAGAAGGGGAGAGGGAGTGGGTTGCAAGGATACGGAAAAGCAGAGGTACAGGGAAGAGGAAAGAAAGAGAGAGAAAGGGGAGGATGGGGAGCAGGAGAGAGAGAGATGGAGAAAGAAACAACAGGGACAAGGACAGGGACAGAGGGGTAGAGAGGCAAAGAGAGGAACAGGGACCAGGACACTGGGATATAAACAGAGAGGGACAAGGAGCGGGACACAAGATTGCAGAGAGAGAGGTACAGGGAAGTGACAGAGAGAAAAAGAGCGGGGCAGGGAGCAGGTCAGAGAGCTGGAGAAAGAAAAAACACTGCTGAGGAGAAGGACAGGAGGATAGAGCCGAAAGAGATGAATGGGAAGCAGGGCAGTGGGATGCAGACAGCAAAAATAATGATAGGGAACAGGACAGAGGAATCGACAGAGAAGTAAGGGACAGGGAGCAGGACAGAGGAACGGAAGGAAAAAATACTGATGAGCAACAGGACAAAGGGACACAGAGAAAAAGAAGGGGGGAAAAGGAAGGAGGGGGAGAGAGAGAAAGATGGGGATAGAGCACGGGACTTGGAGAGACAAAAAGCAGGACAAGGGACTGGGGGCAGGGCGGGGGAACCAGATGCAGATTAAGACAAAGAGACAGAGAAGGAAAAAAAAATGACGATGGGCTGGTGGACAGAGATGAGCAAGAAAAAGTAGGGCCAGAGTAGGGAAGAGAGGAAGGAAAAAAGGGACAGCTGGCTGGGCAGGAGGATATAACTAGAAACAATGAGACAGGCAGCAGGACAGAGGGATAAAGGCAGAATAACCAGGGAGAGGAAGCAGGATAGATGGACAGTGGGAGGAAAAAGGGGGCAGGGAGCAGGACTGAGAGACGGAGAAAGAAGCGTTAGGGGCAGAGGGATAGAGAGTGCAAAATACAGGTTAGAGGAAGGACAGAGGGACAGAGAGAGAACGAGAGGCACAGAACCCAGATGGAGAGTGGGAGAAAGAAAAACCAGTGACAAGCAGCAGGCCAGAGGCAGGGGGAAGAAGGACAGGAGGAAGGAAAGAGGGATACAGAAAACAAGTGAGGGACAGGGAGCAAGAAAATGGGATACAGAGAAAAAGAGAGGGATGGGGAGCAGGACACTGGGATAGAAAGCAAGTGAGAGCAACAGGGAGAATGACAGAGAGATGAAGTCAGAGGAAAAACAGAGACTGAAAGCGGGACAGAGAAATGGAAAAGGAAAATTAGGGATAAGGAGAGTGGAGAGACAATGAGGGATGCAAGGATAACGATAGAGAAAGAGGGAGGGAGAGAGGGAAGGAGGGATGGTGAGCGGCACAGCGGGATGGAGAAAGAAAGAGAGCGATGGGGAGCGGGGCAGAGAAATGGAGAAAGAAAATACAGTGATGGAGAGCAGGACAGAGGACTAGAAAGAGAAAAATAAGACAAGGGAGAAGACCGAGGAGCAGAGAGAGAGAGAAAGGTAGAAAGAAAAGGTCAGAAAGGTAGAAAAATCAAGAAAAATAGGAACGAGGAGCCCTGCAGAGAGATGGAGCAAGAAAGCGTAGGGTCAGTGAGCAGGAAAGAGTGATAGAGAGATGGCGGGGGGGAAGGAGAGGAAGAAGAAAGGAGGGTCAAAGACGGTGACAGGGTGCAGGGCATACAGAGAGAGAAAAAGGACAGGAAAGAGGACAAAGGGATTGAGAAATAAAGAATGGGTCAGATCTGTACAAATAGACCAAGAAGGGGGGCGGGGGGAAACCAGCAATGGGCTAGAGAACAGAGACAGAGGCAGAGAAAAAAGGGCCAGGGAGCAAGACAGAGGAGAGAAAGGAAAAAAGGGAGAGCCGGCTGGACAGGGAGGTATAGCAAGAAACAAATGGACAGGCAGCAGGACAGAGAAATAAAGACAGAAAAGATAGGACAGGAAGCAGGACAAAGAGACAGTGAGAGGAAACAAGCGGCAGGGAGCAGGACAGAGGTGGACAAAGAAGCACTGAGGCAGAAGGATAGAAAGAGAAAAAAGAAAGAAGCATGGGGGATGATAGAGAGAGGATAAAGATGGACAAGGAGCAGGGGACAGATTGTCAGAGAAAGACAGGGACAGGGAGCAGGACAAGGTGATACAGAGAGAGGGAAAAAAAGGGACAGGGAGGCAGGACAAAGTGAAAGACAGGCAAAAATAAGAGACAGGGAGCAGGACAGAGATGGAGGGGAAAAAGCCTAGGATGGGCAGCAGGACAGATAGACAGAAAAGGGAAAAAAAAGCACTGGGCTGCAGGACAGAGATGGAGTGAGAAAAAATAGTGACACGGAGCAGGACAGAGTGACAGAGAACAAAAAAAACAGACAGAACAGGACAGAGAAATAGGGGGAAGACAAGGAGAAGGACAGAGAAACAAAGAGAGAGTGAGAAGGATAGGGAGCAGGATAGAGAGATGGAGCAAGAAAGGAAAAAAGGACAGGAGGCAGAAAAAAGGGAAAGAGAGACAAGGACAGGGAGCAGGACAAAGCGGTGGAAGAGGAAAAAAATAGTGATGGGCTGCAGGACAGAGATGGAGGAATTAAAAAATAGACACAGGGAGCATGACAGAATGACAGAGAGAGAAAAAAGGGACAGAGAGCAGGACAGCACTGGACAAAAAAAAAACAACTGCGATGGGCAGTGGGAGAGAGAGACGGAGAAAGAAAAAAATACTGAGGAAGAGAGAAAGGAAAGAAGAGCCAGCTAGCTGGACGGGGCAATACAGTTAGAAAGGATGGGAGAGGGAATGGGACAGAGAGAGACAGACAGAAAATATAGCGAAAGGAAGCAGGGCAAAGGGACAGCAAAAGAAAAAAAAAAGGGACAGGGATCTGGACAGAGATGGAGAAAAAAGCAGCGGGGGCAGAGGAAAAGAGACAGAAAGAGCGACAGGGAGCAGGGCAGAGAAAGAAAAATCAGGGCAGCGGCAGGATGGAGATGGAGAAAAAAAACTGGGATGGTCAACAGGACAGAGAGGAGTAAGAATATGGGCAGGGAGCGGGACAAAGGGATATAGCGAGAAACAACGGGACAGGAAGCAAGACAGAGCGACAGACAAGAATAAAGACAACGAGAGAGAGAGAAAGACAGAGACCGTGAAAAGCACAGGGGATTGGAGAAAGAAAGAAAGGTATTAGAAGCCCTGCAGAGACATGGAGGATGGAAAAAAAAAGGGGCAGAGAACAGCACAAAGGGTCAGAGAAAGTAAGAGAGGAACAGGAAGGAGGACGGGGACAGTGAGATACAGAATGGAAAAAAAACCAGCGACAGCGAGCAAGACAAAGGGATAGAGAGAGAAAGAGAAGGAAGGAGAGAGAGAGAAAGAGAAGGCAGGGACACAGAGTGGCATGTACAAGCACAGAGAGGAAAAGAACACCAAGGAACAGGCCAGAGAAATTGTGGGGAAAAAAGAGACGGATGCAGCTCAGGACAAAGAGATGGAAAAGGAAAAAAAAGTGATGGGCTGCAGGACAGAGACGAAGGATGACAAAAAGGAAGGAGAGAGAACAGGACAAAAACGCAGGGAGAAAAAGAAAAGGGAGCGGTAGAACAAGAGAGAGAAAGGGAGAGAGGAAGAGGGAGCAGGACAGAAGAATAGAGAGTAGAGGAGAGGTACAGGGAAGCAAAGAAAATCACAGCAGCGTGGGAAAGAGAGGGGGCCAGGGGAGGGACAGGGAGGGACTGGGACACAGAGGAGGGGCGACAGGGCCCCAAGGGCCCAGGACTCACCGCAGCTCTCGCTCTCGGTGCTGCCAGGAGAATTTGCCAGTTCAGACACTTCTTTCTCCTGCTCTCCTCCCTTCCTCTTCTGTAACTCCGGTCGCTTGGATGTCCTCCACCTAAGAGAATACGTGGGTGTCTCACAGTTCTTACGAGGCGAAGCTTCCTAGACACGCAGCCTCGCTCACTCGCGCACTACATGGCCGTACCACGCTTTGGGTTACGCATACAGACCCCGCAGTGCACACTGGCGGTCTGGCCTGCTGCGGACTACAAAGAGGGATCCTTCCTCACCCAGAGAGGCAGGCTTTCTCTTGCCTGCAGCGGGAGGCAGCTGCTGGCTGGATGGCCTTTGATTTCTTCTTCTTTACCTTTCTCTGGCCTCTCCAGCCGCAGCAGCTCCTATCCACAGGCAGTAAGTGCTCCAACTATCCCTTTTCACCCCCATGCCGCGAGGAGAGTGAGGCCAGGCAGAGACAAGCCACGCAAGCCTGAGGTGGGTGCAGCCAATGGCATCCCCAGGGGAGGAACGGGCAACTGCATCCTCGGTGTGGCCTCTGGGAGAGGGAAGAAAGAAGCAGCGACCGTTATTATTGTAGCTTGCCCCTGGCCGGAGCCCCTCCTTCCGCAGGGGCTTCTGGAGATGCATCGAGGGCCAGCTTGCCACTGTCACGACAGGGCTTGGGGGTGGCCTGGGGCTACGGGACAGGCTTCAGGGGAGGTGCTGGAGCTGGGGGCAGCTGCATGGGGTGAGCGGAGCAGGGGGAGGCTCAAGGAGGGCTCTGGTGAGTTGGGGAGTGTCCTGCTTTAACCTGGCAGGCAGCTAAACACCACACAGCCGTTCGCTCACTCCCCCCCCAGCGGGATGGGGGAGAGAATTGGAAAAAGTAAAATTCGTGGGTTGAGACAAAGACAGTTTAATAGGATAGAAAAGGAAGGGAAAAATAGTAATAATAATGATGATAAAAGAATTAGAATATACAAAACAAGTGATGCACAATGCAATTGCTCACCACCCACTGACAGATGCCCAGCCAATTCCTGAGCAGCAGCCCCCGGCCAGCTTTTCCCCTATTTTATATACTGAGCATGACGTCATATGGTATGGAATATCCCTTTGGCCAGTTTGAGTCTGCTGTCCTGGCTGTGTCTCCTCCCAACTTCTTGCACCCCCCAGCCTACTCCCTGGCAGGGCAGTATGAGAAGCTGAAGAGTCCCTGACCACTGCTTAGCAACAACCAAATCATCAGTGTGTTATCAACATTATTCTCATCCTAAATCCAAACACAGCACTATACCAGCTACTGGACTGCAAATTAACTCTGTCCCAGCCGAAACCAGGACAGGGAGGTGCCCAGCATCTGCGCCTGGAGAGTTGTCCTCCTCCTTCCCCGCTTCCCTTCTATCAGCTCTCGGGTAACTCCCTTGGGGCTGCCCTGCCCCGGCTCGCCTCCAGCACACCGGGAGCCTGCCGCAGCGGGCGGTTTGAAGCTTCCCATCCCGCCACCCCCGGGCGGCCAGCGGGCAGGAGACACCCCCGCACCCGCCGAAAGGGCTCGCTCGCCTCACCGGTGGCCCCGGCCCTCACCCGCTGCCGCCGGCAGGAACCGCGCCGGGCGCGCCGCCATGCTGCTCCCGGGGACCTCGCATGATGCACCGGCTGCCGACGGCGCGCCGGAGGGGCCAGACCCGGCGCGCGAACGCCGGGCTGCAGTACCGCGCTGCGGCCACCAGGCGGCAGCAGCAGCGAGCGCCCGGCGGGCGGCGCTCGCCCCGGGGCGGCACCGGCGCTGCAGTGCCGCGCTTTGCGCGCCGAGCGCCCGCCGGCACCGCGCACGGGGGGCGGCAGCGGCGTTTCCTTACCGGGAGGCAGCAACGAGCGCGGGAGCACCACCCGGCAGGCACCGCCGTATCGCATTGCCGTTACCGGCGGACGGCAGCGTGGAGGATCAGGCACCACCGCGCATGCGCGGCTCCAGAGCTGCAGTACCGAATTTCGGTCGCCTGGAGGCAGTAGCGAGAGCTGCAAAGCGCTACACCACGCATGCGCGACGCCCGACCCGCAGTACCCAATTTTGGTCGCGTGGAGGCAGCACCGAGCACGGCAAAGCGCGCCACCGCGCATGCGCGGCGCCCGAGCTGCAGTACCCAGTTTTGGTCGCATGGTGGCAGCAGCGAGCACGGCAAAGCGCATCAGCGCGCATGCGCGGCTCCCGAGCTGCAGTACCCAATTTTGGTCGCCTGGTGGCAGCAGCGAGCACGGCAAAGCGCGCCATTGCGCATGCGCAGCTCCCGAGCTGCAGTACGCAGTTTTGGTCGCCTGGTGGCAGCACCGAGTGCGGCAAAGCGCGCCATCGCGCATGCGCGGTTCCAGAGCTGCAGTACCCAGTTTTGGTCGCATGGTGGCAGCAGCGAGCACGGCAAAGCGCATCAGCGCGCATGCGCGGCTCCCGAGCTGCAGTACCCAAATTTGGTCGCCTGGTGGCAGCAGCGAGCACTGCAAAGCGCGTCACTGCGCATGCGCGGTGCCAGAGCTGCAGTACCCAAATTTGGTCGCGTGGAGGCAGCACCGAGCGCGGCAAAGCGCACCACCGCGCATGCGCGGCTCCCGAGCTGCAGTACGCAGTTTTGGTCGCCTGGTGGCAGCAGCGAGCACGGCAAAGCGCGCTATTGCGCATGCGCAGCTCCCGAGCTGCAGTACGCAGTTTTGGTCGCATGGTGGCAGCAGCGATCGCGGCAGAGCGCGCCACCGCGCATGCGAGGCCCCGAGCTGCAGTACCCCCTTTTGGTCGCCGGGCGGCAGCAGCGAGTGCGGCAACGCGCACCACCGCGCATGCGCGGCTCCCGAGCTGCAGTACCCAAATTTGGTCGCCTGGTGACAGCAGCGAGCACAGCAAAGCGCGTCACTGCGCATGCGCAGTTCAAGAGCCGCAGTACCCAAATTTGGTCGTCTGGTGGCAGCAGCGAGCACGGCAAAGCGCGCATGCGCAGTTCCAGAGCTGCAGTACCCAAATTTGGTCGCATGGTGGCAGCAGCTAGCACGGCAGAGCGCGCCAACGCGCATGCGCGGCTCTCGAGCTGCAGTACCGAAACTCGGTCGCCTGGTGGCAGCAGCGAGCACTGCAAAGGTCCCCACTGCGCATGCGCTCCCAGAGCCGCAATACCAAAATTTGGTCGCCGGGCGGCAGCAGCGAGCGCTGCCAGCCGCGCCACCGCGCATGCGCGGCTCCCCAGCTGCAGTACCGCCCGTCGCCGCCGGGCGGCAGCACGCGCTCACCGTTCCCGTCCCCAGCATCGGCCGGGTGAGACACGAGCGGTGCCTCAGCCGAGCGTGCGCCGTCCGGAGACCGCAACTGCTCACTGGGGCTGCAGGGCTTACATTTCTCTGCCCTTTTCCCCCTCGCAGCCCAGACAGCAGTATTCACTGCCTCTTGTACCAAAAAGCGTCCCAGGGGCTCAAGCATTTCGGTCCTTGGCGTCTGACTGCTTTAAAAGTCTGGTGGTTGTTTCCATTCGTGCCTCCCACCCCATTACCCCAGAGTAAGCCCCAGGGATTGCTGTATCGGTCTGCATGTGGCATCAGGGGTGTGGGAGCGACAGCAGCGAGCCAACAGATGCTGGTGAGAGAGTTAAAAAAAATAAGGCAACACAGATGACATCCTGAAGGCAGGAGAGAAGAGACTGAAAGCTGCTCTGTGTGACGGGGGCAGCTATGTTCAGCAGGAAACAGCGCATTGGAGCAGCAAGTGGCTGACCTGCAAACGAGTGATACGCGGGTGATCCTTGGGCTGTGTTGTGTTGTTCGCACCTTTCCTCACCTCTGTGCTATCAGTACTCTGCTCTCCTCATCCTGCATACACACAAGGCCTCCTGCGCAGGCCTTGTCACTTAGATAAGAGACACTGCACAATGTTACTCGTCACCCTGCCCTCCACCATGCAAAGTAATTAGACATGAAGCAGGGAAAGCAGAGGCGTATTGGTATATTAGATGTCCTTAGCAGATGACCATAGAGCTCTGGAGGTTCCATGTTTGCTCTGTACAGGAGCGTAGCTCTGTACTCCTTGCTGCTCCTGCCTGCAAGCACCACAGTTGCACTTTGCTGCCTGCAACGCGCAATACTTGGTAGGCTGGATGGGCTGTTCTGCCAATGCATTGGGTGAGCAGCTCAGCTCTTTTGGCTGCCTAATTCGCCTCCTTAAAACAAACACTTCAACACTCACTTTCTTTAATTCAGACCCCTCTAAATACCTCCTGGCCTGCAAGCCATTTTCAGCTAGCAACACACCTGAAATAGAGTGCAGCTAGAAACTGAGCTGTCATCTTGCTTTGATGTCAAATGTCTTTTGTAACTTGAACCCCTGATTGATTTGGCGTCAAGAGTGCAAGGCAAGAAATATGCCTCTACTCGAACAAGCAAGACACTTGCCAAATAGTTGTACACAGCAATACATGGCTGCCTGTGACCGACACTTTTTCTGTTAAAACCAGAGCACGGTTCCCTTGTGAAGAGCCATTGGCAGTGCAAAACGTACCCCAGCTTTCCCTGCACCAGGTCCCCAAAGAACAGCATCTTAGTCTGACTGCAGTGTGCAGCAGCCTGTTGTCATCTCAGCCCCTTGCCCTTGAGAAAGCGGCTGCCTGTAGCAGCAGCAGAACCACTGCTGCCCAAGGGGAAAGGAATGACTTGGTGTAAAGCTCTCCAGGCTGCCTGTGCTCTGTGCAGAGTCAATGACCTCAACACAGGGCCAAGCTAACAACCCGAGACGGAATCAGAGGATTTAGCAGTTTCTGCAACAAGCGTACTTCCCAGCCTAGCTAGACAGAGTAAGAGGTGAGAGAAAGGGGCCTGCTGGGTCCCTCGGGAGGCAGAATTGCTGTAGATTGTGCCGTGGCGGTTTCGCTCACTGTCTTTGGCAGAGTTACTTCCCAGAGGCTGGGAGACAGGTATGCTTGCACAGCCTGAGTACTGCTGCTTACAGAGCAAAAGGCACTATAAAGCAGCAGTGAAGAACAAGGATGGCCTATCAAGATGGTAGGAATAACATGGAGAGCCTAAAGCATTAGCCAGGCAGGGCTTGCAACTAACCTTGTGTCATGATTTAATCCCAGCAGGCAACGAAGCACCGCACAACCTCTCACTCACTCCCCCGCCAGTGGGATGTGGGACAGAATCAGAACGGCCAAAGTGAGAAAATTCGTGGGCCAACATAAAAACAGTTTAATAATTAAAAAGAAATAATAACAACAACAATAATAAATTCTAAGAAAAGAAGAAAAAAACCAGAGAAAAAGAAAACCCAAGACAGAAAAGTGATACAAGTGAAAACAATTGCTCACCACCACCTGACCAATGCCCAGCCAGTCCTCGAGCAGCACCCCCTCGCCAACGTCCCCCCACTTCTATTGCTGAGCATGACATCACACGGTCTGGAATGTCCCTTTGGGCAGCTGGGGTCAGCTGTCCAGGCTGTGTCCCCTCCCAGCTCCTTGTGCCCCCCCAGCCTGCTCGCTGGCGGGGCAGGGCGAGGAGCTGCACAGCCCCTGACGCCGTGCAAGCCCTGCTCAGCAATAACTAACACGTCCCTGTGTTACCAGCACTGTTTTCAGCACAAATGAAAAACATAGGAGGAGGGAGAGTGGGGTGGGAGTGGGGTGCAGGGAAGGGGGGGGAGTGTTGGAGTTTGGGTGGGAGGCAATGGGCAGGTTGGGGGTGCAGGCAGAACCCCAGGGGTCCGGAGGCAGAGGGGTTGTGGGGGCAGCAGTGCGGAATATGGGGTGATGGGGGGGGAGTGGTGGCACAAGATGGGAGGGCAAGGGATCCCTGTGGCATGTCATAGCGAAAACTCGCAGGGGGGCAAACCTTGCAGGGGGGGAACAGACACCGGGGGGGCAGGGGGGAGATGGACATGGGGGCACGGGGAGGGAGGGGAAGAGACAGCCACCAGGGCGGGGGGGGTGTACGTGTGGGTAGAAAGGTGCGTGGGGGAACATGCATGAACATGCATGGGGATGACCTACACCAGGGGGTCCACCTGGGATAATCCACAGCAGATAACTCACCTGGGATAACCCGCAACAGATAATCCACACCAGGATGACACCCAGCAATGCTCCTCAAACTGCTGGTGTTTCACCCCAAATTTTCCCCAAATTGGGGGTTTTTTTGCTTTTCCATAATATAAAAGTAGGGCTTTTTTGCTTTTCCAAAATATTCAATTTAGGCTGTTTTTTGGCACTTTTCCACAACATAGAAATTGGTGATTTTTGCTTTTGGTTTTGTGCCTGAAAATGGGGGGTGGTTTTTTTTTGCTTTCTGGCTGCACAAATCCAGGCAGATTTGGCTTTCTTGGGAGTCCCAAATTGTTTTTTTTTTTATCCTGCAGACCTAGAATCAGGGCTTTGGGGGTGTTTTTGTGCTGTGGCAGCAGCTCCCGCTCCGTGTGTGCAGCCCACAGGGGAAAGTCCCCATTTGGGTGAATCGGCCCCAGATCTGGATGGGAAAAGGGGGAAAAAGAGAAGGGGGGAGGGCCAACTTTTGAAAGTGCTTTTATGTCATCAATAGAGAGATATTTAGAGGGGGAAGTCAAGTTGTTAAATCCTTCCTATAAATAAAATTCAGGAAGATTTTTAAAATTTTAAAAACCTTATATATTATGGACATTTACACTGATGTATATATTACACATATATACATATTTAGGGAATATATATGTTTTATATATATTATTGTCATGGTTTAACCCCAGTCAGCAGCTAAGCACCATGCAGCCTCTCCCTCACTCCCCCCCACTCCCAGTGGGATGGGGAGGAGAATCAGGAAAGAAGGTAAAACTCATGCGTTGAGATAAGAACGGTTTAATAACTAAAGTAAAATATAATCTAACAACAGTAATAATGAAACATAATAATAATAGTAATGAAAAGGAATATAACAAAAAAAAGGAGGGGGGAAGGAAAAAAACCCCAGTGATGCACAATGCAATTGCTCACCACCCGCTGACCGATGCCAGAGCCGCGATCCGCGCCTCCCGGCCAACTCCCCCCAGTTTATATACTGGGCATGATGTTCCATGGTATGGAATACCCCACCCCTTTGGCTAGTTCAGGTCAGCTGCCCTGGCCATGCTCCCTCCCAGCTTCTTGCACACCTGCTTGCTGGCAGAGCATGGGAAACTGAAAAGTCCTTGGCTTAAGATAAGCGCTACTTAGCAACAACTAAAACATCAGAGTGTTATCAACATTATTCTCACACTAAATCCAAAACACAGCACTGTACCAGCTACTAAGAAGAAAATTAACTCTATCCCAGCCGAAACCAGGACACTTATTATTTCCACTTACATCTATTTAGACATATACATATTTAAAGTTTCATTTATGATAGAAAAACTAGTGAGATAAAAGATCCCTCATATGGCTTTACTTTTGGGGGGCGGGGATCAAATCCCCAGTGCTGCAATACATAAGGCTACCAAAAAGGACTGGCAGATTTGCTAATGCTTTTGGCTGTACTGAAGCACGCAGAGGAACATGTTTTTATGATATCTCAACTGTTACAACTGAGAACCCAAAGACCAGCGATACCATCACCTCTAGGAAGATGTGCTGTGCTTGGGTCTTTGGAAGGAAGTAGACTTTTTTTTTTTTTTTTTTTTTTTTTTTTTTTAAGAGAGTGAAATGTCTTGTGGCTAACAACTTCTACTGCCAAGTACATCATCTTGGATGATCCACTCTGATAGGAAGTTCATAAAATGAAACTTCTTTGAATGAGAAAGATTTCCATTTTGGAAAATCTCTTTCCAACTGAAGTCAAAATTACACACTGTAGGTTAAAGAAAAAGGACATTATCGAAGCAATAACTCACCAAAACCACCTCAGGACTCACTGTCACTAGTTACAAGGCTGCTAATGCTTCTTGGGAAAGCCTGGAAAACATGTGGAAGCGATGCCGATTTGTCCATTGTCTCTTCTTTGACCTTGATTGCTTTTAGTACAGATGCTAGTATCTCAGTAAGGTTTTCGAGTACTACTATAAAATATCTTAAAAACTTATTTACTGAAAAAGCATAAATCTTTTATGAAAACAAAGTCTGTTTCTTCTGAACATCTTAACTCTTATGAACAGTTTCTTTCCTCTTTTATTACAAAATTATTTTCACAGTATCATTTAATAGTAAGCACATAGAAACAGAAGATTATGCTTTCAGGAACAGAGAATAAATGGAGGGAAGTAAGCTTTGCATAGGCGTAACATGCTCCAGAACAGACCTTATTTTTAGTATTTGTGTTAAAATATTCCATATTAAAAAATATAGAAGGACAGCTGCCACATTCTTAATGTTAACTTTAAAGTCCATACTACAAGTACCTTAGCAAAAATGCAGACACACACCATAGACGTACCTTGTACTTGCAGACCACTATGGATTCTTTCCATCTGTCTTGTACTTTCACAGCAGAAGAAAGGGCGACCACAGTGAAGTGGTGGGAGTTGACATCCAGCTGAGAGGGGAAAAAACCTTTAGCATAAAGCTGGGTAGGAATCTAAAGCTTCCTTTTTTTGCGAAGGTTTGTGAAGACAGTACAACTGAGCGGAGGAAAACGTATTCTGCATCATCTTTGGTACAGTTGTTGATACAGGCCACTGGAGCTTTTGCATTTTTTGGACAACCGTGCCTTTTTTTTTACTCATTGGCAGCTTTAGTTTCTCTAGAACTCACTTTCCCAGATATATGCAGATGACAGACATAGATATCTACATGCAGTTTCTCAAGCCTAAGTATAGTCAAGATTTCTTCACCCTATGTGTCCCAAGTTGAACATTTTTATTAAAGAGCACAGCAACACATCTGTCCTTGTAAACTGCCTCGTTGCAAAAAAGGAATGATTTTTTTCCAGGCCGTTTCTCCAAACAGTCAAGATCTTTTAAAACTGCAGTTGTACCACCAAACCTGCTTAGGGTCACTCCCAGCTTTTGACTGTCCTTAGGTTTAACAGGCACACGCTCTAGTCCACCTTCCAACAGCAAAAATACATGACACACTCAGACCCAGAGCACAACCCTACAGATGTCCACACACACCTTGCTGTTCTGATGAGGAGCCACTGAGCATCCCTGCTAGCACAGCTAGATTAGTTTCACCTACACCGTGAGTTACTGAAATCAGTGAATATAGCTTCTGAAGCTTTAAACTGAAAATTGTATCTTGACACTTCGCCAGAGTAGAAATGATCCGTAACTAGAACTCTACAAAAATGCAGTAATACAAATTGCAAACCCACTGCAGCAACAGCTTCAGAAACATTTAGACCAGGAACAAGGAAGAAAAAAAAGCCAGCTTCATCTCATGCACAGGAAAGCAGCAGACAGAGAAAAGGGTCAGCACTCACAGCCCTTAGAAAAAACAGGCATTCTCCTTCCACTCCTAAACCCATCTGTTAGGTTTAAATATTGCAGCACTACTATGGCAATACTGAGAGTAGGGAACAACAGCCCTGCCACTGGAGATGCCATTAACTGATGCTATTTACATAGCAGGACACATAGACAGAGGGACATGTTTTTCCACACACAACCCCAAATTTCCTGCAAATTTATGTTTACCAAAAACAGCCATTTGGAACATACTGCCAAACAACATTTGGCAGTAAAATTTTGATGTGTTTGACACACAAATTTTTGGTAATTTGCTATTTGCTTCCTGTTGTTGCTCCTTCAGAAATTCTACTTGTAGCCAAGTTATTCACTACTGGTTCAAGCACCTACCTTCCTTGTATTACCAGCACATTTACACAGGCAAGTAACTTAATTGCTCTTCTAAAACTATCCCAATGAAAATTACAGCTGTGAAAGAGAAGTAAAGGAGAGGTCAGGCAGCAAAAGAGCTCTGCAGGCTGGCACCAGTCAACACTGCACTCTTTAAAAAACAAACAAACAAACAAACAACAACAAAACCAAACCATGACCTTGTATCTTTTTTTCTTTTGGAGCTTATCCCTGTCTCAGCATATTGTCTTGTCAGAGCATGAAGTGCAGATGATCTGTATCCTGATGACATTTGCATGTGATGAATACATGTTCAGAAGTAGTCCAGATCTGCAAGACTGGCGTCATTTTTATGGTTTTAATAATCATAACTCAATTTTATTGACTTACGCATTTGTGAGGAAACTAATTAACTTTTAACATAGCCTCTGCTTGGGGAAAAAAATGTGTTAGAGAGTGAAGAAAAATTATGACTCAGAGCTCCCAACCATGAGGGAGTGGTGGGGCAAGTAATGAAAGTGAAGACCAACAGCAGCAACATTAAGTGAAATTTGGCTTTAATTCTGATCATGTACTTAAGCGACTCTCCAAGTCTATATGTCGATCCTATGAATGACTAGTCCTTTTTTGGAAGGACAAACTTTTTTACTTAAAAGTCCTAGATTGAAGACTCCACTGAACAGAATGGGGATTGAGCCACAGGACAACACGCCATCAACACTCTAATGACAAAAAAAAAAATCAAATAAGAAACAAGTTTAAATATCAGTTTCCATCATGTTTCATTCATTACATTTCTACTGGCATCTAGGTGCTCAAAAATTAACTATAATGACACCACATATTACTAAAAATTTATACATAAAAAAATAAAAGGCTATTTCCAACTTGCCCATAAAATCAGTATGAACAAACAGAAGAGAAACACTGGACCCTAAAGAAGGTAACAAGCAACTCTTAATTTATTGTAGATGAAAGTTCATTCCTTTATCTGAAACAAAAACATTCCTAACTACCAATGGACCAATTCAGGAACAGGGCATGCTCTCTTAAGAGCAATTTTTCATCAGCTTTTCTGCACTGGCAGCAAATTTGCCTTTTCTGTGGGTTTAATGTGGAATATCTGTAGTGCTCTTGAACTAGCAAATATTTCTCCCCGCTCCCCCAGCCCCATACATGCTAATATTCCAACAAGTGGAACAAACCATGCAGGATTTTCTTCACATGATGCAGAAAGTGACACTGGGAAAAGAGGAGGCAAAAAACAAACCTGTTTATCCCACCCAGCCCATGGTGAAAAGACAGGGGAGCATTCTGCCAGGGGGCTGTGTGGGGCCAGGCCGTGCACCCCAGGAGCTCCGACCAGCCGGTTTCTCTCCCCTTTGCCAGGTACCGAGGACATGATGCCGCCTCGTGCTGCCACCTGCCCCGCGCCCCCCAGGAGAGCCAGGGGACCCCCACCTCACTTCTACCCTCGGGAGAGACCCTCCGCGCAGAGAGAGGCGCGTGGCACGGATTTAGTCCCCGAGGGAAGAGGCCGGGCTCCCCGCCGGCAGAAGGACGACTCGCCTCCCTGCTGCCCGGAGCTCCTTGCTGGGGACAGCCCTGCCGGCGCCCGGCCGCTCTTCAGCCGTGCTGGGAGCGCAGTCCAGCCGATGGATGCTCCAGGGAACAGACACTCCAGCTAACTGCAGCTCCTGCTCATTACAGCTGCAGGTAATTTTGGCTCTGGCTAATGCATGCTCCGGACAGTGGACACCCCGTCTTGTTCCAGCTCCTGCTTGCTACAGCTCTGGCTAACTGAAGCTTCAGCTCTGCACTGAAGCTCCCGTTGATTTCAGCTCTTTCTCCTTCCAAGCACCAGCTATTCGCAACAGTCTGGGCTTTTGATAAGGTCGCAAATCAATCGCTGTCAAAACTTGAGTATTAGGATTAAACATCATAGCTGTACATTGTATAAATATTAATTAGTTTGTATTATTAATTAGTTAATAACTATTTTAAGCAGCGTACAAAGAAGAGCTGGACTCGAAGAGGGCATGTGGGGTCTGAAAAGCACCTTTCCTCCCAGAGACCATCCCAGACATTGAGTTTGCCTGGTGCATGCCAGCCTCCCAAACTTCGGGGTCCAACGTGACCAGACGCCCACCTCCGGGGAGGGTCCATGCAGCCTGCCCATCCCCTGCTTTCCCCCACAGCCCCCAGTGCCCTCCCACCCACCTGCAAACCAGCCAAACTGGCTGCTGCTTTTGGCCCCCAAACCAGCTCACTTAGCGCCCATTTCTGAGCCCAAAAACCCAGCTGCTGAGCCTGTTCTCAAGTCCCAAAAATGCAGGACTGGACCTCTGTTTCTGAGCCCAAAGCCACACAACTCAGTCTGTTTCTGAGCCCCAAAATCAGGCACATGAGCCTGTTTTCAAGCCTCAGGAACAGAACACTTGGTCTCCGTTTCTGGCCCCTAAAACAGCTGACCCTGTCTGCTCTCTGACCCCCTTTGCAGTCCCCATGTGAGGTGCTAAGGGGTGGGGGGAGTATAGCCAGCCCACAGCCCTGCACCCCCAGGGCCCCACGTGCCGTTTTGGGGAGCGCCTGGGGACTGCAGAGGGCCCGGCCCCACATCTCTGGGGCAGCACCAGCACAGGCAGGGCGTCACTTTATTATTGCCGTTTCAGGCTTTATTTCGCCAGCATCAACAGCACCGCACCCCAACCCCCCCCAGGCCACAGGACCCCCGCGGGGAGCCGTGCTCAGCCACCCTCTCTCCGAGCCGAGCGCAGCCCGGTCCCCCTCCAAGAACACCCAGCAGCAGCAGCCAGGGCCCTTCCCTGCCCATGCGGGTACCGGGGACCCCCCTGCCACCGCAGGAACCCCCCGGGTGCCGCTGCGTGACCCGCACCAAGAGCAGCAGAGGCTGCCCGGCCCCAGCGAGGAGCAGCTGGGGCCGGGATGAGGCTGCCCCTGCTCCCCCCGGCCGGACACGGGCTCGGCCCCAAAACCCCCCAACGACCCCGGGGCAGCGTTCGTCCCAGGGCCGCTTCCGCCCCCGCCAGCCTCAGGAGGGCAGAGCCCGGACCTGCCCGGGGAAGGCTCCGGCCAGGGGATCCCACATCCATGACCCGCCGCGCCTCACCTGCCCCAGCATGGCTCCTGCTACCGCACAGCCCAGAGCGGAACGAAACGCAGCAGCCGGACCAGCCGCCGCCACTCTTCTGGGCCCATGCAGGTGCCCCGCCTGCTCATACAGTGATGGGGAGCAGGACGGAGGACTAGAAAGAGAAAAATAAGACAAGGGAGAAGACCGAGGAGCAGAGAGAGAAAGAAAGGTCGAAAGAAAAGGTCAGAAAAGTAGAAAAATCAAGAAAAATAGGGACGAGGAGCCCCGCAGAGAGATGGGGCAAGAAAATGTTGGGTCAGTGAGACGGACAGAGGGATAGAGAGATGGGGAGAAAAAGGAAAGGAAGAAGAAAGGATGGACAAGGATGGGGACAGGGCGCAGGACACACAGACAGAGAGAGAAAAAGGACAGGGAACAGGACAAAGGGATCAAGAAATAAAGAATGGGTCAGATCTGTACAAAGAGACCAAGAAGGAAAAATTTTAAAAAAAAAAAAGCAATGGGCTAGAGGACAGAGGAAGAGAAAAGCTCCTGTCCACAGGCAGTAAGTGCTCTGCCTGCCCCTTTTCGCCCCCACGCCGCGAGGAGAGCGAGGCCAGGCAGAGACAAGCCATGCAATCCTGAGACAAGTGCAGCCAACGGCATCCCCAGGGGAGGAACAGACAACCGCATCCTCAGTGCAGCCTTTGGGAGAGAGAAAGAAAAAGCAGCGACCATTATTACCATAGCTCGCCCCTGCCCAAATCCCCTCCTTCCGCAGGGGCTTCTGGAGACGCCTCTCTCTCCCTGCATTGCTGCTAGCGGCACCTGCGTTAAGAGACAATGGAGTGCATTCAAGGGCCAGCTTGCCGCCTTCACGACAGGGCTTGGGGGTGGCCTGGGGCTACGGGACAGGCTTCAGGGGAGGTGCTGGAGCTGGGGGCAGCTGTATGGGGTGAGTGGGGCCGGGGGAGGCTCAGGGGCAGCTCTGGAGAGTGGGGAAGCGCACGGTGTCTGTGCCCGGGGGAGCGTCCGTCTCCTTCCTCTCTTCCCTTCTATCAGCTCTGGGGTAACTCCCTGGGGCGGCCAGAACCCACTCGCCTCCAGCACACCGGGAGCCTGCCGCAGCGGGCGGTTCGAAGCTCCCCGTCCCGCCGCCCCCGGGCGGCCAGGAGACACCCCCGGAACAGCCAAAGGGGCTCTCTCGCCTCACCGGGGCTCCTGACCCTCGCCCACCGGGAGCTGCGCCCGGCACACCGCCGTGCTGCCGCACCGCTGCGCCGTGCCGGGCTGCAGTACCGCGCTGCGGCCACCGGGCGGCGCTCGCCCCGGGGCGGCACCGGCGCTGCAGTGCCGCGCTTTGCGCGCCGACCGCCCGCCGGCGCCGCGGACGTGGGGCGGCAGCGGCGTTTCCTTACCGGGAGGCAGGAACGAGCGCGGCGGCATCACCTCACAGACACTGCGGCATCGCATTGCCGTTACCGGCGGACGGCAACGTGGAGCATGGAGGCGCCACCGCGCATGCGCGACGTCGAAGCTGCAGTACCCACCTTTGGCCGGCGGGCGGCAGCAGCGAGAGCGACGGCGCGCGCCACCGCGCATGCGCGGCGTGCGAACTGCAGCATCGGATTTCGGCTGCCGGGAGGCGCGCCAGCGCGCATGCGCAATGGAGGCACGGACGCACCGCTTTTTTGGAAGCCGGCGCAGCTGGAAGCCGGCAGAAAACCACACGAAACCGGCAACAAAACTGCACCTCGCGCCGCGCAGCGGGGGCCGCGGCGGCATCAAGGACTACGCCGCGCCGCACGCACCCGACAACAACGTCGCTGCCCGGCAGCCGAGTCTGCAAAAACTACACCTCCCGGCATGCCCTGGGAAACACAGCATGGCCGCCCAGAAGCCGAATGCCGGAAGACTACGCCGCCACCAACATGGCCGACCGGAAGCTCCGTGCCCCGGGACTACAGCTCCCGGCATGCCGCGAAGCAGCCTCCCCTGCGTTCTGACCCTGCGGGGACGCCGCCCCCGCCCCAGAAGCTGCCCCGAGCGCATCCCCGCGCTCCCCAGCGCGGCTCCGGGCGGCCCCCGGCTCCGGTTGCGACACGGCGCGGCCGCCCTGCACCCACCGCTCCGATCCTCCGCCACAGACCCCGCCGCCCTCCTCGGGGCTTTTCCCGGGACCCGCCGGACAATCGTGTCCTCCCCGCCCCTCGGTGAGCCCCCAGCGCCCGCCCGCCCCCACCGAGACTCGGCCCTCGGCGCCACCCGGGACGTTCGCGGCCCAAGGGACGCCCGGCCCGGCTCACCTTCTCCCTCGGTGCAGCCACAGCCCGGCAACGCTCAGTGACCGCTCTGCTCCTTCCTTGGCTCACAGCGGCCCCGCCATGGCCGCCCAGGGCAGCACCAGCATCGGCCCCTGCACCAGCAGCCCCTTTACGGGGAGAGGCCGTCTCCATCAGCCTCACTGCCCGCACCTGGGGCTCCTCCAGCCCCGGCCCACAGCTGGTGCCCAGCAGGAACGGAGCCATCGCCCGACCCCCACAGCGCATCACCTCCTCTGCGGGCTCTGTCAAAATAGGACCCCAGAGCACACAGGAAAGCATTGGGAAAACTCTGCAATAGGAAAAACAAACAGAAAACTTTGTGGCACATTGTAACACAAACAAGCACCTGGAGCGCACAGAAGCGCTGCGGGGCAACCCAGAATGTGACCTGAGAGGTACAGAGCGCGCTGGGCACACTCCCAGTGCAAATGAAGGGCCTTGCTGCACACCAAAAGGGCCCTAAGGCCTGTCATAGGGCTCAACGGGGCTCACAGAACATCGCCTGCAGGCAGCCCCTGACCCTGTGGAAACCCTGTCTCCCAGCATTGCTTTTGCTGGCCCTGGCCCTCAACCCCAGACATTGCCCACATAGCCGAGAGTGCTGACAGCAAATCCAGGAGCAGTGTGGGGACTTCACAAGGCCATGGAGTGGTCCCAAGTGCTGCCGGCATGATTGGAAATGCCACTGACAACTCTCAAGTTTCCGTGGCAATGAAAGGGAAATCCCCCACAACCCTGTGAACAGCACAGGGGTTACTCCAAGGTGGTCCGTAAGACCTTGGGACCAACCCCCTCATAAAATGTGTAACCTCCTCCCCCAGACGCTGTCCTCACACACTTTTTACTGAGTGCAAAGGGAGTGCAAGAACCACAGCCATGAGTGCAAATAATAAAGCAATCATTTAATTAATTAATGCACAAAAGCAACCACGGAGAGTCTGCCACAGGGCTCTGTGCCAGTACACTCCCACTTTACCTGCAGCACCTTAAGAGTCATTACTGGACCAGCGTTCATCAATCCAGTTGCCAAGAGTCAGGTCCTGTTACTGCTCTTGGATGTGGCAAATCACTGAGGAGCTGTCCACATCGCCCAAGCTTTCTCCTTCAAAGGTAGGATTCAGGTCTGGTATTTGAGAGGAAAACCCCTTATCTGATCTATATGTGCTTCTGCCCTACCCGTAAGCAAGAGCCCTGCAAGAAACTTTCACGGCTCTTACCTCCCTGCCACCTCAGCAGTTTGGCTCGCTATACTGTGCCTGCACCATATCAATCCTAGACCTCAGATCAGAGCACAGGGGAAGATAACTATAGTGATCCTAACCAGAAGACTGTTGTACACCAAGGAGCTGGTGATCTACACAACAGTTAACCCGAGAAGGCGGAGGCCTGTGCTGTGCTGCACGTATAGGTTGGCTTTCAAGTCTGTGTTGTGCTGAGTGTATTCCTTGCCCGTAGGATAAATTTAGCCAGCTAATTGTAACAAAGGAGCTTGTAGGCAGCTCCCACTTCACATTGGCAATTACACCACTGCATGTCCTTGTCTTTTATCTTAAAGCAAAGCAGCAGTTTGTCATGTGAACATTCTTCTGTTTGATAGTAGAAATAATGAATGGAATTATTTTCTTCTAAGAGAATCCCATAAGAGCTCTAAAGGCAAAGATGTCTGCAGAACCTCCCCCACAGACAGGATATGCACCACGTGCCATGCCCTGACTGGAAGTCCCTCTGATTCTGCACAACTTGGGGTTCCCGGCATTTGAAGGCACATAAGATTATCTATACTATCCCCGTTTTCCTTCTAGAGTGAGCATCAATAAATGGAATTTCAATCGATACCTTATGGACTCTAAGTGCCTTTCCCTCTGGCATCATAACAAAAACTGCCCCTGGTGCATTACAGTTACAAACCCCAAAGAAGGGTTCACAGCCTACTGTTTATGGTTGAGGGCTTACAGTTTATTTTCTAAGGATTTAGACCTTGCTATTTAACGGCATGCCGTCAAACCTGAACCCTAAAGTGATAAACTGCAAATCTCAGAACCCAATCAATCATTGGGGATTTACAATTTATTGATGAGGTTAGATCTAAAATCCTGTGCCCTGATCAGTAAAAGAGTAAACTGTGAACTCCAGTTGATAAACACTGAGCCCTACTGCCCTGGTTTAGGCCCAGCCAGAAAAAAAGCACCACGCAGCCACTCACTCACTCCTCCCCCACAGCAGGATGGGGAGGAGAAAATACAACAAAAAACTCGTGGGTCGAGACAAGGACAGGGAGGGATCACTCACCACTTATGGTCCCAGGCAAAACAGACTCGATTTTGGGGAAAAAGAAACCAATTTAGTTTGTTACCAATCAAATCAGAGTAGGATAATGAGAAATAGAACCATATCTTAAAAACACACCTTCCCCCCACCTCTCCCTTCCTCCCGGGCTCAGCTCTGCTCCCGATTCCTCCACCTCCTCTCCCCCAGCGGCGCAGGGGGCGGGAATGGGGGTTCTGGTCAGTTCATCACACGGTGTCTCTGTGCTCCTTCCTCCTCAGGGGGAGGGCTCCTCACACTCTGCCCCTGCTCCAGCGTGGGCTCCCTCCCACGGGGGTCAGCCCTCCATGAGCTTCTCCAGCTCAAGTCCTTCCCACGCACTGCAGTCCTCCACGAACTGCTCCAGCGTGGGCTTTCCCAGAGTCGCGGCCTTTGGGCTCCTCCGCGGGCTGCAGGGGAATCTCTGCTCCCCCGCACCTCCTCCCTCTCCTTCTTCACTGACCTCGGGGTCTGCATGGTTGTTTCTCTCACATCCCACTCCTCTCTCCGCTGCAGGTTTTTCAGCAGTCTTTTTCCCCTTCTTAAATATGCTATCACAGAGGCACTACCACCATCGCTGATGGGCTCAGCCTTGGCCAGAGGCAGGTCCGAGTTCGGAGCCGGGGAACCTTCCAGCAGCTTCTGACAGGAGCCACCCCTGTAGCCCCTCCCCTGCTACCAAAACCCCACCGCACAAACCCAACACACCTACAAAATAAAGTAATAAAGCTCAACTCTCGAGTGAGAAACCATGCAAAACAAACTCCAAAACAATAAACCCTAAGTGAAAAACTCTGAACTCTCAGTTTTAAGCAACAAATACCAAAGCATATATGACCAGGAAGACAGTAACGAGAAGCTGAGTAACTTTAGCCCACAGTTTTAAAAGTTTCCCCTTTATCTGGCAGAGCAGCAGAACATGAACAGACCAAGGACACTTTACAGTCACCGTTCATAAGCTTGGTTTCACCCACCATTCATATGTGACCATATGCATGAATCAATCCATACAGTTGCACTAAGCTGCACTTCCACAGAACCCACCTGCAACACTGAGAGCACTAATTCATCTCCATTGCAGACAATTACTGTTTGTGGTCCTCTCAGCTCCATGGGCAAACATCCAGAGCCAGTGGGGCTACATCTGGCTCACAACCAGTCACCAGTGGTGTTCCTCAGGGCTCAAATCCTAGGGCCAGTTCTCTTCAATATATTTATCAATGATCTGGATGCAGGAGTTGAATGCCCCATTAGCAAGTTTACTGATGATACCAAACTGGGAGATGCCGTTGGCTTCCTCGAGGGCCAAGAGGCCTTGCAGATGGATCTAGGTAGACTGGAGCATTGGGCAATCATCGACAGCATTAAATTTAACAAGCGTAAATGCCAGATTCTGCACCTGGGACGCAGTAACACTGGGCACAAGTCTAAATTGGGAGAGGAATGGCTGTAGAGCAGCCCTGCAGAAAGGGATCTGCGGGTGCTGGTCGGCAGCAGGCTCCACAGGAGCCAGCAGCGTGCCCTGGTAGCCAAGAGGGCAAAACACATCCTGGGGTGCATCAAACACAGCATCACCAGCCGGTCAAGAGAGGGGATCATCCCGATGTATTCGGTGTTGGTACGGCCTCATCTGGAGTTCTGTGTGCAGTTCTGGGCCCCACCATTTAAGAAGGATGTGAAGGTCCTTGAACGCGTCCAGAGGAGGGCAACAAAGCTGGTGACAGGGCTGGAAGGCATGTCCTGTGAGGAGCGGCTGAGGACTCTGGGTTTGTCTAGTTTGGAGAGAAGGAGGCTGAGGGGCAAGCTCATTGCTCTCTGCAGCTCCCTGAGGAGGGGACGTGGAGAGGGAGGTGCTGAGCTCTTCTCCCTGGGATCCCGGGACAGGACGCCTGGGAATGGCTCAAAGCTGCGTCAGGGGAGGTTCAGACTTGACATCAGGAAACATTTCTTTGCTGAAAGGGTGCTCAAATACTGGAACAGGCTTCCTGGAGAGGTGCTCAATGCCCCAAGCCTGTCAGTGTTTAAGGGGCATTTGGACAATGCCCTTAATAACATGCTTCAACTTTTGGTCAGCCCTGAATTGGTCAGGCAGCTGGACTAGATGATTGTTGTAGGTTCCTTCCAATTGAAATATTCTATTCTATTCTGTTCTATGCCACCTATAACCACCAACCAGCATGTCCCTAAGGGAAGCGGTACTTGCTGAGAGAGAGAGAAGCATTTAAGACAACCAGTAAGACAACTCCTGTAGTCACTAACGCTGCCTCAAAAGCCTTTTCCTCTGGCAAACAAATCCCACCCTAAGGACTCACCGGAAACTATCTCAGACTGGCCAAGGGATGCTTGAGCACAACAGAGGAGGAGATGGTGAGGGCAAAGAACTCACGGGGAAGCCCAAAAGAAGCATCAGGGAACTCACATCCCAGAAGAGCCATGGGGGACCCCTATGTCCCAGAGGAGGAGAAGGCATCAGGCTGCTATGCCAGCGCTGGAAATATCCAGATCCCAGCGTGGTGTGTGGATGCCTCGGGGACAGGGGATCCTTATGCTCTGGAGCAGCTGTACAAGCTGTGCAAGGCTTGTGGAGGCTCAGTGGAGGTTTTAATTAATTAGCACCTGGTTTAGTTGGTGCCCACATTTTGTGCGCAGGGACAGAAGTAGCTTCAGAGTGCCCAAGGATGTATTTCCTCTCTCTGTTTTTGTTTCCTCAGTTCTCAGGTAACTAACCTGAGGCTGCACTAATTGTCCCTTACTCAAAAGCACCTTAAATCCGTTTAGTTCACCAGTTTTAAAGTGTCACGTTGCTCACCAGCACTCTCAGGCACGCTTGTTACCACCAGCTGACCTCCTCCCACAGATGCTGTGCCGAAATTCTGCTCCAGGGCGCCGGAGGAGCCGAGCGGGCGCACAGGCCCACGCCGGGGAAGCGCCCACGGGACCTGAAAGCCAGCGAAGGAGCCGGGAAAGCTTTCCCCGAGGGCCCCAGCGCTGAGCGCGGCGGGGCCGAGCCCGCCCTGCACCCCCGCCTCCAGGCAGCGACCGCGACCGCCCGCACGCTCGAGCGCAGCCGAAGGGCCGCGCGCGCCTCGCCGGTGTTCCCGGGCCCTCGGCGCCGCGCGCCGCCCGCCCCGACGCGCTCCCGCGCCGCTCCCGGCCGCGGCGCACGCTGCGGAGCCGACGCCAGACGGGAAGTGGCACCACCGCGCGCTCCCAGCCCGCCGCTGCGGCCGGCGTGCGCACCGCTGACCCCCGGTGAGCGCAGCCCGGTACTGCGGGCGGCCGCGCCCCGCTCCCGGCTGCCGGTCACACCGCGGGCTTGCAGGCCGCCGCTCGCGCATGCGCACTGCAGCCCATCGAGCGCGGCCCTGTACCCGCAGCAGTGAGCGCTGCTGGGCTGCTCTGTCTGTCCCGGTACACCGGCGAGGATCAACTGGGTGAGCGGCTGTACTGGCGTGTGAGCGACGCGAGGCAGCTACGAGAAAACAATTCGCCTCCCCGTGACAACAGGGACTAACAACAAGAGCTAAGACCTGTTGTGCTACCGATTTGTAAGCACCGGGAAGGGGTGGCGAGAACGGCCGGTTACCGTACTCGCTACCGAAACACCAGAGCAGCAGCGAACACGGCGATGAGCAAGCACCGCGCTGCAATCCAGCAGGCGCAGCAGTGCGGGGCACTCTCTACTGCGCATGCGCCGGCTGCAGTGCCCCGGTGTAAGTAACGGAGGCAGCAGGGTACGGCAGGCCACACTGCGCATGCGTGCTGTCGGTAGCTACAGTATTTCGTTGCACTGGAGTCGGCAGCGGGGCGCCTGGCGGGCTGCATTGCGCATGTGTGGTACTGGTGTGAGCAGTACTGCGCCAAAGAAGTCGTTGCGCATGCGTGCGCTGGCCGGCAGGCTGCAGTACCGCGCTTTGACCACGTGAGGTCAGCCGTGACCAGGACCGGCTGCCGGTGCGGAGTGCACGCGCCGGCTCACGCGTGCACCGAAGCCGCCCGTGCTCTGCTGACGTCATTGCCGGAAGCGCCTCCCTGCGATATCCGGTGTGCAGTTCTTCACGCTCGGCGTGCGGCTGCCTGTGATGCGTAAGCTGAAGGCTCCACCGGAGAGCCCCGGCGAGGGCATCGGGGACCTGCTCAGCGGTGGCTGGGCCCGGTGCGGCTGCCCCGTCGCTGTTTTTTCTCCTAGAGCTGGCGAGCTACGAGCGCGACCTGAACCGGGCCAGCGGCAAGTGCAGCGCGTACAGGGCCGCCCCGCCCCGCCCAGCCCGGGGCCGCCGCTGCCGCCGCTGCCGCCGCTGCCCAGTTGAGGTGCACGCTGGTGCCGTTCTGCAGATGAGCAGCCTCGATGGCGCTTCGGTAACCCGGCAGGAGCCGAGTGGGGCTGGTGGCTGCGGCTGCGGCTGCGCCGCGGTGGCGGGAGGTTCCCTCGAGGGCGGGCCGCGGCGCGGTAGCTGCGGAGCCCTCGGGAGGGGCGGAGCAGCGCGGGAGCGGCCGCCTCCGTGCCGGGCCCGCGGCGCTCGTCTTTCCCGGCGACGGCGTCGCTGCGCGGTGCCTTGGGCAGGAGTGGCGCCTGGGGAGCGCAGTGGGGGGGGTCTTGCCGCGGGAACTGGGGCTGCAGTGGGGGGGGTCTTGCCGCGGGAACTGGGGCTGCAGTGGGGGGGTCTTGCCGCGGGAACTGGGGCTGCAGTGGGGGGGGTCTTGCCGCGGGAACTGGGGCTGCAGTGGGGGGGTCTTGCCGCGGGAACTGGGGCTGCAGTGGGGGGGGTCTTGCCGCGGGAACTGGGGCTGCAGTGGGGGGGGTCTTGCCGCGGGAACTGGGGCTGCAGTGGGGGGGGGTCTTGCCGCGGGAACTGGGGCTGCAGTGGGGGGGGTCTTGCCGCGGGAACTGGGGCTGCAGTGGGGGGGGTCTTGCCGCGGGAACTGGGGCTGCAGTGGGGGGGGGGTCTTGCCGCGGGAACTGGGGCTGCAGTGGGGGGGGTCTTGCCGCGGGAACTGGGGCTGCAGTGGGGGGGGTCTTGCCGCGGGAACTGGGGCTGCAGTGGGGGGGGTCTTGCCGCGGGAACTGGGGCTGCAGTGGGGGGGTCTTGCCGCGGGAACTGGGGCTGCAGTGGGGGGGGTCTTGCCGCGGGAACTGGGGCTGCAGTGGGGGGGGTCTTGCCGCGGGAACTGGGGCTGCAGTGGGGGGGTCTTGCCGCGGGAACTGGGGCTGCAGTGGGGGGGGTCTTGCCGCGGGAACTGGGGCTGCAGTGGGGGGGGTCTTGCCGCGGGAACTGGGGCTGCAGTGGGGGGGGGTCTTGCCGCGGGAACTGGGGCTGCAGTGGGGGGGGTCTTGCCGCGGGAACTGGGGCTGCAGTGGGGGGGGTCTTGCCGCGGGAACTGGGGCTGCAGTGGGGGGGGTCTTGCCGCGGGAACTGGGGCTGCAGTGGGGGGGGTCTTGCCGCGGGAACTGGGGCTGCAGTGGGGGGGGTCTTGCGCGGGAACTGGGGCTGCAGTGGGGGGGGTCTTGCCGCGGGAACTGGGGCTGCAGTGGGGGGGGTCTTGCCGCGGGAACTGGGGCTGCAGTGGGGGGGGTCTTGCCGCGGGAACTGGGGCTGCAGTGGGGGGGGTCTTGCCGCGGGAACTGGGGCTGCCTGGTCCGTCTGGCTGGGGCGCTCCGCTGGATGTAACGGGTTTCTGTCGGAGCAGCGCTTTGTTACTGCTCTGCTCACGTAATTCAGTGAACTTTACTAGTAAGGTTCAAAACAAATGCTTCCAGGGAACTCTTAATGCAGACCTGGGTTTACATTGTCTTACGCTCCTCTTATGGTACCCTGGAGCACCGGCTTTCCCTTATTGTCCAATACTTGGTTGGCATCTCAGTAAATAGTCATAGTTTTTCATGAACTCTGAATTCTGTGTTTTATTTTTTTGTAGCTACAAGAATCTACAAGTGACCATGAAGTTAAGTTGTATGCTGGTTCCCACCCCCCCCCTCTGATATTTAGGGTGGAGTAGGTACTAAAATACCTGAGAAGATAGACAATCTTTGGTCCACTGAAAAACTATGCAAGTTGGAAAAGGTGGGTTTTCTTTAATTTGCATGTAGTTCTCAATAGCTGTTTTTCTGTGTACTTTGCAACGTAACCTGCTTGCTTTCGGAAACGTTTGCTGTTGTCTCTGGAGAGACTGATGTCATGATTCCCTTATAGGCAGGGATTCCCTTATAGGCAGGGATTCCTTATAGCAGGGATTCCCTTATAGGCAGGGATTCCCTTATAGGCAGGGATTCCCTTATAGGCAGGGATTCCCTTATAGGCAGGGATTCCCTTATAGGCAGGGATTCCCTTATAGGCAGGGATTCCCTTATAGGCAGGGATTCCCTTATAGGCAGGGATTCCCTTATAGGCAGGGATTCCCTTATAGGCAGGGATTCCCTTATAGGCAGGGATTCCCTTATAGGCAGGGATTCCCTTATAGGCAGGGATTCTATGGCAAGTAGAAAGCAGAGAGCAGGAAGCTCAGCAAAAGTCTCAAAACTACCTGTATAGGAAAATACTTTGAATTATATCAGTAACATATGAATATCTTCTGTGAGAAAAGAAAGTCTGGATGTTGACGTCTGGCATGTTGAGTTTTGACCATACCACTCACTTTAGTGTAAGTAGTTATGGCAGCTAGTTTTCCAGCTTGGTCCATGTAGCTTTCTCCTGATGTGCAATGCTGTCCTCAGTCTTCTGCTGTGATTTGTAATAAGACTTCAGAAAAGAATCTCATCAGCCTGTTTTGTCTTCTGAAGATTTCTTTAGTACAACTGGAGTAAAGAAGGGTATGTTTCGCTTGTTTGTTTCTGCAGCTTTGTCAGGATGATGGAAGTCCATCAGTCAAGTTCCTGATGGGAGTTAGTGGCATTGGGTACAACCTTTTTTGCCCTGTTTGTTTGATGGAATTATGAACAGAAACTGGGAGACTGGAGACTGTGAGAAGAAAGAATTTCGGCTTATGCTGCAGTGCCCAAACTGAGACACCAGATGTGAAATTCACTGAAAGAAAGGGGTACAGAGTTGCCCAATATGGACTTTGCAGTAGAGAAGTAAAGTGGTGAGTTCATGTGTGCAAGCTGAGAGGGGAAGGAGAGAGGAGCTGGTCAAAAAGAGAGCCATGAAAGACTGAGAGTAGTAGAAGCGGAAAGGCAGAGTAGGAGCCTGTAGATGTATGGTGGGAGACTGGGCCAGGAATAATGGTATTCCATGGTGTGTTTCTCAGAAGAGCAAAGGGGCCCTGAAGCAGAAAGAAATCCAGGGCTGTTCAGGAAGGTGCTGTAAGAAGGTCCAAGGCTTGTTCCAGTTTCTGTCCCTTGTCTAGAGAATTCCCAACAGAAAAGAGTTCAGCCTGCAGACATGGGGGTTGCAGGCGCATCAAAGGCAGCAGCAATAGAAATGGATCCCTTGGGAGCAAAGAGGGCTATGATACTGGTTGCTAAGAACAGGTTTGGCTGAATAGAGAGAATGAAAAATTAATTTATGCTTAGAAACAAAGCAGAGTAAAGTGTTGGTATAGAGAATAGAACTACTTTTATGAGGACCACAATGGTTTGCAAGTGTTTGGAAGATTTGTTCAAAGTTTGAAGATACATAATGGCCTGAGATTGTGCTTGAGAAATCGGGGTTGCATGCAGCATGTGAAGTTTGGGTGCGTGTCTCAGGACAGTGAAAGATGCCTCTCTTGATCTGGAGTTTGGTAGAAGATAATAGGAGGGATTGCCACTATTACATGATGATTTGAGACCTGTCAGTTTTGTGGTAACGTGAGGGTGAGGTTTATGGTGGGACAAAGTGGATTCAAAGTCTGTAAGGGTGGTGGTGAAGCTGTAACTGTGGGATTTTGGAGTTGGAGGGCAGGAAGGTGTGATGGTTTCCAGGCTGATCATTGTTGGTGCTGTGAGGTACTGGACAGATAATGGAATAAAATATTACACTTAGATGATGGAATAAAATGTTTTACTTGCCTTCCACTTGAAATGTTGGTCTTTTCCAGCAGAATTGTGAAGAGTAATCTAATCACACAACTTTAATGGCGAAAAAAGTTCAACTATTCATTGGAGTGTTGTGCTTATGATGCACTCTCCATCCAAACTGGAGTTTGGACTGCTTTGCTCTACTGTAGGCTGCAAGCTGGTACTTATCTAAAGATGCTTCTGCTGCTGCTGTGACCGTAAGTTCATCCAAAAACTGATTATGGTGAAAGTAGACCTTAGCATGCAGCCAATTAGATCTCTGTTGTCCAAAGTCTGTTGAATGAGATGTTTTGTGGTGTTTGGGGTTTTTTAAACGATTACGTATCCGTATATAGTTCTATTAACACTAAAACTGTGCATGCCAAGCCTCCAGTGGCCATTTCTGTTGACTGAAATTACAGGTTGAAAATGTGTCTGCCAAGTGGAAGGCAAATGTCAAAAATTACTTTAGCCTTGATCTTGAAGAGCCAAGCGGGTGACAGTGAATTCTAAAATTCCTTTCAGTGTTATGAGAATTTTCCTGTTTCTTCTTACAAACTGCCAGGAACTTTGTGAAGGAAGGAATTAAGACTTTAGAAGGTGAGTGTATGTCATACACTGCACTGACTTTGGGTCCTCAATTCAAACTCCAAATAGTGTTTCTTTTGTCAAGCTGTGTACCTCACAGTGATACTGTTAGCAGTTATACTGAGGTTTTGAGGAATTAAAAATGTAAAGTTAGTGCAGAGAGTGCTTTATGTACATTTCTACAATAAGATGTTTCCAGAGTAACATAGATTCTGTAATAGAGGTGAAAGGTCTGTTAAAGTCTTACGGCTTTATTAGATGATTCTGTATGTGTTCTGACTTCTACCATAAGGTATTGACCAGGCTCTGCATAAAATATCTTCTTTTGTGTTTGACTTTGAAGTTGCTGTTTTATTATGTGTGTTTACTTGGATCATCTTTGTAGTATGGGAAACTTACTGTCCAAATTTTGGTCCTCGGGTAACATGATTATTTTCTTTTTTTTCCTTCTTGTAACTCTAAGGAATAACGAGCACAAGCCGACCCATCGTCAGCAAACAGGGCTGAAGTAGGCTTTCTTGGGTGCCAGTGCTTAGCTTTTCTAATGACTCCTGTAGACAGCAGGATGTTATCTGAGGTTGCAGAGGCCAATTTAGTTAGGCCTCATTCTTTTTGTGTGCTTTATGCTTTTTTTCCAGCAACACAGGTTTTGTGTCATTGGATTCAGAATTCAGTAGGCTTAATCTCCACCTTGAAGGAATTTCTAAATCACGTCTCAGTTGGCTTATGGAGGATTGCTTTAACAAGATTGCATTGTGTTCCTTGATGATCCATTTCTGAAATGGCCTGCACTCTGACCAAAATGCTACAGAGGTGCCCCAAGGTGGTTTTCTTATGTGCTGCATGCAAGATGAGGCTTTTGCAATATCTAAACTTAAGAATGTTATTCAGTGTGTGTGCCTCTCGCTCAACTACTTACTAGTATGAATGCTGCTTGCCAAGTGGTTATTCCACTGTGCTGCTGTCATGGTTTAACCCCAGTCAGCAGCCAGGCACCACACAGCCGCTCCCTCACTCCCCCGCTCCCAGTGGGATGGGGAGGAGAATCGGGAAAGAAAGTAGAACTCATGGGCTGAGATAAGAAGAGTTTAATAACTAAAGTGAAATATAATACTAACAATATGTCCTGATTTCAGCTGGGACAGAGTTAACTCTCTTCTTAGTAGCTGGTACAGTGCTGTGTTTTGGATTTAGTGTGAGAATAATGTTGATAACACGCTGATGTTTTAGTTGTTGCTAAGTAGCGCTTATCTTCAGCCAAGGACTTTTCAGTTCCCCATGCTCTGCCAGCAAGCAGGTGTGCAAGAAGCTGGGAGGGAGCACGGCCAGGGCAGCTGACCTGAACTAGCCAAAGGGGTATTCCATACCATGGAACGTCATGCCTAGTATATAAACAGGGGGGAGTTGGCCGGGAGGGGCGGATCACGGCTCTGGCATCGATCAGCAGGTGGTGAGCAATTGCATTGTGCATCACTTGTCTTTTCTTGGGTGTTGTGTTGTTGTTGTTGTATTCCTTTTCATTACAATTATTATTCTTCTTAGTTAGTAGTGTATTTTATTTTTACTTTAGTTATTAAACTGTTCTTATCTCAACCCATGAGTTTTACTTTTTTTTTTCTTTCCTCCTCCCTACCCCACTGGGGGTTAGTTGCTGGCTGGGGTTAAACCACGACACAACAATAATAATGAAATATAATAATAATAGTAATGAAAAGGAATATAACAAAAAAAAGAAGGGGGGAAAAAACCCCCAGTGATGCACAACGCAGTTGCTCACCACTCGCTGACAGATGCCAGAGCCGTGATCCGCCCCTCCCGGCCAACTCCCCCCTGTTTATATACTGGGCATGACATTCCATGGTATGGAATACCCCTTTGGCTAGTTCAGGTCAGCTGCCCTGGCCATGCTCCCTCCCAGCTTCTTGCACACCTGCTTGCTGGCAGAGCATGGGGAACTGAAAAGTCCTTGGCTGAAGATAAGCGCTACTCAGCAACAACTAAAACATCAGAGTGTTATCAACATTATTCTCACACTAAATCCAAAACACAGCACTGTACCAGCTACTAAGAAGAGAGTTAACTCTGTCCCAGCCAAAACCAGGACAGCTGGTCTTGGAAAAACTATAGGTATGTTTGCTAGAAACTGCAAATGAACTACTAAATCCTCATCTATCTGACTTAGTTCTGTGTGGGGCCAGCTCTAGAGTTTCTGCATTAATTGTAAAATCACAGAATATGTGACCTGAGCAAACTGCCTACTATTGAGTGAGAAATGTTACACAACGATTGTCTTCTCACTGCTCATCTCTGAGCCCCGTATCTGGTATGCATCTTCACCTTTGCATGTGTGAAAACTTTTTCATTGTGGAAATAAATACGACATAATGCAGGTGCTCCATCCAGGTTTTCTGCATGTTGTTAGTGCATGCCTTGCCCACGGGTCTGGTCCTGGCATTGTGTTCAGATCTTGTTTCACAGCCACCAGAAAGTGCTGAACTTTAAGAACGGTTTCAGTGCAATATGTTTTTCTTTTTGTCCCCAGTTCCACTACGTTCACCTGAAAAAAAAGTGATTTCTTGTCTCATATCCAGAACCCTGGTATACAGGGCTTAGACTGGCTGGATCAGGCTGTCAGTGAACGTGTGGTGCTTCCAGGCCACTGTGCTGTTGCCAGTGATTCCTGTCAATGGTTCTGGGGCAAGAGACAAGGCAAATGTGGCAGCTTGTTGGGCAGGCAGTGCACCATAATTTCATCTGACCTCTTCCCCTCAGCAGTTGAGCAGAGCCCTGGCAGTCCATGTCTTCTACAGCTCTCTGCGTAGATGTTTCGGGAGCTGTGTTTGACTGGCTTGTGAGCTTCCGTTTGGCTTTTGGCTCTGCAGGTCACCTGTGGCCCTGGGTGATGGACATTTTCCTGACAACTGCTCATGGACTGAGTTTTGTCAAATACCTTCTGCATTTTTGAAGTACTATGTAAATATAAATCAGTTTGTTATATGGTAACGTTACTCTTGGCTCTTAGCAGCTTTTTAGATAAAGGGAAAAGAATATGCAATGAAGCCATCGTCTAAGACCTGCCAAACTTGCAGCTGAGAGTTTTGCCATTGCTTTGCGATTGTGAAATGTTGTTTTCTAAGCTCTTTGTGCTGAGAAAGGGGAGCTTTATTTGTGACCTAACAGTAATACAAATTGTATTGTTATTTCTGATACGCATTTAGTTGACTACAGCTTTAAGATGCAGCACTTAACAACAGTTTTGGCTGATATTTCATGCTGATATTTTGAAGATTTTTGAGAAAAGAATCCTGAGGGAAGAAATGCTGAAAATGCTCATTAGAAAGTTTTCAATGAGGACGTGAGGCAGTGAGGGCAACTGAATGGCTGACGTATTGAATGACTAATCCTCCCTCTTTCTATAGGAAATTGTACTGGTAGAGTTAAAGAAACTGGACCCAAACTGTATTGCTACAGTTTGTGGCAGTTTTAGACGAGACTGGTGTTCTGTGGCATTTTCGTGTTTATTTCAGGCTAATAAGATGTAGAACTTACTGGTATGCATATGACTTGGAAATCGCTATTATGACTGTTTTAATATGTGATGTTCTTCTGGAGAGACAGTTTACGTCAAATCCCTGCTGTCTGTTTTAGAATTAACTGGGCTGGTTGGTTTGGTGACAAAGCTCCCACAAACTTCATTGCTTCCTCCTCCTCTCCCCACCCCCACCCCAAATAGTATATTGCAAAGTATAAATTGTTCTCTTTGTTTTACCTTTGCAGCATTCATTGCTATAGAGTACAGCAGGAAGTTCTCGGGTACTTTCTGAGATGAAGGGTGATGCCAAGTCATCTGTGATGGAAGAGCAGTGTTCTCTTACTTAAAGATCAGTTTTTCCGCAGATGTCTTAGTCACTGAGTATTTTCTACTAGAAAAACACATTTATAGAACAGGTTAGATGAATGTCTGTCAGTGTTAGTATAGTTTCTGTTAGTGACCAGTACTAGAGTTTAGACAGAAAGCTTAGCTTTAACTGGTTGTTAAAGTTCGCCCTGAGGTATTTTCTTTGCTTCTTTAATTTCCTAGGCACAGAGTCAAGCCAGGGGATAAGGATTAGCTCCTAACTCGTCCAAATTTCACAACAGAATCATACGAACAGGTATGTGTCTTTGCGTTACTGTGAAGTACTACTATGCCTTACTACCAGAATGGTGCACATTTTGAAATTCAGCAGAAGATATGCAATCTCAGACATGTATTGCAGATTCTTGCATCTCTCTCTGTTACTGTAATAGTGACCTGTTCTCTTTGATCAACATGTTTTGTTTAAGGAGTTAAAACCACTTCTCATGTCTATGTATTTTATGTTATGATGTCCTTGCAGAAACATTTAGTTGCTTACTCTTATCCTTCCCTCCCTTTACTTTTCTCCTCATCCCCCTCCAATAATTTGTTTTACTTTAACAAGCTCTAATTGTAAGAACCAGCTGAATAAAGCAGTGATTAAAGATAAACTCAGTATCTCTTTATGTGTTTGTAACCCTTTGGAGGAGAAACAAATATCCTACTGTGGTTTGTAACACTTCTGGGATAACTCTGGGAAAATACCCATGACATTTTGCATATTTAGTGATTTTTTTTTTTTTTTTTTTTTCCTATAGAGTCATGATTTTGAAAGCTCAACACTTAAACTAAGAAACAAGTTTTGTCATTTCTAATGAAAGTTATCTGATGACATAGGTATCAGTGGAATATTTTATTACGTTTTCACAGTTAAAATTGTTAGCTTTTCTCAATATTGTCACAGCATATTTCTGTGTTCAGATTTCATGTAGAAACAGTGAGGTACAGTGCTAATGCAAGTCATTCCTGAACAAGTAGGATACTCATGATTTGTAAATTACTCTGTTGTTTTTATTGTGTTATCACCATTCCTAGCCAAAGCTATTGCATCAAGTTGTAGAACAACTAGGGAAAAAATCTACTTTGTCACAGATATGCTGTCTAAAGGTGAAAACAAATTCATGGTAAGGGTTTTTTGGAGGTGAGGGATATGGGGGAGGTTATATCTCATGACAGAAGTTTGGATGTATTTACAAAATACGTTGTTTATAGACTTTGGCAGTTGCAGCCTAGTGAATCTCTTTTAAGGATTTCAGTATTAGAAAATCTACAGATACTTTTGTAGTTGTTCCTGTATGTTTTGTAGTTGAAACCCACTGAAATCATGTTGACCGTGTCTCTGTTTTGCCTAATGTTTCCCCACAAGCTTGGCACTACCTCATCATTTCTTAAGCCACATCATTGACCTCTCGTTCCTGTGTCTTAACCATCTTGAACTTGATTACTGATTTCAGTTGCATCTTTACTGTGTTTTGGCTAACACAAAACTCACTTTTGTCTCCTTTTCTGTAGACGTTGTTGCAGAGCAGGGTTAGAGGATATGCTGGTAGACTGGGGATATAATATGGAATGTGGGAGGTGCCTAGCGAGAGTAGTGGATTAGAGGAGGTGATGGCATTACATTTTGTTAGGTCCTTTACTTACAGCACAACTTCTATTTGTTTTCTTTAAACCTGGACTGTGCGTTGTCTTGGGTTGGTTCTGGTTGTGACTTTTAACAGATCTGGATGAGGGGTGTGTGTAAGGTGGCTTCTTAGGAGTTGTGGACTGCAATTTCATTTCTGTTACAGTGCTCGAAGGTAGCAGTTGGAGAAGAACTCAAGTGGCCATGGTGGGACCATGCGCACCATGTTCAAAACTGTCTTGAATGTGTGGAAGACTAGGAGAATCTAACTTAAGGGACTATGACCATCCTGGTAAAAATCACTTGCTAGAAAAGCCTATGTGTAATGCAGCCAGATCTAAAATCATGGCTTAGCTGGGTAAACTGAAAAGTAATACCTTAGGTTGTGATTTATTCGTGTGATGTGTGTGGATCCTAGTTTGCATTCGCAGTTCTGCAAGCTCATTATAATTTGACCATTTTCTCTGTGTAACCCTGTCTGCTTTAAGAAATTGTTCTGGAATAGGCATTGTCTTCAAAGCAGAAGGTAAGAAAGGAATGTTGCAAGAAATGGAAATGTGATTGCAGCTGAGAATCTGAGAGGAGCATGTGTCAGTATGGAGACAGACAACTTTCAAAGGATAGGCAATGTTGAGCTTTCAAAATAAAGCCAAGAACAGAAGGGGAAGCATGAAACTGGAGGGTACATTTATGAGACTGTACTGTCTAAATATGTCTAATCATTATAGTTCATTCCCCCCCATTTGCTGCATTATCATTTTAGGTGATGACAGACTAGAGATAAAACAACATAGCTGAAAAGTGAATTGTGTAGAGATTAAAAAACAGTTCAATAGGAAAAGTGGCAGAAGAGATCTGCAGAAAGAGGTCTGCTTTCTTGCAATTATCAGCACAAGCTTTATCTGTGTTTTTCTTAGGCTGCTGTGATTTGCTCACACTGTTGCGTGGTGAGCAGCCTGATAACAATTAGGGCTGGGGAACGGAAAGTAGGAAGTCCTATGGTCCTTCCTGCTCTAATATCACTTTAGGTGTACACTAAGGTGAACACTACTACTCATAGTATAAAACAGTGTTTCACAGTACTGTATGCCATCTGGATGTTCTAATGGAATATGTAACTAATCAGTTCAGCAGGGATTTCACTTCAATCTCCAAGATGACTGGCAATCAGCTCTGTGTCATACATTGCCATTAATGAATGTGGATTTCAGTAACTTGCTAAATGCTGACCTACACTCAAAGTCCAAATTAAGGTACAGATAAGCTATAGTAATATGCTGTTGTTGAAAGCTTTAAGGCTTTCTTCAAAGTGTTTTGATTTTCCTTTTTGGTTTATTTTACTGTGTATGTTCCGTGAATCCCTTTGAAACTGTTAAACTTCTGTGTTACAATTTCATTCCTGTTTGACAAGCATTATCTATTACTATAGTTTCTCAAGAATGCACATCCTGGCAGAACTGCATGTATTCAGAGATGTGTATTTGTAAAGGTGGTTTTGATGTGACAGGGCATCGATCAAACCGTATGAAACTACTTCAAATCTGTTTGATTTCACTTTGAATTTCTTGCTTTCTTTGCTTCCTTGCAGAGTATCTGTCAGCTACCAAATAAAGACAGTGTATCCACCGAGGAGAAGTGATATCTGGTAAACCTAAAAAATAGTTGATCTCTGGTACACCGCAGGCATTTGTTTAAGGTTGTGTGTTCAAATGTACTTCCACGCCCAGAGCATGGCACTTACTAGGTATCTAACTCCTCTGTGTAGTATTGCACTGGTTTTGGATGGGGTGGATTTGATTTTCTTAATAGCACCTTGTATGGATCTGTGACCAAAACAGTGTTGACAACACACCGATGTTTTAGCTATTGCTGAACAGTGCTCGCACAGTGTCAAGGCCTTCTCTGTTTCTCACGCTGCCCCCCACCAGCAAGTAGACTGGGGGTTGCACAAGAAGCTGGGAGGGGACATAACCAGGACAGCTGACCCAAACTGGCCAAAGGGATATTCTATACCATATGGCATTATGCGCAGCAATAAAAGCTCAGGAAAACGAGGAGGAAGGGTGGGTGAGGGTGACGGAGCCCTGGAACAGGTTGCCCAGGGACCTTGTGGAGTCTCCATCCTTTGAGGTATACAAAAGCTGTCTGGATACGGTCCTGGGCAACTGGCTCTAGGCCCTTCTTGAGCAGGCGGGCTGAATCAGATGACTTCTGGAGGTCCCTTCTGAGCTCAACCATTCTGTGATTCGATTCTGTGGGGTTATGGCGTTTGTCTTCCCAAGTAACTGTTACGTGTGACAAAGCCCCACTTTCCTGGAAATGGCTAAACATCATCATCATCCCTCCTGATGGGAGGTAATGA
This sequence comes from Gymnogyps californianus, assembly GCF_018139145.2. NCBI lineage: Eukaryota > Metazoa > Chordata > Aves > Accipitriformes > Cathartidae > Gymnogyps > Gymnogyps californianus. The sequence goes on from NC_059479.1 coordinate 67,385, forward strand.
ATGAATGCCTTATTTTGCTTTGCTTGCACACACTGCTTTCCTTCACTTATTAAACTGTCTTTATCTCAACGCACAAGTTTTCTCACTTTTACCCTTCTGATTCTTTCCCCCATCCTGCAGGGGTGAGGGGGTGAACGACTGGCTGCGTGGGGCTTAGCTGCCTACCGGGGTTAACCCACAAGCGTGGAAGCCACTCTATAGCTGCCAATCTCTGCAATGGGTTATCGGCAAGAATGCTGCATTTCAACTCCTGACTGCAAACCAGGATCTCTTATACCCAGTTTCAGAATTATAATCTACTTTATAATGCTGCTTTGACATGAATTCTAGGCAGGAATGTAGCACTGTAACTATGCAGCATTGAACGCCAGTAATTTATCAACCAGAGCAGTTGTGCTGCATCCTTCTGATATGCATTTCATTCTGGCATCAGCAGTTTTGGAAAAATAAACTAGTAGAGAATTCCACAATTTTTGTACTTAAATAGGCAGTAAATCAAGAAGAATGTGGCTGAATTCTGTATGGCTTGTAACTTCTTGTTTTCATTGCATGGTTTTCTTTCACTCTTACTCTAGGCTTACACCTAAAGCTCAGTATTTCTGTGCTGTATGGTATTCCACAAGCAGCAATTATGTTCAGTCAGACCATGAGAACTTAGGCTCTGAAAATAGGCTTCACAGTCAATAAGTATGTGCTGTGCCCTGAGAGTCCCTGGTCAGCTCAAGCCTTTGTGCAGAGTATTCATTCTAGTTGCACACTCTGATCCTCACCCTGAATGGTTTTCTCAATGTATTGGAAATGTTTCTGGTAAATACTGTAGTTTCCTAAATTTCTCACCATGTCCTCGCTGTACTGGATGCCATTCTAGCAGGGAGAGGCAGCCTACTTACATACAGGCGACATTGTGGCACAAAGAAGGTATGCCTTTTGAGAGGTCATCCTCTCCTGACTTTAAAGATCGGGTGTTCCAAGCGCTGCGCACAGCACGCGTTTGTTTTCCCATTCTTTTACCAAGCTTACCTATGTCCTTCAGTTATTTTCTTTTGGAGAAGGTGGGTGGGTGGGACTGTCTATCTACTTCTTTTGTTTCAAAATGGCATAAGCCTATACCCCCCAAGGGTAATTAATTTCCCCATTTCCTCTGGCACTAGTAAGAATAACTAAATACCTTCGTGACTGTATGAAAAGGCCTGTAGCTTTTGTGCAGGTCGGTTTGACTTACAGCTCTTTGCCTAACCTCGCAATCCGTTTGGCAGTTCAGGGTAGCAGTGGGTTGCTGGCAATACTCACCCGGGTGCCCGGGGCGGGTGCCGCGGTTGGGGAGGGTTCTGTCAGGCGCCGGTCGCTTCCAGAGGGGCCCGGTCGGTCAGTCGGTGGGGACGAGGCGCGGGAAAGCGGAGGCGCGCGCGGCGGCCGGTGACGCGCTTCGCCCGCGACGCGCTGAGGAGGTCCGCCCCGCCCCGCCCCTCGCAGCAGGGAGAGGCGGGCGGGCCGGCGGCGGCTCGGCCGTCGCTGCGGGCCGGTGGGCCGTCTGGGAGCTGGTGCGTCGGTGATGTGCCACCCGGGGTGGGCCGAGAGCGTTTGGACGGGTGGATGTGGCCGGGCTGGGCCGCGATGGTGTTGGGGAGGTGCAGGGGCGGGCAAGGGTCGTGTTGTACTAGTGAACTCGGCACTCCCCCCCCCAAAGAGCTCTGAGCCCCTCACCTGCCTCAGCGCGCCCACTGGCCCCGTATCTACTGCTAACCTCAAAACCCTCCACCGGCCCAAACCCTGCCCCCAAACTCCCGGTGTAATAAGGGCTTGGTTTTGTTAATAACAACATTGATTTCTGAAAGCTTTTCTAATGGATGTTACCTGTGATCTGCGTTCTGCCCCATAAAAATTCCTTTTCTTTTCCTATTGGAGAAAAGGGAATTTTCAGCATCTTTTGGTGAACAAGATGATGGGTGGATGCATAGGTAATGGTTGGTTGGTTGGTTTTTCTCTCTACTTTTCCTCCAAGCCATCTTTCAGAACACTCTGTCTATATAACTCTCTAAATGTGCCTGGTCTGGTATAGTATCATGTTGCAAAATCCTTAAGGGGAACATGAAGATAAAATTTCAAGCTAAGGAATAGCCTAAGAAAATAAAAGGGTCAGGAAAAGCCAAAGAGAACACTGAAGGTCTAATGGGAAATCTCAGCCATGCTGCAGGACACAGCATGGGTTTTAGGCACGTCCCTGGGGAAGGAGAAATGTGTTACTCCAGCTGATGGGATAATGGGCACCATTAATTACCAACTTTAAATACCAGAAGTGTTGTAAAAGCAGAAGGAACTATAGACGTCTAGCTCTCTGGCCCAGCAGATCATGGAGCACATGTAAAGCTTTAAAAACAAAACAAACAAGCAAACAAAAAACCCCAAGAACAAAAGAACACACCAAGCAGTTAACCTAAAGCAAACTATTTGGGCTTCAGTAACAGAATTGTGTAGCTTTGTGTAATGAGAGGTTATTCCATCAATCACAGTTAAAGCTTTGGAAAAGTGCTCTGAAAGTATGATAGCCTAATTGGTCTCAACATTCTTTTTGCTTTGTTTTGCAGGGTAATCCTCCAAAGGAGGACACTTGAAGACAAGCAGCTGGACATAGTAATACAGTAGTTCATTTCAGTCATTTTCTTTGAGGCAAGCATCCAAGTATAGAAGACGTATCAAAAAGGTAATAGGTTTAAAACAGCAGGAAATTAGTTAAGTGCTATCACTTTTCTAGGCAGTTAAGCATTGAAAGAAATGTGGGTTAAGTGTTTCTATATGAAAGTTTGAGAGGGAGTGCTGAGCAAAAGAACACCAGAAGCTGCTTGAAGCAGTGGCAGAACCAAGTTTGCTCACTGATTCAAACTTTTTAGTTTTTATTATTCTCTTACAAATATGAATGAAAACAGACTAAAGAATGATGATACCTGTCTGAAAAACAGAGACTATTTAGGGATCTCTTTAGATAAATTAGGGGAAAAAAGATGGAAATAAGGATGCAGAAGGCAGTAGTTTTCCATGAAAATGGACACAGAAATGTGCAGTTTTTGTCCATTACTCAGAGCTTCAACACAGATGACACCACTTGTGTTTGGCTGAATTAAATGAGGTTTATATCACCGATGAGACTATGTATTTAATGATGTTTATGTTAAGTGGAATTAATTTTGAAGCTTAAACCATTGGAAATGCAACTTCAGTCCGTCTGCTTGATCAGAGTAGTAAACTTAACAGACCTGAGATGCTGCAGACCTCTTAAGAGAAAACCTATGTAAGAAATCACCTCTTCTAACTACATAACTACATGCATGTAATGTCTGTGCTGTGATAGAAGTTTGTGTCCATCAGAAACAGAAAAAAAGCCCTTCTAAAGCTCTGTTTCTGTTCAGAAAGTTAATCTTTAAAATAGCTGTCCATACAAATTACCATTTTGACTGTAGCTAAAAAGGGCTGTATTTCCAGTATTCTCCTTCCCTCCTCATCGTGAGAGCTACTGTGGTCTACTGGATTCAGTTATTGTTACACAGTCAGGACAATTTTGTCTCGGTGACAAACATATAAAACAGTGCCAATTAAAGGAGGGCAAAGACCAAAGAATTAGGCAGTGGGACAGGATAAGTAGAAAAACTCACGTACTGCAAGACACTGAAGATCTTTAGTGGGTCACAAGTAAGTAGATATCACTGATCTTTCAGGTTTTTACTGGTTTCTGGTAAGAGAGGGAAGTTAGAGTAAGGTTAGTGAGAGTAAAGGCTGAAGAGCACAATAGTAGAAATTTTTAAGGAGTGGATTTAAGGCTAGCACAAGATTCAGTGCTCCCCCCTCCTTGAAATGTATTAGGTGATTTTTAATGCTACATTAAATATTACAGTTAGGAAGATCAGGGCTTTAGGAGCTCATTTTACTGCAGGATCTTGCTAAGCGCAGGAAAATATGATGGAAGCTGGTGTCAGTTATAGGTAGTATTTCAGGGTTAGTTCTTAGGAAGGTATAAGTCAGTGCGTTAGCTTTGTGACTAATGTTGTAAGTAATGTTACAGCTGGGGTTAGGATTAAGGAACTGGAAAGAGCAGCTGGATGAACAGAGATTAGTGCAGGATGTTTCAAAGTTTGAACAATTCAGATAGCAGTAAACAAAATGAACAGAAGTCGCAATAATTTATTTTATCTTGGAATGGCTGTCATGGTACCAAGGAAGATGAGGGCAGTCATTAGGTTTTGTGGTTTATGTGTGTTTGAAAACAGTACCTATGGAGAAAAATCATGCTGCTTATATTTAACCAAGCTCAGGTTCTGAGCTGTGTGAGGTCTGGGACAGACATTCTTCTCTGAATCCAGGTATGCCAATGGAGTATGTTATTTCTCAGAACTGTTTTCATTACCATGTAGTAGGTTACCTCCTTTGCTGGCAGTGTACATCATACGTGGGCTTTCCTGACAGAGCTGGGTTAGGGAGCGCTCCCATAAGCTCCTCAGTCACCAGTTTGTTGAGAGAAGTAACTTCCAGCAAGCACTAGCAGAGGATATAATCTCCTAATGGCAAAGACTGTTTGGAGGACAGCTATCCCCTACCTCAAATCAGAGAGGGAATCATTGCTGCTTTCAGTTTAACTTTAGAAAGCAAAACAAAACAGGAGGTTCCTCAGTAGTAAAGAACTGTGAAGAATACATCTGCGTTTTGGCCTCTTGGCAATCTAGCGCCTGACAGAAGGTGTTGGATATGACTCTCTTTAAACTGAAACCTGTCTGAGCAAGACTTGTTCCCACCTAAGAGTGGTTTGTTTTGAATTAGTTTAAATTGACTGGGAACTAGTTCAAGCTGAAGCTCTGTGAATTGGTCACAAACTGAAATAAACGCCCCAGTCAGAGCTTTCAGTGGTTGAACTGCAGCAGAGGGACATGATTTCCTTGTTATTTTTCTGGGTCTGTTTGAGTTTCATAACTGGAGACCTGCAAGTGCAAATTAGGCATTTTTATGCATGCAGACTCTCTAGTGTTAGTAGCCAGTGGTAGCAGAGGATAGGTTTGTTTCAGAAGTATTTGGTTTGGAGAATTAGACGCTGTTTCTATGACTCTTACGCAGATGCAGAAATCTTGGAGCTTAAGCACACAGTGGTTTGTGTTCCAGAAAAGTGACTGAGAAGTTAGGCTAGGTTAAAACCTGTCTTGCTATCTCCTTTTCCTTTCTATTTTCTAAAGCTCATTAGAATGGATATTTCCTTCCCCATATTTATCTCCATAAAGTTTCTATAAAGGTATAACAGAATTGTGGCTAATTGCATCCTGTAAAATTAGAGAGCTGGGTTTTACCTTTCGGGATATGGCTGCTTCTCAGTAGCATAAGCAAATAATAGATGTGAAATTACTCTGCAGGAAGAAAGCATGACATGAAACAAACGTTTATTAAAAAGGACTGTACAGATAAATAAAACAGGTAGCACACTTACTCCTACTGGGCACAGGAGTAAAATACTTAAAACGCAGAAGCCAGTGAAAACGCCAGATATTGCTAAAATACCTAAATGCTAAAATGAAAACCTATGTTGGAGGAATTAGAAAACTGTAAAATAAAGGAAAGCACTTTCATTTATTTTAAGTGCTAGTAAAGTCTTAATCTCTTGAATGGTCTGCTATTTAGAGTAACACATCAATGGCTATTCTTTCAAAATTAGATTCTGTAACTTGAAGCCACTGGCATGTTCAGTCAGTCAGTGTCCTGTTTAGAAAGCTAAAGCTGAATTCAGGAAGTGCAAGTATTAAAGTTTGGCTTACATTTTCTCTATAGTTAATGGAGTCCTTGGAGTCCTTGGCACTAAAGTTTGAACAACTGATCTACCCTAGCTTGGGTATGAGAGTTTCTATAGCAAAGCCTTTAGACACAGTAAAACGTTCACATCCTTTTAGCATGAGCTTAAGGTAGGGGACAGGGGGAGAGGCTTGTGATTTTTTTGCCATTTTGTTGCAGAACAACAGGGCTATCCTTTGAGGAACCAGGAAAAGACCCTGGAAACCATTTATAAGAAAAGAATCCAGTGATTTTGTTGTCGCTTGAATACCCATTGAAAAGGGAAAGACAAAGCCAGGGTTAAACCAGACTATAGTAATATAAAAGTCTTGTAAGCTTTGAGAAGGGTCTCTTTGTGGCTATTAAGAGAATTTAACCCAAATAAGAATGAATTTAAGCCAAGTGAAGAAGTATCCTCAAAGAACCTTAGGTACAAAGGAAGAGGCCATTGTTGCTCTACAGAGCAAAAATGCAGTAGACTTGTGGTAAGAACTGTACTTCAGACAGCTTCCTCCTCTGACTAAAAAACAAGAAATCAATATTTCATAATTATCCCTCTAGTCTCTTGAGAAAGGTGTCTGGGAGAAAAGGGCCCAGGGCTGTCACAAGAAAAGCTCTTCAGTTAAACTTCCTTAATTAATCTGTGAGAGAAAAGGAGAATACTGGTTCCCTCCCTCCCTTCACCCCCAGGATCCCTTAATATATAATACAGATTTTGTCTCCTTGAAATAGTTAGAATCATAGAGTCATAGAATATCTCAAGTTGGAAGTGACGCGTAAGGATCCTCAAGTCCAACTCCCTGCTCCTCGCAGAACTACGTAACACTAAACCATATGACTTAAGAGGGTCATCCAGACGCTCCTTGAACTCTGACAGGCTTGGTGCCATGACCACTTCCCTGGGGAGCCTCTTCCAGTGACCGACCACCCTCTCAGTGAAGAACCTTTTCCTCATGTCCAATCTGAACTTCCCCTGATGCAGCTTCATTCCATTTCCTCGTGTCCTGTCGCTGGTCACCAGAGAGAGGAGAGCAGCACCTCCACCTCCGCTGCCCCCCTTGAGGAAGCCGTAGACTGCAATGAGGGCACCCCTCAGCCTTCTCTTCTCCAAGCTGAACAAACCGAGTGACCTCAGCCGCTCCTCTTAAGTCTTGCCCTTGAGACCTTTCACCATCTTGGTCGCCCTCCTCTGGACACACTCTAATAGTTTGATGTCCTTCTTACATTGAGGCATCCAAGACTGCACACAGTACTCGAGGCCGCACCAGTGCGGTGTCAAGTGGGACAATCACCTCCCTGGGCCGGCTAGCTATGCTGTGCTTGATGCACCCCAGGACACAGTTGGCCCTTTTGGCTGCCAGGGCACACTGTTGAGTCATATTCAGTTAGACTCATTCTCAGCAACGCATGCTATTCATATGGCAGAACTTCGTAAAGGATGTGAAAACAGATTTGTAAATGCTCGTACATGATTGATACAAACACAGTGTGTCATATTCACATTTTTTTCTTTTTTTAAAAAAACAAACCTTGTTAAACACTAATTAGAGACTAAGAGACTAATTTAAAAAAGTAAAAATACAAACCTGCCGTACTAAATTAGTAAATGGTGCATCCTTAAGCATACTTCAGTTTAGAGCTCTAGAGATCTCCCAAGAAAGAAAGAACCTGACAAAGTATCAGTGAAGTGAGAGCAGCTACGACTAACCCTATCTATTTCAGAACTGTAAGTCGAAGTTTCTACAAATCTATCCTTCTATTCGCCCTACTTCATTGCAGGTCATTCACCCGTTCTCCATTGTCACTACTTCTTAAAGTTATGTACAACTGTCATCAAAGTATGCTGCTCTCATGCATGCACTTTGGGGGAGTCCATATACTGTCCTTTAACTCTGTGTGCATTTTCCCTTAAACTCAATAGGAATTGCTCTGAACAGGGCACACAGTATGTGGCCGCTCTGACATTTAAAAGTAGAATCCAGTATTTGTGTTAGGAAACATGCATAACGATAGAGTTAGCGTACTACTGCCATTTGGAGCATGGGGTCAGACTATCCTCCATTATTGCTATCTCATAGGGACTGAATCCCAGTAATTCAGCTAGCAGAATCTGCTCTTCACATATTTTCAGGGGCACGTGGTCCACATTCTGTCTCTGCTGTTGACAGGTGTTTATTCGGCTATGAAACATTAAAATGGGAGAATACCAACTAAACTTGGCATAAATTGTAGGACTATAGTCAATAAAATACTCATGTACTTTGTGGCGGAGTTGGGAAATTAATGGCAACATATGTGATTTGGCCAGCAAAATTTGGTTTATGTGGATTTGTACAGTCCCCAGCATTTGGCAAAGTTCTGACCAGAGACTGGGGGCTTCCCTGTTCTTCCTATTTAACAAGCAAAGTTCTCAATATAACCACTCTAGCGTAATAGTAGAGGAAAACCTGGGCTAAAGAGACAAGAATGTAAACAGGCAGTCCCTGCCTACTGAAGTTAGTGAAAAGAATATTGAATACTTGAGATCAGTTTAGACAACAAAGGCGGTGACAAAACTGGGATTAGAAATAAATAAGTTTTAAGCCCTGGTTCTGTAGTTGGGTCACTGCTATCGTCCCCATTGGAGGAACTGTTACGAGGTGAAACAAAGGGAAGACACGGATACAGGGAGGCGTCTAAAGGATCCTTTGGTCAGGGTTCTTTTGGCATACATATAGAGCAAGAAAAAAAATGGGCTGAAATAAAGCGTACTTGAAAATGACCTATTAAAATATACGAAAATAGGAAGTTTTGTTTGAGGGAGGACGATGACGCCAAAGCCAGGCAGTTCTGGTGAAATACATCATTTTTAGTTGACACTGTTCCTGGTGCATGTTACTGAACTTCACTGTGCTCCAGTGGAGGATATGTCTGCCAAGGGAGATTTTGGCTGCAGAAACCAGGAATAGAAGACGTGCAGAATGGCTGATGTTGCAGTCTGTGCGCATAGAGATTTGGGATATTTGATGCATGTTTCCTAGAGAACCAGAGTGAGCTGGTTGGCCATAGAGCCTAGGAGGACCACTAATACAGTTCATTTGAGCCTTGTACTTAATCAGTCTTCCGACTGCTGAAAAGAACACCATATTAAGATGTTAAAGCATCACAAATTAAATCATTTTTAGAAATTCATACACAGCCAGCAACTTGATCCCCCTTCCAAATTTTAAGTCAAGTTTGAGGGAATGGTGCAATCAAACTCCAGTAAATCAAAACTCGTGTGTGTCCTTAATGCACTAATTTCCTGTATAACCAATTTCTTTTTTTCCCTGAACATTTCCTGTATAAAAAGAGCTCTACTGGATACCCAAACCTATGCAGTCTTACTAGCTTGGAAAACAAATTGTTCTTTAGTGAAACAAACAGACAGTCTGCTATTTCAGCTCTTCAAATAGTCTCCTGTTATCAGGAGAAAACAGAATAATCTTTTAGTAACGTCTGTTTTTAAAACGAGAACATAAAACATTTGTGGTAATCGCATTTGGCCAATAGGAATAGCCCGGTATTTGGGATACTTGCATAAGAATTCTACTTTGTTTAGGAGTCGAAAAGATGGAATGATTGAAATGTTAAACTGTAGCACCAGTAATACTTACTTTCCTAAAACCAAATCCTAAGGACTGGAAGGAAATTAAGACAGAACAGGAACATTGTGCTTACATTGCATTAAATAGAAAACAATGGGTCGGTCATACTTGAGTTTGCACTTCAGTACAGTCTGGCCACATTTGCAGTTCTACTGGAAGAGTACTGGAACAGGTCATGTGTTTGCTTGTCAGTCTTCTGGGTTTCATTCGTCCTGTTTCCTCTTGGGCTTTTTGGGATTCCGAGATCGGCTCTTTGCTTTGCAGAGTGGACATATGGGCGCATTCCGATGAATTTGTTGGTGACACGATAAACATGCCTGAAATGCGACATTGCAGCCTCTTGTTACAAATATTTAAGTGGTGGTGTTACATGGGTTATTGAGTATCATATTCTAAGTTACGGTACAGAAAAAAATAACTAAGGCTTCTTGCCTTCAAAGGCAAACCAATGCTACATTCTATACAATCCAGGTCTCTGGATTGTACAGTAACTTCAGACCAACTGAAAAACTAGAGTATCTCATTGAGTTGAAACTACAGTTCAGCAGACACATGGTTCCGGCATGTATCAATAACTTTAACATTAAATTCTATTTTGTGTTAAACATCTTTTTAAAGATGTTTACATGTGTAATAGCTCACTGAGTCAGAGAGGTTACAGTGAAGGCCAACTGTGATGTCACAGAATTCAAGGCAGGAGCAGGTGATTAGATGAATTCCACATATTTAACACAAGATGCAGAACTCTGCCCTTTTGCCCCATACTAAGCCCTTTAACTTCCATTTGACTGAAGCATATTACTTTCAGAAAGGCTTTTTGATGGCCTAACTCCAGATAGTAAGTACATAACTATGGAGTGTACCTACGTCAGTTTGCCTCCTTAGTCGGTGAATCTCTGGAACTTGTGTGGGATGAATACCCCTATGGAATTACTTAGCTCTTTTTACTGACTACAGAAGGAGCTGAGTAAAACTGTCACTTAAGTGCCTGTGGTGAGGTTAAATTAATCCATACATTAGTCTTGACTTGAAGATCCCAAGAAGTGCAGAAACAATCACCTTTCCTGGTAATTTGTACCATCAGTAATTACTCTCCCTCATAAAATATGTGCATTGCTTCTAATAGGAATCCATTTGGGATTAACTCCCAGCTATTAGTTTTTCTTTTGCCCAGCATTTTTTTTTTCTTACATGCCTTTCTCCCACATGAAACACAAGAGGAGAGGGAATTGCCTACATCTCTGCTGATGGAGACTCTTAAGTCATAAAGGACTCAAATAATACAGAGCCTTGTCCTTAACCCTTGATGACTGATGATGCTACTTTAAGTCTACTGTGGTTGCTCTTGATTTGAACCACTGCAGGAAAAAATCAGAATCAGGACACATCATTTTTCCTTTTTCTAAATATTGATCAACTTTATAAACATAATACATTCTAATGACAAAAGAGAAAACCCAGTGCATTCCATCTCCTGACCTTCATGGGAGGTGGCTGTTGTCTGAAAGTTGCTGTCTGTCTGGTATCTTGTTTCCTAGCCACTTGCAGCTGTTGGGCAGCTGCTGCAGCTGCAGCCAGAGACTCTGGGATAGGAGGCTCCTGTGGTTCTGTCTGCCATTCCGCTTTCTGCTTTTCAAAGTAGCTAGACAAAAGAAAAACAAATAAGTATAACCACCTTCTGGAGTATTCCATTAGTTTGTAAAGGATATTTTGTGTTAAAATATAATGGATCACATTTCCCTATCGTGTTCCTCCACTAAAGCCAAATTGCCTACACTTAGACACCACTTGGACTAGTTCATAAATGGAATTGGTGGTATTTTCCTCTGCATTTGTACACTTCAGCCAGATTCCAGATTGTCAGCTTCTAAAGTATCTTGATGTACAACTGGATATAAATCTAACAGGATGGAAAATAGACAACATACATATTTAATCTTTAATAGCTTTATATGCACCTCTGTCAAACTTAGTTTTTATACTTTATTCTGTTAAAATGAGTAACTTTTGTATGCAATAGATTAATACATTCTTTGTAGTGTCAAGGTGCTTGGAATGGAAAACTGCATTTCTGAAGAAATGCAAAAGAAATCTTGAAAACTGTGTGTCTGTGAAAATGATGCCAAATGTGCTGGGCATTAAGAGAAATGTAAATTTCTTAAAACATCACTTGCATTTAAAACTGATCTGTTAAACAAAGGACACTGTTCTTTGAATAGTAGCTAATTCTGTCATCCTCCCCCACCTAGGTTATACCTAAAAATGAAACTGTTATTTATTATCCAAATCTGTCCCACATCTAGGGTAAACTTACTTGTTGACAGTCATAGGTATATCGCTAAATGCCACTGCCGCTTGCATGCAGCAAAAAGTAAAATTCTGACTAGCAGTAGCACAAACCAACTGACGAATACTTGTTTTGTATCCCTTTCTTGTATGCCTCCTACCTCTGCTTGCTAAACGAGAAAAAAAAAATTCTTTTCAGGAAAAAAAAGTTGCTAGAAAAAGCAGCAAACGGTAGAAAAATCTAGAGAACCAACCACCCTTGAATTTTTGCATGTCGTGTAGAGTTTGCAGCTTGGAATAATGTAAATTTAACTTCCAACAAATTCAGACTGAATGTTATCAAATACATGTGCTCCCACATCCCTTTTTTGTTAACTTTTGGTTTTCATGCTTACCTCTTAAGTTCTTTTTTCCACCTACCAACAAAAGTAAAATGACAAAATAACCAGCAGAATCGAGAGAAGGTATAAAGCCAGATAATGTTTGCTTTGGAGACTTACTCAAGGGACAGTTTCTCTTCCTCCTCACATAGATCTGGCAGCCTCTGCAATCCCAGAGTCATCCGCAAAGCATCTACGTGCTCCTTCAGGGGTTTGTACTCCTCGTGCAGGCGACGAGTAGATTCCAAGAGCTTGTTGAGATCGTTCTCAGACTGCTTGATAGTATTCTCCATCTGAAACAGGAGGATGGGCATGCTTTTAAATAACTGTTCCTTTAATAGCTCTCTGATTGAGCAAGAGACTGTATCAGAAAGAAGAGATTTTTCTCACTCAAGTTGGAAGAGATTGGAGACAATGCAGTAGCAAAACAAAGAGTTAAGATACTGGGAGGATGAAAACTGGGCAAGGAAGAAGCAACTGAAAGTGACACACGAGATGCATTTCATTTAAAAAAGGTGCACTCAACCTGTATGACCTTCTGAAGGTCTACAAGGTAGAAGCGCTACAGATAAGTCAGCAAGTGAGGAGCTATGGAAAACTCTCAAGGGACATTAAAAAAGAAACTGAAGTAGACTAAACTAATTTTCTGTGTTTCTAAGATACCTGAACACCAATGGTTAGAAGTTAACAAACAAGCTAAGAAAAGGTTCCTGCTTCTCTTACTGCAGTAAATGGGAAAAGCAGCAGAGAAAAAGACAATCTGACAGGAAAAAGAGGGGAGGATGAAACACAGACTGAGGTTATGCAGCTGGGTAGGGGAACAGACATTTCAAGTGATAAATAAATGCAGTCTGCACATCAAGTACATAGCTTGTAGTTGCTTAAAATGTGGGAGCTTTTTTCTTCTGGTGCAAAGCACAGATACCTTCAGAGCTAGAAACCACTGTACAGTCATGTAAGTGCCCTAACATGACATAAAAACTGCAGGTTTAAAAATATATTCCCCATTTAGCCCCTCTAATTGGCTAATCTTCCTTGTTTATAAACTGTTTTTCTCTTATTTGTATTAATTCCCTTCAGGCTGGTGCTTCTTAATGTTTGGTTGTTCCACTTAGTGACGAAGGTCAATTCTTACTAAGAACTTAACAAATAGCATGCATTTTCCCCAAATCTCTTTTCTTCCAAAAACCTCCAATCAAAAGTCCCACCTAGCTGCCAAAGTTTCTCTGTTTCCAGGTGCTAAATGAGAAAAGACTAACAGGAAGAACAGTTTTCTATGGGACTGCCAGCATGATGTTACTGTGGCTACTCATAAAGTTGTAGCCACAGTGGGCTTGGTTATCTATCCTCTTGGTGCAAATGCTTACTATGCCAACATTACAATAGATCCTGCCCAACACAGATAGGAAGAAAACAATTATCCTGAGGTAAATTTACTTTGCACTCTTTGTAGGATCCTAGGATGGTGTTGTGAAGTTGAACCAGTGATAGGTCACTGATGTGCACAATTCCACAACCTGTGCAATGATTCGTATACAACTGTGTCTTAGGCTGTCCGCAGCTGGACTGTTGCATACCACATTAATATCAGCATGGATCAGTCGCAGCTCCTCCACATGGGCCATCTTCTCTTGCAGCAGCAGGTCCATTTCTTGTTTGTATTCTTTCAGGTGCCTCTCCTCAGACTCCAGGGCTTCAAATTCTGCTTTCAGTCGTGCCTTTATTTTTTCCATCTGCAAAGTCTTATTCCTGGATCCCAGTGATAATTAAAAATACAGAGAGACAACAGTAAGTCACTGCAACATACTTTTGCGAGGTGTCACTTTATATGTGAATAGATGGAAGAAGGTAATAGCAGTAATAGACAAGGGTGAGACTAAACGTGTCTGAGAAAGGATGAGGTGCAATGAGAGAACTGAATTCTAATCCCAGCTTTTTTGCTGAGCTTTTCAGTGCTATGAGAATTCTTGTACTGAATTATGAAATTAACAGAACATTGTCAGACTTTAACAGAGAATTTGTACCAACAGAGTTCTACTGCATCAGTGAACTCGGATTAAACCCTAGTTCCAAAATAGAGAAATCCAGAAAATCTGGGGGGTTTAGCACAGGATTCTGAGAAATGTAAAATGAATTGGAGGTGATTATAGCGTCATATACACTGACTAAAACTATGTGGACAGTAATTTGAACTGCTAAAATACTAACTTCAATGTCAGGTTAAGGAAAATGCCAGAGCAATGACATGTCAGAATAGCAAAAACTTAAATGACACTGGCCATCAACATCCTGCTTGCAAGTAACTGCATTCTCTTGGTTCTTTGCTAAGATCTAGTACCTGTCACAAATTCGTAAAAGTTTCTGCCCATATCCTGCATTCTGATTTTTTTTTTTATTTGTGCCAATCCGTAATTCCATAGCAAACATGCTTAGATACTCAGTCCTTATCTCTCTCTTCAAAGCTAATAATCAAGGAGTATGAGTTTCAGTCATCAGACAGTTTTAAGCAGCAGAATAGCTTACTGCTGTTGTGATTCAATGCTTGTCCAAGCTGTTGAACAGAACTAACAAACTGTTCTTGTTCCTGCAATTTCGTTAATGAAGAAACCTTAGTTATTTTTCCTGTACAGGAAGTTAGAATATGATACTGGGTAAACAATGTGTCAACGACACTTAAATGTTTCTAACAAGAGGCTGCAATGACACATTTCAGGCATGTAATCAAGAGTTCCAGGACTCCTTGCTTTACCTTGTGTGAAACAAACAAGAATGTAGCATTCCTTTTTAGTCACCTAATGCCTAGTACAAATAGATCCATATTGGTTTCCAAGTGCACTACTGAATAACACAGTAGACTTCCTAGAGGCATGATGTAAGAGGGGGCTGGGGAAGAAGAGGTTTGCATTCATATTTAAATATCCTATTCCTATTCCAATGCAAAGTAGGGTAAGTTTGATTCAAATTCACCGTAAGCAGCAAAGCTGACTATAGAATGCAGTCTGTAGATTATAGGAAGCTGCCTATCAGATTAGCAGTGAAATCCCAGAACAGGGATTTCACCCCAATCCTAGAACTGGATGTGTGACTTCCCTTCCCACTAAGCCCAGACTTGCTCCCATTGAAGCAAGCAACACAGGTCTGACGTTTTTAATGGAAGCAGAAAGCGCTGAGCGCCCTGGAGGGAGCTGGTCTGTCACCTATTTCTAGGAAAGGGGATTCCTAAACCTCTGTGGGGCATTTGTTCCCTTTACAAACTGTTTCCATACCCAGTCCCCAAGGGCTCTTTCTGAAACTGCTCCCACAGCACTGAGGAATGGATAGTTTATCTCAGTGTTATTCTATATCATACTTGTAAGAATAGGAGAACATATATATCCTGGGCTTTAACGGAGTTACTGTTTTCTCTCACTCCAACCAAAATTCCCAAAGAAATTTTAAAGCTAGCCCAAGGACTCTTCTTTAAAGTATATGAGAGGTGTCTGTATAGATTTTATTCTTGCTTTCATTTGACCAAAGCTCACCCTCTGTCACCATCCCTCTTGGGGAGGCTCTGATGTTGTGCCTGTGAATCCTCCTCTCAGTCCCCTCGTTTCTGTTTCCAAATCAGTCTTTGCAAGTTCAGTATCTGCTTATGCACCTAGTTTTGGTAACCTTTTCCTGAGTGCATGAGACATCACTGGCACAATGGGCTTCCACCATTTGCTGAAGGGTGTGGCAGAAAGCAGAGTCAGTCCCTGGGACAACTAATTATGGCTATCTATTCCAAGTATTATAGCTAGTAATGTGACCAGGGTTCCTCCCTCTCCCACTTCAGGAGTTTATAAAGCTGCAAGAGATAAAAACGGTATCATAAATAACTTCTCCATTATCTATTCAGAAATGGGCTGCCTGGTAGGGATAATATGAATGAAGGAGATTTAAAATGGAACAAATAAAAAATGGAAGGTCAGAGGGACTGCTGCTTGTTTCCTTAGAACAAAGTAAGACAAAATTCTGCCTTGCATTGGTACTTCAGAAATAATCTTAACAGTAAAGTTCTTTCCTCTATATAAATGAGTTGTAGGAGATACGGATTACTGTTCCCAGTGACAGCAACCCATGATTGTTAAGAATAGAAATACCAGACCAAAGATTGATACAGAAAAAGCCAATGACAAATAAGGTCACGTCAGAGGTCACTCAGAGACATTTACAGATATTGTGGAAGAAATATTTAAAACCAAATTTGATAAAATTCACTTGGTAAGTATTATTATGTCTGTACTGTAGCTCATCATAGAGTTCATGTTGTTTCATATAATATGTTTAGTATAGAAAATATGAATTGTATACCTGCAAGCAAACATTTATTTTAAAAGGTATGCAGTCATTCCAGTTCTGATTAGTCCGTATCTCGCCATTAGACTAAAAAATACGTGATGGAATAATAAGTCAACTAGTAAAGTTTTATGAATGAAGTGCAGAAGAAGCCTGGATGTAGACAGAATTCAAGTATGTAGCTACCACATTGTAATCTTTAATGTCATTGGAGGTGTTCTGTCATTTACTATACAATGGCATATACTAGTCTGAATGTAAATATTGGACTTAAACCAGTAAAAGAGATCCTCTCTGCCTTCCATTTTAAATGTGGCAATATCCCACTAAAAAGCACCATCCAACCATCTACCCCTGTTTTCATCAAGTCTCATTGTTCCTGTTTACTTAAAACATTTATTTAGTAATGGCAGCTTTGATTACTGAAAATGGGAGCATTTGTCCCAAATTTCCTCCCTGTTTCCTCTCTTGTATTTATGGCATGCGTTCACCTGAGACAATGGAAATAGATCAGTTTCCTCACTGTTACTAGTCACTGGCTGCCATGCTCTGCCAAATTGCTACAACAAATGAGTTGCAGGCGATTGTTTCAGTCCAAATGATTAGCTTTTGATATTAGGAAAGAAAAAGTGCACACAAATTAGAATGCCTCCTGTTAGCATCAGGCAACATGCAGTAATGTTTTAAAACAGAAACCGTAAGTGTGATTTCTAGACTGCCTAATGAATTCTGCCCTCATATTCTTTTCCCTTCTATTTAAGTTCTTACAGTGAATTGATGAGAGTAGTCACTAAGTGCATCCCAATAGGGCATTAAGCAGTGAAACTAGCATCTGTCATCAATGAGTTCACTCTCATTCTCTTTTATCTCCTCCCAGCCAGAACACTGAGGTCCAGTCTTTAGGTATTTGCTTAATTTTTTGAGTGGGGTTATTTCTGTGGAACTACTTAATGCATATAAACAAGCATGTGCAGGTATGTTTGGATTGTGGACATACACATACGTTTACTGACAGCAGTATTCCATCGTATACAAATTATATGTATGTATCTATAGATACGGATATAGATACAGGTATTCAAAGTCAGATTCCAGAATCCGTTCAAAAACCCAGCTAAGCTGCCTTTAATAAGTGATAGAGATCAACTACAGGAACAGGCAATTTCTTTGATTTTGATTGTGAGGGCTTTTTTCCTCACTGCCGGTAGAATAATACATAGAATGCAGATTAAAACAAAGCCTGCCAAATCTATCAAAAGTGTGTCTATAAACATAAATTCTCATGTTTATTTTGAAGGAAATTCTTCATAGAATGCAAGCTCCTTCAAAAAGATTTGGGGATGAAAAAATAGGTTTATTTGATCAGATTTTGTTAAAGGTGACTCAAAATTTACATCAGTGTTGCAAGTAGGATTGACTTTCTGACGTTGATTTTTTTTTAATTTAAAATATATTCAAGCAACTTCCTTGATACTTCATTGTACACTAAAGCTAGTCACGTCACCTTTACAGTACCTTATGCCACAAACTAATAGCAAAAATGTCTTAATTACAGTTTATATATCACCTTTGAATATATTATCAGAAAACTGAATGCACTGTGAATTTCCAAATACACGATACCACTCTCTCTGAAAAGATAATTTAATGAGATATTTAAATTAAGTGTTATAATAATTGGACCACAAACTGTAGTAGGCCATATTTAGGTCTGTATTTTAAAACAGCCTGCCGAACAGTTGAGTAGAAAAGCATTGTTCTTACTCTGCAAAGTATGTGTTGTCCCATCTCTTTCTACAAATAGTTTTGGGATGCTAGACACACAAATATTTTTGCTTGATCTTTGTTCACCTTTGTGGTATTGCGTGAAGAAGGCCGAGGCCCATACACTGCTGCTGCCTAATTCACCTCTTCCATGGGTAAAATGTGCTTCTTAGAGGTGCCGTTACCAGCCAGAAGTCTCTGTGACCACCTGCACGCGCTGCCGGTGGCAGCGCCTTTGTCCCCTGCCCTCTCTCCTCTCTCCCCCATAGCCCCTCTCCAGCTGTCGTGTCCCAAAACACTGCTCATGGCTCTGGGGTTGCCCACTGTCGGCATGCCTTGCACCTCCCAGCTACACCGAAAATCACTGCCCTCACTTTCTTTGTAACGTGTTGTGGCTTTTGGTTGCATGAATTCCTACTAAATGTAGACAGCTCAGGCCTTATCCTGAAAACCAATGCCCGAAGCCAAAGAGTGAAAACGCCCTACCTAAAGCTAAGAAAAAGGCACGCCCCCGACGCGGGCACACACGGCACCGTGCCTTCTTGTTTATGAGCCCCCTCTTTCAATGCGTCCTGCGATTCACCGTACGAAGGACGCTCTGTACGAATTCCCGGTGTGCCGCGTTGCGCGGAACATCAGGGAGCCAGCTGCTTGCCTTGCGGCAGGTCCTGGAGGGGCGGCAGGCGCAGCCCCGTCCCGCTGTGTCCCCATCCATCACTGCCCGCGACACCCTGCCACCCCGGCACTCGCCGCCCTGCTCGCCGCCTCGGGGTGGCGGCCAGAAACGGCAGGTACGGAGACCTCCGCGGGGCTTCCTCGCCCGCCTTGGCCGCCTCTCCGCCGTCGGGCGGGCGGGAAGGCAGGGCAGAAAGAAGCCAGCTGAGCGCTGGCTGCTTCGCAGGCTCGGCTGCTCCCCTCTCATAACGCGCACAAATTCCACGCTCCGCCGCGGGCCGCAGCCCCAGCGCAAAGCTGACCCGGAACCCCCCCCCTGACGGTGACCGGGGGGGGGGGACCGGCCGCCCCGGCAGCTGAGCAGCCCTGTGCCCTCCCGCTGGTCTCCGCCCGGTGCCCGCCGCGCTGCGCTGCCCGGCCGCGCTCGGGGATCCGTGCCGTTCTCGGGGGCACGTCCGTCCTCGGCTTTCGGTGCCACGCTCTGCTTTTCGTGCCATCCCCTTCCTTTCCCAGCCCGTCGGGGCTCCTGCCGGGGAGTGAGTGGGGCAAGATAATAGATTTATGACAGAGAGCCTCAGGAATAAGAAATAATGATTCAAAGGGCTTAAAAAAACCCACCCGCGGCCCGACACCACTCCCCCAGCTGCGTGGGGCTGCTGCGTCCTTCCCACCCGCGCACTCTTCCTTCTCGTGTTATCACCCCGGGCTAATTCTCTGGAAATGCACGACCATTGCCGCCCTTCACTGCGCATTCCAGCGGCGATTCCCAGCAGCAGATGCTCCTTCTCTACTTAGAAAAATGTATTTTCAGCTCTTACCATAAAGCCTAGGGGTGGTTTTCTTTCCCTCAGTAGCACAATAGCTACTTCCAGATCGATGCAACTCCTCCGCTCCCCCGAGGAAAAAGCTGCTTCACGTAACTGATGCGGCACAAAGCAAACATACCTGATCTCCTTGATGCTCTCGAGTTTGCACATAATTTCTTGCTCATCTGCCATGCTTTTCACTCCCGATTTGAACCTCCCGTGAAATGTACAAAATGCCAGAGGAAAAAAAGAAAAAACATACAATAGACACAATGTAGTCACCCCCTCCTAGCATATGGTCTCTGAGCCTGTGCGGTAGGCTCTAGTGGGAGCTATGGGACTTAGAGTCCGGCTTCTTATTGCTGCCTAGGCAGACAGGCAGCAGAAAGACTACAACACCCACAAGGCAGAGCAGAGCTTTCCTGCCCTTCTTCCTGCAACTATATTTTAAATCAATTTGTCACACCTCATTATGTCAAAGGTTGTTAGGAGTGCAAAAAGAGCAGAAGGCTTCCTCCTGAGATCTGTGCAATGTTTAGCACTTCGTTAAAATTATCGAATACGCACTAAGAGACTGTTGAATGAGTTCACGATGTTGATTAAAAACTTTTTTGACACAAAGGCATGCTGTAGCCTTTATTACTACCATGCTGTTTTCTACTAGATGCTCTGAGTGATGTGACTGTGTCTGGAGTTCAGAAGAGACATATTTTGTTCTTTAGGTTTTTCGTTTTTACTTCTGCTACTATACATAGCACTTGTACCTATGGAAAAGAAAAACAGAATGCAAATAAAACTGCTGGATTGAGGAAAGTGACCATTTGTCTTTCTATGGACATTCTAGCCAAGAGTATCAGAGCACTTTTCAGAGATTGATGAACAGGCTCTCAGTCTTTCCTCAAGCCAGATAATTATTTTCCTTTGGCTTCTGTAATGTACTAAGCACTGTGTTTTAAGATATGAAGATAACAATTATATCTCAACACTTTGGAAGGTCTCTTCCAGGATCTGTCCTAAGGGATCCACAGTGTAAATTCATGATCCTACACCTGTATGCCCAAGGGTTTACCAGCTCTGATGGTCATGCTGGGCTGAAGGTTCAGCACATTAGAATGAATGTTAAGCTCAAGGTCAGTAGGGAAACTGGATTCTGCAAACATAAACTTCTGTGTGTTACAGATGTACAAGCATAGTACCATAGTCTTAGCGAATATAGCGGACCATTTGTCCGTCAGTAGTGTGAGGCTGATGAGAACAGGGCAATTATTCTGGAATATATTACAGAAATGTTATATGGAAGGCACTGGAAGTACTTAATCTCTACTCAGTACTGATCAAGCTTGCTGGTGTCTGGTCTGGGGCTTTGAGAAGGAGGTGAAAAACAAAAATAGAATGCAGAGGAGAGCAATGTAAATGGTAAGAGTTTCGGGGAGCATGAAAGACAGCTGAATGCAAGACAGTGTGGCCATATTTACATGGCATGTGGTAGATCTGCTTGAGTTATGGTTTATGGTCACAGAACTGAATGTCTTGAGCCAGTTGCATCCACAGTGCAGACTAAAGAGCAAGTGGTCCCCCTCATGTATGAATATCTGTGCCTGGAAAGCTAGCAAACTAGAGTATGAGGTAATAAGCAGACAGTGTGAGTCATTGGGGTGTTGTGCTCTGGCTCCAGCACTGAGCAAATAGGATGGTATAGATGTAGCTCATAATAATAATAGTCTTTCATTGTGAAAAAGGTGTTAGAAGAGCCATCATAGCAAATAATCCACTAGGTCAGCTGAGAGAGAAGTCTAAAAAGTAATCTATTTAATGAGCAATACAGAAAGTTTAGGACATATTTCAGTAAAATGTTCGACTACAGAGTGCTTCACCAGGAAAGGCCATCTAGGAGGTGGAGGAGTCTCCATATTGCTTTTAACAACTACTTAGATAAAGGTGTCTCCATACTAATCTGAGTGCTGCAGATCCTTGCTTTGAGGTAGGGGTTTTGACCTGATCAGGGTTGAGTTACCCCTACAAATGTGGCATATAGCCTGCCACTACAATGATCTGCTTCTGCTTCTTTAGTGACCTCTCAACGCAGCCAGGGGTCTGGGGACCAGATGAGTTGTCACACATGAGCATGGATTTAAGTGTCTGCATTAGGTTCTCAAGTCAGAGAGTGCACTCTTGAGAGGGCTGAAAAATGAAAGACTGTGTCCTGGCAGAGGAGGACCTCTCACCAGGAGTCACTGAGAATGAAAAAGGGTAGGCAATCAGGAGGGTTTGGCTGGAGAAGGGATGGGGCCTGAGACTGGAGTGGCAACTGGGAGGAAGGCAGGCAAGCAGATCTGAAAATAAAGCTAATTTGGATTTTTTGTCTATCCAAGGCTTCAAAGGGGTAACTCCTACTTATCTGCAAATATTTCTACTCCTGCTCATTTATTTTAAAGAAACTGAGGTGTGTTCTCATTCAGTTGCTGATGCATTTATGTCAAATGTTGTCCGGAACTTTCCCATTTATTAAGTGTCATGATGAGGAATCACACAGTCTTTGCTTGTGCACTCAGCTGAGGCAAAACTAAAACCACAATAAAAATACCATTGGCTACCTTTGGAAATGACATGCATAGTCTGAAACAAATACAGAAAACCTACTGAGAAACCAGGCACAAAAATGAAAGTGAAAAAGAAGAACGCAAAATGTTCTGTGTAACAGAAGAGATTTAGGCCCATAGAAGGGAATGTGACAGGCTAACATTCCCTTTACCTTCTCCTGAGTTCTTGTCAAGAAGGAAGAAAAGGCTTCAATTCCTGAATTCTGATACCAGGCCAGTCTCCAAAGAACTTTTGCTGGTATATACCTTCTCTGCCCTGCCCTGCTTGCCTAATGACGATGTTTAAGCAAACCTTTTGTAACTGAGGCAGCAAATGTTTATCAGTGGGATTTTCTTTTTCCTATGCAAATTACATTCAGTGACCAATGTAATGTAATGCGGATCAGACCCCGTCCCAGGCAGTGTGAGACACTGAAACTCCCCAGAGGTGCAGTTTGGCCCTTTTTTTCTGCTTTCACTGATCAGTGGAAACGAATGGAAATCAGGTCAGTCATAAAAACTCTTCAGTACTCAAGGATGACATCAGAACCAGTGCGCTGCAACTTTCTGCTCATTTTTCCCTGACAATAATAGCTTTAGTCATCTTTCTAAATGCTTTTAATTCCTAGTGAAGTAAATGGGAATTTGGAATGAATGCAGACTCCAGTATCAGACCCCCCTTTATTTAAAAAATTGGGTGTTTTAATAGCAAAAATTATTCGTTTTCATTAAGCACAGATAAGCAGGGTTGGGGTTTTTTTCCCTTTGGTTTACCTGTGTTCTCCAGCCTGCTCTTTACTGTTCTCTTGTTCTCTGTGGCAGTCTGTTTTCTCTAAGTGCTTTTACTGCTGCTTCTATTTACCACTGTTGTCCCTTGTGCTGCTTTGGAGCAGGGACCTCAATTTTGTATACACCTGTAAAGTAATATAAATTTGCATGAAGTTATGAAGCCAACATAAATCTCAGAAGCTAATAGCATGTATTACTGCAATACTTGGTAACTGAACTCACATAGTCTAGGTAAAATAGCTGGTTCTGAGCTAAAAATCTATCTTGGAAACTCTTGACATGCCACAGTCCCCAGCATTTCACATAGAAGATTTGTGCAGTATAAGGGACTCGAGGTGTTGGGAATCACCCTTACCAATTTTCTACCCATGTTTTTTTTTTCCAGGGAAGTTGTAAACTGAAGCTGTGGAGAGGCTTGGATGAGGGTGCTGGAGTTGGGAGAAATAAAAAGCCGGAAAACGGGCTTCAGAGCTGAGCTGCTGTGACTGAGGTTTGTCCTCAGTCTGAGGCAGGGAAGTTCCTAATAGCTGGAGTAAACAGCCCCAAACTGAGATTCCTAAATAGCCATAGTTAGGGAAACTAGCTGAATTGATTTTTGTATGTCCTGCCTTTCATGCTCTTATTATCTTAACCATGATAAAGATAAATCGCTTGATGGATTGCTTTTGACCAGCCACTGAAGCACCTGGGTTGATTCAGGATGTGAAGCAAGCCACATCCTCTCAAGGATTAAGAGTGGATAGTTTGATTGCTTTTTTACACTTCATTAGTGAATTGGTATTTGCTTTTCAAGAAATGGTTTTCATGAGAGTGGAGGTGTCAGTTCTGAGACCATGCGAGTTGTAGGTAGTTGGTATCTCTGAACAGTGAGATCTTCCCTGTCATGAATTTCATCACGTTAGCATCTACAGACTTAAGCTATGGAGCAGGATCCTTTCATAATTAGCACTGTAGAAATCCAAGGACAAAAGCTGGTGGTTCCTGTTCCAAATAATTTACCTAAATATAAGGCAAGAAACAAGAAGAGAGAATGAAGAAAAAAAAGATGAGAGCACTGGACATCATGAGAAGCAGTGGCTTAGGTTCACCTAATGCCTGAGCAAGTGGCAGTAGTGATCAAATATTCCCCCTCAGACGAAAGATTATTAGTGTTGATAATCTATTTATCGCTAATTATAATTAAAAACCAATAGTTAAAGAGAGTTAAAAACTCAGATGAGTTGCACAGAACGTCTACCTTCTTTTTTCTCTGAATTCCACTAGGCAATAAATTAAGAAAGAAATAGAAGGTTTCAAGCATTATAAAAATTATTTCAGAGTCTCTTATGAATCTTCCAAGTAATGATTTTGAGGATTTGTCTGTATTATACAAATCCAGTTTTTGCAAATGCACTCTTGCTGGCGTTGTAGAAGCCGTATTTCTGGAACAGATAATGAATAAGCAGCAGTTGTGAATGGGGAGATGTTTTAGTATTTTCTGCATTATTTAAGGACTTTTCCCTATGATGTCATGTTCTTCAATTAAAGAAAAAAGAAGATGAAGGAAAACAGTGATAGGCATCAGCATCCTCTTCATCATCTCACAGCTTTTGTAAAGAAATTAGAACATACAAGTTTGGATCCCAATATAATTTGAGTCAATTGCAAACTCTTGCTGCCTTAAAAATCGAAGACCGTAGGATTGAGCCTAAATGAGCTGTGTGCTCAAAGGGTGCAGGCTTCTTTGATGCATGATTTAAATAGATGAACTAATTGATTTGAGGGGGTAGGAGACAAGTTAGCTACAGTGGGCCAGTGAATCTTGTTGCTAAGACACTGAGGGAGTGAGAGCAGGCCAGGTGAGGATATGAGAGGAAGAGAAGTCCGCTCTAACAGGAGTGATTAGAATCCCAGCCAACATTTGCAATGTTTATCGTGTTTTTCATTTCTGATTTTATAGGCTAAACTAAAAGGTTGAGGACAGAAAATGAAAATGCAGATGTTCAACTTGTTACTTTGCTCTGCTTTGAATGACATAACGAAAACCACTTCACAAATTGTTATTAAATACTTGGAAGTTCTTAGACAGGCAGTGGGCCTACCCACAAGCATTAGCAATTATTTTTCTATGTTTAAAAAAAGGACAGAAAATACTACATCTACATATTGCAAAGTACTTCCAAGTGGTCACAAAGTTTGATACTTATGGTGTGTTGTATGGATTTAGGAATACTTTTAATGATTTAATACAGATGTAGGGATGCTTTTGATGTTATATAAACAATAGCTGAGGAACAATTCCTACCACCTTTCTTCCTTTCCACTGGGATAGAATCTTGCAGTACACTCCTGCATTGCTAAAATTCAGATCACTTATCTGTTTGGGCTATTCTTGTTTTCATAGAGAGGATGGAGGCTCTCTCTTCAGAAGGAGCCACATGGAGAAGACAAGGGGCAACGTGTACAAGTTGCATCAGGGGAGTTTTCATCTCGATGTAAGAAAAACATTTTTTACAGTGAGAACAGTCATCCACTGTAACAATCTCCCCAGGGATGTGGTAGAGTCCCTGTCACTGGAGGTTTTCAAGATGCAATTGGGCAGGGTACTAGATAATTTCATCTAGGCTCCCTTTCCCAAGAAATGTTGGACTGGATAATCTTTCGAGGTCCCTTCCAACCTGGGCTATTCTGTGATTCTAATACTTCACCCATTGTATTGCATTTGCATGGCAAGGTTTTGGTAGCAGAGGGGCTGCAGGGGTGGCTTCTGTGAGAAGATGCCAGAAGCTTCCCCCATGTCAGACAGAGCCAGTTCCAGCCGGCTCCAAGACGGACCCACTGCTGGCCAAAGCTGAGCCCATCAGCGACGGTGGTAGCACCTCTGTGATAACATATTTAAGAAGGGGTAAAAACTGCCGCGCAACAGCAGCCGGAAGAGAGGATTGAGAAGATGTGAGAGAAACAGCCCTGCAGACACCAAGGTCTGTGAAGAAGGAGGGGGAGGAAGTGCTCCAGGCACCAGAGCAGAGATTCCCCTGCAGCCCGTGGGGAAGACCATGGTGAGGCAGGCTGTCCCCCTGCAGCCCATGGAGGTCCATGGTGGAGCAGACATCCACCTGCAGCCCGTGGAGGACCCCACGCCGGAGCAGGGGCATGCGCCCTGAAGGAAGCTTTGGACAGTTGGACTAGATGATCATTGTAGGTGTTACGGAAATTACACGTCAGCCACCATAACAGGGTTCAACTCTAGGTTTCCGCATGAGCTGAAAGGTAGATTCCTTTATGAAAGCACTTTTTATTAATAGCGCTACAGCTTGAGCTGGGTGCCTCCGAAGAGGGACCCCGAACAAAGAAATCCCTGGGCAGTCATACCCTTACAATCTAAGTTCCCCACCCCTCACGCGATAGTTGGGACCAATAGTAATATTGAGGTCTGGGGTCTTCTTGCTTTTTTGTTGGTTTGATTTGTTTTCTGTTTTGTTACTAAGCTGTTGCTAAGTGGTCATCTTCTTATACAATAGCACATCCTCTTAGGTCAGTTTCGGCCTATTCTGTAGTTAGCTATTCAGCATGTTGTAATACGGTTGTTACAGTTCATATACCATGATCTATAGACTTTGTCTACTCTAGCTATTGATGTTTAAGCTGCTAGCTTTGTCTACTCTAGCTATTATTACTGTTTAAGCTGCTAGCTCTAAGTTTCAGCTAACTTTTTCTACAACAGTAGGTCCCTTCCAGCTGAAAATATTCTATTCTATTCTATTCTATTCTATTCTATTCTATTCTATTCTATTCTATTCTATTCTATTCTAAAGCTGTATCCTGGAGTGTTTTGTCAGTATGCTGATAGATGTGCACTCTGAGATCCCTAGTATTTCTAAAGATGAAAATCGTTTTCCAGATTGCAAAGTCAAGAATCAGTACATCATGAGGCATGTTGCTTTGAGGGTAGAGCAGAAGGCCAGGGCTCTGGACATCAGGATTGCTCTTTCAGCTCTGGTGCTAGTACTTGCAGTTCAAGCACATTCAAATTGGTAGCGTTCAGCTTTTGCTTCGTGGCTTTGGTCAAGTGTCTTAATTTGTCTGTGTTTCACTTTTGCTTGTATACAAAATGGGTCTGACAGTTCTTTATATGATCTGAAATCACTGCACTGATGTTTAATGTCTATTCTGCTGCTATTTATAAGCTTTGATATGTGGGATTCAAATAACAATCAGTTTTTCCCAGCATGCAGATTAGATTTGTCAGAGAGCTAAGGGACTTGGGCACAAAACTGCCATTGAAAAAATCCTTCAGCTGACCCTGAAAAATTCAACCTTGTTTCTATTTGATCCTTTCTAAACCAAAAGCTAATAGGCAGATACATTTCGAAACAAGTTGCAGTATTATGCAGAATGAAATCAATGCTAAAATACTCCCCTACTCCATTAAGCACAGGATTTAATTTTGTTGCATGAAAAAAATTAGCCGCTTCCATTTAACAGTCTAACATCAGTCCACACAGCCTTATCATCATGACAACAAATCCGGTACAGAACAATTCCAACGGCAAGAATGATTTTTTTTCCCCCTAGCTAATCACCCTGGCTAGAGCAATCAATTCTACAAGACTGGATGTAACGATGACATTTTTTTTTCTTTTCTCAGTATATGCTAGATATAACACGTTAATGTATATTCTTTTCCTTTTTAATTTCTTCCCCCCCCAAAAAAAAATTCTGGATACAGAAGAAATGACCCTAACAAAAGTATACTGATGTTTAATTTGGACATTTCTTCACTAGTCTTTACAGAAAACTTGACACATTATAAAGAGCACCCTGATATAACAAACTATCATCAGAGTTTATTTAAAACGAGTCAGTATGACAGATTAATTTATATAACAAAAATTACATATATAATAATATTGTATATTTTGTCAACTTTTGCATTTTTTTCATCAGAGTATCTGAAACATCTTTACAGATAAAAATCAGCGAGTTGAAGCAGCCAACCTGTATAATTTCTTGCTTGCAGATGATAAAACTCAGACATTTAGTATTTCATAAAGTTGTCCAGCTGGCAGGGGAAACTTGGAGACATGAGGGCAGGTGAAAATTTGTAAGGATTGACATTAAAATACCTTCAGTACTGTGTGCGGTTCTGGGCCCCACCATTTAAGGATGTGAAGGTCCTTGAACGCGTCCAGAGGAGGGCAACAAAGCTGGTGACAGGGCTGGAAGGCATGTCCTGTGAGGAGCGGCTGAGGACTCTGGGTTTGTCTAGTTTGGAGAGAAGGAGGCTGAGGGGCAAGCTCATTGCTCTCTGCAGCTCCCTGAGGAGGGGACGTGGAGAGGGAGGTGCTGAGCTCTTCTCCCTGGGATCCCGGGACAGGACGCCTGGGAATGGCTCAAAGCTGCGTCAGGGGAGGTTCAGACTTGACATCAGGAAACATTTCTTTGCTGAAAGGGTGGTCAAACACTGCAACAGGCTTCCTGGAGAGGTGCTCGATGCCCCAAGCCTGTCAGTGTTTAAGGGGCATTTGGACAATGCCCTTAACAACATGCTTCAACTTTTGGTCAGCCCTGAAGTGGTCAGGCAGTTGGACTAGACGATCATTGTAGGTCCCTTCCAACTGAACTAATCCATTATAAAAAAATGCGTGCAACATGTTTTATGAAACAAATAGCATTTAAAGAAATATTATAGAATAAAGACTAATGGAGAAGAGCCCCCAATAAAACATACAACAGGACTGGGCTTGGGCTAATGTACTGCTGGATTAGGTACAAGTCACCATGAGTAGAATGGGTAGCAATGTTGTCAAACCTAAAAACCATGTCAGAAAATGGATGAGTCAAAACGGTGCATCCTAAGTTGTGAAATTTGCTTTAAACTCCTGAGTTTTTAAAATGGGAATGGATTCTTTCTGTATCCCGTTGGGGTTCTGAGCCTTCAAAATGTACTCAAGTCACATTTGCAAGATTTTTTCCTACAACTGGGCCACCCCAATTGTACTGGCCCACTTCATCTTTTAAGGGAAAGCTGATACTGGTTTCAGGAAGCTTTGGGAAGCCAAAGGCAGTCATCAGCAATACTGAAACTGGTAGGAGGCAACTACACGCTAGCCCTGAGATCTTAAGAGCATCTCGTCTTTAAATGTCAAATTTATGCAAAGCCTAAAGTATTTGCAATTTTTTTTGTTAATCCTTCAATATATCCTGTGTGTAAGAGCACCCGTTAGCATCCTAGTGAGCTAAAGGTTTAAGTACCTGCATTGTTAATCTTGGCCCATTCCAAAGGTGAGCCTAAACATATCTGAATTTAGTCACGCCCTTTACTTCATCCTCCATTCCCGTAATCTGCAAACCTGGGAAAACACAGTCTTTTCGCCAATACTGCCTGCCATCCATCTGCCCTCCCTCATCCTCCCCACCTTGTTTCGGCAAGGGGGTTGGGTGTCCACAGGGGACAACACAGAGGGAAACTGTCTCCCTTTGCCCATTCTTTTCTGGAACCGGAGCACACATGCCACCTTACGACCGGTTTCCAAGAAACGGTGCTCTGCAACGGTGAGGCGCTGGTTACGAGCAAGGACATACGTTAACAGCGGCCTTATTTGCAAAAACGACTCTGGAAGGCATTAGCAGGCGCACGCCAGCGCTGCACGCCGCGGCTCCCCCGCGCGCGCCCCGAGCGACAGTCGGCCGCGCACGCGCGCACGCTCGCGCCCCGGGCACGGCGGGCGGCTGCCGCCGCGCGGCCCCGGCCGCTGCACGCGCGCACCGCCCCGCGGGCGGGGGAGGGGAGCGCGCCTGCACCGCCCCCGCGCCAGGCGGGAGTGGGAAGGCGGGCGGGCGCGCGCCGCCGCGCGCGCGGGCTGCGCGTGCGCTGCCTTCGGGGGCGCGCGGGGCGCCGCGAGGAGCCGGGCGCCTGCAGCAGCGGGGGCCGGGCGCGGTTGCTAGGCGACGGCGCCCGGGCAGCGGCGTTGGCCCGGCTGAGGCGCAGGCAGAGATGAGGTGGAGGCAGCGGCCCCCGGGCTCCCGCCGGCGCTGAGCCCCGCTCCCGCACCTTCCCCATCCCGTCCCGCCCTGGCTTTGCTCCTCCACCCCCCTCCTCCTCCTCCTCCTCCTCTCCCCTCGCTCCGGCCTGCCCTCCCCCTCCATGCGGCGGGAGCGGCCGGAGTGGGGCCCGTGCCGCGGCCGCGCCGAGCCCCGCCGTCCCTCGCCTCTTCGCCGCCAGATCCCGCAGGGAGCCGCGGGCGGTCTCTGCAGCGACAACAGCGGGTGAGGCCCCGGCTGGGGGAAGGGGGGCGGTGAGGGAGGGCGAGGGGTGGCCCGGGGAGGGGGGGGGCGGCAGCGCAGCGCCGTGGCGGCGGCGGAGCCCCCCTCCTCCCCGGCAGCCGGCGGCACGGCGGCGGGAGTCTGCGTGCTGGGAGAGGCCGGTAGGACGCCCCCTGCCGCCCCGCCGGGCGGTCTCCAGGCCTGGCAGCAGCCGCGGCGCGGCCTCTGCCGCCCCGGCCCGGCTCCGCCGTGGGCCGCCGCCGCCTCGCCGGGCCGCTGCCCCGCGGGTGCCCCCGCTGCCCTGCGCGCAGGGGGAGCGGCGGGTGGAGGGGCGGCTGCTCGGTCTGGCGTCTGCCTCCCCCCAGCGCGGCCGCCGTCCTCGGCGCGCTGCGGCCCGCCCCGCAGCAGGTGCTGCCTGGGCGAGGGGGCACGGGGCCTGCTCGGGAGCCTGGCGTTGTTGTTCTCGCAGCTGCCTGCAGGAGCGTGCTTTGGGTGCGGGAGGCTGCTGTGGCAGGGCGGTTGAAATGGCCTAGACACCTGGGTACGGAATCGGGAAATTCACCTGGTTTCATTTAGTAATTGTAAGTGCCAAGGGGGCATTGCGAAGGCTGCGTTAGCACGCTGTTTAAGAAGGTGTTCAGTGTCCGAACGTAAGAAGGGTAGCAAGAAACTTGCATTAGCGAAAGCAAGGTGGTGAAATAAGGAAATTACTTTTGTAGAGGGTACCTGATGATCACTACTCGCATCCTTCCACTTTGCTTTATAGTGCAAATGTGAATAAGGAACTGGTCGCTTACTGCAGTATACGTGAGGTTTGAGATACTTTTTCTAATTAGTTCATTTAAAAATGTTATTTTTCATAGCTGTTTGCTTTTCTAATTGTCATTTAATCCTTTGGAGATTATATTTCACAAGAGCTGTATATTTCCTTCACAAGTTAGCAAACAGTGAAATTGAATCAAAAGCTATATTGTGTCCTCTGAAGTTGAGAAGTGTGGCTCTAAATTAATTTGGGTTTAATGAGATACATGTGATACTTTTTTACTTTTTTTTTTTTTTTAAATCTTGCGATGTGTTTTAGTGATTAGCGTGTATTGTCATAAATGGGAAGCGGGAATAGAAAGAAAATCAAAATCCTGGTCACTTATGAACTTCCATTATGCGTATCAGTAGTTCTAGGTGCCTGGGTGTGTGCAGCATTCCAGATCCATCTGATTTCTTATGCTTGGTATGTTTGTTTATTGAAATGGATGTGTCTGTCAAGTAGTCATTTTTGTATAGGAGGTATCCTTTATTGATGAGATATATCTTTTGCTTGCCAGATGTTATAAATGCACTGCGGTATGTAGAACTGAAAGGTGTATTTCACAAGTGCAGCTAAAGTAAATTATAAAATTGTCTCTGCTTCTTGCTGGAAAAATGGGTTAGTGGGAATGTCAAGGTCATCCTCAAATTTAGAACAATTTAACTGCCATTGGAATATGTCTTTTCTTCTTCACTGTCATATGTTTTCCGTGTATTGATCCTGTGGCTGTTGACGTTTTCTGGACCTGTGATCTGTTTGTCTTCTGAAATGATCTAATGCTTAGCGAGTTTTAATAGAAGCAATCTGTAAAGCTTCCTAAGTCAATTTCATTTGAATGACCTCTTTAAGGTGTATTTAAAAAAAAGAAAATATAACGGCATCCAAACTCACTGTTCAGAAAGAATGGAAACAAAAGGTGTTAAGAGGGTGAATGGATACCAATGACACTTTATATGCAGATGAGCTAGTAAGAAAGTAACTTCTTACTGTCAGCTGCTGTGAATGAGGTAAGTTCTGGCTTTCTGTTCTTTGATCTTTCTGGATGCCTTTTCCAATGCAAATTATTCCATTGTAGACATCTACTGGTTTTTACTTTCCTAGCCACTTTACAGTTTGCAACTGAGATGTCATTTTGTTAAACGCTTATAATTCTACTATAGATCTGTGAATAACAGAAGCAAAACAAATTGCTTCCGTCACTTGCACTCTGTTACTGTTTACATCAAGAGCAGAAGCATTGGAGCTTTTGGGAATAAGGAAGGCAGCAGGTAAGTTCAGTTATGGAAGCAGGGCTTGGAAAGGTGAAGAAGTGTAATTTATGAACTCAGAAGAAGTTTCCAAGTGTTGCCACCTTGTAAATTAGTTTGATATATTGATTTGTCCGTCTCATAATGTTAAAAAAAAAAAAAAAAAAGGCTGTAATGCTACCTAGACCTCACATGCATCCCTGAGAACACTATCCTCTTTTGATCATGGAATCTGCTAGACATAACGGGCTTTGAAGAGCCATGGGTACGTGGCTGGACAAATATATATTTTTATATACATAAACTTTTTTTTTTGGTAAGTTTATTGTAACAGGTTATTTTTTTTCTAGGCATTATAAATGAAAAGCATGTTTAATACTGGTATTTTTTAAATTCTTTACATCTGTTAATGTGGGGGTTTTTATTTCCTATGAATTGTCCCTTTTTGTTGATAAGCTGTATTTGATACGATATATTCACAGTAACACAGATAATTCATCTGGAAGTAAGAATGCCATGACCACCTTTACAGATCTAGGCTTTCTGATGCCATGATATGTAGTATTGTGTTTGATATATTTCAGATTTAGGAAACATATTTGGAAGTGCAGAGCTAAGCGGTGTAGCATCTCATAAGATGTAGTTTTATTGTTCTGAGGTGAACAATTTATTCATGAGATTGGCCATGATAAGAAAAACTCTTCATTAGCTGGCAGTTTTGATTCAAATATATACGTTCTTTCTATATTTAAACTTCAGCTAAGTGTCTTTGAGTTTTAAAGGTAGCTATTGTATTTCATTTTCTTACATGAGTTATTTTTGACATTGCTTACTAGCAAAGCAGGTTGAATCACCATGTCAAAATAAAACCTAGGCTTTACATGGTTTGTTGTGGGCCTCTTCTAGAATTTCATTAGGATGTCATGGTACAGTATAACTAAAGCCTTTTACAAATCCTAGCATAGGCCAAGGTGCTTGTTGGTTACATAGTTGAAATACAAGAGCTCCTTTTCCACATTCAGTCCATTTGGTGAGAGTCCCCTCATCAAGATTAATATCTGTTCTGATTATCTGAGTCAACTTCTATTTCAGTTGTCTGGAGAGGAATGCTGTAACAGGGACAGAGTATCAACCTTAGGCTAAAGCCAAAAGTTTAGACTCTAATTATTTTTAGTAAGGACATCCACAAGAAATTTAATGTATACACTCCTTTAATGAGCCCACAGACACCTCAGCCAGATCACATAAAGTCAAAACTAAGTCTGAGAATTTTAAACTAAAAACCACGTGATTGCCCCCTCTGACCCCCCACCTTTTTTTTTTTTTACCATCAAACACTAATTTCAGACTCTTTGCCAAGTCTTTCCCTTTTCTGATTTCTAGGTTGTCCTGATTTAAAAAACCGAACAAAAAAACACTCCCTAAAACAAAATACTCCTCCCCCCCCCCCCCCGAAAAAAACTTCCTCTCTCAGGCCTAGTCCATATATAGATCTCCCTTTAGAAAGGGAGAGATGAAGTTGCTGGAGCATAGGGATCTGCTGTTTTCATTTTCGAAAGCAAAGTAGTAGGCTTTTTCTCTTGTCTTCTTGAAGATGACTTTGCAGCTTCCTCACCTTGGAAATGAGCAGTGTTGTCATGATAAGAATGAAGGAATATTAGGATAAAAGAATAATTAGTTTGGACTGGACTTCAGGAGGTCATTTAGTCCAACACCTTGCTCAAAGCAGACCTAATTAGCGATGGACTGACTTTGTTTTTGCAAAAGCAAGGTAACAGGTGTGAAAATCTAAAGTCACAAGATGCCTTTAAGCTCCTCTTGCTGCTTTCCATAAAGGTACTGTTTGACGCTTACTGAGCGAGGTCTCTCTGCTTCTGGCTTTTTTTTAGTAGCTTCTAAAGTGGTTGTTTCAGTTTATCAGAAAGCATATGTCCTAACAGCTGAGTACATCCTGCCTCTTGTTGGATGGCATAGCATGTGAGGGTCCACCCAGTATATTGAGACCTTTAGAAACAGAATACCCTTTGTTTTACAGCTTTCTCAAAGATTGCTTCTGGATGAGATTTTTAGTTAGAGGAACATTTGGTTTAGTCTATCAAAGTAGTGTTCTAAATATTCAATTACAAAATTAGAATTAGTGTAAGTTAAGATGATGAGATGCGTCACATCCTTTATGTGTCTTTAACTTAGCTGCAATCACAACTTTTTTTTTTCCTTCCCAGAGCATTAATGAGTCATTTAGATCTGCAGAGTAGGTAGTACCAAATGGCCTCCTATTAGAATGTAGATTAGGAGAACCAGTGTATTGCTTTGGTTTTAGATCTGAATACACTATCTCAGTTTATAAGGAACTGCTAACAAGTAATCTTTTAAGGGGTTATGCTCCTATTCCTATTTTACATAATGTTGTCAAATGAAGTGTAAATGTTGCCTTGGTAGGGACAACAGACTTTTTGAGTACCAATAATGCTAGCTGTAAGTGCTTAAGATTATTAGAAAGAGAAGATTGGTGGAAGGAGGTACTATATTATTGTTAGAACACCTTTTTTTGAATGTGTGTTTACTGTCTACTTCTTTCTTTTTTTTTTCTGTCTTAGGAAGTATGGTTGAATACCTAATCAACAGAAATATTCCATTTCCTTCCCTTCAGAAATCTGGCCTGTACTTTGTACTTGTCTTGAGCTCAGCACTACCTTTTCTTTCTAGTTCAAGAAATCAGTTAACTCCATACGCAAATCATATATCTTAAGAAACAGATAAAATGCCACTTCCTCTATAATTCCAAAAAGCTTGCTTTTATGTATAGTCTAATACTGATATCAGTGATCACTTGAAGTATTTACTGAAATAAATTTGAAGTACCTCAAA
Source organism: Gymnogyps californianus (assembly GCF_018139145.2). Classification (NCBI taxonomy): domain Eukaryota; kingdom Metazoa; phylum Chordata; class Aves; order Accipitriformes; family Cathartidae; genus Gymnogyps; species Gymnogyps californianus. The sequence continues at coordinate 102,571 of NC_059479.1, forward strand.
CATTGAGGTGATACTGTAGTTTCTTAGTGCAATTTTTCAGTTTAACAAAACTCCACAATATGCTAAGAATGAGGTGTAAATGGATGCCTTCCTACCAGGTTTTCTATTCTATGATATTGTTTCTATCGTATGTTTTGAATTAAATCCTGTAGTTGTCACCAAAGCAAAATGACTTCTTTGCAAGTTTAGGCTTGGTAAAGTCTGTAGCTTTGGATCTAGGGATTCACTGCATATTTGCACAGCAAAGAATACATTGTTTTATTTAATGTTCCAAATCTACTGTGACCTTAGTGTTTAATAGGTCTTATTTCGGGTTTTCAGAAGTGGCCTTGGTTTCTTAAACTTCTAGCTAATCAAAATGCTTTTACTCATTTCCCTGTTGTCTGTTAACAGGAGCATGTTTTTCTTTCCTGGTGTTGTCTGAAATGGTCTCTAGATTTATTTCTGAATCCTTTATGAAAGGTTAGCCATGGAAGAGTGCCGCAGATGTTCAGTCATACTCTTTAAACTTGTCAGACAATCCTGCGGGGCAGATACCTAATGTTTGTTATGTACAATACTACAGTTTGAGCAGAATTAGAAAAATGAAGTTCTGAGCACCTTCTTTGAGGTCTTATTTCTGATGCAGCAAAGTGCTATGCTTTTCTGCTTAGTGTCTTGCTTGTTACGGGGAGGTTGAGCATAATAGCGTAGTAACTCAGTACCATTTCTGCTAAGCTGAACAAGGAGGTTTTCATCAAGGTCAGGCAAAAAAAGATCTGTAACTTTGTAATCTGCTGGAACTCAGTGGCAGATGTGGGAAGTTCGGTTTTGGGTTGGTTTGTTTGGTTTTTTTTTTTAAGTCTTGATCACTAGAATTGTTGTAGTATTTAATCTAATTTTGCTCAAATAAAAAGACCATAAAAAGGCAGAGCTGTGCTCATTAACTTTCACAGGCTGGGAAGTAAGTAGTGGCTCTTGGATGTAATTTAGCTGAATGTCTTGTCATTGCTGAATGACACTGTCACTCTGATGCCTTGTTCAGTAGTCCAGCCAAACACCAATTGCTTGCATTCAGCAATGTTGAAATGGAAAGTGAGAAACTGAGGTCCTCAGGGGCGTAGTTGCACGATTACTTTCTTGCATGACAATGCTTGTATAAGATATTTTTGTCTACCATGATGGTTCTTTCTTGCCTTTGTGTTGCAGGATGTTGTTCCCCTTTGCACAGGTGCAATTATTTCTTTGAGATACACTGTAAACTTCATCTGTGTTTAAAACCAAACATTTCTCCCCTAACTCCCCCCTCAAACCCCCCCCACCCAATCCCTTTTCCAGCTGGCGTGCATGAGCCCATCAGCCTCTTCATACTGCAGAGAGAGTCACGGACAAGTAGGTTCCTAGCTTAGGTGTTTTGGTTAAGAGTCTATGGCAAGATTGCATGAATCTAGGTTTTCATACCCACGGATATTCTCATCAAATTTGAAAATTAACTGATCTGCTAGCTCAGTGGCTTACCTTACATCATTGGCAGTGACCCTGAATTTCCATAGTTCTTGCACAGCATTCGTCATTTGTTTTAAACTGAGCCAACTGTGGTAAAGGGATTTCAGGGACAGTGGGCTAGAAGTTGGTGAGGAAGAAGAGCAACTGTGTGACTTAAGTTTTTGCAGCATTTGCGAAGGAAGAACTCTGTTTCACTTTTCTAAACTGTGAAATGTATCAATACATTGACAGATTCAGAACTTATGTATATATATGGGTGTACATATCTATCTGTGTGTGTGTATGGGTGGGTTTTTTTCCGTCACTGTTCTGTGTAGACAGGACACATGTAGGCACGAAAAGATACAGAAGATCAGAAAGGTAAAGCCTTAGTGGTATTTCTAAAGACGTTGCTAGTTCTATATATTCTAGTGTGTGGATTCCTCAAATTCAGTCCTCTCTGCACAGCTGAACCTCTTCTACCATTACAAGTGTTCCCTCAGCTTTTGTTAAGAAAGAGTATCCCCTTCAAGGCTGGGTGGTGATGATGATTACATTAATCTTAACTGGTGAGTCAATGCTGAAAATCTTCCTTTGCTCTGCCTCTGTAACAGAAGTGCGCTAAGTCACATTCCTTATTGTTCTACTCCAAAGGTGGTTAAGGAAGGGCGAGAGACAGATGCAGAAACAGAAATGGCAAATTTGCTTTTCTTTTAAAATACTACCTCTGAATTGACTCAGGAAGGAGGAAGTTTTTAAGTAAAAATGATTACTAACCATAGCCAGCAAGCTATTTTTCAGTTGCAGTTTCAATATTAAGGACAAGGTATTCACTACTGGTGTTACCTGCTAGTACTTTACTTTAGACTTAATGTGTATCAGTGTTTTATTTCAGATAAGTCATAATGAGTAGAAAGTAAAATATTTTTCTTGATGTTGTTCTGAGTTTGGCTTGATAAAAGACTATACAATATTAGGCCTTTGATTTGTGTAAATTTAAGGTTTCTCTGTTCATCAAAATGACAGTGTTGAAACTTCCCATTAACGTGTTGAGACTGACATTGCATCGTAAGGTAAGAAAAAATCCATTAAACTGAATCAAAATGCTGTCATTTATATGGCTCTAATTATCAAGGGACTAAAATCTCTGATCTGCCATTTTAACACTTCTGTTAAAAATGCTATTTGACTTAGTGCATACCCTGGGAATACTGATTATACATGTCTCTAAACGTATAAATGAGCTGCAGATCTGTGCTCAGGTCTTTGGTTTACACCATCTCTTCTAGAACGGAGAAACAAGTTGGTTTAATAGATTAAAAAGTACAAAAAGTATTTGAACATGTGTTCATTTTAAGTATCTTAAAATAAGAGTATTCCTTTTCAATAAGGAAGATTCCTTGCTCCTCAGCAAGAAAAGTACTATAAGTGATGTTAATGCCAGATATTTGCATCAAAAGCCAGCTGCTTTTATCTTATATCAAGCTTGATATACTTGTTTTCCTTCACTGAGTGACTCGTATGTATTTTGGACTTTTTATGGATGCTATATCAGAATATATATGCTATACATCTGTCAATAATTTGATGCTTATATGAGTGTTGTTTGCTAAGTACAAAAGCTCTTAGGACAGTCTTAATAAAACTATGCAAAATGCAGTTTTAAAAGGAATAAAAGGGCAGAATTCTTTATTCTAGGTCCTGCTAGATAAATTCAGAGTGCTTGGTCATATGATCTTGTTGACATTACTGAGAGGTGCACTTGAAACTGTGACTACAAATTTCTGTGCTTTGCAAAAGCATCACATTTTGGAGTCACTTTAATTTCAAAATGGCCAACTTAAATAGGAAAATTTTCTATAAAGCTTATTTTATTCTGTTTTCCTACAGTCTTGCAACACTTGACACAGTAAATGAAAATTAAATATGCTAAGCTACCACATTTGTTACATGCTGAAAATAATTCATTCTAAGGTTCAAAAAATAAATTGGTAAAAGTGATTAATTCCTGTTGAATTACAACATATGTATTATTATGGTATGCATGTGTAAACTGTAATGTATTCCTGTTATCTCTGTTTAAAATAATGATAAATGTGGAAATCTAGTGGTACAAGATGTATAAACACACAGGCAAAACGCTACAAATCACCAACCCTTTTTATTAAGGACAAAAGATAATTGCACATAATGTCACACAGTGCAACTCTTCCTTTTTTTTTTTTAATCCAGTCTGAAATACCCAAAAGTTAATTTTAGAATATTCTCTGCTTTTCTTCAGGTGTAAATCTGTCCCAGCAGATGTGTACCACCTAAGCGTATAATTAGAATGAGAAAAAGCTACCATTTTTATTTGTGACTCATATACTTTGTCAGCTTTAAGCGCTTCTTTCTCAGTAGATAAAATAGTTCACTACCTCAGAAAATACTCAAAGCAGCAAGCAGTAATGTGTAATGTCTGTACTGCTCCTGAAATAAGAATACAACAAGAAGATTGTGTCTTCAATGCCATGAAAACACCGATGTTGAGTTGTGTCCCTTTTTTCATGAGCACTGTAGAAATGCGGTTCTCAAAATTAAGGGCTAATCCAAAGTCCAGTGGCATCTGTGCATCTTGAACTGCTTTTTGTCTATGTCCTCTGACAATAACTACTGCCTAGTAAATACTGTTTTGTCACATTCCTGAAGACTTGTGCAGTACATTTCAGGGTTTTTTTTTTTTGTGCTGCAGGCCCAAATTGTAATGTCTTTGAAATGGCAATTAGTCATGTGTTGGGGAAGTTTTTAAGGATCACAAAAACGTACTCCAAGAATGTGTCTTTAGAGTAACCACTAGTCTGTGCTGCAGCACACTGCAATGCTGAAGATCCTATTGGATGTAGTGTCTCTGAACACTGAATCATTTTTAAAAAGACTTCTCTTTCTCTTTGTCTCTACTCATATTGTTTCCATGGGTTTAGACTCTTAATTTACCATAATCAGTATGTGCGTAACCAGGAAGTTGTCAGCTTTTGTGTTAGTAGGCTTGTACGCTGTCTACACTGTAATCACGAGGCGTAGTTGTAGTAGATACATAGTATACCAGCCCTACCTGTTGTTTAGTTGTGAAGATGATAGGATGGGTTTCATTCATTCATTCATGCATTGTAGAACAAGTAACCTGGGATCATGCTAGGTTTACACAGTTTGTGTTGAAGTCTGTGTTGTTATGATTTGGTTGCTCTTAGTGCCTGAGCTAGCTACATGAAAATTAGTTTGGTGTTGTGGTTTAACCCCAGCCGGCAACAAAGCCCCACGCAGCCGCTCGCTCACTTCCCCCCCGGTGGGACGGGGGAGAGAATCGGAGGGGTAAAAGTGGGAAAGCTCGTGGGTTGAGATAAAGACAGTTTAACAGGGAAAGCAAAAGCCATGCATGCAAGCCAGGCAAAACAAGGAATCCATTCCCCACTTCCCATGGCAGGCAGTGTTCAGCCATGGCCAGGAAAGCAGGGCTCCATCACGCCTAACGGTGGCTTGGGAAGACAAATGCCATCGCTCCCAACGTCCCCCCCTTCCTCCTCCTTCCCCCAGCTTTATATGCTGAGCATGGCGTCCTATGGTCTGGAATATCCCTTTGGGCAGCTGGGGTCAGCTGTCCCGGCTGTGTCCCCTCCCGGCTCCTTGTGCCCCCCCAGCCTCCTCGCTGGTGGGCTGGGGTGAGGAGCAGAAAAGGCCTCGACGCTGTGTAAGCACTGCTCAGCAGTAAGGAAATCATCCCGGTGTTATCCACGCCGTTCCCAGCACGAATCCAAAACACAGCCCCATACTAGCTACTGTGAAGAAAATTAACTCTATCCCAGCCCAAACCAGCACATTTGGATATATGTCTTTGTGTACTTCAGTCAGCTTCTGATGATGTAGAAATAGCCACAGTAATCAAAGACTTGGCTATTATTTAGAACAGCCTTCTTCCAGAAAGATGCCTCTTCCTGTGTGCCTGTCTTACAGGGAAGAATCTATACAGAGGAGCATGCAAATGATTAGTTACTGAAATGAAGAGTAAAGAGAGATACTAAGACATTAAAATTCATGCTGAAGCCATGGAGGGAATAACTTAATTTTCTTAATAAAAAACATGGCCGGTTTTTTAATTCTTGTGAAGATGTTTATTTGACAGTTTAAGAAATACAAAAGGAGAAATTTGCAATATTTATTCCTCACTGTGCATATGGAACTCCCCTAGATGTTATCATTTCATGTGTCAGTATTCGGTTAGATTTTTTTTTTTTTTCTTGGAGTGTTATTAAAAAAAAAAATCACTTACTAACTACATGTATCTCAAAAGTATACAAGGGAAAACAAACAATCCTCCCCCTCCTTAAAATAAATACTATAGAATCATTGTCATATGTATTTGTTATCCAGGTGAAAGAGACATTTGAGAAAATACTTGGGTTGGGTGGGGTTTGGTTTTTTTTTTTAATTTTGCGTTTTAGTATCTGCAATGACAGAAAACAAGTCAAAGTTGACTTGTCAGCTTTGTCAACTTGTCGACAACAAACAAGTCAAACTGCTTAAAAGTTGACGAAAGGAGTTAATTAATAAAATATTTGTCTTTTAAAGGTTGTTCCTCATAATAGATGTGTGCATCGTATAATTGCCCCTTTGAAGGGCATGGCTCAGAGCACACTGAGATGCTGGAAAGATAGTGTCATAAGGGACCAAAAGAAGTTGTTCAATCCATTCTTTCACCCTGTCTTCTCTGATTCTGTTGGTCCTGCTGAAATGAACAGGCTCTGAATAGAGTATTTCTAGCACCAGCTCTTTAATAGTCACTTGTATTTGAATAGTAATTGTTAAATAATTCCCAAGTGTTTTTTCATAAATATTACAGTACTTTATTACTGAGCAGACATTTTCCTTCTGTTTTAATACCAGCAAAATTAAATAGATGCTTTCAGTTTGGTCCTTTATGAACAAAATATAGATAATTTTGCCTCGCTCTTTTCTCTGAATCACATTATCAATTCTACTAGTCAGTCGTGACTGTGCCGAAAGAGGTGTTTAGTAAGAAAACTTGGTTGCTTAGCAATGAACATCAAGAGAATTAAAATTTTAAAGCTGCAGTATATCTGTTTCTGAGTTATAATATCTTCAAATCAGAAATCAGTAATAGCTTTTCTTTTCTCTCCTTAAGTGGGTGTTCACATTTGGCTGTCTTTGGAGAGAGTGTAACTCATACTAAACAAACACTAAAATTTCAGCGATACAATGTTACTGTTTATGATCTGTGAGATGAGCTGTTATTCCATCTTTGAGAAAATTTTGAGGCACACTGACTCATTTCTCAATTTTGTGGTTATCAGCAAAATCAAGTGTTACTCAAATTATTTATGTTTTTTAATGTTTGTTCTGTTTTTGCTTGTAAGTGGATTTTTTTTTTAATTTACCCCTGTGTGATAACTCCTTAATGCATGTGTACTAACTTTAAAAAATGTACAGTATAAGCAATAACAAAACAAAAAAGTGGAAAATTATCTGCAAGGATAGTTCTGTAAACTGATTATTAGTGCTTTTTCCAGTAACTTTTTTCTGTGCACGTAAGGGCAAAGTGAGCATAAAGCCAATGAGATAATAGAGAATTCTCAATGGATCACATATTGCTTCCAGAAATAGAGCTCAACTAAGACATCCCTGTCCAAAGACTGCCTGAAAGCTGTCATTTTATTCTACATGATGCATGAATTGCTTGCACTAGATTAAATGTAATCCATGGTTCACTCTTGCACTATTCAGTCTGATACTACCCTGATAAAGATATACTGTGTTTGGAGGCTAGCTTTGTATGCAGAGTTGAGATTATCACTTTGTCTCTTCACTTTATCCTCCTCCTCCCATCCTTCTTCCTTCTGTAAGGGGTCCCAGAGTCTCATCACTGTTTCCTTTCAGTGTTTATTCTATACCATGTTATTGGGGTGTTAATTCAAATGGCTTGAACTGTTATTTGCGTCACAAATTTCTCCTCTACAGATCTTCTCTCCTTTTGCTCAATCTTCTGGCTTGAATAGAATTTTACAATTCTCCCTAAGTGTTCAGCTTCTAGTTTAAACTGAAAATGGCTGAAACACTGCTTTCATTTCTCCTGGATATGTGGGCCTGAAACCTAGGAGTCCTCTTAGACTTGGCTATCTTCTTAGACCCATGCAGCCAGACTCCTTCTGAGATTTCTCAATGTTGTGGCCGGGGAGATGGCTGAGATAGAGTCTTCCGTTTCTGTTAATCCACCAAAACATTTATCTAGGCTCTCACTTCATATTGAGATCCTTTCCTAAACTGCTTATTTTGACGTGTATGTGTATGTTTGCACAGATGCATATTAAATGCATAATTTCTTTCCGCTTGCCCCTTTAAAACCTCTCCATAAACTCCCTTAGTGTGCCCAGAAAGTACTACCTTCTAAAGGTGTCTGGACACAGTGAACTGAAACAAACCAAAATGTTTCATGTAGTCTTTCTGATATTAGAGTTATCACTTGTTTAGTTCATCCATAGCCTGTCATCATAATTCTAGATTGTATTTTCTTTTGGGCAGGGACTATATAGTTAGAATAGAATAGGAACTGATTGGGGTCCCTAGGTACAGCTGTACTACCACTGCTAGATAATGTAAACCAGAAAGAAAAGAAATTCTTCATTATTGTCAGTACTATGCAAGATGACATGTTTGAATTTCTGAGAAGTGCAGTGTGGAAAAACAAACGAACAAACTATACTATTGCAGCTTTGAGGGTTTTTTTAGTCTAAATGCCAGTGAGTTAATTGCATACATATGTTGCTGTTGACTGGAAGTTCTCTTGGAGGTGTGGCACTGATTGTGGTTGTTTTTACATGTATCAAAGAAATGAAGAACTTTGTCACTTAAAGTGGGAAGCAGGAGGAAGATTAATAGCCAGGAGCTGTTTTCATATGGATGTGGAAAATGTGAACTACCACGTGATCTTTTATTTAAAAAAAAGAAAGTTTTACATTTTTGCACATACTTTCTTTTAGACTATATGTATACAAATTATGCATATTACATACAGGCTATCACTTTAGAGTTCAGATATTTTCTTTACTCCATGTCTTTTATTGTATAAAAATTTAGTGGTGACTTGACGGATTCAAAAAATTAATTGTGTGGGACCTGATGCCATTGTTAGAAAAGAAATTGAATATATATGGCTTTAGCTGTTTCCTTTACAAAACGTGGAATTTTGAAGGTTTAAGTGCACCACATGAGATGCATGCTTTGTACAGTTACTAGTAACAAAGATAGGCTTGTAACTCAGTAACAAAGGTACGTTAATTCAGATGTTAAGTTCTTTGCATTGTATTTTTGCATTTTGTACTTTATTAAATCCTTTTTTAAAAGAACTTAAAGGTAAAATTACAATGTTTGGACAAAACATGATATTTGAGAGAAATGTGTGTAATATTCAAGTAATATTTAATTTAATATTTAAGAACTGCAATGTAAATGGTATTATGTATATTAAGAGTTTAGTACTTCATCTTTGTCAGCCAGAGAGGGGAAAAAGATGAGGCCATTGGTACTGCGTGTGTTTGTGTGACTGCTGAGTGTTCGTGTCCGCGTACATCTGTGTGGCTGGCCGTGGGTGTGCTATATATATGTGTGTGTGTGTTTGTGTGTGTAACCTGGGATTACATGCTCAGCCTTGCTAATGGCTGGAACTGGGGGTATGCAGCTGCTCAGGGTTTCCTGAACAGAAGCCATAGTTGGTACAGTATATGGCATGTATTTGACAAATGATACTATAAGCAGCATGGGAAGCAGGAAACAATGCTAGCAACTATAAATGTGTTTTAAAATTCTTTATTAGGTTAGGCTTCAATGGCAATAGATACAAACAGTGAAGCAAGGACCTCATTTTAGTTGAAGAGGTAGTGAGGGGAAGGCAAGACAAGCTACTTATGAAAAGCTTAATAAAAATATCCCAAACTTGCTCAAAAATGTATTAGAAATTGTAAGAGCAGTAAAAAATGGAGGACTTGGACTTAATTTAATGTCAAGATTAAATGTTAATCTTCTATCTGCTTAACACCATTTCACCTCTCCTGTGAGAGGGTGTAAAGAGCAGTGGCCACAACTCTTCCCTGGGCCCTTCTTGTACTTGAGGTAGCAAGATACTGACCAGATTCTATCTCATTCGTTCTCTATTTCCTGGCAGCATCAAGCTGTTTTTTTAAAGGAACTTCATAAGTTCCTACTTACAGTTTTTAATCAGCAATTTCTTTAGTTTGACTGTTGCAAAGGAAACAGTTGTACAGTTGAGATAAGTGGTGAATTCAAGTCACTGAGCTTAAATGCTTTGAACATACAGAAAACTAATTTCCCTGATATGCCTACATAATAGATGACTCCTTTATTTGAAGGAGAACCATGTGGCCCACTAAGAAGGGATAATATACTGAATGCTTGCCACACTGTAGGTGGAGAGGTAATGATAGCAAGTAGAGGTACTTAACTGGAAGTCAGAAATAAACTGAGACCAAATATGGTTTCAGACAGAGTGGTACAGAGCAGAGACCTCAGCTTTCCAAGAAGAGGGCATCTGAGCCTTTTCAGAGTGGTGGTACTGATTACGTCTGGATCGCTGGCATTGACAAAGGCAGTGACTGACAAGCTTGTTAGATCAAAACACCGACTGACTGAAAAGAGATACTATCTGTTCTGTAGTGATCGTGGGCTTCAGAATAGGATTGCAGATTTATTTTAAAAAAACACGACTGCAATTTGAGGACAAGTAGTAATCAGTTTCTGTAGCTATGCCTTTTCTCACTGTTGAGAGCTGGCTTGCTCAGGGACAAGGGTCTGGATCATAATCTGTGAACACACATAGTAAAGCTATAGTGATAACTGTGGGGCTATAAGTAGTTCCAGGGGTTGCAATAGGCTATAGATTGGACTGTTCAGGGCTGTGAAGAAATGAGGGAGAGACCATGGTGCTGTTTTTGTAGCTGAAGGATGGTATTACAAGTCTGATTTCTAACCTGGAAGGTGTCAAGAAGAGTGCTGTGTTAAAGTAGTGGTAGTTGCTGCTGCTGCTTTCTCTTGCCCAGTTCTTCATTCCACTATGTTTGCTGGTTTAGGAGCAACACAACACTTCTTCCTTCCTAAGTGTCCTCTCTCAATGGTCAGTTTGGTCCTGTGCTGTAATATTGTTGTTGTTGTTGTTTTGTTGTTGTTGATTTGTTTGTTTGTTTGTTTTGGTGCTCCTGATCCAACAATGAGATGACCCTCATTGTTTAAGAATCTTAACCTTATGCATTTGGGAGCAAATCCTACGATGTCCCAAGTCTGTGGATGCAGCGGAACAGTTAAGTTGCACGGATGGAGCGACTGGCTGAGGGTGGGGAGGCTTCAGTGCAAGCTGACTTGTTTCCTAGGAGCTCTTTGTACTAAAGTGTACAGGGTTGTAGAGATGGGCTCTGGAGACTGCCTGCCTCATTTTCTGTCAACAAGGCAGTTGATGCTAAAGCAGGTTGTCTAAACTATTTGTCAAAAGTTGCCTCTTCAGAAATAGGCTTTGTGTGTTGGGTGTTTAAAGAAAATGGGGAAAAACTTACTTTCCCAGAAGTTACAATTTCTACATATTGTATCTTTTTTTGTGGAAGATCTGTGATATATCTTGGTAGAAATTACTACAGTTGGTACAGACAGGACCTTTTGACTTTTAGTGCTTCGCTCACAAGATCCTAGATGGATATGAAGAGGAGATTTTTATAAAACACTGTGATTTAGTTATAAATAGTTTGAAGATAACTAGGGATTTATTTCTTTTTTAGCGCATTTTTAATTCCCATCTCAAATATTTGAAAGATAATGGTGATCATTACGTCACAGACCAAATATTTTCCACTGCTATGCAAGAGAGGGATGCAACAGCTAAAATTTCCCTAGTTAGTGGCTTTCAACGAAAGGCTGACATGAATGAAAAAAAAAGGCAAGAAACTCCAAGATGAGTCATAGCAGGGGGCGTTTCCATAGAGTGAGCTTTCATAACAGATCCACCAGTCTATCACTAGCGACCAAAGAATAGTAAACCACAGCACAGGACTGGCAGAGAGCAGTCCTTCTAGATATACAATACTGCTTCCTAACATGGATTGTATCCGAGCTGCTTTCTTTGTAAGTGCGACAGAAGTGAGTATGCCAGCAGCGGTGATAGAAATTGTTCTTAGAATTAAATTTCTTTGTTTATATTTTAAATAATTTTTGAATTCAGGATTATTTAGATCTGACTATGATCAAACTAACTTCTTGTTAAAATAAGATCTTACTTTCAGGGAAGGACAAATGAAATTTATGAGAAATTGCTTGTATGATGTTAAATGACAGGAAACTAGAGATATGTATGTGGAATTGGGACAATGCAACAAAATGGTGAAATCAGTTAATATGCAGATAAGGTATATTATTTTCCAGCTAAGAAAGAGGGGAAAAAATTAAGAGCAAAACTTGTATCATTGTCATTTACAAAAAAAAAAGAAGGGGGGGAGTCATAGTCTGTTTGAGTGTGTCAAGTTGATTTAATTTCCAGTTGGGAAGGAACATATTTTGCTTGTAGTTTAAATATTTAAGTGTTTATAAGAGAATGTAAATTTGGTCCTCTAAAAATTGGTTTAAATGGATTACTTCTGGAAAATAATTTGTTGAAATAAACGAATGGAGAAGTTAACAGTAAATTTGAAAACCTAAACGACCTCCTTTCTCTTCGTCATACTTTCAAGGTTATTTCCAGTCTTAAGAACATTTGGGTGATCATTCTTGAGATTTCCACTGGCAAAGGGGTTAGGATTATTTACTAGAGGTGGACAAACAGGCATGATAAGTTTAACAAAAGCCAAAAACATTCTTGTGACATTACCCTTAAAGAAATTATGACAACTTGGGAAAAAGAATGGAGATCTTTAAACTTGGACCAACAGAATCACACTGTTCTTTGTCCAGTGTGTCATGGTTTAACCCCAGTCAGCAACTCAGCACCACGCAGCCGCTTCCCCCTTCCCCCTCCCAGTGGGGTGAGGAGGAAGAAAGGAAAAAAAAGTAAAACTCGTGGGTTGAGATAAGAACAGTTTAATAACTAAAGTAAAATATAATACTAACAATAGTAATAATAAAATATAATAATAGTAATGAAAAGGAATATAACAAAAAAAGGAAGGGGGGAAAAGGAAAAAAAAAACAGTGATGCACAATGCAATTGCTCACCACCCGCTGACCGATGCCCAGTTAGTTCCCCAGCCGCAATCCGCCCTCCCGGCCAGCTCCCCCCTGTTTATATACTGGGCATGACGTTCCATGGTATGGAATACCCCTTTGGCTAGTTCAGGTCAGCTGCCCCGGCTCTGCTCCCTCCCAGCTTCTTGCACACCTGCTTGCTGGCAGAGCATGGGAAACTGAAAAGTCCTTGGCTGAAGATAAGCGCTACTTAGCAACAACTAAAACATTGGTGTGTTATCAACATTATTCTCACACTAAATCCAAAACACAGCACTGTACCAGCTACTAAGAAGAGAGTTAACTCTGTCCCAGCCAAAACCAGGACACAGCGTCAAAGCAGTACAGTGTCATAAACTTGAAAAAATGAGTCTTACCACAGGTATTGTAAAGTGTTCCTTAGCTGCAGTATTTTGTAAGCTGAGGGCACAGTGTGTTGATAACCTGGTTTTTTAATCTTCTTTTATAATCATTTTTTATATACTTTGTTTTAGTTTTGGCAAGGTACAAGGTTATACCTGAGACCTAATTAAAATCCATTCCAGGTTAAGCTGATTAATACATCTATGTTGGCAAGTACTTGCATTATAAATATACTGCTATTAGCGCTATGCGAGAGAAAATCACCTCAAATGAAAATAGAGAGTACTGTAATAATAATAATGATATCTAAGTATTTACAGGGATACTCTTTGAATGCGTAATATTAAAGAACAGCAAGTATCTACATCTAACCTAATTAAGTCTAACCTAAACCTAACTAATAAACATCGGAATTTCCATTCAAATGCAAGGAAACTGTGTTTTTATTCCATATTGCATAAAGGACTTAGAATATAGTTCTTTATTAAAAAATAGTGTTGGTTGACTCAAAACTTGGCCTTTTAGGGTTTTTTAGATATAAGTGATTAGCATTTTCTTTAATTAGCTTGATTTCCGAAGGAAACTAGGCTTTTGAGCCGCCCTCTCTGCATGCGTGTTTGTGTTTGCTTGTATGTGCATCACAAAAAGAGCATGAACAAGTGAGAGTCATTACATTTGGCACTGTTTGGAGTAATTTTGAGACCATTAATGGTTATCGGTCAAGCTAGCCACCTTTGCTATGTACTTTTCTTGCTTACTTAAGCACCACCCAGTTGTAGCTGAAAATCTTGCTGTTCATATTCATCAAAAGAAATTTTCACTCAGACTGTGCTTCACATGATATGAGAACTAGGACTATATTTTAGAATATTCTATTTTTTTCTTCTAAACCTTTTTTTTCCACTGTAGTTAATGATGGGAGTAGTTCCCTCTCAGCCACTCTTAAGAGGTCACAAGTGAATTGAACAGAATATGAAAGACCTTTATCCCCAAAGCAAACAAAGCACACAAATAAATAAAATTTCAATCTAAGATATTTACCTAAAATTGCTTATTTGTAAACATACATAAAATACCTACCTTTAGTGGGTAGGTACTTTCCAGTGCCACTGGAAATGTGGGTTGAAGTTCATTGTATTCTGGATATATATCTACCATCTCCACCAGTATGCAAATTTACAACAGCCAAGTGAGATGTATAACTCAAGAGCATAAATTAGAGTGCAGTCTTGTAGAATGCTACTGTTTGGCTTGTTTAAGGTAATTATATGTTACTGTGTAAATGTTTTGCAGATTAATAATCTTTGTTTCACGTTGAGACAATTTTAGGGTTTTTTTGTTGTTGTTAGGCCAATAGGGACCTGCCTTAGAGATCCTTTGATGTTTTTGTGGTATTGATTATCACAATTTATCACTCTCCTAGACCTGTTCTTCTCTGAAAAACTCCCACAGGCAACAGAAAACCACCATTTAATGTAGGGAAATAGTCAAGGAAGAAAGCTTTCTGAGATGAGTTGTGTATCAGGCGCTATGATTTTCAGCATCTTATTACCTAAAAATGAAAGGATATGAAAACTCGGAATGAATAAGCTTTGACTTATGTGCACATTGGTGGTTCTTTCATTTTTCTTTTGTGGCTTATAATGCTTTGTAAAATGTCCATACTGTTTTTCAGGGGAAAAAAAAAAAAAAAGATCAGGTTTTCATTTTAAAGATACTTTTAGTATGTAAGATTTTGCTTTTATGTTTATTATGTTTGGTTTACATCACTAAATCAATATATTCATGCATGTCAGCATTTCCATTAGTATGCTCTTGATTTCAGTATCTACTGAACTTTGTTCTGTGGAAAAATTTAAAGTTCTATTTTTAGGAAGAAAATCAAATAAATAATAAAATGAACAATGTCAGAGATGCTGCTCTTCTAGCTACACTAGACATAACTTCCCCCCCCGACAGATTCCAATACTTATTTTTAGTCCCTAGACTTGGCATTACTGTATATCAAGGGAGTTACACTGCTGTACACTAAGGGAGTATTTCTCCTATTATTTGCTGTTTTGGTAGACCACAGTAATTAAATAAGAGCCACTGTGGTCTCTTGGGGAGACAGGAATAAGATTTTTAAAAAGCTTTTGAATACAAGTGTATTTGATAATGTCCTGTATATAAATAATTCATGTACTTGGTTGAGTGCTTATGCTCTTTTGAGGAAAATTTCATAATCTTTTAATGGTTGCTCATAGCCTGAAGGAGTGGAAGAGACATGAGAGGAGATGAAAAAGGTGCATGAAAGAGATACAAATTTATTGTTAGCTACCCTCGTGACCAACAACCCCCCAAAAACGCATGAGTTATACTTCTTTTTTTTTTACTACTTTTTGGGTGCATGAGGAGCTTATTAGGAAAGGATATCTTTGACCAATCTCTGTTCCAGTGCCAAAGTCATGCCTATTTTGTGTCACAAAAATTGTCATAGGAATCCTGGGAAAGAGCTTTTCAAGCATCCACAGCTTATATCTGCAGTATTTGTCAGAACACAAAGGTAACTGGCTATACTGTTAAAAGCAAAGGTATATTGGAAAACTGGTGTCAATACTAGGTCTTTCTTCTGTGATTGCTGTTTAAATCCAGGATCATGCTTCTCATGCCTCTTCGGACTACATCTTTGCTGACAGAAGTCTCTGCAGTAGATGTAGCTTTAAAACTGTGCTCTTTCAGAAGTTTGGAACCTTTTCATTTTTTTATCTTTCAGTCTTTCTTCTCTTTGTCTGTAGTTACATCTAAAAGAGGTGACTTTAATAAAAGCAAGATTTATCAAAATGAGAAAGTGGATTTAAAATAAATCATTTCTTCAAGACTATTACATCATTATTTTTTGTTACTCACACTGGATCCTGCATTCTCAAGTCTGCTGTTTTACAGAGGAGAGGAAAGCGGGACTTGCAGCTTTCTCAAAGTAGGCCTCTAGCTAATTAATTTGGTAATCAATTTTCTCCAGTTACCTGCATTTATATCTAGGTCTTAGTTTACCATTTTATCTAAAACATGCACTGCTGTAGGTGCAATTCCTTTTAAAAACTATTTTTCAAAGGCTCCAT
Source organism: Gymnogyps californianus (assembly GCF_018139145.2). NCBI lineage: Eukaryota > Metazoa > Chordata > Aves > Accipitriformes > Cathartidae > Gymnogyps > Gymnogyps californianus. Next base: position 118,761 of record NC_059479.1, read on the forward strand.
GATGTCAGTTCAGCCCTTCACAGGTCACTTGAATCTTCTAGTTTGTCAGACATCTCACTAGAATTCCTTGAACAAGTTTTCTTCTGGTACAAGACAAGAATTGTGAGTGTCTATCCTGACTTTCTGACAAAATGCAGTAATATCCATCCCCGATCTTTGGAATTTTCAGTGCAGTAGGTCAGTAAACGGAGCACAAGATGATCGTCGTGTAGAACCTTTGTGCATCTTGTTATTGACCTTTACGTGTCTAGCAGACAGCTTGCAGTAAACTTAACTTGTTGGTTCGGATAGTAAACCCTTACTGAAGGAGGCTGAAATGGTTTGTGTTAAATTTTGTGCATACGGGAACTCCACAGTTGTTCCTGATGTAGACAGGCTGTTCCTGCATTCGAAGGCTGTAAAGACAGGTTTCTAGTGAAAGTGGTGGGTCACCCTTTTCTGTTTTGTTATCTTTAAATATTACTGAGATACTCCATTAATTCCAGCTGTAAGTTTATTGTGTGGGAAGTGCAATTTTTTTGTACGTAGAGTAACTGGGGGAGGGAAAGAGAGTTTAATTTGTGATTAAAGAGACAACATAATTATATGCTTTATTATGATCAGTTTTTACACAGAAATGTGAATGACTAGGGACCTCTACTGACTTGTAAACAAAATCATTGTAGTTGAGTATTTCGCAGAATTTGTCAAAAGCTAATTTTTTTTTTTTTTTTTTTGAAGGAACTTCATGTTGGTGTTGTTTATGCCAGAACATAGTAAGCAAGGCAAATTAACTCCAGCCTCGTGTAAACTTTTAATTGGCCAGCACAATGCAATTGAGTATGAATTCCAGGTGGCTTTGGAAATGAAAGAGAACTGAGCTCTCTGGCTGGAAGCTGAACGTGATGACGGCCTGGTCTATGGTAGGGAAGCTGAAAATGGAGAAGAGGCACTCCAGAGAAGACAGAAATGTGGAACAAGATGCTGGGGAATGCAGTGCTGAATCTGAGGAATGGACGAGCTCAGAAAGTGAACCTGAGCAACCATACTTCAGAAGCAGCTGTAGCAATACTCAGTGGAGAGAAAAGGAGGTTTCCACTAAACCACATCGGCCGCTCTGTCGGTCCCCTTGTTTGGATCGCCCAAGTTTTTCACAGAGCAGTATCACACAAGACTTGAAGCTAGACGAATGCAAAACAAATTTGGACAAGGAATACCAAGCTAAAATGGATTTTGCTTTAAAGCTTGGGTATGCAGGAGATCAGATCCAGGCTGTACTGAATAAATTGGGAGCAGATGCCCTCATCAATGATGTTCTGGCAGAGCTTGTGAGACTTGGCAACAAAAGTGAATCAGAGGGACAAAGCAGTGCCAGCAGTACCACTAGTACTCTGGTGCCAAGAGGCCCTTGCCCAAAGGAAATAGCAAGCCCTGAATTGTCACTTGAAGATGAAGTTGTGGATAACAGTGATAACTTGAGGCCAATTGTCATTGATGGAAGCAATGTGGCTATGAGGTGGGTCTCCCTGTCACAGCATTTGAAAAGAATGAATCACTAAAATATCTATGAGAAAAATCAATATTGATGGCAAAGTCACTTTAAGTCATGTAGTATATTTACACTGATAATACATCTTTTATGGACTCTTTAGTCCAGGCTTTTAATTATGCTGTTCCTCCTTTATATGTAATCTCTATTCCAATTCCCCTCCTCCCCTTTTCAAAACAAGTTGTTGCCTCAAATCTTTTGTTCTAGCAATCTAGCTGTAGTGTGCTTTTGTGTGAATGGGATTAATTTTTTGAAGTCCTTGAACAATGTTGAAAATTATTTTTCTTCAATGTGCAGAGGCAACCAAATAGGGGAGGAAAACATGGTTCGTTCTAAATTGACGTGCAGTGTATGCTGATGATATGCAGTGGACTTCAGGGTATTTGAGCTCCTGCTGATCAAGCCTGCTCAGAATTCAAAGCCATTTAGCTGTGTCAGTACAGGGATATGCATGAGCTAAACGTGCTGACTCACACAGCTATGGTGCTTGTAATTTCAGACTCGTGTGTACACACGTGCACTTGGCTGCTTGGGTCAACGCTGACTCAAGAGATATCTGCCCTGTGCCACTTTCGAGCATGTCTGTAGAGTACACAGTTCGGCTAGCCAATGATCTGTTTATCGTTGAGAAAGTACGATTTTCTATGAGGGAGTTCTTTAAACAGTCTGCTTAGTGATCAGTGATACCAAGATTTCTTCAGGTAGTGTTTGCACGATAGATTTCCTTTAGTATCAGCTTGCTCCTCTAAAAGAATTTGTGATCTGAATTATTTCTTTTTCAGTGTATTAAGAAAACTCAGATTTTTATAGGTGTATTGAGTATTCTGAGTTTTGAAATACATAAACTTCCCAAATCCTGTAAGAATATTTTATATACAGGATTTTCCAGTGCCAAGTTGTGGTTACATCAGTCCAAAAGATATTTCTGTAAAGCAACATCACCAATATTGGATTTAACTTTTTTCTTTCCTTTTTTTCTGTGCCTGTTGAATTTGCAGTCTCTGTACTGCTTGAGTTACTCCCAAGTGTAATGTGGCAGCAACCGGAGAAAAGTGTGTGTGTACTCTTACTGCTGCATAGCTTAGAACTGATGCTCTATTTATAGAATCACAGAATATCTCAAGTTGGGACCCATAAGGATCATCTCGTCCAACTCATAACAAAATGCATATGCATCTGAAAATTTAAAAGGATATTAAATTCTGTAAAATCTGAAATGTATAAAAATCTAAAGAAAAATGCTTTAGCAACATTGTGGCTTTCTGTATTCATTATTTAAGTTGCAAGGATTTGGACTAGGCTGGTGATCCATAGGCCTTAGTTACACAGATGGTATTAGAGCTGCCTGCCTTTCGTCTGTTTCAGTGTTACTTCATGTAACATTCTGAGCCCAGGAAGAGCATGCATCTTGCTACGGGCCAGTAATCTGTCATGTTGTTCTATAACAACAACAACAATTTTGAATGATAATCCATAGAATAATGCTAAAGGCAATTTTAATAAGATGCAAATCTCTTAATTATGCAGCATCTGCTTTACGGACTGAGAATATCTGAAAAGAGCAAGGGTTATACACTCCTCATGCTTCAAAATACTGCAATTATTGACGATGCAAATGGAGGCCTTGCCTTTACGGTAAAATGTGTTATGTTGTAACTGAAAGGTGGCTATATATGGAAAATGGAACCATTTCCATTTTCAGTATTGACATTTTCTTGAAGTAAACAATTCTGGGAGATGCTACACAGAACTAGCAGCTTGGAACAGGATGGTGCAGCAGCTGGATGCCGCTTTGTGTACAGTCAAATGCCAGCCGCTTTAAGTAGTGGGAGGAGGACCTAGCATTACATAGTGCCACAAAGCCTCCTTAACCACAGCCAACTGCGTGGACTGCACACGCACCTCAGGGCTGCTACGGCAGAGTCCTCTCCTGTGTTTTCTGCCCGGCACTGCTACCTAGGCCCCTGGTGGGTTTTTTTCTGATAGGGAGCGCCATTAGTGCGCGTGGCGTGGCCTGCCCTGCCCTTACCGCATTCTGTCACCCTCCCTGACCTGGTCACTCAACCACTTTTTCGCGGTGAGGATCTCACGCCTCAATACGACATCACTGATGTGATTCGGTTAGCACCTTTTGCGATGGATGGAAGTCTCGTAAGAAATAATGACTGGTAGGTGCCAAACTAACTAGGCAGCATCACTGCTATCGTAATTGATGAAAAATTGCAGCTGTGTTGAGAAAGGGGGAAAAAATTTGAATTAATACATTTTGAAGAGCGTGCATCAAGGAGCATAGCATTGGCTTACTAGTCTACCCTTTTCAAACGCCATTTTGGAAGTAGTTCCCTTTGCTAGCCAAACTGAAATGTAACAGAGAGGGTTGTTTTTGTTTGGTGGTTGTGGGGTTTTTTAGTAAAAAGGGCAGACCCATTTTTTTTTCTCAAGTAGTTACGATATTCATCGAAAAGAACCAGAAGCCTTAGTTTTTATTATTCAATTATATGGTGTAGCAATAATATACAGTCCGTTTTTCAGACAAAGAAAATGTTGGCTTGAATCTAAATATGAAATCCAGCCATAATGCAAAGATCTCTCTCTCTCCCTCTCGTCCCTCTGTAGACTAAGGATATTATAATGAAATGTCATCTTCTCTTATATGTGTGCTTAGGTATTCAGGCATTCCTAAACTATTTCCTGAGAGGATTTAAAGCCTGATTCTTTAGTTCACTCCATGATAGGTGCACCCATGAGGTAGACTGAATAAGATTCATAATTAAGATTCTACTTAGTTTCTATCAAACCTCTAAAGAACTTCTTTCTTCCTTTGCAGAAACTTGTTAGGCCATTTTAAAAATTAAACCCCTTTATCTGAATTGTGTGCTGTTTTCGAGACTCCTGTGTGTTTCAGAAAACAAATTTTTGATGGGGGCAGGGCTTAAACAACTTTGAGAGAGTTATTTCTTTCCCTTGAGGAGAAAAAGTCCTAATAAAAAATGCAGAACACTTATTATTAAACGTATTTTTTTAATCTAGATGTTTAAAAGCACCTGTCACCCATGACAGCCAGCATTGTTAGTTCATTCCTTTTTTGTTATCGATAACTTTTTATGGTACTATTTAAGGTAAGCTCAATTTGTTGGGGAAAGTGATGTTTTTCATTAGCTCAGCTAATAAAATTAAAAAGCAGAAAAACTTCATGTTTGTTTTTGGGATAGTGAAATGTCACCATTTCTAGAGTTTTAAGTAGCAGTGTTGCTGTAATCTGATGGCTGAATAGCTCTGGACAATTGTCTTTTTCCAGTTCTGTGAGCTGGTCTAATAAATAGGTTTACCTATCTTTACAGACTTTGTTTCCCTTATATCCTTAGACCATGGCAGCTTCAGAGGGAAAAAAAAACCCCAACCCAAAACCACCACCACAACAAAAACCAAAACCAAATGTAACTTTTATCCTTGCTGTTTCTAAAACTGTTTCATGTTCTTCAGCCATGGGAATAAAGAAGGATTTTCCTGTCGGGGAATTCAACTAGCTGTTGACTGGTTCCTGGAAAAAGGACATAAAGATATCACTGTGTTTGTACCTGCGTGGAGAAAAGAACAGTCTCGACCTGATGCACCAATTACAGGTAACAGATCAAGATTTTCTTTGACCCCTTGGTTAAAAAGAAAAATAAGTATTGCATTAAGACACAACCATGTCATCTTTTTGATGGGTACCACATACTGGGCTGCGGATGTGATGTTGCACAATGATGCTGCACTCATTCTTTGTTTGAAAACACCGTTTCACTGGTGAGGAAACAAGCATTTAAGTACCTGCACCTGTAAACAATGCTGGTTTTTTGTAACATTACTGGATCATTTCAACACTTTTGAGATGTAGTAGTCATAATTTTCCCATTAGCAAACATTGTTAAGCATACAGGAACTGATTCTTAGTTGCTGGGCGAGTATAAACTATCAGGCCAGGGACTCATTTAGTAGGATTATCTCGAACACTGAAGAGGCAGTATGTGTTTTGACCCATAGAAAGTACTTACGTTTTACGCTAGGCTAACAAGGTGGCTATTGTAATACAGTAACAACCGAGTTCTTGACGTGTTCAGGAAGATTGAGTAAAGGTACATGGTTGTCTACAGAGGAGTAGAGTGGTTATGAAGCTTAAATATTGAATATTTACCCAGTGCTTTGAAACCTCAGAAATATAATGGCACTCTGCATCGAGGTATTTTTTAATGATAATGGAGACCGTATACAAACATTAATTACAAAATACTTTGTCAGAAAAGAGGGCAAGAAGTTTCGTATTTCAAAGGCTGCATTTCTTTCAAAACTTTTTTAAAAGCTGCTCAACAAAAATTATTTTACAGATCAAGAAATCTTACGTAAATTGGAGAAAGAAAAAATTCTTGTTTTCACCCCATCTCGAAGAGTTCAGGGTAGAAGAGTAGTTTGCTATGACGATCGATTCATAGTAAAACTTGCTTTCGACTCAGATGGCATCATTGTATCAAATGACAACTATCGGGATCTTCAAAATGAAAAACCAGAATGGAAGAAGTTCATAGAGGAGCGGCTGCTAATGTATTCTTTTGTGAATGACAAGTAGGTTTTTTTTCTTCAAAAGTAAAGGAATTTTCGAATTCAGAATCCTCAGTAAAAACTGAAGTTCACATTTCATTTCTCTCCCCTTAGATTTATGCCTCCTGATGATCCTTTAGGACGCCATGGTCCAAGCCTTGAAAATTTCTTAAGGAAAAGGCCAGTTATTCCTGAACATAAGAAACAACCGTGTCCTTATGGTAAGTGCCTAACTCGGATTGATTTGTTGTATTCAAAGGTAGATGAAGCAAGCAATTAATTAACATCTTGCCATTACTGAGGAAAAAAAAAAGACCATTTTTTCTGTTGCCATCCAAGCACTGTATCCATTTTTATACCCTTCATAGACATATTAATAAAAACAATGTAGCAGAAAATTAAGGGTTACCAGATATACCTTGTGGATAACACAGCTTTTTGCTATTTTCTTCTGGTTTGTATTCAAGGAAGGAGATTCGTAACGATACAAACTGTGTTAGAACTGTTTTGTTTTATATAGCATTGAGTATGTTGTCAGTATTGACATCATGAGCCAGTAGGAAGAAAAGTGATGTGTTGCCCTTGATGCAGCGATATACGTGGATACAGGTAGCAGAGTCTGTGGCTGCCTGTATATACAACATATATAATTATTCCGTAGGCTGTTAATATAGAAATGTTACTATTGAGAAGTGGTGAAAGATATAAAGATAGCAACTGGTGGTATTGATTCGTTTTTGGTTTATTTAACCCGAAAACACTTTTCTTCCAGGTAAAAAGTGCACCTATGGGCACAAATGTAAATATTACCACCCAGAACGGGCAAACCAGCCTCAAAGGTCAGTAGCGGATGAGCTTCGAATAAGTGCCAAATTATCTGCTGTGAAAACTATGAGTGAGGGAGCCTTGGCCAAATGTGGCACAGGGCCATCCAGCTCCAAAGGAGAAATCAGTTCTGAAGTGAAACGCATTGCCCCAAAACGTCAGTCAGATCCAAGCATTAGATCAGTAGCTGTGGAGCCTGAGGAAAAGTTATCAGTAGCCCGGAAGTCCGAGGCCAGCTCTGTCCCGTCTCTGGTTTCTGCATTAAGTGTACCAACGCTCCCTCCACCAAAAAGCCATGCAGCCGGTGCATTAAATACTCGTTCCGCAAGCAGTCCGGTGCCAGGTTCCTCACAGTTCATGCATCAGAAATCCTCACTGGAACATATGTCCAGTGTGCAATATCCTCCTATACTAGTCACCAATAGCCATGGCACCTCAGTTAGCTATACTGACCAGTATCCCAAATATGAGTCATTGGGGGACCATGGCTATTATTCCTTACTCAGTGATTTCTCCAACTTGAGCATAAGTAGTATCCGTAACACAGATTATTACGGGGCTGATATGGACCAGGGGATGTATTCTAGAAACTCAAGCCCCTGTCCTGACAATTGCTTAAGCCATACAAGTAATGATTCTTATTCCTCTTACAATGACTTGTATCTGGGTGTAGCAGATGCCAGTCCAGAAGACAATGTGAAGATCCACAGACTGCCATCGCAAAATCGTCTTCAGCCTTTTTCCCATGGTTACCATGAAGCCTTAAATAGAGTTCAGAGTTACGGAACTGAAGAGCCTAAGCAATCCCTTCGCAAACAGTCAGTTTCCCACTTAGGCCTACATGCCCAGCATCCAGTTGTTGGAGCACGGTCCAGTTGTCCAGGAGAATACTCTGTGCCTCAACATGTTCATCCATCAGCTGCACAACCAAGCCGTGCCTTGGTCATGACAAGAATGGACAGTATTTCTGACTCACGGCTTTATGAAAGTAACCCTACAAGGCAGAGAAGACCACCTCTCTGTCGAGAGCAGCATGCTAGTTGGGATCCATTACCATGTGCGTCAGACTCTTACACTTACCACTCGTATCCACTGAGTAACAACCTCATGCAGCCATGTTACGAACCCGTAATGGTAAGAAGCATGCCTGAGAAGATGGAGCAACTCTGGAGGAATCCCTGGATTGGGATATGCGGTGAGCCACGGGAACCTCATATCATCCCAGAACATCAGTATCAAACATACAAGAACCTCTGCAATATTTTCCCTCCAAGCATTGTCCTCTCTGTGATGGAAAAGAATCCCCACATGACAGATGCACAACAGCTGGCAGCTATGATTGTTGCCAAATTAAGAACAGGGCGTTAAAGCATTACAGCCTCTTTTGGATAAATGAAACTATACGGCATATAGGACCTGGAGGAAAACCTAAATGAAGAAGGAAGGGGCCAATCTATTGTAAATATTTTCTACTAAGAGTAGAAAATTCTGTACACAGTAGCAATCATATATACGCTGAGGCACTATATAAGAGTTGATTGTATTGTAAATTTTAAGATTTTAAATATAGGGATTTTTAATAGTATTTTATAGGAAATGCATACCTTGCTGCATGGATAGCTCATTGAGAACTACAATGTCACGTTCAGTGTCTCAAAGCTGTTACTACAAAGTTATTGTTAGCAATTATATTGCATGTATTAGTGTACACTTTCAATTTGCTTATAAATACCTAATCGGCTTTTAAAAGTATGCTCTATACACACCCAGATGACTTTTAGTGTTTCAGCTTTGTCATTTGACACTGCCTACTGGCATATTAAATATTGAAGAAAAAGTAACCTTGACAAAAATTAAAACACTCAATTTGTAAAAGGAAAGACTGATTTCAGCTTTTGAATGTCAGTATTGTTGTTGGTACTTAGATTTCAAAACTGTTCCCCAAGAGTTTGAGTATCTATTACATTGTCCAATATGTTGGCTCAATCCAACAGAAGCCAAATACTTTATTATTAAATTACGACCAAAACATTAAGGAGCGTGAAGGTGTGAGTGCCATTCAATGAACTAAAAGAAGTTTAACTGTAGCTTCTCTCTTCAGAATCGCCTCTCAACTGTGCAGTAAGCAGCTGCTGGCCCAGATGACTAGACAAGCTGAAAGTAACTTGTCAGTTTTATATGTAAATTGGATTACTCGACCTGAAGCAGCGGAAACTGGATGTTAACGTGGAAGTTCATCAGTAACTACAGCCCTTCCTCTGGGGGCGAGGATGGTGTTTGAGTGAGCCTAACAGTCAAGATGGCTGTACAAGATCAACTTGAAAGGGGGTGGAGGGGGAAGGCTGCTTCTTGAAAAGAGATGCTACAGTTTGGGTTTGTGGCAAAGCTGGCCTGGTTTTTGCTCTTCAGATCCACGCAAAGGTGTGCATTTGCCTCATGAAGGCTTTTAGAGTTCCTGTTTCAACAGGTGAGATAATTTTGTGTGGCATTGTTTGCGCAACTGGTATCTTGCTCAGGGTGGGAACCTTTGTAGCTAAATGTCTCCAAAAGAGGCGTTTATTGTTTTTTAAGCTGCACTGACTGGACGCCCTTTTTTGAATCCACTGTATATTTCAACATTTCGAACCATTACTAACTCGATATGTCTCGAGCTAGGACTTGTTGACTTCTACTGTAGTTTTTTTCATGAAAGTTGAGAAGGCCTGGTTTATGGCCTTTTGTTTCTTCATGAGAAGGTGTGACACTGCCTAAATGTTTCTTACTGTGAAACACACGGAACGTGAGGCTGCAGTCAGGGTTGTTTCTGGTGTTTTGATAATGGCTTGCATGCTGCTTTCTAGTTATGTTTGTCTGAGAAACAAAATCACATCATTTCCTCCACTTGTGTTACTGTAATGGTTGCTTTGATTCCAAATATCTTGTGGGCTCTTTATCATGTGCAAATTATGTTCCTGTCATATAAAACCAAACAAACCAACAACGAACCACAATTACAGGTGCAACTACAGTTAACTTACTGATATTTGATAATCGTATCATTTCACACAGGATAAACATTCTTGCATTGGTACAGGTAACATACATAATGACCATGTCATCATGTATTTAAAATGAGTTAACTTGAAGGTGATTCTGTATTTACACTTGGTGTTTACAAAGAACTTAAGTTTCAATTAGTTGGTTATCGTCTCTGTTAATGGAAAAAGATAAATCTTCAGACATTTGTAACAGTTGGGGAAAACAGATTTAACTCTTGACCAGTTTTCAAAAACATTTCTTACTAACCAGCATTTTATATTTTTAATTTGCAATTAATTCTTATTCTCTTCTCTTGCATGGTATAAGCAGCTGAGAGCAAAGCCTCAAATAACCAGAAATGACCTTTTGTTTGTTGATACAAATTGTATCTCTTTTTCTTGATTGTATAAAAACTGTGTATAAAAAAAAAAGATAATCTCTAGATTAACTTCAGTATTACATTTTCACCACAATGTTTGTGACACTGTGTGTCACAGGGAAGTAGCCCATGAGTAATTATGGATCTTTTTTATTTAAAATGGGCACTTGTAGTTTATAGACAAACAAGGACAACTTTTCAGAACCAGTTTACTACGTGCACAGATACTGTGTGTACACCTCAAAGCATTACATAGTTATCTTTAGTCTATTTATTAAGCAGATACATTCTTGCACTAAACTTTATGTAAAAATGTTGCTGTTAACTCATCTGCATGTGTTTAAAATGTAACAATGTAACTGCTATAGACCCTGCTTTATTCTTAACAGATTAATTTATAAATTATTTAGGTATAAAATGAAGTTTATTGTGCACTCACGTTTTCCATCTTGCATGGAATTAAATATTTGTATGTAGAAAAATGTTTGTTCCCTTCTTCTCCAATTATAAAGATAAGCTATTTTAAGAGAGGTTTAGTAGGTGTTTTTTGATGTTTTCTAATGTGGAAAACGGAGCAGAAATTTCTGTATGAAGTGTTTGGGTGGTTTATGGAGATACTAGTTTTTGTAGGATTTGTCTAGTCATTTTAATTTTCACTAACTTCTGTCTTACTGATAGAATAATTCCTTTTTAAACAATGGGAATGCTATGCCAATACAAACCCAGCAAACTATTTCCCTAAGGCACTTTGAAGGCAGATTGTCTTTTTCTAAGAAGCTATTGGCATCTATTGTGCATAGTTACAGAATGGGCAGTGTAGCCTTGTGGAAATAATCTGCAAATTTTGTGCTCGTTTGGTCCTCCTTAGAGGTCACGAAACTTTTGTATGTGATGTAGTCTTTCCTAATCAACTACTTTTAAGTGATAATTCAGTCATCCACATCTGTTTTCAGGTATGTTTACAAGCCAATTCAAAACACTGACGCATTCATTAATCTTCAGCGCATAAGCTTAGATTTCTTCTTACATGGAAGAGTTGATCTTATTAACACCTGTTAACAACATAACTGTCTATATTGTAAATAAAAGACTTCGTATAAATGCTCTTTTTGAGAGCATGGTATTTAAATGTTTTTAAAACTGTAAGAGAACAGTTCTAGAAACTATATTTTAATAAAATCCATGAAATTACAATTCTAGATGAGGAGGAAAAAAAAAAAGCGGGGAGGTAAAATCCTGGCCTTCTGCAATCAGCAAGAGTTAAGCAGTAGACTTCAGTGCTTTACTGGGGCCAGAGTGCTCTCTGGGAGTTCTGATTTACTTTCATCTTTAGCTGTATTACTTTCACATAATTTGTCACTTAAAAGTGTATAACCTTAAATTCATGAATCAAAAATCAAATGCTTTATGGGATGTCAGTCTAAGTTATTTGATGTTTTTTTGTAAGAATTACATGTCAGTAATATATTAAATTGTACATACAGATGATTTCACTACTGTTAGTCCTGTTGTTGTATTAAGCTGCAGTAATTGGCTTTATTCATTTGTAGAATTAAACATTACTGTTTAATGGTTGTAACATTTTATAAATCTCTTTGGGTTTTTTCGGTTGACCCAAATATAATGTAAGTCTTAATGACAAAATGAGTGAAAATGGATGTTAAACCAGTATGTGGTATTCGTAAATCTCTGTAGTAATAAGCGTGCACTGCTCCAGTTGCTGCTGCATGTAACAACTCATTCACTAGCATGAGTCTGTTCAGCTTTTGTAAAAATGCTTTAACTGTAAACTTAAAAATAGAAGGTTGTGGGTATGGTTGCTTAGAACAAGCAGAAAGATCCCCATTAAAAAAACCAAACAAAACCAAAACATCTATCTGAGTGCCCCCTACATACTTTTAATGCCATTTTGCCTCAAATCGTGAATTTTGGCGTTTTGAAATTCTTAATTATAAAGTCAGAACATGCAAAGAATCTGTCCAAATAACTTGGTGACATGCAGGTATACCTGTGATGTATACCAAACCACAAAAAGGAACACTTCAAGGGACATATTTTGACTATACCGATTTTTAAAACTCCATGCTGAAGAGGAGGTACATGCATCATTTCTGTGAGACTTTGCTCCACAGAGTTGAAATATTACTTTATCTTGACTCGCCCAAAGTTTACCTGAAGCATTAGTACTATAGGACTCATAATAGTCAGATCGTTAGATCTGTCACTATTTTATTTCTGTGGTGAGTGCTCAGCTTTAATACTCCTCTTACGTACCCAGAGCTTGTCCGCGTGACAGAGCCCTTATTAACTGTGTTTCTTGCAATATTTCAACTGGAAAAACACAAGTGCACTGTCACTTAAAGTATTCTCATGCCAGTGTTTGGTTAGCCTTTGAAGAGCTATTATACAGTATCTATGATTTTGGTCTGTGGTATTTAAAGTTTGTAAATGTATTAAAAGAATTGAGAGAAGAATCTAAAAGAAATATAGGCTATTACCTGTTCCCCCCGCCCCTGCTCTGTGTAAAAGGTTTGCACAATTATTTAATAATATGAAACATGTTATACTTTATATATATATATAAATTTGCTATTTAATAAAACTGAGAGCCATTGGATTATTTGTTTCTATTTCTATTTGGTTTTATTTTGTAACGCTCTTTAGGTGAGAGCCCCAAAAAGCTGTTTTGTCCAAAACAACTGTTGTTGTTTGTCCAAATTATTTCTCAGTATTTTTAGCTGATTTACTGAAAAATACCCAGATTCTGAAATCATACATAATGCTCAGATTTTCCATCTGTGCTTAAATCTGTGAAGGAACAGGACAAGAGTTTTACTTTTCTTTAAAAAGCAGAGAAAAAAGTGCTATTTAGGTCCCGCTGTCTTGTCAGAACAACATCCTTTGTATCATCTCCTCCATAGTAAGGGGAATGATTGTTTAAATGGCGAAAGAAAAATTGCGTAATACAGAGATGGACAATGCCATTTATTACCATTGCTTTGACTCAAACTGCTTTAACTTGTTGGGGGGGGCGGGGGTAGTAAAGCTAACAAAAGGAAAATGATATACAAAGATCATCTCTGTCTGGATTTGCCTGAACTTCTCACCGTTACCATGTTTGCTCTCACAATGGCCAGGAACCAGGTGATTCAGAAGACAGCACAAAACCAACCAAATACCTGTATTACAAAGTTGCTTTTTCTGAATCCCAGGCCCTTTGTGCTTAATTTACATCCTCAAGTATATCACTCCTGAAAACAAGTACTAATTAGGTTCCACGGGATAGTCTTACTGTTCCAGTTTTCTCCCCAAAACTGTAACCCCTGGGTAGAGCTGAAGTCCTTGTCAGAGTAGCTGCCTTTGGGAATGAGAAAACAGAACATTAAAGACTTGAACAGCTGGGAACAAGTTATCCTAATAAGATTCCACTACTCTATCCAATTACTTACATTGAAAAGAAATTCAAAAAGTGGAGAAAGCCAAAAGGGATCACAGGCCACAAAAGCAGTGGACCCAGGCCTTAACTTCCTCAGCAATTCCTGTTTGCATGATTTGTTCCATATAGTCCCAGCTTCTATCTCCAATCCTTTCTATAGCTTCCCTTTGGAGATGTTTTTTCAGACAGTAAAAATCTGTCTGGAGAGATTAATTTACAGGGAGAAAGCAGTCTCAAGAAGTCCTGCCCAACGCAAAGGAAAAATCAAGTAATGTAGGAATACATCAACATTGCCTTTCCTATCCCCGCTCAGAGTATGTTTCTAGCAAAGAAAGTAACTCGCATGTTGAAAACAAATTTTACCAAGTAAACTTTCATGAAAGGGGAAAAAAATTATATGTAGCACAGTATTTTGCCAGCATCACCCTTTGCTTTTTGAACTGTTATGTTTGCATTGACAGACCTCAGAAGTACCAAATACAGTAACTGTTTACTTGCTTTTTGTGTCATTTGAACTGGCTGGCTTTAAATGTTAAGGTTATCTATGCATTTATTATGTATTATTCATAGTAACATTGTCATTTGCCAGGCACTTGGGAAAGCAGCTACAAAATTGTTCCTGTGAATTAATCAGATCAAACGAACACCAAGTTTCATAATCCTGAACAGAGCAATACATAATTGTCTACATTTTACACTTTCGTTGTTTCAGTAGAAGCCCCTTCTTTACTTTTTAAAAATCGAAACATTTATGTTTCTTGTCTCCAGCCATTCTCAACTTCTTTTTTTCCCTCCTTTGTTTCAAGCCTGCTCCCCCCCCTCCCCCACCAGTAACACTTTGTTTAAAATTCATGCCATTACTATGGCTTCTCCTCAAGTCTTGGTGTTCTTTTTTTAAAGCATCTGGCAGATTTGTGCTTTTCTGCAAGTCACTCACAGCACTGTATTCAACTATTGTATTTGACTCTGCAATTAGATCAAAGACCAGGATTTTTATTCCATAATTCGCCAGGTGGGGTAGTGGCAGACACACAGGGCAGTAACTACAGCTGACGAAGAAACTATAGTAGCACATGAATTTACCAAGTAAACCTTTACCAAAGGGGAAAAAAGGTTACATGTAGCACAGTATTTGCCAGCATCACGCTTTCCTGTTGTGCTTGTTTGCATTGACAGACCTCAGAAGTACCAAATACAATACTTTAAGTAATTTCATACTCTACCAAATACAGTAATAAAAGAACAAATCTTCACTCAAAATTTCCTAAATAAGCTTGAACTGCTGGGTAAAAGGAGAAATTTCTAAAAATACTAGAAAGGGGAAGGGCTTACATGAAAAATCCCTCCTAAGAGAAAGAGAAGTTTGTTTTTTGCATTAGCACTGCTTGTTTTTAGAGAAGGAAATGTACAACGTATCTTCCATTTTAAACAACTTTTGGCTGTCTGGTAAAGAGTAACTGCAGTAGAACAGCACAACAAAAAATTAGAACAAAGAAATACTTACATTATGGACATTTAGCTAAGCCTTTACTTGAGAGCCAGCCCAAAGCATCCATGAAGTTGCTGTTCTAAACTTGCAATTCAATCCTATCTGATGTACTGCTAAAGTTGTACGTCCCTTTTTGTATCTCTTTCTACAGAACATTAGCACATAATGTCAGCAGTAGCTCTAAAGAACCAAAAAGATTCCATTTCACAATCCTGCACTATGTTCCTGTTTCTGTTTAGTTTGTAAATACTGCAAATTATTAGACTGACTCAGAGAAAGGCTCTGTCTTACCCTCTAGCAGATATACTCCAACAAATTCTTACTGAGGAATCCTGCAATAAATATATGCTTAAACTCCTATTTTTTGACAGGTAATTGCAAAAGCCACCAAGTTCCAAGAACCTTTAATACAGGTAAAGAAAACTGAATTTAGGAAAAACTAGCTGGAAGTCCTTTTTCTCAACAACTTTCCAACAAGGTACTCAAGTCCATTTCCGCAGTAATTACACTAGCTCTCAGCAAAGACCACAGTATTAGTTATCAACCTCAGCAAAATCATTAACAGAAACAACATCAAGCAGAAAACTTTAATTAAAAAGAGATAGTAGTGGCCTCAAGACTATCACTTGAAAAAAATGGTGAGAAAAAAAATTTTCAAAGATATATGCACTACAGTGCATTCAGCCATGCTATAACTAGGCGTGATCCCTAAAGCTTCATGTGAAAACCTAGCTAGATGAAAACTGTAGCACAATCTTATCCTGGCAAAATCATGCAAACTCATACAGGACAATATTAGCGTCACTGAAACAGGAAGGGCTAACGAGGACCAGAGGACACTTTCCAGAATACCTGAGTGAAAAAGGAAAAACAGGATCCAGAAAGAAGGTTTGCCTTCAGTTGGTTGTATTTATTAACTATGAAAAAAATTAAGGAACACTGAGGGATTCCGAAGTACTCTAACTGTATTTGGCAAACATCAACTAGAGCTAAAAGTTCATTATAGTGGTTAAGCAAGACAATGGTTACTACACATGGAATTTAAAACACACCACCTTTCTAAAATACTGATTCTACATGGTAAAAATCAGTAAATCTTCACCAAAAAAAAAAAAAAAATCCTGGAGTGGCTATTTCCCCATCACCATTACTAGTTCTTCCATGCCACTTATCTTGTGCAATACCGAAAGCCGCAGAGCACTCTGCTGTCCTAGAAAAGTTGAAGGCCACTTTTTATTTTATGGAAGTCATTCTGGGTCCATAACAATCCTCCTGTCACAGGAATATTCAATTCTGCAGAGCTGTTAGAGGAAGAGAAATAAAGCACATAAGTACTGAGCCGATTTAGAAGCTCACATCACCAAAGTAATTTTGATACCACTTTAAACTTGTTAACAAGTTTTATTTCCAAAACAAAATGTCATTTCTCATTTTTAGCTCTGAACATTTAGCTGCTGGAATGTCCTTACTTTTTAATCAGTTCGTTCAAGAGAGGCAACAGTCCCGAGGTGCCAAAGGTACCAAAGCACAAACCAAAGGACAGGTTACCAGTTACTAACAATTGTGAGGGAGACATGACTTCAGAAATAACCACACAACAATTTTCATCTGAACCTTCATCTGTCCTTTGCAGCTAGGAATACAAGCTAATCAGGTGAAATGCTAACACAGCAAGTGGTCGACATGAAAACAGTCTGTCACAAGTTACAAATGTTACAATGCCTATACATTCTGCACATGGAAACTAGCCATTCCCATGGCTTCACAAAGAAGTCACAAGAAACTAGTGCTTTTACAGAGACTTTAAAGGAAGTTGTTGTTTGGTGACACCCACAGCATGCTAAGTAATTTCTAATTTTAGAAGGTGGCTCACTCAAACAGGCGTAAAATCCCTTTTCATTGCAGAAGTTACCCAGTTAGGGCTGAGTCCCAGGAGATCCCCCAAAACAACGACCCATTTACATGACTCGCTAACACAGCTTACAAAGGAACAAGTAAGATTTTATACAGTGTTCCCAGGCATAAGGCACTGTCAAACACAAGGCTCAAAGAACAGTTGAAGAACATATGTAAACCCTTCCCCACCCAAAGTTTTACTATGTGAAGGAACTTAAGGGTTTGTTTTATCATTTTTATTCATTTTATGAGAATGCTGAAGGTGAAAACTAAATTTTATCAATAAAACAAATCTTTAAAGGATCCACTTGAAACCTGGTATCTGACATTGTGAAGGACAAAAAGGGAAAATCTGGTTGTCTTGTGCATGTTTTTCACTTTCTCTATTCCTTATGCCCAAGGAGAGCTCATACACTCCTAGCTACAACCTAGCATCCTCCAGGATAAGAATATATTCCCTGCCTACTCACTGTCTTTACCCTTCAGCACATATTAACCATCCCTCTCACCAACCTGCTTATGCATCTCATCCTTAGGACAACAAAATCCAGTCATTATCCATGACCGTTAAATGATGAACCCCATTTTTTAAATGTCAGTGCAACTGCTTGATGCAATCCCTAAAGCAACTGCATGTCAGCAACTCCACCCTCAGAAAACTCTCCAAGTGGTCATTATTTGCCAAATTTGCCCCTGCTGTCAGGTAAAACTGACACTGGGAGTAAACAAAAAGCACTTACGCTTATCACAAAAAACAAAATGTCTGCCTGAGGATGGCAGCAGCTATTCAAAGCTTCAGAGGTTGCCACAGCAACACTAAACACAAACTTTGACAACACACATACAAAGCACACACCAGAAAACCCACCAAAGAATCTTTCAGGACCAGGGAGGAAGGAACTGTAAGCTTTTCCAAAGTATCCAACCATCACAGGAACTTATGTCTCATGTTAAAATAAAACCAAAAACCTCTGGAGACAGAAAATAATTTCTGCAAACAAGACTGAGATGTTTGGAAAGTTTTATTTATACAGCAACTTCAACCTATACACCGAAAAACTCAGTGCCTTTTCCAGATGTTCAGCACTGGAATAACTGGCTATACAGCAGAGGCTGCTGTTCAGAGCTCCTCAGAGACAGATAATTTCTCCTTTAAGGTCAAACCACCTCTTAGACACTCCCTGTTCAGATGAAACACTGCCAGAGGCCTCACAGGCAAAGCCAACATAGAAACATCACAGCTATCACACTCAGTGTAATGACCCAACGGTCTTCCTCTGGCTGTTGGAAACTATCCTGAATTCAGCCTGCTAATGGGATAATTCTTCCTCTGGCTGTTGGAAACTATCCTGAATTCAGCCTGCTAATGGGATAATTCTTCCTCTGGCTGTTGGAAACTATCCTGAATTCAGCCTGCTAATGGGATAATTTTTCCTCCCTTGTGAGGTATACTCATCATTCAGGACTTCACAGAGCTGCTGTCATTCCCAGGACAGGGACTCAGGGGACAGACACTGACATCATTCTCTGCCTTAACTGTACCGCATGAAGGTTACCAAGAGCCAGCTCATCACAGCAGATCAACCACTTTTCAGGAGGGATGAAACTAGAGTACCGCCAAGCAGAGTAAGAGTACGTTATTACTTGGGATTCAAGGGAGAAAGTGCCTTTTCCATGATCAGTGCTACTTTGTCCCCCAGTCACTTGCTTGCCACTAATTTTTTCCAATAGTATATCTGCAAAGACAGCTAAATACGTGACAATGGAGTACAACCTCAAAACTCACTGGTTTTGGCTGGATTCAGCTCTTTTTGAACTATTTTGCTTCTCTGAGATTCAGGCTATTCTGTTTTGGAAACAGCATGCTTGTCTTTGGGAAGATCTGATGGCAAACCAGAGAAACTGTGTGTAAAGGGTTCCACAAGAGGCCAAACTGTGTGGTAAGTGGCAGGCAGAAAAACAGGAGCAGGGAAAGAACAAAAAATTACTTATCCAGCAACCTTGTGGGGGAAAACTTTGTGGATAGCTAGGCTGCTGCTTTCAGCGTAAGGAAGGCACATTCTCCAATTTTCTGAACCTCCAGAAACAACAACAAAAGCAGAAAAAGAAGTGAAACACAGGAATTGAGATGGGCTCTTGACTGTCTCAAGATTTGAGTTCATCTTTAAAAGGGAAAGGACATTGTCAGCTGAAACTTATTTTTCCTGGTATGTAATCAAATTTTGCTACAGATTCATCGGAACTATTTAGTAAGAAGCACAGACCTCAAACAAGGCAGGCAGAATTCAGGCGGATGTTAAATAACATAGATTAAACGCATCATATGATCACCAAGCGCACCATTCTCATCTGTGGACCTGGTGAATTAGGGCTGCAGCAAGAGGTTCTGCTTCTGTTACATGACTTATCCAAAGCCCTTTTTCCAAATTAATGTCAAACTCCATGCTCCAGGAAACCCTTTCTGCAGCTTATTACCTTCATTTGCTTTAAGTCTGTGGAGCCAGAAAGACAAAGATGGCCATGGCTTTTAGAAAGGGTGTGTCCTATTGCCTATGCTGCAGCTGCTTTTTCCAAGCATCTTATGGATATTTTCAAAAGCGTCACATTTTCACAATCTCTTACACCATACTGCGGTACCCCTACAGTGAGCCTGCTGGAACAGCTCTCTGCAGGCAGTGAAGTTGGAGGGCAGTATCAAAGAAGAAGTAAATAGCAAACACTCCTTCTGGAATAGCCCATACAAACCCCTTCTGAAGGGGAAGCAGAAAACCCATGTAGCTGCAAGACAGTGGACAAAGTTTCTACATACAAGAATACCTGAGAAGCAGCCAAGAAAATCTGCTCCCCTGTGCCTCTGGGCAAGTCAGACAACCTTTCTGGTGCCACATGGCCTTTGGCAAACGGAGAAGCTGCTATGCAAGGGAAGTAAGAAGAATGAACAAGCTGCTGTTGTAACACTCCTGATGAAACATGGATTGTTTCCAGGCTCAGCTCCAGGAGTAAATCAGGTTCTCCTCCTTTTTATTTCTGGTAACAACAGGTTTTCCTCATGTTTCTTTTTGAGCTTTTTTCCTTGGCCTCCTGCCAGGCTGTGGTCCGAGTGGCAGAAACTGTCTGCCCATTTCACCCGCACAAAGAGATGCAGAAACGTGTTAGTTTTGGCCTGGTATGTGCTTTTTCATTTTCTACATGGGTATTTTCTAGTAATATGAGCTGCATGACACATTACAGGGTTCAAAAACCAGCCAATTGGAAGCAGCACATGAGGAGAAAAAGAAAACCACCTCCTTGGCTGAATATAGATGAAGCTCTTGCAATCGCTCCTCTCTGCATCTTAGGCCACATGGAAAGCAATTATTGGGGGCAGAGGGGAAAGCAACACCTGCTGGCTTTTTTCAGAGTCTGCACAATGAAGCACTGAAATCTATATATCTGGCTTGCAACTTTTTAGTTTGCAATCAATATGCAATCAGTCCTCACCATGACTAAGTCATATTTCAAAATGCAGTCCAGGCATCTTCCTCCAAAGGAACCTAGTGCTACTGATAAGGGAAGGAAACAGTAACTGGTCAATTAGTTTGATCTAGACCGTTGCAGAATTTCATCTGCCGACATGAGAAACACTTTTCTTTTGACAGATTATTTGCTGCTTGTGACCCACTTGCTGAAATGGTTTACTAGCAGGCCTAGAAAGAACTCTCAGTCACAGAGGTGAAAGGACAGCAAAATACCTGCTAACTGCCGTGGTTTAGGGCCAGCCGGAAAAAAAGCACCACGCAGCCACTCACTCACTCCTCCTCCACAGCAGGATGGGCAGGAGAAAATACAACAAAAAACTCGTGGGTCGAGACAAGGACAGGGAGGGATCACTCACCACTTATGGTCCCAGGCAAAACAGACTCGATTTTGGGGAAAAAGAAACCAATTTAGTTTGTTACCAATCAAATCAGAGTAGGATAATGAGAAATAGAACCATATCTTAAAAACACACCTTCCCCCCGCCCCTCCCTTCCTCCCGGGCTCAGCTCTGCTCCCGATTCCTCCACCTCCTCTCCCCCAGCAGCGCAGGGGGCGGGAATGGGGGTTCTGGTCAGTTCATCACACGGTGTCTCTGTGCTCCTTCCTCCTCAGGGGGAGGGCTCCTCACACTCTGCCCCTGCTCCAGCGTGGGCTCCCTCCCACGGGGGTCAGCCCTCCATGAGCTTCTCCAGCTCAAGTCCTTCCCACGCACTGCAGTCCTCCACGAACTGCTCCAGCGCGGGCTTTACCACAGAGTCGCGGCCTTTGGGCTCCTCCGCGGGCTGCAGGGGAATCTCTGCTCCCCCGTTACCCAACCTGGGCTGCAGGGGGACAGCCTGCCGCCTCACCACGGGCTGCAGGGGAACCTCTGCTCCCCCGCACCTCCTCCCTCTCCTTCACTGACCTCGGGGTCTGCATGGTTGTTTCTCTCACACCCCACTCCTCACTGTAGCTCCTCTTCGTCTTCTTCCATCTTCTTCCTCTCCTTTTCTCTTTACTGTAGCTCTTCTTCCTCCTCCTCCATCCTCCTCCACCTTTTTAATCTCTCCCTTTTTACTCTCTACCTCAGGAGACCTTTTTCCCTTCTTCAACAGGCTACCACAGAGGCGCAACCACCGTCGCTGATTGGCTCAGCCTTGGCCAAAGGCGGGTCCGGGTTGGAGCCAGGGAAGCTTCTAGCAGCTTCTTCCCGTTGCTGATTGGCTCGGCCTTGGCCAGAGGCGGGTCCAAGTCTGGAGCTGGGGGAAGCTTCTAGCAGCTTCTGACAGGAGCCCCCTCTGTAACCCCTCTGCTACACAACCCCAACACACTAACCTATGAGAACTCTACCATTTAATGAAAACAGAACATATTTAAAGACTTTCGCCCCCCAGTCAATCACAGAATCTTCAATTCTGAAGCCAGTAAAGAAATGATCGTCCTTTCAAAAATGAGGGAAAAAAAAAAAGACATATCTGTTTCTTTTGCAGGCTATAAGACTCCAAATAGTGTTAGGTGAACAGAAGTTGCACAATGAAATCAAATCCACAACCTAAACACTCCCACGTTTGCTGAGTAGCCAGAACTAGGTGCCTCAGAAGACAGCACAAAACCAAACAGAAACAATAAAATATATGTATTACAAAGTTGCTTTCTCCTAATCCCAGGCTCTTTGTGGTTAATTTACAGGTCCTCAAATATACTACTCCTGAAAACAAGTACTAACTAGATTCCACAGGATAGTCTTACTGTTCCTACAAACACCTCAAATTAGTTTTAGTTTTGGACAAAAGTGGTTACACGTGGAGGCTTCTTTTCAATTAGTTTTTAGGTTATTACTAAAACTACTTCAGCAGTTTATTGCTATTATCAGTTTTCACTGAGGAAGTAGGAAGAGAAACGAGCAGAGACATTTTCATAGAATCATTGAGGTAGGAAGAAACCTCTTAATGTTGGAGATATGCGAGAAACAAAAACAAAGGATGCTATTTAGTTAACGAGGAACAAGATGACACCATAAGTAAGTCAGTGGGTAAAGAAATACCAAGATAAGCACAGGGGCAATCAAAGAGCTACTTGAACTGTGAGTGAACTATCCTAATTCACATACTAGAAAACCCACCCTTGAGTAGGGAGAGCCCCCTACCAACAGAAGCCCCTTCCTCACAGAATATGCGCAGTAAAAAAGGAGGACACTGCAACTTTAAGTGGAGATGAGACTTGCGAGAACCAATAGGAACGAGAGTAACTAAGCAAAACTGTAAAAATACTGATAACTGTTGCTTGAAAGGTATAAAATGCTTTACTGTGTGTTAACCAGGTGTGCTAGCTTTGTGGAGTTACCACCTAGCACCCATCTCTGCGCAGACATGAAATAAACAAATATCTCGGCTCTGTGTGTTAATCGGCTTTTTTGCACACCGGGTGAAAGAATCCTGATTTTTGGGACAACATTAAGACTGTCTATTCCAATCCCCCTGCTCGGGTCATCTGGAAGAGGCTGCCCAGGCCCATGTCCAGCTGGGTTCTGAATGTCTCCAAGGATAGAGACTTCACAATCTCCTGGGCAATTTATTCCAGTATTAACTACCTTTAAAATTCAGAGTGACCCAGCTCAAACAATTTGCTGGCAGCTATGCCTAGCATGCCCTTTTTCTTAAGGATAAGAAATGTCACCTTTGCGTGCTCACTCCTGCTCTTTGAGGACTCTGCTTTCTGTAATTCAAATTTGTCCCAGGCTTTTCTACTACTGCACTGAGACTGAATTTCTAGAAAACAAACCCAGTATGCTACACCAGGTCACTGCACACTTCTGATGCCATTGTATTATTTTTACTGTTTTTTAAAAAAATCTTTAAATAAAGAAATTGAGGTTGTTCTTTTCTTCCACAGAAAGGTTTCTGTGAAGTTGTCCTCAGTGACTACCATTAGTAGTGATCTTGAATAGTTTAAGCTAAGCGAGAGCCATTCTGTGCCTATGAGTAGTTTAAATTGTGTCCAATGCTGCATCGCAGTGCATTTATTCACACTGATTTGCACCACCCAATTGCCTGGTTTTAAGGGAAGGGGAAAAAAAACCAAAATCACATGCAGTAATATTGAAGATACTGCTTCTAACTGAAATGCATTAATTAGGTGTCTTCAGCTAAATGCCCTTTCTTCCATTTCAACAAAATAGTTCTCGATGGTACTGGGAAACCACAAGGCAAACAGTATCAGGCAGTTGGACATCAGAAAGTATCTACCATAAAAAGCACGCGAAGTATGTCACACCACTGGAATGTGTGCAGGTAACGAAATTCAACTGCAGACACAGTCATAAAATACACTGGACTAGGGAAGAACAGATAAACTGGTCATCCTAACCTCCTTTGCAACAGACAAGTAATTTCCAGAATTGTATCTTCCACTTTACCTTGAAGCTGCCTCCATATTTCCCTCTATTCCCTTGCTATCTTCTTGGATTCCAACTATCTCCCTCTGCCATTTCCTAATAAATCCAAGAACCTCTCTCTCCTCTCAGGAAGGGGCGAAGCCTTCTCCAACGAAAAAAAACCCCAAGCTTAACAGTAATTGCTTCCATTCAAGGAAGGGCCCAACAGCTCTGTTCTGGTAGCACAACTCAGCTTTTGCAGTGCACCACAACACTACTCGCTTGAAGAGACTGTATTAAATCTGTAACAGTACAGAACAGTGTAGGGAAAATACTGCTGTGGACTCAAATGAATGTGGATGTTAGAATGTTCTGAGCCTAATCTCAGTTTGTTTGCTAGTTTAGGGACAGACAGAGCTTCATGTCGAAAACAAAACTTTCTTGCTCGGTACAAGACAATCCAGGGCAGACAGAGCTGAGGTAGGATACACACCAGCAGAAGTGATAAGGAGGAATGAACCTTTTTACTCACCAACTCAATCCTATTTCTCTAGTATAAAAATCACCTAGACTGCCATGTTAATTCTTCACAGCATCAATGAGATTCTCTACTCTGGAAGGATGCCCCTCTTTACAGCATTCAAAAGCAGGCTAGAGCCAGCTTCTGGCTCTGCTGGTGCAACCATGCTTTTCTTGAAATGAGCACAGGTTCTAGGTCTTTCGGATTCTGTTGTAACTACTCCAACCCACTCTCCATCCCCATATCTCTGGTAATAAGGGGACAGAGGTTTGTCATGAGAAATGGTTTGTCATCTCTCCCTGCTCCTGTTCATGCCTAAATACAACATGAGGAAACATGCCTTCAGCCGTCAAACCATGCTCCTTTCCCATAGGTTTGCTTTTTCTCCAAAATCAAAAGCAGCTAACAACAATAAATTAAAATTAATCCACTTTCTGGATTTGCCAGTGCATTCTGACTCCTCTTTTTCCTGTCTTTTAGGCTAGAAAAACTCTTTGAACTGGTACTGTCTTGTATAGCTTTACAGTCATGACACCACTGGTGCCTTAAGGCCCTTCAGTACCTTCGTGTCACAAATACATGCAGCGTAGATTTGAAGCAAAGCCTCAGGTTCTTTTGAGGCACCTTCTGGACAACAAGGTCTTGTAACTTACACAAGAATCACGTAAGAGCAATTATAAATCTTGTCATTGACGTTATTTAAAATGAGGTCTCTTCAAAGATGACAGCAGCAAATTCTGATTAAAGCAAGTTTCAAGACAATCTACAAATTCCTAGAAGCAATTAATTATATACCTCTATGGCAATTTCACCATTGAATATATACTGAAATTGTTTCATATTAAAATATGAAGAAAAGACATGCAGCAATCTATGCAGAAGACTATTTTCAAGACAATGTGAAAAAAACAGCCTACAGTGAGTAGAAATTGGTGTGACCTTTGCTATTTTAAGTTTCCAGGATACTACTTTTCCAGCATACTTCTGCTATGCTTGTGTTAGCTGCTACCACATTCCACCCAAGAAGTGGCTGAACTTTGGGGTTAGCAAGATGATTCCTTATGCACTTGCTTTGTACATTGCTTTGGTTTTCTCTGCAGTACGAGTTCAAGAAGTACAAGTAATTCTATGCTACACAGAACAGGCAACACACTCTGTGCAGGTCTGCAATGCAGTAGTTAGTGGGGACTCATTCTGCTTCTGTAACATAATCATGAGGCACTGCACTGCAGCAGAAATCAGCTCTTAAGCGATTTCTTCAGGAAGTCAGCTACATCGTGTACATCACTTTCCCTCTTCTTTTATTTCCATGGTATATGAAAAGAACAGAACACTGTAGGTAAAAATTGAATGATACCCTCAACCTTAACTGCAAGATATTTACTGGTGGCTCAGGCTTCCCCTCCCTTTTTTAAAGCAAGGTTTCTAAACAGCTTGTGTAATTGGTTTCACTGATGGCTAGTTTCATGGCAACATCAGTTTAAGCCTCTCTGCAAAGCACCACCATAGAAATTCCACCCTTGCCCCCAGGACAGGCATTGCAGAAAAGGTCTAATTCTCTCCAGGGCAATCTACTACTTTGCACTATAAAATGAAATGGCAGCTTCCTCCTAACCATAAAACTACGAACAATCAATCTACACCAACCACTCTGTCATGAATTCCTTAATGTCACCACATGTTTTTTCATATCCTTGCAAGCACCAAATAACTAAGCATTACCTGCAAGAAAAGCACCAAAGAAACTGGAAAAAACAGGCCCTTCCAACTGTCCGTTTGCAGATATCAAGAGGAGTGTTTTGGTACATGTGAGCAAGAATTAATAATGCAAGTTAGGTTTGTCTCTTCCAGGAAAAGAGGAGCTGTGTGCCTTGGCAAACATTTCTGTTCTGGTTACCGGCAGCTTATTCTCCAAGTCAAGGTAGGGGCCACAGTCAAGTGTGTAGGCAAGTAGTATGGCATAGAGCGCACTGCCTCCTGAAGACAACCCACGTTATTCCAAGGTTCTTGCCTCTGCTAAGTATCTTTAGCAAAACTTCCCATTACAGTTACACAAGTATGGCACAGAGCAGAAATTCCTGGGAATTTATATACTTCAGCTAAGCCTTGAGCCCAAGAACCTCCTGGAAATCTTCAGCTGGCCGACAGCTTTTTCTATCCTATAGCAACATATCTGCTCTTCTTCTGTGTACAGACAGGTTGACCTGGCATTTCCCCATAGCCGTGTCTGTTCTGTATGACTTGCTGCTTCTTTTCACATACCCAGAAGCAAGGATCACTTATTTCTAATTTGTTGCAAGCAATGGAATCATAAACAAGTCCTAGAAAGTAAAACCTAGAGAATATTACCTAAAGTATGGATAAGTAACGGCTTACCTGTGGAAAATCATTGAACAGTGCGTTCCAAAGAATAGCTTACAAATAAAGAAAATGGTTCATTTTCATGAATATTTTTCTCATTTTGTTTTAAAACTAGAGCGACTCTACAGCTATGCATTTTTTTTAAACCTGCATGTTGCAGGTTGTTTATGACCAAGTAGAAATCTGACTTTCCAATGCTTTTTACAGCATGGAGGGGAGAAAAATACCCCCGATAAGGTTGTTACGAGAAAGAGGCCTTTTAAAAAAACAGCCACGCATATTTCCTAGACTATTAACATTCAGGGAGAAGGGAGGATGAATGCATCCTAGGAGATCTTCCAGAGTGTGCATCATGCTGTTAGGGTCCAGACTTAGGTGCACATCAGTTCCAGTATGTAAAAGGGTTTGCACTAGCTGAGATCAAAGGTCTGAGTTGCCTGTCTCCAACAATGTTCAAAAGCAGATGCATAAGTAAGCACACAAGCACAGAACAGAACAGTGTTCCCAGTTATCCTCCCATCTGCCAGCAATTTGTGAATCAGAAACTTGCTGAGCCAAAGGTCAGTCTTGTGTTTAGATGCACTTGTTGACGTGTGGGTGTTTGTTTTGTGTTTGGAGTTTTTTCTTAAGATCCTTTAAATATGTGTCTTTGCAGACTATCCAAGCAAGAATCTCAAAGCACCTTCACAGATGACATAACTCCCAGAACCACAGTTCCAGCTTCTCTGTTAATGACACTGTGACGCTTTGCTCTTGAAGCATGATAAGGAAAGCAAGTTTTGGAAAAACAGAAATCTTACCCACTTTGGACATTCAATGGCTCTGCAAAAATCCTAACAAGTTTTACCTCCCAAAACTCTTTCCTACTACCCTTATACGCCCTCCAAATCCAAAGAATTAGATCACATCTATTCTGAAGTCACAAGAGGCGATATTAAGTCAGGAACAGACTGGAAGCTTTACCAAGTCACCATTTAATCACACCACTCAACTACTGCTTGTCAGTGCTGTAAAACTGCTGAGACTTGAACTGCTTCACATGACTCACTGCAACAAGTGAGCATCACAAAAGCAGCTACAAGTCTCAAAGTTTGACAAGAAGGAGAAAGAAACAACACTGAAGGAGCAGCAGGACCAGGTGCACCCAGTGGTTGCTTGCTTTATGGTTCTGCTTTCTAGTTGTTAGGAACTATGATGGAACTCTAAACGCAGAGGACTTTTTCTTGTTGGAACATAACCAAAATACATTGGAAACACTACCTAGAAAACATCTCCAGGTCAGCTGCCAGCATCCACAGCTGAGCCTTTCTTATGAAGGGCTAGCAATCAAAACTTGTAACAGCAGTAGGAAGAAAGATTTAGTGGGGATTAAATGAAAGCAGCCAAAACCAAAGTAAAAGCAATGAGAACACAGTTCATTACCCTGCTGATGACAAAGCAATAGCAACTGCAAGGTGTTTGCCAGCTGCAGGAGCAGCTAGCAGTATACTGATGGCACAGACGTTTGAGGAATTTGGGATATAGTAGAATGGTGTCATGGCGATAAATCTCAATTCTTCACCTTCCCTTTGAGAGTACAGGAGCATATTGCCACTGCTGGCACTTGTATTCAACAAAAAAAACAACTACCTGCTCACTCTCACCACCACAGATGCTGGAAGCTGCAGCAGAATGACCGCTGGTATGGGGAGGGAAAAGGAGGGAAAGCAGCCGGGGCTGAGAGATCAACAAAAGAATAACCAGATCATCTCTCCAACCACCTGCAACTAGAGGATTAGAGGTAAAAGAAACAGACACAGACTACCAAGCATCCCAAACCACCGCTGTTACCACATAATGTGTGGAATAAAAGCGGCAAGGATAAAATATTGGTAAGCACATCAGCTGCAAAAATTGGGCAGCACTATAGTAATAGTTTCTGCTTGCTGTTTTCTCTCCGAAAGTACTCACATTTCTCAGGAATTCAGAAATAGAAAAGCCTGGTGGCTTTTTTTTCCTTTTCTGGGGGTCTTTTGCACTACCCCTTGTGCTATCAAGCTTAGCCTATTAGATAAGAGGAATTTGGCAAGGATGGAGTTTGTACAATCTCATCTAGGCTCCCTTTCCCACAGAAGGTTGGACCAGATGATCTCTCGAGGTCCTTTCCAGCCTGGGCTATTCTATGATATCACGTTACTTGGCATGGAACAGAGATGCACGTGAGATGACTTATATTCCATGATAATTTGACCAAAATTTTCTATTCTTAATTCTATTCTAAATGTTATTTAACAGAGTTGTTTCCACACTCAGAGTAAAGCTGTAGTTAATCACACTTCAATACCAGCACTCACTTTAACTCCTGCTGACACTAGCAAAGATTTTGTTGATGTCCAAAGCAAAATGACAAAAAAAACATTTATTAGTAATTTTAGTGAATGGTTATTAACAAATGAATTGAGTAATGTGCTGTGGATTTACAGACAGCAGACTTTAGTATGGCCAAGTTCTAGCTCCTTTAACATCTACATCAGTGGTATGATATAAAGTTTATATCTACAGGAATTCCTTTGCTTGTAGAGCAGAACCTGGAATCATTAGGTGATTTTTAATTCCTGTTACTCTAGAAACCACTCCAAGAAATATACTGAGATTATAGAACACCTGAAGCCTACAACACACAAGTCAGAAAGGGCACATGCTACAGCTGGTTTCAAGTAGCAGCTTACAAACAAGCCAGAACAGTGAATCACACTACTCCACATACACTTCATTACAGCCTCCAAAATGATGATTCCAGCTACCATGCACAGAAAAATCAACTGAGCCAAGGGGATCAGATTAAGAAGCCCCCACCCATCTCTTGTCAGAGCCTGCTGGCTAGATGCCAAATGGTACTGATTACTGTAGCCAATTAGAATTCTGCTGCAGCTCTTTATTCTTATCAGTGATCTCACCTACCTAAACATCAAGTCAAACAGCTTTATCTTTAAAGTCTCTGAGATCAAGTATTCTATCATTTGTGACTACAGTGAGAGTGCCAGGGCTCTGCAGACTAGAAGTAGATATGTAAATTCCAGGAATTTGCCTTATTCCCAACATGGAACATGTTGCAAGAAACATGATTCATGGCTGGCTGACACCAAAGGGCTCTTCCACTGAATCAAAAAGGGTTTTTTGCATCTAGTATAGATTTAATCTTCTTTTTGGGATGATAGACTATCAGAAGACAAATGGTTACCTGCTCTCTTCACAGTCTGAGAGGAAATACATGCAGTGCTCAAAGTATAGGTCTTGTCAGTGATTAACATCATTCAAGAGGACTCAAAAAGGATAACTCATTTAACCTCTCATATAAAGAGAGACAGGTTTGGTCCTGCCTCTCGTAGAAGTGTTGGAACCAAGGACTTCATTAAGTATTTGGATCATCAGAAAGAGGAGCAGTAGGAAAGGATAGTTTCTTTTTGATTACCTAGCAATCTCTGAGACGCTAATTTTACATTTCGATTGGATGAATCAAGCAGAAACACTAGCCTCTTATCTGGCCTGAACTGACAGAAGAGCAGACTAGTCCCGGGGAGGATGACCAAGAGGATGGAGAAGAATGGAAACCTTGCTTTTTGCAACGTTTGGAACTGGAAGCTAATCTGAAGACAACTCTGAATATGTGAAAACATGAATATGTGCAAGAGCTCTTCCTAATGCAACACCCCAGGCTGCATGACTGTCACTGTTCTTTACGTGTTTTGGAAGCTACTAGATTGGGCCCATCAACTACAGGGAAAGAATCACTGATTAGGAAGTTATCCTATCAAGTGTTTAAGAAAATAATTGCCATTCATTTATATTCTGAAGTGTTCCTTGGATTAAAATACATATAAGCCCATCTCCTATTGTGTACATGATGAAATTGATTTGGCAGCTTGCAGCATTCAAGCTCCTTTGACTTCAAAGGGTGAAATAATGACCGTATTAAAATGTCTTCAATGGGGTGGTTTAACTAGATAAGCTTCATTTAGTAACAGAGGTGATCTAACTACAGCTTTATAGAACGTTACCATTATTTCCGTGACAACCTGTGTTTCTTTACTGAGGTCAGATCTGCAGCTTAAATTACTAGCTGCAGCTCTGAAAAGGTCACTGGGCAATGTCAACATACTGTGGCTGAGGATCAGAGCCCCAGTTAACAGAAACTGAGTTTTCAAGCCTGCTGAGGCTGTGCTAATAACTTCCACACTGCTAAACAGCAGTATCTCATAATCCCTGCAATGGTTTCTTTTAGAAAGAGCAGGAGGAGTGAAGATGGTAAGATTATAAGCTGGCTTCCTCAAAGGATACCATGGAAATCACATTTTTGCTTGCCAATTACGCCACTGCATTTAACTTTCAGATAGTGCAAAAGACCCAAGGAGTGCAAAACAAAAGGACATTCCCAGAAGGGAATGAGAACAGCAGCAGTTACAAATAGCAGCTCTCAGAATTGATGACAGGAAAAGATGAAGGAGACAAATGCAGAGAGGGAAGTGTTGAGTATATTCTTTCAGCTTTGAAGGATGGCTGTTAGGGCTTCATGAAGTAACTTCCTATGATACTGGTGAGTTGTCACAGCAATACAGGTAGCAGTAACTTCTGTCCGACTGTGTCCATCAACAATGCAAGCATACTGTCAGAGTAACGCAGTACAAACAAGCAGGAAGAGTTTCCTGTTGCGGTGCGGGAGGGTGAGAAGAGAGTTCGTCTCATGCTGGGTTAACCACAGGATGAATAACTGGGACTGCAGGGACATAGACCTTACTCAGGAAGCGTACTATAGTCTCCATTTCAAGCATACAGAAGAGAGACACATTTGCATTCACTGATGTGAAACTCTCAGCATATTCACCATCCCAGTCAGGTACAGCCAATTCCTTCCTCAGGTGTTACAAAAGTAATCTGCAGTTAACCACTTCCTGTGGCTAACTTTGCTCCTCATCTTCAGGCTTTCCCACTAATGCACCTCAAAGTGCTTCAGCAAACCACTGTGCATTTTAGAATGACTCCTCCTTCCTAAACAAGATTTGCTAGTCTGGGAAAACTGACACTGGGGGAGGCTCCCAAGGCTTCTAGTCCTGAACACTTTAATTGTAAGGCCACAGTTCTTCCCATTAAAGTTATTCATCCCAGTGTATCACCAGGCAGATTCTGCACCAGCTCCCAGTAGCTTGTTTTAAAAATTCTGCACTTCTAGACTAGTAACTCTAAGGGATCAGCAGACTGTATCTTACTAACAGCATCAGACAACACTGAAAGTTGTCAGCACAGTCTGAAGAGCAGACTGTTATGCTATCACACCAGCACTGCAAAGGTCCTTCCAAACACACACATGACTTGAAAAATACATGAGAAGCACAGTTAGCAGATATTAGAGATAGTAGTAGATACTTGGGTCAAACTATTTAGTCAAACAGAAGTGAAAAGGAAATCTCATCCTTAATTTTTCACATCATACAGTACAAGGCACAGAGAGACAAACGCATTTCATGGTTCAGGGGCAAAGTCCTGCCCACACCATTACTCACTTTGTATTGGGAGACTTCCACTCATCTCTCACTGGCTGATCAAGCAGGGACATCATGGAATAATTATCCAACATGAGACCATCAGGGTCATCTGTCTGACCTGGGAGTTTCCCAAGAGGAAAGTTTTTCCATCGTACTTCATCTAGGTAAAAACAGTGCATAAACAAGAAGTCTGAGCTCCCCAGAGAGATTTTCAAAAAACGAGATCCCCCCCAAGTCCACAAATACTGTCTCATGCAACTCAGCCATTCAGCAAAAATGAACAATCTCATGTACTCAGCAAAAGCAAGTCTCAACTATAGTTCTAACTAATTTTATTTCTAACCTTACTATCTCTTCCAAAGAAAGTCACTGTAGTATGTGAGACAACAGGGACACATCTGGAGTCATGTAATATCATGCAGTTTACACAGTGCAGCTCGTCCAAACGACTGTGAGACAATGTCCATTAAAAGAAACCCCACAGTATTCTAGAGCAACCCTTCATATTTACCTTCCTCTTTTAAGCATACTTTTGTTTGAAACATACAGATTGACTTACATATGTTAATTTCAAAAAATTACTCTGCATACTTCTGCAAATGGAAAGAGCCATCTGTACACATATGAAGATACAAACCAGCACTTTTGCATCCAGTAGCTCATTCCTCCATTAGCAGCTGCACAGGAACAGTGCAACAGTGACTAAAGAAGAACTGAAGCCACAAAAGTAGAAGAGTATAAGGCTGGGGAAGCCTAATTAACCAATAAAGCAATGCTGGACAGACAGGTGGGCTGGGATGAGATGGCAAAGAAAATACGGATGTTTCTTGGACTTCTGTTTGTCAGAATATGTCATATTCTTTTTCACAGCTGGCATATATGCTGCCCCATCAATTGGACACATTGAAATTTTAAACAGTTTGGAAAAGCCTAATAAAAAATTTAACGAGGCAGTTAACAACATGCTCCCGGAAAAAGCACTCACAGTATTTTAAGAATTTAAGAGAGATGACTCCTGCACATAAACAGAAGACTGGAAAAAAACGAGTTTTCAGCGATTTGGCATTTAGGTGATTTTGTAGCACACTTCAATTCTGGCCAGGCCCAGAGGGCTGAGATGCCTTTGCATTTCAATTAACATTTGCCAGTGACGAAGACTAAGTCTTACAAAGTCATTTTTTACCTGCAGTGATTTGCCAGGCAGACCCTTGCAGTGCTGCCCTTTTCTCAGCAATAGCCACCATGTTACCAGAATGAGCAAGTCCTTCCAAAGGATTTGTTTCAGTTATCATCTCTTCTTCCTCCTCCACCTCCTCTACACCATCATCTCTCTCCAGCACATCTTCTTGTTTCTCTATGGTCTGCCCTTGATTTTTAACCTGATTTTCTTGCCTGGCCCTCCACTGTAAGCTCTCTATAGTGTAAATTGGCTGTTCACTGCAGTCTGAAGAGAGGCCTGGACTGGACAAAGGGCCACCTCCTTCCGTGTAAACGGAAGCAAGATAGAGAAGGTTTTTCCGCGAAGAACGTGGCAAGCGAGGTCTCATGATTGTGAGGATCCTAGAAAGGAAAAGGGCAATGTAAAAGTCTTAAAAGCAAAAAAGATTCCAGAGGTTTATCAAGCTGAGCAGCCTTTTAAGTGTGAGTTTCCTCCAAGACAGCTCGCTCATGTATCTCCTCTAACATGCAAATCTGATTATTCCCTGGTAGGTGGATAGTGGAATACTCCCTCTTTGTGATTAAAATTAAGGACTTTGGATACTTCTAACTGAATTCCTGCTTTGCTGTTTTCATGTGAAAAAGTTACCACCTGTGCTAAATTCGTATCACCTGTATAAGCAGTCAGATCTCTGCTACCAAGTCACTTTTCTTCAGACCAGGTTGCTGCTTTAACACCTCCCCAGACAATCTTCACTTTCATTTTGAAGGTGCAATCCTTTTAAATTCTCCTCCTTCTTTTCTTTGTAGAATCAATGGGGAGATGAGCAGCAACAAGCATAGCTTTATATGCACCTGCTACAGTTTTTACTAGATGCAAAGGAAGGGAAGGGAACGCAGCTATAACTCAGCGTATCACAAGGGAGCTTGCCAAAGCTGTTACAGAGCACTGTTTGCTGTCCCTTTTCTAGCTCACAGGATCAAACTTACAGCTGAAGAAGGTGTGGGGTTGCCCAGCAGGGAGCTTCCAAGCAATTATCAGTCAGTCTTATCCACTGCAAAGGAACTTTATGGAGGAACAGCTCCTTCACGGACACCTGTTTATTACAGTGTTGTCTTTTCTTCCCTTCAAAGAAGATAATGAAAACAACAAGGTGCTTAAAACTCATTAAAAATATGCCCTTCATCCCTTTGCGTTTTTACTGGAACAGCCATCCTCAAATAAGCTGGCATTCCAATCCAAGTCCAAGACCAGATGTACTGGCCAAACACATCAAGGTTGTTACAAGAGACTTGCCAATGCACTGACAGCTAGGTTAGCTCCACAAGACGTGACCACAGTGAGGTGCAGATGTTCCCAAGCTGGTTCTGTGCATGCCATCCCAGACAGGAAAGCCACAAGATGTGTTTGTACAGTATGGTCCCAAATAAATGCAGTATACTCCTTCTGGGACCTGAGATCATTCCAGACAGCACTGCAATGAGGAGACTTAACAGCTGGGAACTATTACCATTCAGGGATCTTGGTACATAATAGATAAGCTCAGCGCTGACAGAAAGCATCAAACATTAACCCATGACCGCCACAGATACTGGCAAAACGTTGGTGCAGACTGAGCCAGACCAGGAGAGGCAGCAAAATTAACCACCTGGAGACCTCCTCAGGGATACACTATATCGCAGTATAAAATTCCTGTTAACAGAATTCCTGTGACATGCTTCAAATAATTAAAGCTCTTCTGAGCCCCTGTTTCTGGAGTGAAACATACAGTTTGCCAATTTAAAATAGTTCTAAGGAGTTAGGAACAGAAAACAAAATATTACTTATTACTTTTGTGTAAGTTCAGAAGGCATGAAAATCCTGTGATAGGATTAAAAAAGGACAGCAAGACTATGTAAGTATCTTGTAAAGACAGGCTTCTGTTAAGAGAGGAAAGAACTGGGAACAGGGAACTCAACAGGTTGCATATAACATCTTTATTTGTTATCTGCTACTGTTATTTCCTACAAGTACTAATATCTGGAAAAAATAGCACTTAAGGGCCTGATCTTTCAGGGGAGAGATTGGCTTTTCTTATCTTGAGGAGGCTGCAGCAAAGTCACCCATAACAATTTCAATTTTTTGCTAAGAAATGCATGACATATATAAGCTGCAGGTTGAAAAGTGTAAGAAATGCAATAAAAGCTCTATGTTCACATGACAAAATGTAATAATTAGGTTATTGCACTTTCCATCTAAAGGTCACACCACTCTCCCAGTTTTCATAATAGTACAGAAGAGACTCTTACATTTTTTTTTTACACACAGAAATTCCAGACATACTCACCAGCGTTTACTTTGGCAATGCCAGTCAGCAACTCAGAAATCCAGTTGATCAAGAACTGAGGCCGGAGTTCTGAAGAGTCAGAACATTCCTTCAACTCCATAAACATTTTCTCTATTAGGATCTGTGTAAAACTTCGGGAAAGGAGGCCTGTCAGCAAAGGCTGCCAAAAGCAGTAAAACGTCTGAGGAATTTTGAACTGCCATACCTCTTTATTCGCTGCAATAAGAACAAGAAAAAAGAGAAGCTAAAAATCACTGTTTTGTAATTTTTGGTGAACCACTTGTTCCAAACTAAAGCAGTTTGTTCTGAGATCACTGGTTCCAGGGTATTTCCTGCGATCCTCACTGAACCTGGAACTATTATTTTCTTATGCTAGGGAAGTAAAATAAGCAGCAAATCGATAATTAACACAACAGCTCAATGAAAATAAAAAATAAATGCCTGATCTAATCACATGGTAAACCACAGGAAAAATCTACCTGTTTTGCTAATCCCTTTCCAGTTTCAGTTTATTTCACACATAATGAAGAGCTACTCTGTCTAAAAATATACTGCAAAGAGAAGGCACATTGAGCAAAGCAACACAGAATCAAAAAGCTCCTAAATTTTTACTACTGTAATATAGTCACAGAAATTTGAGGATCTTTCTTGGAACATTCTTTGGCTGGTGTTTCCAAGAGGTCCCAGGGAAATAGACAAATTATTAATTTTCATTGCCTCTAGGTACCTAATCCTCTTGCAGAAAATCCATGCAACTCCACACATATGGGCAGCAGCATGGAACCAAGACGCAACTGGTGAATGAGGCTCCAAAATACCCATTTAGATTTGCTTCAAATCTTCAGTGTAGAAAAGAAACTACTGGGAGTTCATGAAATCAGTTAACTATTGCAGATAAGGGCAGAGATGCAAGCTTCGAAAGACGTTTTGGCCAGGCAGCGTTCAGTGCTGAAGAGCTATCCTTCCATGGTAAGAGATTTATCCAAAAGCAATAGCTAAGCATGGCCGTAAAGGGGTCTGGACAACAGGTCAAAAGATGTTTAAGGACCCAGATATATGAAAAATATGCAGAGAATTACAGATTTTAATATAATGGAAAAAAAAAAAAAAGAACAGACTTGGACATAACACTAGCTATGGACTTTTTACTTATGTGGTGCCCAAAACACTAACCTTCATACTTGATATTTAGCATCTTCAGACAATCCATCTTTGGGATGAGAAAGCCATCACTGAGAAGAGCTTCAGCCACTGTCTCCCTAGAGCAATCAGAGAGTCTTATTAATGCCACTTACTCCTTTACATATCAAAACACTACTTGCACCAGTTCTGAAACAAGTTTGAGAGCCAAATACCTGGAACTATGAGGAGGTGATGTAGCTTGTTGTAAGGCACTAAAATCGTATGCCAGTTTTGGGCTGGATATATCCCACTAGACTTGGAGGGAACGTGCAGTTGTGCAAACTGGAACAGAACCAGAACCTTGAAGGAAACATTTCTGCTCGAGTTGCAGAGGCAAATATCTTGGTATTTCAAAAGCACAGGAACATTTATCATACTGAAATACCTATAGTTTGCAGTATGATCCAAGTCTTCTGTCAGCAGGCCAGCCAAAATTTGAGGACCTCTGACCCCCAGAGCTAGGTTAAATTTCAGGGGAAAAGCCAACCTTTTTGACTCGCTGGCAAGGCACACCTTAAGGTGCAGTTCACGCAGCTGTTCAGCAGATAAGTTACAGTAGGGTCACAACTGCTCTTCCCTACAGCACCTACAGCTCTTTTTTGGATGTCTCCTGCCCTTATAGCTATCCTGAGAACTTCAGTTAGTCTGAAAGCACAGAATGGTCCAGCTCAAGGACCACTTCATCTCCTATTAGGCTGGCTTAAAGCAAGTGGAAGACTGAGGGGACCCACACAGGTAGGCTGAACTGACACTTGAAAGTAAAATCCAGCAAAAGGGACAGAAGCAAAATTCCCACAACTACCCCAATATCCAGCCATAGGATTCTCTTGAGTTCTTCTGTTCACGCTTCTATCCATGAGCTTCTCTATCCGTGCAAAGATACAGCACTAAAACAAACACTTCTCAGAATAAAAATCAAGGTGGCCATTTTCAAACACTGAATAAATTCCACAGAAACAACTGCTTTTGCTATCAGACTCATCGGATTTGGAATGGTAGTACCCATGTCAAACACGGCATATTTTGGTATAGAATGGATGAGAAAGTTTGTCTTCTCCAATAGGGGTGAATTCCAAATCTAAACATCAAGGCGTGACTTAGATCCAATACAGGATTTTTATAAATACAAACAGCCGCTGAAGATCTCAGAGTGCAGAAACAACACACACAAACACTAGACCACTCTGTCATAAGTAGATGATGTGGTGGGAGATCAGAAGGCAAGTGGTAGAATGTAATTTGTTTCTAAAAACAAAATCCAGTTTCAATCCTTCTCTTCTCTGGAAACTGTTCCAGCATAATTACCATTATTCCTACATGCAATGACTGATTATCACCAACTATTAAGGACATCTCTATGCAGATGGCAGCTTCAGTAGAGAACCACTTAAGCAGAAGAACATCTGACTAAGAAAGGTCCACTGGGTCAGTTCTCTGAAGCAGACAGCAGAGGATCCTTTGTAGTTAGCTCATTTTGCTTTAGGTCTAAAGGAATCTTCTGCCCTCCGCACAATCCAAATTACAGGGTATGTCAATAGGGGAAATGAAAGGCTTTACTCAGAATTACAGAGGCATTCTAAATTAAAAAAGCACTTTCATAGGTCGCTTGACATATTCAAGAGAACTCATAAACTCTGTTATCCCTGAGTCCATAACCCAAGTTTCCAAACCTAATGAAGTCACAACCTTGTCAATGCATTCCACGCCAGCCTTCCTCCCTCCCATGTGGTCAATTTTCCGTGAGTGAATAATCAAAAAAAAATTCTCTCTTAAATGAAAGCAAGCAGCTGAGTCCTTAAATTAAGCTTCTTCAGAAATACATAGAAGACTGCAGGAACAACCCTGTCTTCAGCTGAGAAGGAAAGTACCATTAGTCAGTCCTTCAGAAAACTGGATTCTCATAGAGGCCACTGGGGAAGCACTAGCCCAGCTGCATTTGTGATACATAACAGACTCCCTGTGACTGAAAAAGTAAACAGTTGCAGCATTTCAGGACAGATAACGAAGCAAAGCAGAAGCAATTACCACAATGGTATTCAAAAACAACTTCTAGGAACCTCTGTGTTCATTTATATAAACATACATGCACAAACATTTGTTTAAAGCTTGTGTAGTTTCTTTGTTTTCTAAGTAAAAAAGTGACTTGATTATAAGTACTTGGACACTCATTGCTGCTTTGGTAGCGTAATACTATTCATCTTCTCAAAGAAATGTCATGGTGGAGAATGGACTGGTAGCAAGGGCTACAGAACGTAGAGCTTTTATTGAGTTTCTGAAGAAGCAAGAGAACCTGTGACCATTCACACAAGAACATTTAATGGAGAATTCCCTCTAAAGAAAGATAAATCTCCACTTAAAGAGAAACCCCATGCCATATCACTGTCTTTATGTTGCTATATGCAGACCAATGGAAACCAGAGTGCGATAGGGTCTCATTTTCAATACAGTTAACATGCTATTATTAATAAACAGAAGTAGAAGGTACATCTATGAATCCCTTCTGGGAACTGTTTTTAATAATTTTGGGCCCTCAAAGAAAACGTGTAGGTGGTTCTAAAAAGCTGGATATAGGTACAGCCTTGCATTAACTATAAATACAACAGCTTGTGTTCTTTAAAAATTGCATCTGGATGCTGGAATAAAAATAGCATGAGATGAAGTAGGCGCTCAAGGATGAAATATGGGAGTGAGTGCCAAATCCTAGAGTTTGCTCTACCATTCTGAGGCTTCCAACCCACCTCTGTCTCCCCCTCCACAAGAAGAATGTACTTGTGATTTGCATGACTGTTCATCATGCTCAGCCAGCTCAACTTGGTTCTTACTGGGATTTAGCATTTGTCCATAAGGACACTTGTTTTATGTAAGCTAGTGTAGCATTTGTTCAGATGCAATGTGGCCTTTGTCCTGTTATTACTCTGAAATGAGCAACACAGTTGAAGTCTTCCAATAGAGGAAAGCTTCAGTAGAAAATGCAGATTAATTGAAAAATCATTTTCTCTCTGAAGCAAAACTGTATTATTCAAGCAACTTTCTAATGTTAAACAACATAAAGACCTGGAATAGGATTCCTTATTAAGCCACTTGCATGTTGCAAAACAAATAACTGTATGATATCAAGATTCTCCCTTAAGATTCTCCCAGACAGGAGAACAGGGCAAGTTGGGTTCTGAGACCTGGCTGCATGAAGCAAACTCCAAAACTTCCTGAATAAGTCATCATGGTTCCGTCAGCAGGCTGCCAAGAAGATGGCAAGAGACAAGTGGTTAGTGGGATTTTCTTTTCCCCTCCCTCCTAGCTCAACTTTGACACACAGTCAGGTGTTCTTAAAAGTGTAGTGAAGGTAGCAATCTCACTGCAGTGCTAGTTCCAGCCTTTGCTATAATATATACATGTTCTTGCTGTGGGGAAAAAAAAAAAAAAAAAAAAGGAAAAAAATCCCAACAGCGGTATGCTTGTAGGTTTGTTTGTTTGTTTTAAATAGCTGGTCTGCAGAAAGGACACTCCAGCAAGGTTCAAGATGTGAATTTTTATTATTTTTAAGTCTTAAATTGATCTTCAAGTAAATAATTTTCAGCCTGCAGGATTAAAATGGGGAAAGTAGGCATAAAGAAGGCTTAAATAAGGGGAAGCATGGCAGCATCTGGCCTACATTGCTTGAACCAAAAACAAAGATTGAGAATGGATAAAGTAGCTCTTTGGTACGACAACAGTCAGGGGAAAATGACTATACCTCAATACCCTGCTAAAATCTGGTTCCAATGACTGCTGCCTCACATTGAAACAACTGTGGAGCTGAGCCTGTACTGTCACTCTGGCGAAAATTCCCATTACATCACTATTATTTCAGGTACTTCAAAGAGAGCGTTGCAGAAGTGCAACAAAACCCGTGCAGAGCTACCACGTGATGCATGACTGAATCTTGCCAAGGGGCCTGGAAACTAACACCAGCCCAAGCGGTACCCAGCACCACAGCCATGCTCAGCACTTGGTTTCCAGTCGTGCTAGCTAGAATGAAGAAGGCAAAGGTTAAGCATCACCTATTCAGCTTTGAAGAAAGGTGTCAATCAAGTCCCTTGTCCCACTTCTCTCTTTATCTCCTGATAAAGGAATGAGAAACTCACCAGGAGAAATAATAAGCTGAGTGACCAGACTTCCACGTTCTCCTGTAACACATGCCCCCTCCCTACTTGGGCTCTGCCAGCTCCCAAGAATAAGCACATGTGTGAATATAGTCAAACCACTCTGCACAAACCAAGGAAAATGCTTCATTACAGCACCTGGCCTATCTGACATCTATTGTTGACAGGAGCAGAAAAATACAGAAAAGTACCAAAACTAGCAGTACGTAACCTGACACGCAGTTCCTGGGGCTTTCTGGAGCTAATACTGCTTAAAGAAGCAAAAGGAGTGGAGAGCGAGCCTGTAAAGTAAAAGGAATAAGGGTTGGAAACTCACTGCCAAAGCTGTTCTGATCCAGAAACATGTATGTTTCCTTTCCACAAGTTTGGCCCAAAGTCTGGAATTGTGGAACCAGTACTTACTGGAAATAATATACACACACACATATAAAAATAAA
Source organism: Gymnogyps californianus (assembly GCF_018139145.2). Classification (NCBI taxonomy): domain Eukaryota; kingdom Metazoa; phylum Chordata; class Aves; order Accipitriformes; family Cathartidae; genus Gymnogyps; species Gymnogyps californianus. The sequence continues at coordinate 160,424 of NC_059479.1, forward strand.
AACAGTCTTGCCAAAACGTCTCTCTGAACAGTGAACGCACAAGGCAGTTAAATGCAATTGCAAAATCTCTCTGCAGTAGCATCATTATTGAAGGGTTTGGCGCTCTGCTAGTTTTTCAAGCAGCAAGTTGTGAAACAGTCCCCCATCCTTGGCTGCTGTAAGTGGGGGATTTCCCCGCACATCAGAGCAGCTATTTTAATGAAGTTGCCTGATCATTAGGAGTCACTCAGGAAACTATGAAACAGCTAACAGAAACAAAACCCACAAGACAGAAAAAAAATACATTTTTATAGTCATAGAAACCAGCTTCCTCCTCTCTGTTTTGTCTTATTTGAAGCCCGTGCTTAAGGGAACCATCAAAAAAGTCTTATTCAATGTAGCACAATGCAGTGAAGACAAAGTTCTTATGAAAGCGTTACTTCCAGATTCGATTACTTAAGAAATGAGAGATACGCTAGAGATGCTATACCATCAGACTTTTCTGTTGGAACAAAGGATCCGGTGATGCTGTTTTTCACAGATTCTTGGCCCATCTTTGAAGTTTCTTTAGGCCACACCTAGCATCTGAGTTTCATACCCTTACCTAAGTTACTGGGCTGGAATTCCAAACAAAGCTCTCAGAAAACTGACAGTGAAAGCTGGAAATTAAACCAGGCTCCTGAGATGTGCCACCTAGTTCTAGGACCTTCCAAGATAGATGACAAACTTTTAAAACTGCTTTAATTTTGGAAGCAGCATCTCCTAAGCACACCAATTCATTGGTGCCCTGTAATCCATGCTATCAGATACACCTGAAGAAGGAAGGATGTAAAAACAGTTCTATCCTACTGCCACTTTACCTTCTAAAGAAATGACTGCAAAGCAGTGAAATTCCCAACACATTGTGCAGGAATTAAATGTTTCATTTATAATCTACAGCTATCCTAAAATATTTCCACAAGTAGATATTTTTGAAAGACAGGAAAAGTCTAACCCTTCCATTTGACTTACCAACATATAAGGACATAAGCCTACACATTGCAATAACAACACTGAAGCATCTTTTTTAACTCATCCACAGTAACAGCTTTTCAGAAGAAAAGATTCACGCACAGGCACTTTTGGACTAACTGAAGCTGTTTAACAGAACATGACAACTGCACAGATCCCTTCCAAGCTAGAGGTGGTGGTGGGGGCGGGATGGTTACTTTTCAAGTCTTCTCTACATCTGCCAGATCAGAGTTTCCTGTAGAAACAGTAATGCAAAAAAGGCTGCCACATTCTGGTGACAGCACCCTGTACGGAACAGCATTCCACTGAACCAGACTGAAGCAGCTTAAAGCCATACTTGAATTCAAGCCTGTTAAATTGTTTCAGAGGTGCCAGGCTGATCGCAGGAAAGCAAACTCTTGCTTACTTGCCCACTGGCCAGATACACCACAAGCAGGCCTACGCAGGCTCCCCCCACTATGCTGCTCTCAGAGTATTTGCTATTTGCTCAGGAACACCCTTCAGAAGCAAGGGGAAAAACGTAACCAAGCTTATCAGCAGAAAAGCTAGTTATGACAAGTTGTGATAACTGTTGATGCTGTACACAAGCATCACTTCGAGTCAGACTACTACCAGTATCCTGGAGTTGGGAAGTGCTCTGGAGACATTCAGTCCTCTGCAAAGCAGAAAACTGGCTACTGACATTAGGGGGTTTGGGGTTTTGTTTGTTTGTTTATTTAAAGTTACTACTTCCAAAGAGAGACTAGAGATTCCCCTTTTTACTGCACACTCCCAGGTCAGCAGCGGCTCCATATTAGGATCGTATGTTATAAAACTCATGGTGTGCCATAATCTTTTCACTAAACAGAACTCCAAAGAGGCTTCCCTTCCCCACATACCTGCCCTCCAGCCACTACACAGACAGGCACAGTAGCGAAGGTTTAATCGACAGCCCTCCCTCAGAATCCCATCCCACTCACTTGCTGCCCATTCTAACAGTTTAGGCACTGCTGAGACGGTGAATTCAGCCTAAAGACTTCTTCTGAGAATCACCCATGAAATATATAAAGATATAGCGTGATGTGCTTACGATAGAAACTCGAGATTATTTCAAGGGAAAAACGTTAGCATGGTTTGGCTGTGCTAGTAATAAAGAACAAGCATTGCAGAGCCCTGGGAACTGGCTGGGTATTCCAAGTGTTCGTATTCTCAAATATGCCATCAGATCCAACGGTTTCAAAAATGAAGCTGCCCCAACTCCTCTCTTCACCCCCCAGCACATGGTATTTCGGAGCTTGATGAAGACAACAACTTTGAAACTCTGGCCCCTCCAAGGCCACAAATACAGTTACTAGCATCTAAATTCTAAGTTTGAGTATTCTGGGGGAAGATTTAATTTGATAGATGAAGTAGATTCTTGATTCTTTTGGAAATCCACACAATCAGGGTTGAACGTACTTTGTGCAGCTGCACGGGACAAATAGAAAGAGCTGATGCAACAGGTGGTTCAAAGATGACGACAAAGAACTGCTAGAATGTGATTTAACACACTTTCATGGGATACCACAAGCATGTTTTACAGAGTCACTGCACAGCAAGCGAATCAAAAGCACAATGTTTTCCAAATTAAGTACTTGTTTTGATCATATACTTATAGGACAGTACTGTTATGAAAACTAAGTTTTGCACAGACATAAACTAATAGGAGAGCAAGCCAACAAGGCAGCATTAGAAAGACCTGATTATCTTAAGATCTTCACTACTTCAGTTTTCCTATATGGAAAGGGACTTCCTACGGTCTTTTATCTGTTACCAATGCATTACAACTCTTGCCTGAACGCAAAACTCATTCCACATAAGATGAAGTCTCTTGTTCTCACTCGAACCTTTCAAAATCCTTGTACTGTGGCAGCCTGTTTCCCCTCTACCATGTAGCTGATGCCAGGCTCAAATACCTATTTATATATAAAAGCAGCTGCACTTGGTCCATTCGTGTTCTGATAGAGGCTAACAGAGGCTGCTTAGGGAAAGAGTATCAGAATCACAGGTAGGTGCAATGGCTTGCTTCCACAAGTACCTTCCAACCGTCTAGCAACAGACAGTTTAAGTGATATAGAAGTCCCATGTTTAGTAAGTTATGCTTCTCATTACAGAATCTTCATGCCTTCTTGCTCATTACTCCATGCTCAGCAACCGATGGGCAATGCCACTAAGGTGCAAGTCTCTTCCTCAGGGTTTTCTTCTGGCACAAGATCTGATAACCTCTTAAACTAATCAGCAGCTTGTATGGCATATATATTTATATTCAAAACATCAGGAGTTATAGCTCGTATCTGTAATGTGATACCATCTCCCCTCTACAGAGTTACACTGATTACGTTTCTCAGAGTGGGACAAGATCTTCATGCAAATTTATATAGTAATAATAAAGTCTCAACACACTGGATCCTAGAGGCCCTGTAGTAATAGAAAGATAGGAAGTATAGAAGAGGCCAAGTATTGCCCTGCAATTTTGAAGAACTCTAAAGGTTACTGCGAAATCAAAGTCTACACAAGGTTGTTGGGAGAGCTTTTGAAGACACTGAAGATGCTGACATGCCTTGGGGCAAGCACAGCTAAGTCAGGAATAACACCTTGGAGACCATCTGGCACAGGAAACATTACTCATTAACACAGATTAGGAACTCAGTCCTCAAAGATGTTGAGGAAATCAACCAATTGCTTTCTCCATGATCAGCTGAACACCACAGTGCAGCAGGTCTACAGGCCCAGCTCTGCACTGTACCTTTCACCTCAGTTCCTTATCAGAGATGTACCTGTTCTCTTGCATCAGGTCTTTGATCTGAGCCAAAATCCAGTCCACTTCTGAAGAGGAATCGGACCACAGTTCTCGAGACTTTGAAACAGACTGTACAGTCTGCATAACCTGAGCAAAGGAAACATCCAAGCATTAACAGAAAATATGCTCCAATGGCAAACAGAAAGGCATTGCTATGACGACAAGATGCACGCCATATGTACTTCATCAACAGCACTTCAAAAAACTCACAAAAGTTCCCCTTCCTAGGAGTATATTAAAAACTAATATAAGCCATGTCATACTTGGAAAAGGCCCGAATTAACAAGGCAGCAGCACCAAGGAGTCGCAGTCCTGGCATCCTCATTCTGGTTCTAAACCTTGCTCTCCCTGACTTTAGCACAAACCAGGACAGACTCATTTTGAATCATTAACTCCACACGTGGGGTGGGGATGAGGTTGCCTACTCAGGACAAGGTTTTGCCAGTCATATTATGTATACGGTAGACCAAAATGTCAAATCAACACAGCCATCTAGGCAACTTGTAACCAGCTGAGAGCATCTGATGAGTAGGAGCAATACACAAAACAGACGACCAGGCTGTACCAAGAATGGAAGAGAGAATATTGGAGGTTAGTACTCCTCTGAAAGTTAGTTATTTCTTGGTTTGATATATACCTTATCTGAGTCTGTCCAGCAAGGTAAGACATGCCTTCTACTTATGCTCACAACCTACCCAAGTGGCAATTCTACCATCACCACCTTCTATAAAATATTGGCATGAAGCATGTTACATCACCAACAAGTATCTAGCAGATTCTTTTTGGAAGACAATAACTACTGAGAGAAAAGAAGAAATTATTTTTTTGAGGCATATAACAGAGTTTACTCTTCAGCCTGTATTTACACCATTTCGATGGGATAGGGAGAGTTTCACATGAGCTTCAAAACAAAAGTTTTGAAATTACTCTTTAGCAATTGACTGACTACTCCCTTCCCCCATTCAAACCTGGCCAGTTTAAATTTTGAAGTTGCATTTTCCTATTCAGTTTGAAATACTTCCCTCTGTTCTGTTAAGAGGTCACTCACCACATATAACTAATTTGTCTCCTTTATGATGCAATGCAAAACATACAAAATAAGCCAGTACCAACTACAGAAAGGGAAGGATGAACAAAGGAGAATCACTTATATACTCAAAAATCAAGACAATGAAGGAAACAATGTTCATTTTCAATACAATTCCTGACCCTAGTTCTCATTGCTGATTAAGTCTACACTTCACTGGAATGTTAGCACACTTTCTCCTTTAGCCCCTAATGATATTAATCGAAATAAAAGTGAGAACAGCTCCCCAATAACAACAGCATGTTGGTGAGGTCATATCGAAAGACATTTTACAGGGTCTGTAAGCCAGCTTTCACCACATCTTAAGAACTATCCCATTATTAAGAAGGGGAAGCTGAGCAGAGAGAGATTTCTGGGGCAAATTATTCACAAATCTGGCAGCAACTCAGCCACTGGGCCATTGCAAAAATATATGATGGATGATAGAAAACATGGGCTAATGACTTCTGAATGACAGGTCTCAATTTCCAGAGACACTAGGATGAACGAAAACAAACTGAGCACTACCCAATTGGACAAGGAAGACTTGGGATCTACAGCAAGTACATATTTCATTTATAAACATGAACAAAGTGCTCCCATTAGAAACCATCACAGCTCAGATTGCTTGTTCTCTGCAGTGAAGCTTTACCTCGGCAAGCCACGTATGACCACACTAGGAGAGATATCTGAACAAGGAACTAACCAAGCCTCTCTCCACGCATGTAGCAGTCACAGGTCCCCTACGGGCTACGCACTCGATGGCAGCACTACTTCAGGCAAGAGTACACAACCTGGCAAGCACTGGTAGCACTATGGACACTGGCGTAACTGCCACCTCTGCAGCGCTGATACAAATATCACTTCTGTATCACTGATGCTTCTGGACAGATTCTAACTGTGGGAGGACGCTACAGGGAGAAAAAAGGGATCCCTGCAGTTATATGAAATAAACTCCTGGCACAGCAACTTAGTCATGCCAGCACTCAGGTATTTCAAATGAGGCCTGGCCAAGAGCCCCAGTTCTTCAGTCTGGGCCAGAATGAAGAGAAGACTTATTGCCCCAAGCAGGAAATGAGAAGAACCGAAAGTGCTGATGATCAGACTGCACTTACCCGAAACTGCTCATTCTTGTAGGACATCAGCACATCTCTGACTTTTTCTAGAAATAAAAATAAATATATAGTTTAAACAGGGAAGGGATCAACTATATAAGGCAATTTTGTATCTGGGCAAGCTGCTTAGTTCTGCTGAATATACACTCAACGAAGACATCAGTCAAATGAAGTCATAAATTCTGATGCAGACAACACTCTGAAGACTCCTACAGCTCCCAGATTCTTCCAGCAACATGGAATTTGATCAAGTGGGGTTAAACCAGGAGTTCAGTATTTTATCTCTAACAGTGGCCAAAGACAGGCAAGTTGGATAAATCCAGACAGCTCAAAAAAAATCCCTAAACAGATCAGTTTAGGAAGAAATTGTTCCCACAGGCAGCTCATGTTCTGATGCATATTTGTATTCCTTATACTTGTATTTTAAATATATTGCAACAGCACTGTGGCTATTCACAAACTATATCCTTACAGGACTTTATTAAATTTTAATTTACCATCTACATGAAATGTCCTTTCTGATCACTTTTACTGTACCAGAAATAGCACCATCTTTCAAAATACTTCACCACTCAGGTGTCATTGTCACCTGCTATCAGGATGTCCACCACCCAGTATCAACTAGATAAAACTTCAGATACATTTGAACTGTAGGACTGACATACCATTGCCATTCCATTACTCTGGACATATAAATCACAGGATCTACTGTATCATTCTGTGGCGCTCTCTTTCGGCTACTGGGGGTGGGGTGTTCTTTTTTTTTTAGAGTAGCCAGAGAAAGAAAGAAATAGCACATGCTTAGATCTCATCCAACATGAAGTGAGACAGAAGCCCAGACATACACTCTGACAAGAAAAGTGGTAACTGCTGCTGCATTCCAAAGTTTAGTACTGCCTCTAGGTTTGGATTGTTCTAATAAATTCTGTATTAAACTCAAAGTGCACAACAAATGAGCTAATATTTTCTGGATCACAGCTACTTTATCTATGTATGAGTCTGTTATAAAGGAATCTAGAAAAGACTTGCAAAAAATCCATAGATCCTAAAGCCAGAAAGATTGTTACAGTCATCTAGTGTGACCTTCCAGGGCGCAATAAGGTCACTTCAGCATTTTTGCACACTCTGGACCTTGGATTGGGCTGCTGTAATCTGTTGGGTGAGTTACTCCCCATAAACATGCCATGTTTTGTCAGAAAAAATTATGACTAATTGGTTTTACTGCTTCAGGTACTATTTGATACCTCACATGCCTCAAACTCGCAGACCAGCCATCTAATCTGAAGTCCGGCTTCCTCAGTAACTCATTCAATAACTAGAAATCCCCTTTGAGAAAAGCTCCTTATTTTGGGTTCACAGACTTCTGGTGATGGAAAAGCAACCACTGGAACAGTTTACCACAGTTTTCCCACTGTTTTGCACTTTGTATCTTAGATTACGTCCACGTTGAGTTACCTGTCATATTTTTTTTTATGCTGTTGGCAGCTAGTGATTTTTCTGTCCACATGTGAAGTATTTTGAAACTGGCTGAACTGCCTTTATCCTGCTCTTGCTCAAGTTATGAATCTACAGAGTTATGAGGGCTATAAAAGAACCATAGCCTTCTTTGTCAGTAGTGGCCTCAATACCAAAACTGTGGCTGTCAAGACACTACAACTACTTTTTACAATGCTTGGTCCTAAACCATCCCAGTATAACTGTTGCTACTGGTTACGATACTGCATATTCAATAGAAGTAAAAGATTTTATGCTACAGATTCAGTGAGCTAATACCAAAAAAGTCAGTCTCCCCAAGGATTCACCAAGGCCCAAAGAGGAATCACAAAACCTGAGCTGAAGGTGTATCTTTATGCATTATCAGGGCTAGAAGATGACACTTTTAAACTGCTTTCTCTAGCATAGGACACATCTAATCCTTGTATCTGCCACTGTTCTAGGGATACCTACCATGGAATTCCTTGTGTTTCTGACAGGCCTCATGCTGCGGAGTTCGAATCTCCCATGCATCATTGTCCAACTCTGCATTTGCTTCCACCCCTTCCTGCTCCTCTTCCTCATCCTCACTTTCTTCACACAAGTTATTGCCCAGCTGACGGCTCCAATACGTCTTTCGTAGCCAGTCCAGCACAACATCACAACCTAAGGGAGAACAGAAAACATTCTCTTCTCAGTGAAGTTTTGTTATTGAAAAAAAAAAAATATATATAGGTGGCACACTGCTAGCTTGCATTGTGAAAAAAAATGCTGTTAACAAGTTACAAACCCTGAAATCACATACAACTCCATTAATGAAAAGGTGAACAAGTTTAAAAAAAAAAAAACAAACAACAAAAAACCACAACAAAAGAATCCCACAACCCAGTATCACAGGCCTGGTAACAGCCACCCACTGTCTTCTTGGCAACAAAAAAGATTGGACACTGCTATAGTGCTGCACCTCGCTCAAGCTAGGCCAAGTTTAAGCAGAAACTAAGTCCCAGCAGTGGCGTTCTGATGAGAAAATGAGTTAATTCTTTAGTATCACCATGATCAACATAGTGTCTATAACACCAATTTTTTGTGCAGAGACTACACTAGGCATACATTAGATAGAATGGAAAGAAAATCCCTTTTCTCCCATCACTATTTCACTACCCAACTCAATCTAAGAACCCTGCTGAAGGTTACTGAACTGGCTCCTCAGTGCTTAACCCAAAATTCCCAGGAATCCCTTCAAACGCCACGAGCTGGTCATTCATTCAGGCTTGCAGTACCTACTGCATTTCTCCCTAAATGGGATTTTTTAAGAGTCTCAAGTATCTCTAAACCATCAGGAAAAGCATCTACCTCTTTCCCTGAGATGAACGTCCTGTGCTGTAAAGAAGCAAGAGGGCCGAACTATTGTTTCCAGAATTCTTTTCAGGGGAAGGCGAAAGTCTCTGAACACCCGCCCTGGGATGCACCACAGCCTGGAGCCACCGGACACAGTTCAGCTACCCCCACAGGGCAGCGGCAAACCCTCCCGGTGCCTCACACCGCAACTCTCCCTGCCAGGACGAGCCCGCTGCCTGCCCTGCAGGGCCCCAAAACGGAGGGAGGGAGGGGTGCTCCCCTCAGGGCCTGCGGCACTGGCATTGCCACCCCGAGCGCGCCTCAGGCCAGGCCCTCCCGATGCCGCCCTCCGGCAGCACTCACCCTTGCGGCACAGAGCCAGCCGCGGCAGCTTCCCGTGGGTCAGCTCGTGACGGAGATCCACAACCCAGATGGGGATATCCACCTGGAAGAACAGCCACGGGCGTTAGCCCACAGTTCCCACTGCCATCACGCCACAACTGTATGCAGCCCTGCAAGGCTGCAGAGAACCTCTGCCTGGGTGGGAACAGCCTCTTCCAGGCCACTCCTGCACCGCAGTCCCCCAGCCTCCCACGTCAAGGGTGGGCTGAGATCCCCTCCTCTCTGATCCCACTCCTCCTGTGGCCTAGGATCCACAGAAACTTGGGATTTTACAGTTTAAGTTCTTCAACGTTACTTGCAACACCACATGTCTTTTTATACAGAGACGCTATGTATAATTTAATGAGATACTTAGCAGCAGTTAATTATATTTAAACTGATGAAACATTCTGGATGACAGTTTGTATATCAAAGATACAAATCATATCATTTATAATACTCAAATCATACACACTCTACGTTGCATGCAATTTTTTGCAACTTTCCTAAGGACAACTAACTTTAACTAGTCAAGACTTTTGATCACACATGATTCAAAAGGCTTTAGTGATCATCAGCCTTTGTTACTCCTAATCTGACTTTAAAGAACAAAGTTTTAGATCTAATTACATCAAGCATCTTTAAGACTTTGCAGTTGGAAAGAACTGGCATCTATATCCATTATTTTGGTTACAAAAGAATGACACCCCCCCTGACTCCCTCCACCCAGTGCTATTAACAGACAATGCATATGCTCTCCATATATACATAAGTTATCAAGTAACTCTTATTAAATATTTACCTCTCTGGCTAATTGTCTCAGAGGAATGCTGACCATTTTCTGTTTCCTTTCTGTGATCAAGTTGACAAACCTGCATGCAGGTTACAGAAAAGACAGAAGACTATCAAGAGCTGCAGAGAAACCTGGAACCCCAGAGACAAATCCCCCTGTACTGTTGCACAAATGCTGTATAACACTGTGGTCCCAGAGTTGCAAAGTGAAATTAGACAGCTGAATAATGCTATCTGTCCAAGTCTCTCTCTCTCACAGCATACAGGCCTTCAGAGCCCTACCTCACGAGAGCCAGCCCATAAGAGAGGATAAGCTCATGCGACTTCAATCTGCCAGATGAATCCAGGACCTTGCAACGAATCAGTTCAGCAGTGCAATCCACTGCAAGAGGCATTTTGGGACCATACCTAGAGATAAAGGAAAAACAGGTGAGCAGTCTCACAAGAATACGCTCCCTCTGCAAAAAGCATGGCTTTCCGGCTACTTTTTGTGCTGTGGTACGCAACAGCCTGAGAAACGTATGCAGAAAGACAGCATCACAGGCTCTTTCCAGAAGGCTTTTATCTGGAACAGAGTGATTACATGGCTACCCCTAAGCATGTGTTAAATGAGTACCTACTGATATGCTAAGCACATACACAATACAAGAAGCTCTACCTAGACTGGTCTCGCGTACGGATGCAGCAGGGGCAACACAAACAGAACAAGGTGATTTGGGGGCCTTGGATATGCTCGCTGCAGCACGCTGCCTTGAGAAACCAGTCTGTGAACCTGCGGGCATGCAGGGCTTCTGCCTCCCCTGGCACCCACGGGGCCGGCCTACTTCTGCCATGAGCTACGTGCCCGAACTCTACCGCACGAAGAAGGCGCCCTGCAGGACGGAGCTGCCTGCCCGGCAGCACCGGCGGTCTGCACACACAACCCCCGGCCCGGGGCGCTGCGGCCGGCTCCCGGGCGCCCCACGGGCCCGAGACAGAGAGCGTCGGGAGCAGCCTGGGGCGGAGGGCGGGCAGGGCCGCTTCGGGGATAGAGGCGGCAGCCCAGAAGGCAGGGCCGGCCCCGCAGGGCCGCAGCGCGCTCCCTGCCCGCGGAGTACAGCCCGTACCGACTCTTCCAGGCCGAGACCCGGTCCAGCGCTTCCTGCTGCAGCCGGCTGTCCCCGCAGTACAGCCCCACCATCACCTGGTCCCACTCCGCCCTGCCCCTCCACGCCACCACAGTCCGCAGCGGCCTCAGCCGCTTGCGCGCCGGGGACAAACACCGCCGCCGCCCGCGGCGCCACGCCAGCTCGGCGCGCACCGCCATGCCGCCGCCGCCACCCCGCCCATCCGCGCCCAGCTTCCGCTCCCCGCCCCGGGGCGGGGCGCGCGGGGGCCGCTTCCGGGGCGGGCTGTGCGGCGGCCCGAGCCTGCGGCGGCTCTCGGCCCGCCTGGGGTCGCCGGGCCTGCCCGCGGGGCTCGTCTGCCGGGCGCAGGGCGGGGGGGCCTCCTCCGGGGGTTGGCCGCAGGGCCTCTGGTCCCCGGCGAAAAGCGGCTTGGGTGCGTTGAGGCCGGTGCAGAACAGACGCGCTCTCCCCTTGTGTCGTTGCGGGGAGCTGAGGGAGGGCGAGATGCGTTTGGGGTCAGGGCGGAGGGAGCGGTGCGAGGAAGGGTGGCCAGAGGACTGGCGGGCAGGGTGCTGCGCTTGGCGGGATGTGGAACGCCGTCCCTGCAGCAAGAGGCGAAGGCAGCCGGATAATGTAGGGCTTCACGCCGTATGGGCATGACCCTACTGAACTCGGCGCTGTTGGGAAGACGGGGCTGCCACGGGCCTGAAGGGAGACGGAGGAGGCAGCTCTCCTGACTGGAGCAGTGCATATCGTACAGATGCTTCCAGTGCCCCTCACCTCCCGGCCTGGGCTGTACGTATCTGCGCTTGCAGAAGACTTAACTGCTCTTCTTTCCAGTTGCAACATTTTACAGGTTTTTGCAGCAGGCTGAATCAATAAATGATCCAGGCTATAAATCACCTTATTTTTGGAAGCTTTTTTTTTAAACTTTTCACTGACCTGTTTGCATAATGCCAGGAATACGCTTGTGTTAGGCGTCAGAGGGGAGGTAGAACCAAAACACAGGATGGGAAAAGAGCACTGGGGGTGGAAGTCCACAGAAGCTACTTACACTGGTTTTGCTAGTAGAAAAGCTAAGCCTGTAGGTTCTGGTGCTATTTCCAGCACCTAAAGAGTAGCTTGGTCTTTCCCCAAGGCTGTCAGGCCTTTAGGATAGCTTAAGCTTTTTTGTTCAATATTCCAAAGCAGGATTTTGTTTGCAAGACTGTTAATCATCCTCACCAGCTTTTTATGAACATTCTCTGAAGAAATGCTTATACTGGAAAGCTAAAACTCCTCTTATGTTCTAGCACAAATGCAGTTAATGAAGCCCCCCCTAATTTAGACTAAAACACGAGTGTGCCTGAGTGCATAGTTGAGACCATGTACACCTGAATATGTGTGAATGGGAAAAAAATTATAGAACTTCTGCCCTGTACAAAGTACTTATTTTATTAAATACCCAAGATTATGGGAAAGAAATGCTGGATGAGTTCTGTTAAAATACCATCTTTGAAAAATGCCTCGGTTCATTACAGCTTCAATCTCCTCCTCCCTGCCTCCCCCCCAAAAAGTCTACCTTGTTCTTTGTTGTTAATAAATGCAGGCCAAATTCAAACAAGAGTTTCATTACTCAAAAGAAGTGTAAGGTTGAGGGAACAGATTTGACATTCGTTGCCAAACTCCTGCAGTGCCTCACGCAGTGGAAGTGAATTCTCAGAAGATATGAGGCAGGGAGAAAACTTGGAATAGGGCCCTGTTCTCTGGAAATGGAGTTGCACTTTTCATCTGCTTAGAAAATGTTCTGAAAGGACAAGCTGTTTACTGCAATCAAAGGGTCTTATTCAGAGCATAGGAACACCATGTGTCATTTTGCTTGCCAGATTATTTCTGGGTTTCAGAAATCAACTGCAGCGCAAAGGTTGTAAAAGGCAAATACTGCAGTGCTGTGGAACATACAGGATACATCAAACTTGATCAGGTCACCTGCTTCCAGAACCTCAGAGACACATCAGAAATTAAATTAAAAGGAGTATTTTTCATTCTTATTCTCTGTGGAGAGGCAGAAAGATGTAAAGAGTTTGGTGTCTGTTATAGCGATGGAAGGGAGCAAGGACTGAACCAGCATAGATTTCACGTGCTTCATGAGCTTTCAGAGTCTGGATCTACGGGGAACTATGCTTGTGCTGTTGCTCTGCTTGTGATGTCTGGCTACACGGTTGCTCAGTACACAACTGGGAGGCAATGGGCGAAGATGGCTTGTCGCCCAGAACGTCCCACGTGAGACTGGCAGCAATTCGCCATTCTAGTTTCTGCAGCCTTGCTGTGGTGTTGGCTGAGAGAAGAGGCCAGGCTTGTCTGTGGTGTCCAGGTAGTACTTTGGGAATCTGGATGGTTAGGCTGAGTGAGGTTACTTGCACCTGCGGGTGAAGTGCCAATGAGGAGCGAAGAACCAGACTGCTATCTAGGTAAAAGGCCTAAATGGAAAACCTGTTTTTTAGAAGAAAAGAGATTTCAGTGTGTCAGGGTAATGTAGGTAGTAGATTAAAATGAAAAATCCAGCAGGTGAACTGTGATAACACTTCTTCTAAAGAGACAGGAGTCTGCTTTTCATGTGTATAACTGAAAAGGAAGCCCCCAGAGCCTTCCTGAATAGTCTTGCTCTTGCTGGGAATAAGGAAATTCCTTTTCCTACTTTCTTTCCAGAGAGTTTGAAGTAAGCAAAGGTGATACCTAGAAACGGCCTTGGAATGTCAGCTGAAAGGAAATTTCACACGTAGCATGCCTTTCTTGACTGGGATTAACAACTATGTGCCAACCTTCTTCCGGGAGTAATCAATGACAAAAATGCATTTAAAATCAGTGGGTGCAAAAGATTAAGCTTTGGGTCATCCAGAAATGAAGAAAAAGCCTTTTAAACCAAAAAAGGAGAGTGACAAGAAGATGGGAGGTCAGGCAGTTTTTTTGTTTGCTCCTGTTGTTTTCTGTATTATTTTTTAACTCAAACTTGAATAAGGCACAGCCAAGAAAGAACAATGCTCTGTCTGCCTTCCTGTGGCTTGATAGTTTAATCTCTAATTGGTCCTAAGACATTTGAGCTCCACGTATTTCCCAAACACCATGGCCCTTTGAGATTGTTTGTAGAGCAGGGGGTGGCAGAGCAGTCAGAGCATATCTGGCGTGACAGTTGTTGCCTTCTTGTTTTAGTGTTATTCCCTTGAGTGGGGAGAGCGACTGCTGATAGGGCAGAGAACAAGGGAGAGGGGCCTCTGCGTCTTTTCAGTGCTATTGGCTGGTTTTGTTTTCTGGCATCTATGAGACTTGAGCTTTGGAGACTAGCCATCGAACATCCTGTTTTCACTGAACTTGTCTCTGTTCTTCCCAGTCTCTTCTCCTTTCTTCTGGTTGCAGAGCTGCTGCAATAGCACCAAGGTAAGAATATGAAATGGCACTTCTCGGGTCGTTTCTCACATGGGGGTTGTTATGTTTGAGCAAGAGGTATCTGGCATTCTAAGCAGATAAAGGCAAGTTTAGCTGGGATCTCAAAAATCACTGTGCTCTTTAGAGAGCTAGGCAACAGAGGCCAATAATATAACTCCAATTTGCTGAGTGCTGAATTAATCTAACCTGCTTAGAATCACGCTGTGTGGATTCCTGTGCAGCAAGTACTAAGGAATGCCTTGCACACTTTTAGTCCTTATGCTCAATCCTGCTCTCATTGAAGTTAGTGAAAGTTTTAGGGTGAAGCTGCATCAAGCCTCACAGATGTTGGGATTGGCAAGGACAGCAGATGGGCAGTAATTCTCTTGTGCCATGAGCGTGTGACCAAGCTGCAGCTTCCAGCCTTTTCTGATAAAGCTGAATGAGGTGCTGTATGTAGTTCTTCACTTCTGGGAGTCTCTCCTGGTGCAGGGCTTGTTTCCCTGCTGATCCTGGGTGGAAAGGTTTGTTGCAGAAGTGACCTGTGACTCCCATGCTCAGCACTTTCTGCAAAAAAGGGAGGAGGGATAACTGGACTTTCTGCGTGCATGGTCTCAGCACACTGAGCAGCCGTCTCTGGGTAAGAGACTCCAAGCAGGAAAGATAGGAAGGCTTGTTCTGTTACAAGAAGAGAAGGGCCAGAACTAGAAATGCAGAGCGTAAGAGAAGGTTGGATGGGAATGTGTAGGAATGGAGGGGAAATGGAGGGGTAGAGACAGTCAAAAGTGGATACGTGTGGGTGAAAGACAGCCCTAGTCACTTTGTCAAGAATATCCTGCCCCTATTCTGCACCTCTCCTACGTGCTCCTGAGGCTACAGAGAGCCTTGGTTTCCCTCCCTTCTTAGAATAATGTTCACAAAGCAGGGCTCGAGTTTCTCCCAGGTATGTTGGATTTTGAAGAGCAAAACAGGGGATGTATTACAGGAAATAAGGAACTGAACATGCTTTCCAATGCCCGAGGCCTTGGCAGCAGGTTCTGGTGCTATTCTGAGATGTCACCTAGCCCTGAAGGAGGAGGCAGTATGTTGTTCTGCATTTCCATCTAGTCCAGGAATCCTGCCTATAGATTCTAGGTAAGGAGCAGCTTCCTGTGGAGGGAAAGGTCGTTTGGCTCAGTGGGACTCTGTACAGGGAAGACTCAAGGAAAAATCATTAACTCAGACAACCTAAATGTTCCCACCAGGCAGCAAGGTCTCTTGTGAAACTTGTTATGCCAGGCTCAACACGGGAGAGTATGTTTAAAGACTTGTTTGGAGAATAAGCTGTTGATGACTGGTGTACCTCTTTGGCACATGGAGGTCTCTGCAAGAAACTGCTTGTGGAGAAAGAAATTGGGGGCGGAGATGGAAGAACTAGACGAGGGGAGGGATAGTGGAAGGAATGTCTTGGGAATGAGAACTTTACCTCAAATGAGTTTATTGCAATGATTATCTACAGTATATGAACAAATGTGGTGAAACAGACTCTGGACTGTGTGCTCTGTCCCCATGGGGAGAAGCTGAGAGGGAGAGCAATGCAAACCAGATGTTTGTCATTTTGTTTGATGCATCTCCTGAAAAGTGCTCAGACAATACGGCCATGGAGCAGAGTCTACGATCAGGCACTGAACATGATGGGGAATGGCAGAAGTGCCTTCCTCCCTATAGGAGATGCAGGTTTCAGGTACAAAATATGCTTTAAAAACACTGCAATAAGGTACACTGGAAAACCTTCCTGCTCCAAAACTTGCTTTGCTTTACTTCTTTTAATTTGTGTTCTTCTCTTTTTGACTGAAGATAAACAAGAGCCTATGAGGACTTGCACCTCCCTCCTCCCTCACAGATGGAAGGCTCCAAGGAAAAAATCATCCTGAATATTGGGGGAGTCAGATATGAGACATACAGCAGCACCCTCCGGACCTTCCCAGGGACCAAGCTGTGCAGCCTAACAGAGCCCCATGCCCCAAGCATCTATGACTATGATCCCACCACCAAAGAGTTCTTTTTTGATAGGAGTGCTGAGATCTTCAGCTACGTGTTGAACTATTATAGGACCAAACATTTCCACTGCCCCATTGATACCTGTAGGTCAGTCTTAGAAGAAGAGCTGGCTTTCTGGGAAATAAATGAGACACAGCTAGCATCCTGCTGCTGGCTGAAGCTGAATAACAAAGAGGTGCAGCCAGAGGAGTTTAACATTTGGGATGAAAATGAACAGCCTGATGACCAGTGCCTCATAGTCCAGACAGAAAGAAGGGATTTCAGCTGGCGAACCAGGTGGCAGCCAAAGATTTGGTCTATGTTTGAAAAACCCTTTTCCTCTTTCAGTGCTAAGGTAATACTATATGTGGACATGGACATAGCCTGTGTCCTTTGGGATTACTGGAATGCGTCCATGAAAAAGGCTAATGGGTTCATAGCTATGATAAGTATGCTTTGAGTCCCAGATTAAAAGAGAAAATAAAATTCTCTCTTCTCATTAACAGACACCTCCTTCTCTCCTCCTCTTGTCCCTGTTCTCTGTACAAAATGCATGCCCTGTGCCTCTTTAAAATGTCAGGCGTGCAGAGCAACAAACACAAGTCAGAGACTGCAGAGGATGTTTTCTGTGCTGCTGATATTTCTGGAGCCAACATTTAGTGCTGAAGAGGCCCTCAGTGTGAGTCTGTCCGCATTACTCCAGCTGTCGGACATTTTCCTTTCCTTACAAACTCCAATATAGGAGTTCAGGTGGTTTTTTTCTTTGACCTGAATCTTCTCTATTATTTTTCAAATCTGGAAGGAGAAAATGCACTCCATGTGAGCAGAACAATGGTGATTGGAGACAGATTAGTCTGGGATTGTACTGTGCCTGTGGAGGGGATCCTGGGGTTGTGGTGGGGCAGTGAGGTTATGCGATACTTGTTTGTTGAACTAATTGCATGTGTGTCCTTTCCTCCCTCTGCAGTGCTTGGCTTTTGCTTCTCTGCTGTTCATCATTGGAATTGTCATCATATTCTGTGAGGAGACCAAGGCACAATTTGAGTTCTTTACTGCTAACTTCACCTCTGTTGGCTATTCTGAGGTCTCCCACAACAACCATGAGACCTATTACCACCAGGCTGCCTACTTGCTTCATCTGGAGCTTTTCTGTGTCCTCTGGTTTACTTTTGAGTTCTCTGTGCGATTTTGTTTCTGCCCAGACAAGAAGTTGTTCTTCCAAAATCCCCTGAACGTGGTTGACTTCCTCTCCCTCTTCCCAGTTTATATTGAACTCTTTGTGGCTGGACAGATTCAGAGAATGCCAAGCCTGGGGCTTTGGTTGGGCTTTGTTCGCATTGTCTATCTCCTCAAACTCCTGAAGATATCCAAGCTGATAGAAACGCCACTGATCCTCAGGGTTCTGTTGTACACCCTCAAGTCTATCCTCAGAGAGATTTGCATCCTGCTGATGATTTTGGCCTTTGAGACTCTCTTCTTTGGCTCTCTCTTTTTCTATGGGGAGTTGCTCGGTAGCCATCCCTCCTACACAGGGGAGCTGCACTTCACTGACATTCTTGTTTGCTTCTGGTGGGCTTTGATCACGCTCACTACAGTGGGCTACGGAGATATTATCCCTCTCACCACAGTTGGCCAAGTGACGGCAGCCTTAGCTGCGGTATTCGGCATGCTAAATGTTATCATCCCAATACCCATTTTCCTGGTGAAATTTAAAAGCTATTACAACATTGCTATCTTCAAACAGAAGCTGAAAAGGAGCAAGAAACATTAACACTTCAGAACTTCTGTTCCCCTTTGCCTTTAGCAATACACCTTCAGCATGGTTTATTCCCTTTGGTGGGAAGGGAGTGCAAATAGTTCTTACCGCATTTACTTGCTGCCTTAGCATATTTCAAACCATTGGGGAGGCCTCAGGTTGCAGTACTTGATACACAACTGAGCAGACCTGTTGAATCACATGGGTCTTTCCCATATTGCACGTCATCTCATGCTCTTTTACATACCACATTTTCTCTCTCTCATCTAGCTGTTTGGAGACAGGCTGTGATGCTGCATTATAGCCTGAATGTGCACCACATAGCCCAGTTCCATGACCTGGGGCCACAGCACATTCCCTGAGCTGGCATACAACCCACGATGCTAGCTATGCCCTCCATCACCTGACAGACCATAATCTCATTTTGCATGCTGGGAAAGATTTGTGCATGGTCCTGCTCGGACAGCGAGGAAGAAGCATGGGGTTTTTTTTCAACAATGTTCTGTTTCCTCATTTTACCTAAACAAGCCACTACATGCGGTTTGCCTGCACTCACACACAGATGTAAAGAAGGCAGCAGGCTGAACTGAGTATCTGTGGTCCTGAGAGCCAGCACTGTTTGATAACCTGCTTTGCAGGCTCACAGGAATTGCTGTGGCATTCGGGTAGCTGCAAGCGAGGCCTCCGACCGCAAATCCTTTTTGGCTCTGCTGAAGTCAATGGCAACCTTTCCTTGACCTCAGTGAGATCAAAATTTCATTGGAGACTTCCAGTGGATCTACGCATTTCAACAGTTCTTGATTTTTATGTAACAAAGTCACTGAGCTATTAGCCAAAATTTCTACATGGTTTTTGCTGTTCAAGAGGAAGAACATAATCTACAGTACTCTATAATGTTATTTGCTTTCTTAAGGCATAAACTAGGAATATTTATCTTTTAACTGGATAGTCTTAATTGTTACCTATGTTTAATTTTGAAGTAACAAGTATCATTGAGGTATAGAAAAAAACCCACATCCCATTCTTTATATAGCAGGATGATGTGCTAAGATTATTTTGTTTAGTAAGTAAAAATTTCTGTATACAATAACATTTATGTATTTAGATTTCATTAAGGCTGTATTTTAATTGCAATTTTGATTATGTTTTGTCTGTCACTATGATTTTTCTGTTCAGGATAGCATTTTAAGGCTGCTTTATTTTTATTGAAACATCAGGTAACTTCCCTCTATTCCAATGCAATTACAGTTAGTTTTTGTCTAAAGAGAAAGAAAAAACACTGCAAACATTTCAGGCACAAAGCACATGAGAAATTGGAGACACCCTGGCAGTGGAAGGAACGTCGAGGTGTTCTACTGCACCCATCTTTGCTATGCATAGAGTGGAGGGGGTGAGCAGGGTAGAGCCACGCATGCTGGTGCATAGGAATTTTTCTTAATCAGATCGAAGTGATGCTATGTTTTCTCTGGACATATATAGTCTTCTTGGAAATTCACATTAATTGCAACAGTTTAACAGAGATTTACCAGGCCTGTTCTTGAGTTTTCCCCAGTCCGGTAAAGGGTCCACAATATAATCATAGGCCATAACCCCATTTTAAGAATCCAAGTCAAATCCACTGGAACAGTTACATCTTACTGGCTGCAAAGTTAGGAGGTGGTTCAGAATGCTGCAGTGCTTATTTGTGTTTAGCCAGCTCTGCCGGTGTACATCCATTTTTCAGCAGATGCTTCACAAGGAGACAGATTTTCTGCGATTGAGGAGAGCAGCCTTCACTGCTGCCCCCTGAAGAGGGTGCTCTCTAAATGCACATGGCAGTCCCATTTCTGCACAGGAAGCACAATGTGAACATCAGAACAGGGTATTGCATTGCTCTCTAACACAACTCCATTTAGATCCAAATGTACGTTCCTGTCACATCAGTTAGTGTCCACTCCTATTTGTCATAAAAACAAGAGTTACAGCAGCAACATTAAGTCAATGTCGGTGTGATAGAGGAACTGTAGTTCCTCTGGATCAAAGGATCTAACCCTGCTGAGAACTCAGCACTGGGTTTATCAGAGGAAGAGTATGTACTCTAAGCTCAAAAAACCTGCATGGAGCTGGTGGCAAGCAGAATTGGTTAGATCAATAGTTGTTGTTCAGTTAAAGAGCAGTATATGGAAAATCATCATCTATGAAGTGTTGCCAAGCATTAACTGGCTTTCAATGCCTTGCTCATGATCTTCGTAATGTAGATGTTATGGTATCCTTGGGGAACGAGTCTCATTTTCTGAGAGTCAAAGTGCTACATATATAAGGAAAACAATGACTTGAAAGATACACTTATAGAACAGTGCAATGAATGATATAATTCACTCCAGAGAATAATCATCCAGCTGAGTTTCAAAGTGGCAAAGACAGAAATATATTATCTTGGCTACACGCTGGAGTTGCCTCTTTTGAGGTTTGTCCAGTCACCAGAAGATACTGTGGAAAAATAGCTTTCTGTATATTAATAATATATAAATCATAAACCTACCTCCACGCTAGCGTTAGGGATTTGAAGGCTTGGAGAACAGATATCTCAGGGCTGAAAATAAGATTAGTGGTTTTCAAAAACCCGTTTAAGTTATAGCTGTCATTTGTGAAAACACCAGAAGGCAACTGTGTTGAAATGGAAGGACACAGATCACAGACTGTCCTGCAGGAGACTCTAAAGTACTTGCGACTTCCCTAATCCTTAGGGTGTGTTTCACATATGCCTCAAAGCAAAGAGAAGTTGGTCCAACAAGGAGGTCCTGTTATTTGCCCAGCCCATTGCCACAAGGTCTGCTGGATCACTTGAATGCAAACAGAAAGTGGTTTCTTACAGTACTGTTTTCAAAGTTCAATACCTCCTGTTGTCTGCCTTCACCCCAAACTAGATACGTGTCCAAGCTATGGCACTCATGAGCATATGTATGGCTGCAGGACTAATTCAACTCCAGCAGCGAGGAGTGGCTGTACTACTCTGGTTTCACTGACATCTATGTGTGGTACTCCCCTGGTAGTCAAAGCTAGGGCATCTGCTCTTGAATCCAGACTCCTTTGGGCCTTCAGGCATCCTCAGTCTGGGCCTCTGAGGGTATCCAAGTCTACATGGTCAGTAAAGCAAGGGTCTAGCTTGCTCTCAAGACCATCTTGTGGATTTGTGCCTGAAAAGTCACCTCAGCCCACGCCCTAGAGAGGAATAAACAGGGACAGCCTGAGCAGTCACAGCATCCTGAGCAAGCTCTTGTGCTTGTCTAACACAGGCAGACAGGACACGATCTTGCCACGTTGCTTAATTGCTAATAGCACAGCTAAGCACACTGCAGACAATTTGATCACATGCTATATAGCCTGTCTGGGACTGGTCAATGACATGTGTGATTGCAGTGGGTTAACCCTGGCCAGCAGCCAGATGCCCGTACAGCCGCTTTCTCACTCCCCTCCTCCACAGGATGGGGAGAGAAAATAAGATGGAAAAGTTGTCAGTCGAGATAAAGACAGGGAGATCACTTACCAATTACCATCACAGTCAAAACAGACTCAACCTGCGGAAAATTAAATTACTACCAATTAAAATAGATTCAGATAGTGAGAAACAAACCCAAAAATTAAACCAACACCTTCCCCTCCCTGTACGTTCTGTCCTCAACTTCACTCCTGACTCTTCTACCCCCTCCCACCACCAGCTTGGCTGACAGGCTCAGCTGTGCCTTGTGGTGGGTCTGCTGGAACCGGCTGGAACTGCCTGTGTCTGGCACAGGGCGGCCCCCAGCCTCCTCTCACAGAGGACCCCCTGCAGCCCCCTGCTACCCGCACCTCGCCACCCGCAGCCAGTGCAGTTGTGTCACCGAGTATGTGCGCCCCGGTCCCGAGACCACCGGGCTGCGCAGTGCAGACACTCGGCACCCTACCGTGCTGGAGCAGCGGGATAAAGACGGGAAGAGGTCATGCTCCCAGGGGAAGGTAAGCACAATGATGAAACAATCCCTAATGCACAAGCTCACCTGCCACACGCTCAGTGCAGCAAACTCAGCCTTCAGCGATGAGTCCTGGAGCTGGAAGTCACAGAGGAGATGCTTTCCCAGCACAGGCTGTTCGTGTTGGCCTGACTGCTGTGCCATCATCCCTTTTTTCATAGCCGGGCCATGGACACAGAACCCTTACACAGGGCATGGCAGGCTCTCCCTGAAAAAAGGGGAGAGGATACAAGCTTTGACAGCAGACTGTGAAAAAGCCTGTAGCAGATTTTGGTATTGAGAAGGCTGGGATTCACAATAGAGAGCAAGAGAAACTGGTGGCTTTTTACATCAGTGCACTGCTCCCACCCAAACTTTCAACTTCCCACTCACTAGTGTGTTGGATGTTACAAGACGTTCTTTCCTACAGTATTAACTACCCAAATGGCATTCATGTAAGACTCTTCCATGTACAGTGAAAGTGGACTTTGTGAGGATTCCCATCCCAGATGGGATCCCAGCTGTCGTGGTTTAGGCCCAGCCAGAAAAAAAGCACCACGCAGCCGCTTGCTCACTCACTCCTCCCCCACAGCGGGATGGGGAGGAGAAAATACAACAAAAAACTCGTGGGTCGAGACAAGGACAGGGAGGGATCACCCACCACTTATGGTCCCAGGCAAAACAGACTCGATTTTGGGGAAAAAGAAACCAATTTAGTTTGTTACCAATCAAATCAGAGTAGGATAATGAGAAATAGAACCATATCTTAAAAACACACCTTCCCCCCGCCCCTCCCTTCCTCCCGGGCTCAGCTCTGCTCCCGATTCCTCCACCTCCTCTCCCCCAGCGGCGCAGGGGGCGGGAATGGGGGTTCTGGTCAGTTCATCACACGGTGTCTCTGGGGGAGGGCTCCTCACACTCTGCCCCTGCTCCAGCGTGGGCTCCCTCCCACGGGGGTCAGCCCTCCATGAGCTTCTCCAGCTCAAGTCCTTCCCACGCACTGCAGTCCTCCACGAACTGCTCCAGCGCGGGCTTTACCACAGAGTCGCGGCCTTTGGGCTCCTCCGCGGGCTGCAGGGGAATCTCTGCTCCCCCGTTACCCAACCTGGGCTGCAGGGGGACAGCCTGCCGCCTCACCACGGGCTGCAGGGGAACCTCTGCTCCCCCGCACCTCCTCCCTCTCCTTCACTGACCTCGGGGTCTGCATGGTTGTTTCTCTCACACCCCACTCCTCACTGTAGCTCCTCTTCGTCTTCTTCCATCTTCTTCCTCTCCTTTTCTCTTTACTGTAGCTCTTCTTCCTCCTCCTCCATCCTCCTCCACCTTTTTAATCTCTCCCTTTTTACTCTCTACCTCAGGAGTCTTCCCCCCTTCTTCAACACGCTATCCCAGAGGCGCAACCACCGTTGCTGATTGGCTCGGCCTTGGCCAGAGGCGGGTCCGGGTTGGAGCCAGGGAAGCTTCTAGCAGCTTCTTCCCGTTGCTGATTGGCTCGGCCTTGGCCAGAGGCGGGTCCAAGTCTGGAGCTGGGGGAAGCTTCTAGCAGCTTCTGACAGGAGCCAGGCCTGTAGTCCCTCCCTCACTACACAAACCCAGCAGTTGGTAATGTGCTTTTATTTTGAATCAGAATAAAAAGTCCAAAACTGGCTATCTCTTAAGAATCAGATTGTCAAGATGCAGTGGCGGCCAGCGGCTCCTGAAGGGTCAGGGAGCCAGGAGTCAAGCACAAAAACACAACCGCCAGAGCAGGGTCCTTGTCAGCCAGGACCGAGCTGCGCAGTACCGAGTGAGGTGAGGTGAACCGGGCAGACCCAGGGATGGCAGTCAGATCCAGCCAAGACTCCTGGTCATGAGGCAGACTTGCGGCGATAAGAAGTGAATCTGCAGAGCAGGGTCAGGATCACATCCAGTGACAGTTACCAGGGTCACACAGCCCGCTGATCACCAGGTAGGTCCAGAGTGAAAACGATCGCCTTGAGAATACCAAATTGTCTCATTTTGATTTGGTAAAACCGCTTGACTGCAATAAAGGCAAAACAAGAGAAAACGTCTATATGTGTTTAATATGCAAACACAATAATGTATTAATACAGATTAATGTCCAAAATAAGAAAGATGTAATGAGGCATTTTTAGCTCATCAAAATCCTTCCATCTTTATTGATCAGAAAGTAAAAAAAAAGACTTTTCATGGAATCGTAGAATATCTCAAGTTGGAAGGCACCTATAAGAATCATCGAGTCCAACTCCCTGCTCCTCGCAGGACTATCTAAACTAAATCATATGACAAAGAGCACTTTTGACTTCTTTCCTGCAAATGTCAGTAAAAAGAACACGTTCCTGCAAAACAGCTTAGGCTTTCCCAGCAGAAAATTCCCTTATGCATGCTGACCAGTGCTGCTAACTTGTGCTGAGCTCTGAATCAGCATGAAATAGATACAGTTCCCCCTCCTTTCATGTTCCCAGTGCTCCCCAGTGTGGAAGGATGAGGAGTTGCTTGTCACTGGGAAACTCACCAACACAGCTTCACACACTGCAAAAGTGATGGGAAAAGGGGCCTGTTCCTGGCAATACAGCTTTGCCAAAGCAGATGAGAGTCCCTTCCCTTCTCTAGACCACACTGCTCTTTCTCTTGTGGAGCCTCTTAGCTGCAGATTTCCCAAGCAAGACGAGCCCTGTGACGAGTTGTGCTTTAGTGAGTGGTAAGGGAAAAGCATTGCTGCCTGCTGGTGTTATCCATCATAAAAGCAGTTTGTGGGACAATTCCCTGATGGCTCCAGTGCAGCCCAACAAAGGAGGCTTATCGATGCTTATGACCTGCTCCTTTGGCCCTGCTGGGGAGCTGGTAACTGTAGCCTCTGATCAGCTTTCAGTCTCTCTTGCAGTGCTTGGATAGGAGTAGGGAGTCAGGTCTCAGGCCATAGGTGACCTAGGAGTGGCAATGGCATGGGGATGGATTGTATTGGACTCCCAGACATGATTTTTAGGTGGGTGGTTTCCTTAACCAGCCATGTCATGCACTTTGTGCTTAGAAGTCACTGTCTTCCTGGGTTGCTACATTCACCCCCGATGCTTGTTTTCTTATCCTATTCCAAAACTCCTTCCTCTTCCACTTAGAAATAAAGTATTTAACACAAATTGTCTCACAGTGGGTTAACGACCAAGCTGTTTCTGATGCCCTGCATGATAAATAAATTCATGGTCATGAGGTCTCTGCTAGACCCCCACACCCTTTGGCACTTCCATGTGAGCTTGCTTTCCAAGCTAGGTTTCTAAAGGAGTGTGTTTTGTGGCTGGTCCCCATCCCAGCCAAGCACTTTCAGACTAGTATTGTCCACTCATCAGGAGTAGCAGAGAGAGGAAGAATAAAGCCTTCTGCAGCAAGACGAAATGAGCCATACTGGTTATCAGTTTTCTTGCTCGAATGAGATTTTGAGGCTCAAATGAGATTTTGAGGCATAACTGCACAAAGTGAGGTTCTTTGCTGCTGCTGCAAATGGGAGCCTGACCAAGGTAGCCAAGTGTGCTGTGTCCCACACCCTTTTCTTGCATTGATTTGCAGCCAGTTTCATGCTCCGTCTCCCTACCCCTTTTGCCACAGAGTGGCAGCAAATTAGCTGATGCAATCTGACCTTGTGTCTTCGACACAGTTGGAGGGCTTGTGAAGTGAGCAGGATTCAAACTGAGATAGAGGACTGCTCGCAGTGGCCATTCATCACTGTTAGATAATATTAACTCCTACTTGCTTCCCAGTTGGTGACAGCCTGAAAGCAGTTAAAAGTTCAGTACTCCTGTCCTTCTCTTCTGAGTCTGTTTTCTTAATATTGTCCACACTCAATGGGCTGAATTTCCAGTGATTTTAGCCATGTTAACTCCATAGCATCCCCAAATACTCCAAAGCACATGCTTACTGCTGTGCTTCTTGGGGTTGTGACAACTCTGTGCTCCCTGTGCACTGAACATGGTGCAGTAATTGGACCCGCCCTGCTCAAGGCTGGGATGAAGAAGCCATAAGCCCCTTGCAAGAAATCTCTTGGTCAAGTGTTTCATTATGGGAAGGGCCAAACCCCATCCACTGCTTCTCTTGTCCCCTACAAAGGCTATTACAGAGACGGATACTGTTCACAGAAGGGATGGGATGTCAGACTTACTGTGCCCAAGAAATGGATGAGGGGGGCCACTGACGCGGCTCAGGACGCTTTCAGAGAAACAAGCCATCTTCTCAGCTACCCTGAATACTGCCAGCACCACGACTGGTGAGAGCTGCTTGTGCCGGTGAGGGCAGTGACTTTCCTGGGCCCTCAGGGTATGGAAAATTTAGGGTCTGGTACAGCACACTCCCACAATCATTCAGCCTGGGAGTACAGGGCATCTGCACAGCCCGTCTGTGGGCAGACTGACTCAGCAGCAAAGGGAAATTCAGTTTCAGATGGTGAAGTCAGAGCCTGGTGAAGCCCCAGGCTCTGACTCACAGAAAGCAAATGCATTTGACATATGCGGGAAGTGAATGAAAGTTCCCAAATCTGGATATTTCTCAGGACTCAAGAACAAGCACCCTCAAGAGATACACTGACTCTCGGATGGTCATGCTATTAAACTTTTGCTCACTGAAGTGCAAGTAGTGCCCCTTCCAGATATTGCTGCCTTTCTGTGTTTCTGTGCAACTGTAGCACTGCTCTCCGGGATGTATTTAGATTTGTATGTTGTTGTACTTGTCCGAAAAGGTTTTCATTCAGATCCCACAAAGTTTGCAAAGAAGTGATGGAAAATCTTTGGTGACTGAATGATGGGAGAGTGTGTGTGTGTTTGGGGGGCCCCATCCACTTTCTGTGGCTAGGCAGCTTGTAACCACTCCGATGCTACCACATGTTGAACAAACCTGTTTTCAGCCTAAAGGTTGTGCCTGGAAAAACAGCTGCTTGCGGTAAGGCTAAATCCTTCCTACTTAACACTCTGAGTACCTTTCTTTCAGCCTGCCCCTGCCTGCAGAGGAGCGTTGGAGGAAAACTGGTGAGGAGTGACTCTCTCCCATAATTCCCCACTAAAGGCCTTAACTGCAGCCGCCCTCCCTCCTGGCGGCCAAGCTGCAGAAGTCATTCTCCAGTGAGGCCACCTTTGTCACTATTTAAGAAGGAGGCTTGAATGATGTAGTGAGGTTGACTTTAATCTACTGCTTGCTTGGGTTTCTCTGAAACGAATCTCCGCCCCACCATTCATTTGGGAGCAAAATATGAAGTGAATGTCCTTCCCTCACCCCAGCTTCGTACAAAGTTGACCCTCTGTGCCCTCTGTGTTAGCAGTGTTAAGAATCATATCCATATCTATTCACATGGTTCTTGGCAGCCAGTCTGGCTTCATAGTGTAGATCAGGTTCTAGTTTTAGGCTATTGCTTTTTGTCTGTTACAAAGCTTGTGACAGAGTGCACAATTGTATCCTTTCACATTGCTACCTTCGAGGTACATTTAATAATAATAATTAGAGTGCACAGGACTCTTCATCTTTAAAGTGCTTCCTAAAGATGAGCTAATTAGTCCACACAATTTATCAGTGGGTAAACCCTTACAATTTGTTTTTAGGATTGCTAAAGAGAGGAAAGCCTCAACCCCTCATTCAGCAAAGCATTTGAGATTGTGCTTCATTTTAAGCATGTCTGGGAGTGAAGTACATGTTTAAGTGGGCTTAAGATCCTAGCTACCTGCTTGGGGCAAAAGCTCCCTATTTATTCTGGACCAGGATAGACCCATGCTGGAGGATAATGAATGTGTGAGCATAGCTGGGATGGTTTTTCCCTCACAGCCTTGATTAGCTGCCTCAGGTAATAACATCATTGGTAATAACATTGAGGACATAGCACCAGCAGCTTTAATGCAGTTTGTATCAGCTTGTCACTGACCACAGGGAAGTATTTTAGTAACTTAAAGTGGTGAAGTCACATCTTCATGGTTCCTGCTCCTTCCGCTAACTGCTGTAAATTGCACTTCACACTTGCAGCATAGATGCATGGTGTAAGTGCCTCTGACTGTATTTTTTTCTAAAAGGTTTTCCTGCCTTTCTGCTCTTGAGCTTTATGAACTGGAGATCTGCAATTTCTAAATGCGCTGAACAGAGCCGTGGTGCTCTGAGAAAGGGTTCCTGCATCTGAGTAGTTTTGCAGAGTGACCGTCTCAGGCTTTTTGCTTTTCCATTTGGGAGATTTCTTGGCATGATTTAAAGCTGTCAGTGTTGCTGATGTTGCATGAATGGAGAGACATAGACAATAGAAATAAAATCATTTTATAAGTATAAAGAAGTATCATTTGGGCTGAGGATGATTCATGCCAAGGTCAAGATGGTGAACCCTGTGACTGGACAGAGGATGGGAGATGGATGTCTCCCATATTGGAGTCATGTGTTCCTCAATCAGGATGCAATGTCCTTCCTATCTGCAAAAGAAAGCAAATGTCCCACTGAGTGAGCTTACAAGGGCCTGTTTCTGGGAAGCACACAGTTATGCTCTGCCAGAGGGTTTCAGGGGGTGCCCTTTCCACTATTTTGTGGTTGTAGTCAGAGGAGCTCATGCTCAACACACACTAAAAAAGCATACACGGAAAATAAGGATTTTAGAGCAGAAAGCCCACTCTTTGCAAATCTATCACAGTTGCTGAAGGTGTCAGGAAAGACCTTTCTCCACAAGGATGGCTAAATGTAAGACACATTCCAGGATCTTCACATGGTTGCAAGCCATGAAACTCCTGTGTCATGGAAAACCAAGGGACAGGAGAGCTCAAGGAATAGAGACAGGGCTCCTGTGGGTCTCTGCTATTTCCTTGCAGCAGGACAAGTTTGCATACAGTCTAGCAAGAGACAGGTTAGAAATTAGCCTGATTGTACACCCTGCTGCTCCAGTCTTTGTTTCTGTATGGTATATACTATGGACCTTTTTACCTATAGAAAGTCCGATTCTCTCCTGAACAGGCAGAAATTCTGTGGTCTTAGTGATACCCTATGTCAGGTTAAGTGCACACTGTGCTAAAAAAAAAAATCTTTAAAGTGAATTGCCTTTTCAGTTTCATTGGATACCTTCTCTTGTGACAGAGTGTGGAAATTGAGACCCCAGCTTATCTTGAGGTATGCTTCTTTTACACATCTTTGTTTACAGAAAACTTCTCTAACATTTGCCATCTTTTTCATCTCAGACTTTCTTCCACATCGCTGTAAATGACCTGTCTCTTCATACATCCTCCTTCAGCTCCAGCAATCCTGATATCTGCTCTAGAGTTAGCCACCCCTAGCTACTCCTTAGCGTCCCCCGACTTCGAGCTGCTTGTGTATGCTCTGCTAGCCCAGTGCACTAGCAATGAGCTGGAAGGATATAGACATGCAGTATCCTTCAGGGAAACATGAACTGCCCGAAAGCCAATTAGTCTAGCAGTGCTCCTGTTTTTCCTCATTGGAATCCCTTGTCTTCTGGATACTTCCTTACATCTTCCTCCTTCCCTCCGTATTAGCAAGCTGGAAAGGACAGAATATCTAACATTCATGCTGTGCATCCCTGGTCCAAGCAGTGCCTGAAACTCAGCCCAAACCTAGCACCTTCACTCACCTCTGACTGAAACCTGATGTTGGCCTCAAATGGTGGCACAGCTTCTGGGTAAATTTCACTTGCATCCTTCTTCTGACCCAAGCCCTGAAAGTGTGCCCTCCTCCTCCTCGGAGTCCATCGGCCTATGCCATATATTTTGAGATGTGCCTGTGTGGCACAGTTTCCCCAGCCACGGGGAAATTCAGAAACAAAACTTTGCCGGGGAGATTTCTTCTGTGACTCATCTGTGCTAGGGAGGGGAGAGTTTCTTTTTCATTTCTGCAGCTTGGAGAGGTACATCCTCTAGTGCCTCAGCAGGCCATGTTTCTGACTCGTGTCTGGGCTGCTGTACTAACACAGTGTGTGTGGGGCGGGGGGGGCGGATTGTGCTCTGTGTGAGTAATACGAGGGGAACCATCCTTTTAAAATATGCCTTTCTGTCTTCCTCCCCCACTTTCCTTTTTCCTCCTTCAGTGTTGTCACCTTGTAGTATTTTAATCGGAGGAAGCAGATATATCAAGGAAGTCAATGGCAGGGGCGAGGTGGGCGGGGGGGCGGAGAGGAAGAGGAGGAAAATCACATCACAGCCCAGTCTGCCAGTGTAAACACTTGATGATTTCCTGTTATTGTAGCCTAAAATGTACCATGACATCATTTGCGGGCCTCCCAGAATCACCCAGAAGGAGGAAAAGCCAGCATTCCCAGCCCGCCCCCAGTGTGAATCCAGGGGATTCAGACCCTATAAGGCAGTGAAGCTCTGCAAGCAGCAAAGATAGAGTTTCGAAAGCTTTCTTGTTCTTGGCAACGTGGAGATTTCACAAACAGGAAAAACTGCTTTTACTTTTCCTAAAGGGGAACCGTTTATGCCTCATGAAATATTGATGCCTTGAACCATGGTTACTTTAGAAGCAGAGCTGAAATATAAGAAATGCTCTTAGCTGAGGACAAGCACAGGGGAGCCCCTCACCAAATCATGTCAGTTCATCGTTCCCAGGCATCCACTTTTTTATAGTACCCACTTTTCTTCCAAATCACTCTACAAACAAGGTAGTTAAGTCAAAAGCTGTGGATTATATAAAACAGTCCAATATGGAACTAATTTGATAATTTTGAAAGGTGAAGCTAGCCCTCAATGTAGCAGAGATTGCCAGTGAAATGTTCTTCCTCCTTTCCTGAGCATTAAATCAATAGAGACAGTTACCCGGAAAGTGTAGAGCCAAGCTGTTCTGAGTCTGGATACACGAGCTATCCTGGAATTTGACCCAACAGGTCAGATTTGTGTCTCAGTTACAGTTAATCCTGAATCACTGCACTCAGTCTGCACCACTGTAAGGAAGAACAGAATCAGGTTCACAGGGATGGGCTCTCATAACTTTTCTGAGAGGGATAATAACTAGGCTGATTCCACACCACACCCTTCAGCTACAATCTCTGTGGACAGCCTTTCAGATAGACCACAGTGGGATATCTGCAAAATTTCTTTTTTCCTAAGCAAGGTAACAAACTTCATAAATACAGTGCTGTATTTGTAATCATTTGGACTCATACCCTCCCTTGCACACCTGCCAACTGCTTGGCAAACGTCAGCAATTATAGTGTAACTTTTTGTTCTTGAAACAGGAGGAATTCGTGTTTTCATGTTATATGTAAGGAAACTGAGGCACTGAGATGAAATGAACCACTACCTTACAGAATAGAATGTATTCTCTTAATGTGGGCTTAAACCAATCCTATACCTCCAAATAGTTTCAGAAAATTAGATTTGTCTTACCATAAAGTGGACTTGAAAAGTCTGAAGAAAGTCAGCCTAGAGAAGAAAGATACAAGCAAGTCTAGTAAATAAAGCACACTTGGGATTGACATTCAAAAGATACAGAATGGTCTTGCAGTTTACTGGACAACAAATAACAACCATGTATAAGTTTTTCTGTTATTACTCTCACTTGGACTTACTGGAATACAAAAGTGGGTTGTTCCCCATGAGCTATTTTTGGATAGGAGAACCAAGCCATTCAATTCTTCACCATGCTGAGCTCTTTTCAAAGCTATATATACAAGATGACTATCACTCTTAAGTACTTTGCTCTTCATTCCCAATGCTGCAGGGTGCAGCACTGGGAACAGAAGTGAACTTAAATTTATGCACAACTATGTCAGGACCCTGCATCCAATGAAATCAAAGGCTAGGTTCTGATGACAGCATCAGGAACCTGCATATTTATGCCCAGCTCTGCTGTGAGCAAGGCACCAGGAGAGCAAATTGCTCAGATACCACTGTGATAGCTGTGGGGTGTCAAGGCCTTGAATTAACTTCTATTATTCTGTATCTCATCAGAATGCTGAGGTTATCATGTGGGCTTGGCAATAGAGGGGAGGAGAGGAGTTCCTTCTTCTAAGCATTGAATTTGCCAGATCTAGTGTGCAGTTATTCTGTCTCTGGGATTTTGCTGAGTCGTACAAAAACACATGGCCTGCGAAATGACAGGGGAGCCAGCAGCAGGGATGAGTACCTGGCGATAGACGGATGATTGAAGTTCTGTGTGTGGGTAGTTGAGGAGTTTTGTGTGGTGAGAATGTTCATCTAAGATGCTGTCTTGCGTGTTTCTAGGATATTGATCCTTGTTTGTGCAGGAGAAAGTCTGGGTCATGTGCTGAGTCTCTCTCATTTCACTCCCACAGCACAGGAATGACTTGCCTACACAAGACTGCTCTTCACTTTATGCTTAGGCACTGCAGGCTGCTTCAGTTCTCTGCAGGGCAGGTTAGTGTCACGTGAGTTTTGACATAGCTAGCCTTTGATGCTAAGTATTTCCAATGTTGGTTTTATGGCATGATGTGATGCCATGTTTCCTGGGTATGAAAAAGATAAAAATGGCACAGTACTGTGATGCAGTATGACTGGGATTTATGAGAATACTTCATCCCTTATGACAAATATGAAGTGGTGTAGTCAGAGGATTAGTAAAGATGACAAAGTAGAAATGATAGCAGTTTAGGTTATGCTGATGAGTTTGAGAGAGCAGCAAAGTGTGCTTGATTCCCACTGATTTGTACAGGATTATCTCTGCTTATAGCCAGGGTGAATCATCCTGGAAAGTTTGACTCCATTTATTGTAGAAAGCTTGACTCCATTTATTGTGGAAAGCTCGGCAAAAATGAAGTGGAAGAGAATCTGGAAGAGCAGTCATTCATCAGGGCAGTAAATCCAGGTTTAAGACTCTTAAGTATCAGACCAGAAACACATTGGCCTGGTGATACAAGAAGCCAGTCCAGAGGTGGCTCTTTCTTCTGGTTCAAATTTATTAAAAAAACATTGTTTGTTCCAGGAAGATGGATCAAACATCACCTGTCCATGCCCCTTTAGATTTATGCCAGATCAAATCTCATCTCTGCTGAAGTGTGCTAGCATTAAAGCATGAAGTCAGCAAAACTCACAATGACCTAGCTAATCAGACAGAAATGTCCTTGCCTGCTCCAGATGAAAAGTTTGCTGTCAGCGATCCAGAACTGTGTGGATCCAGTATTAGTGTTCACAGAAACACAACCTATGTGAAAGGAGATCTTCTAAAAAGAAATAAATACCTTATTTGTGTTTTGTTGGTCTACTTCCTCGAAATGCTGTAAAATGGAAACTGCAAGAAAATGCAACTGGAGGGAAACTGACACACTTTACACATATGGTTTGGCAAACCAGAAAATACTAGGTAGTATTTAATGTACTGTTTTTCCTGAAGGGTTAAGGCTCCTGGTGAAAGACATTGCCCCAGTGTTGCAGGTGTAGTGACTGAGACATGGAAAAGACAGATGGCTTCTTCAGATTGGGCCAGAGTTTGGATCAATACCGAGAGTGATGCTCAGCGCTTGGAATATACTACCATTCAGGGAGGACCACGTAGCTAACAATGAAGAAAGGGAATGTGGCTCTGAAAACGATGACTAAAAATCCATTTGACTGAACGTCACACAAACCAGAGGACTTAGACTGTGTTTAAGAAGCTAGTCAAGATTGCTTGGGTTGAACTTCTCCAGACAACGTCGTTAATGCTGGTTTGACCTTATTAAAGGCCGCAACAGGGAACTACAAAACATTCCCAAGCTGTTTCATCATCTATCTGCTAAGTTAGAAAGAGAAAAAAATTGCCAAAGGACCATCCTGCCTAAGCCTGTTCTACAATTTTATACCTCTCTATTGTATATTCACTGAAAGAGTCCACTAGGCTGGGTTCTTGAGTCTCTGTCACATTTTTTAGCAGGAACCAGGAAACCTTCTCTGTGTTTTGTTCTTAGTGAATGCCATTGAATGGTATCAGAGACAGTAAAAAAAGAGTCCCTTGACACTTGTGTAAGAAGAGAGCCTTTGGAAACTGTCTGTATGGCATGGCTGTACAGATCAGCAGCTTTCTCTGGGTAGGCATGTTCATGTAATTGTGGCTACCTGAGGCCCCAGGGAACTCTCAATCTGAGTATGTGAATGCAAGTGGGTAGCAAAATTCCAGCAGTGAGCTAACGTCATATCAATATGCCTGACCAAGGCCCTTTTCAGGAGAGACTGGAAAAAGATTCAGGTAATTTGCACATATATTCTGTCCTCGCACTTGAACTTTTAGGTGCCCTGAAGTCAATAGACAAGATTTACATGACAAGTGCACAGACAGAAAATTAATGTCAGTGCCCAAGAAATGGACTTCGTGAAGTAACCTGAGAGAAACCGAGGGAAGGTGTTGGCTTTTTAAGCTTTGTAGTTTATTGGTGTATTTGTGTTTTGGCCTGCTGTGGACAGGCGGAGGCCTGCGGCAGGGACTGAACAAGGGTGTGTTTGTAGGACTAATAAAGTAGGTTAGTCCATGTAGGTTTGGGGGGGAGGGAAGGAGGTGTCTGCTGCATTTTAGCGTTAACAAGCCAGGATATGTGATGTACCATGTGGCATAAGAAGCTCTGGGTGCTCCCTCCAATATATACCATTTCAATTAATTCAAAATCATCTGCATCTTCATGGAAAGGAGGAAAAAGCCTGAGGAAAAAAGAGTTTTCTGTGGTCGTTTGTGGTGGGTGAAGCAGCTTCCTAATTTCATTCTGTTTGAAGTAGGTGTCAGCAGCCTGCACATGTCTGCAAGTCAGTGCTTTTGTCTGCATCCACGGGAGAAATGGGCCTGGTCATCCAAGGCCAAGGAATGTCTTGGGAGATCAGCTGCTCAGCAACCCAGAAAAGTAGGTGGACACTGTTTTTTGGCATGGTTTGTATGTATCTAAGGAACAGGAGCTTCTGGCCAGAAATAAAAGGTCCCAAAGGTCAGGCTCAAGACCTCCACACAGGGAGTGGAGTTTGTACATGGTGAGCATTGCATTATTTTGACATCTCCTTGTCCTGTTGCACAATATTGATACCAGCCATCAGGCTTAGGTGGACTGAGCATCATCTGTGCAGAAACGTGCAGTTAAAGTAACACCACATTGCCGTCTCTATTCTGAAATACAAAGAACTACTCAGCACTCGTCAGCCAACCCCCATTAATCAATATCTGTTTTCTTCTTGTTGTCTTGTGTCTTTTATTTGTTCAGAGAAACAGGGCTTTATATTCCCTGTTTATTTACCAATAGCAGCAGTGCTGGGGCAAAGGGAGTAGATCAGCTTCCTGCATCCAAGAGCTTGGGCAAAGATCCAGAGTGTGAAACCTCTTCTTGTGATTAGTGCAAGTCCTTAGCAGTGTTTCTAACAGTACTTTCAACACTTTCCCACCATAAGATCCCCGCATGCTCAGAGGATTCCTCAGGGACCAGTGGTTTGACTAATCAGATATAAACTAGTTCTGAATAAGGCAGATTCCCTGTCAATCCCCCAGAATACTCATAATACCAAATGAATCCTGGGAAGCTGAGTAATGCCATAATCTTTTTTCACCTTTGGCCCTCAGAGTGCATTGCACCTGTTACTTAGGACCATCAGCATCCCAGTAATTAAGCACTAACTGGGGAAACTAAGGCAAGACAGAATGACTTGCAGTAGTTCCTCTTGAGATTAATGAACCACTCTTTCAAAGCAATCCATTTTCTCAGAGAGGAGGCATCAGCCCAGGGGTGGGTTAATGAAATACAATGTGGTGTGGTGGTGTACTGCACCATTTTTGCATGTTGTAGTGGGGCAATACAGGGTTTATATTTTGTTCCAAGAAAGCTCAAGTTACCTAGGCAGGCTGTGCAGGCGGTGTCTGACTCTGTGTTGGTTATTGTGGGAGTGGCTCTAGTTGTATGTTTGTGTTGCTGAAATGAAATATATATGAATTGACATTGCCTGAAATCTTTACTATATTGACATTGTAAATATCAACACGAGGACATGACCACTGATAAGAACGAGTTTGCTTCTATGCTATGCTATACTATGCTATTCTGTCCTACCTTACACTATCCTATTCCTATAGTTCTTATGCTTCTGAAAGCATTCAGCTCCTACAAATGCATCAAGTAGTAGGAATAATAGAAAACAGGAATGGACTCTCAAGAAGCCACCTAGTACATATTCCTGTCTTTAAAGCAAAGTTAATTATCCTACTTCATCCTTTCTGACAGTGCTGACCACACTGCAGGAAATGAAATACTGAGGACAGCCAGTGCACAGTGGAAGCCCTTGGAGCTCTATGGCAAAGTGAGTTCAGTTTCTAATGCTGTCCTCCACTGTCTTCGGTGGTAGTGACAGGATCTGCGTGCCAGGTCCAGGATGGGGGCATGCCCTAGTTTCAGTGTAGGACTGAAAACCTCTCTGGAGCAAATCGGCTGTTTTCACACATTGTGCTGAGGCCTTACCTTCAGGGAAGCGCATTCTCTGCACTTCCCTCCTCTCCCCATGTCCAGCTTTCCTCACTAAAGAAAACGGTGCATTTGGAGATACACCAACATTTTGACAGCGCGTGTTTGGGGCGGGGGGGTGGGGGGAGAGAGACTCTGTCTCAGGTCAAACTTGGAGCACCTCCTCATTGACCAGCCTCCCTTTGACTGTAGAATGGACCTTCTCACTATGCTTCACTTTTCTCTCCTTGCACTGAAAATATTCAAACCCAAATTCCTTTAGAACCTTCCTGCATCCTCAGAGCTTTCTGCAAGATGCAGATCCTACGCAGAACTGGCTCTGTTGCCTGTATGTCAAGCAATGTGTGCATGTATGATGTTCTGCAGCCCACCAGTGGTCCACCAAATGGGGATTAGATAATGCTGGATGACATTTTGAGGCCCCTCATAAACCTACTTTCTCTGTTCCCATGACTCTGCAAGAGGAAAAAAGAAAGTTACTTCCTGCAGGTATGGAGGGGAAAGAAGGTTATTTACTTCTGTAATATACAGCTCTTCATGCATCAAAGCAGGTAAATTTATAAGTCTCCTCTGGGAACACCAGCAACCCTCTGGTTTTCTTACCTCCTCTGAAGTGCTGCGGAGCAGCCCACTGTGCAGCCACTTGTACTGTCAGCAGTTCCCATTGCAGAATAATCTATGGCAAACACAACCATGTGGGTGAATGCCAGTAAACAAAGAAAAAGCTGTGCTTTCTGCTCTCCTTACTATTGATTTTTCCTAACTACAGCCAAGTAAAAAGGAAAAAATGGTTCTTGTATGGTTCAGCCGTGCAATTTTAACCTTGCTGGTGTAAATCCCTTGAGGAAACAGGCAGGATGGGTGTGAACTGAGGGAAACCCTATAATTACAGCTGCATTAGGGTTTTGCTGTGGCCAAAGGCAAATAAGGCCTAGGAAAGTTTCTTAGCTCTTCATGTATCAACTCAAGCAGAAGATGGAAATGTGTCACAGTGGAGGAGGATCAACCCAACAAGCTTCTATTATTCATTATTCAACTCCTAGAGACTACAGTGGAAAACTTCCGATTAACAACTTGGAGAGGTGAAGATAAATTGCTCACTTTTCTGCTATTATTATCTGAAATAAAAACCTTAAACACCCACCTGATGGACTACCATGACCAGATCAGAATTTCAGCTTCAGTTTTGAAAAAATATGGCTTTTCATCTTCGTAGTGCTGATACAGATCTCATACTAAGGTGAAAAAGACGGCTAGCAAATGACACAATGATTAAAAAAGCCAAACCTCATCATTTATGAAATGCATAATGGTTTACTGGAGACTGGCTTGTAGTTTTAGAGTACTAAATAAAGCCAATAGTGTGGACCAGTCCTTCAGGGAGAATATGTAATATAGCATAAAGCTTAAAACTAATTCTTCTTCCAAAGGAGTGGTAGTTTAATCACATTCAGAGATATGGAGCCAAAATTTCTGTTATTGTAACTCTGGAGCTGTATCAGTAGAGAATTTGGCATCCATTGGGTTAAAGTGAAACAATAGTGCCAGCTTTCATGATTTAATCTTGAGTTTTTAATATCCTCAGCATTTTTTATGAACCTGAGCTCCTGGAATTGGATGTGTGTGGGTATCTCTTTTTTTTTTTTTTTTTAAAGTAAATTTTCTAATAATAATAATAATAATAATAATAATGCAAACATTTTCATCAAGCGTGAAAACAGTGATTTGGATGTAGCTAGGAAGCAAAGAAGCTCAAACTCCTTCTCTAGTTCTCAGTGCTTTTCAAAACATGTAGGTCTGTTCCCTGACTTTGGAGGTCCTGCAATGAGCAACATGAAGAGAAAGAAGAAAATACAAGCAAGAAGCAGACTAAACTCCTCCCAGAGAAGCAAGTGCCTGCTGACTGATTCAGGTTAGGTGCTCATCTCCTTCATGGTGCCTGGCAGCAGGCAGCAGAGAACAGCAAGGCAGTCTCCAGTAGTCCTCCTCGGAGCTCCGTTGAGAGGCAGGTTGCTTCTCCCTACAGAGGGACAGAGACTTTAGTGCCCTTGAACTGTGGGGCTCCACCGATACTGCCAGTAATTGGTGCCGCAGGAAATTCCTGTGCCCTCTGTTATCCCCACCACCCCTCAGAAAGGGTGGTGAACTTTGAGCCCAGGCAGACTTGCTGACCTGTTAGGGGAGCCTTGTGCTGTGATTCAAGGAAGAGGCAGCGTGACTCTGGCCCTGCCGCTTCTCTCTCAGATCATCGCAGAAAGCCAAAAGGCACATGCACAAACACACAAGTTCAGTATGTTGCGACTCAGCCCTGGGACTGTTGGAAGGCCTTCTTCCTCCTTGGCTTCAGTGAGGACTTCTGATATCTCCTGTGCTCTTGAGGAGCCATCCTTTTTCCTTAATGATTATTTTTAGCTGTACACTAGCCTTTCACTGCGAGGGACTTTGGTACCTTGATGGCTGTGTGGTTTCTAAAAGAGAATTAC
Organism: Gymnogyps californianus; assembly: GCF_018139145.2. Lineage (NCBI taxonomy): Eukaryota > Metazoa > Chordata > Aves > Accipitriformes > Cathartidae > Gymnogyps > Gymnogyps californianus. The sequence continues at coordinate 199,496 of NC_059479.1, forward strand.
CCAGAGAGCTTTTGTGTTTTCAAAGCACTGTACAAACATCGGTAAGCTAATCCTCCCTGCCCCCAGGGTTGCTGAGGATGGAGGTTTCTGGTGGGGAAGGGGAAGCCTCCTGGGCTTGGGGATCTTCTCAAAATATGTGTTTGGGCTTGAAAAACTAGTTTTGACATTGGGGCCTTTTTTCCTTGTCATTTTAACTCAGGCATTTTCTTTTCTTAAAAACAAACAAACAAACAGAACGGGTTGATTGAGAGAAAACAATTGTAACACAAAGGAAAAAAAGTTATGGCTGTGTTTTAAAAGTGGAAGTCTGTGTTCCCTATGAAGATAGAGAAATTCTTCTGAAACAGAACAGGCATAATTGGGACTGAGTGTCTGCTTCTTTGTGTCTGTTGCTGAAGGCAGCCCTTTCTGGGACAGAGAACAGCTAAGAACACAGTATGTATGTATACCTATATATCTACCTACCTATCTGTTATCTATCTATCTATCTATCTACCCACCTATCGATTCCTTTTTTTACAACCTACTCACTCTTCTGGTACAAATACCCTAAATGCTTTAACTCTCTGCATTTTAGGATCAGAGATGCCATGTTGTTTAGTAGAAACCTAGGAAAAATAAATGATGCCATCTGTCATGCCTGTGTCTAACTGGGCGGGGGGGGCGGTGTGTGCTGTATGGTGCATCATCGTGTTTTGCTGTGGGGAAAGAACAACTAGATGCAGAGCGTGTGAGGGAGTGAGGGTTGCCCAGGGGTGTATGTCTCTCACAGTCATGCAACCCTGACTGTAGATCACACCGTGTAGTGTTAACAGGGTGGGAGGGAATTCCCTTCACTTGTGAGTGAATCAGCTGGGTGGGAGAGGTAGCATGAACATTCCCAGATCAGACTCCTGCTCTAGGCATCTCCCACACAATAACGTTCTCATTTTTTTTGACTCTACTTCGTGTTCTAGCCCAGAAACAGCTGCAATACTTACCTAGACAACATTGTCATGGGTCAGGGTTTTGTGTTCACCTGGAAAAAACCTGCCATCTGAGCAGGAGCCAAGAGTAATGTCTTCAGTATATAATGTTCCTGCATTGGAATAAAAATGGCTGGCAACTCCCTGTATATTTTTAAGATTTCCAAAAATAGGTCTAAGTCTCAGGCAAAATGAATGGAGCCAAGACTTAGATGGAAAGAACTGGTAAAGTTTGTCTGAAACGGTTAGTGCTGAGATCATCTTCCACATTATACGCCACTACCTGGAAACGCAGGCCAGTTTTCTTTTCCCTCTTTATGGCTGTCTGAGCCCTATGTTCCAGTGCATTGATTCACTTGACCAAGTTTCAGTACAGTGGGGAGAATTGACTTAATGTTAGTGGCAAGACTGAGAGCTTCCTCCCTGCTCTGCTTCTGCTCTGTAGGAGCTGGAATGCCTGGAGCACCGAGTCAGGCTTGGAGCCCTGGAGAAGCAGAGGGAAGTTAGATTATAAGCAGCTGCTCTGTGTGTGAGGGAGAGAACGCTTTCTTATCACAATGACAGGCAAGAGAGAAGGTCAGGGAGAGATGAGTGGGAGTAGGGGCTAACTGGAGGGTAAAACCTCTGGGGAGGTGCCCACTTACGTTCACGGAGGAATTTGATGCCAATCAGTGAATCCTGAGTGCATGGGTGAGCCTGTGGCGTTTTGCAGAGGGGAGGAGGAGAATTTAGGAGCCAACTTAAGAACTGCAGCTTGGTGCTCAGTGCAGCTGTGGGCTAGCCTGGCTCCCAGGGATGGCTCAGCTGGCCTGAGGCTGAAGGTGCTATTCTGGCTGCATTTGAAACTGTCTTCCTTGGAGGTTACTGTCCCCACAGAGGTGCCAGTAAATCTGCATGTCTCCTTGCTCCCTACCTCAGTTCTGCCACCCTCATCCAGGTTAAAATCCATCCTGCTAAAAATGTTTGAACAGGTTCAATAGACACACAAGCAAGCATCGATCATTTTGACAGGTAAGCATGTCTACATTAACAAGTAGTGTGGTGTAATAGGAGCAGATCTGGAAAACAAAAAAGCTGCTGCTGAATATTTAACATTCACACTAAATGTGTTTCAGAGGGAGCTTATTTTGGACTTGCTCTGTTCTGGTCCAATTAACTGAATACTTGCCAATAGCTGGAGCACAATAGATGCACCCCTGGAAGCACATCTTCTGGCTTATTTTCATCCAAAAGGAATTCAGTTCACCAGGTGTGAGACTGCACCACGATGGGAAGCAAAATGCAGTGAATAGGAAATTAACTTCAAAACCAAACTCCTGATCTGAACTAAAAAGCTAATGTAGATGCAGCTTACTTATATAGTTGGGTGGCTGAGGAGCTGGTAATCTCCAGGAGAACTAGAGGTGGTGATGATGGGGGTGTGTGAAAACTTCTTAACCCAGCCCAGTTACAGCCTGAACACCATGTTGGCCTGCAGCGGAATGCACTACAGCCCAAACCACCGACCACATCAGAGGCAGGGCTGCCTGGGGGTTAGCACACAGCCTATTCACTGGCTACTGCTTCCAAATAGGTAACTGCTACTTATGATAGACGATTCTCGGAGGAATAATTCTGTTCCCTCTCCCACAGTGGCCCTGCTATGCTGCTGATGAATGCAAAGGGGAGACAGGCTTAGGCTGGGAATATTGAAGTGATGGGACATTTGCTTGGGCCTCCCTGTGCATGTGAGAAGGCAGTGAGCAGCATTCTGCAGACATGAAACAGGGTCACTGAGCAGACTGTGCATGCAAGAGCCTACGTGCTGCTGCCCCAGGGCACTAAATGCTCTGGACCTAAAGAAAAAGGGGGGCAGGGAGAATGGTCCAGGAGTTGAAGGGCTGTTTTTTTACTGAGTTTAACACAGACCCAGACGTTATCAAACTGCAGCTTTGTGCTGAAAGCTGGTGATGGTATGGCAACAGCTTATTTAACGGTCTTTAGAAGCTGTTGCTCTGGCTGCAGCAAGCTCCTCCTCCGCCACTCGCTTGCTGGTTCTCTCACCCACGCATGCACACTCACTCACACAGCACAGGGACTGTATCCTGCTGCCCTTGGGGCTACTGACACACTCAGGTAGAAGCAATGCCAGGATCTGTTACTCTCTCACTCTGATTTAATTTTGAATCTCGCAAGTGAGCAAGGAAGTTTTTAGGCCAACAGGCTGCACCACACACTTTCTAGGATGATCAAGATGCAGAAGTGGATGTGCTGTAATACCGAGTTGTTCAAATCCTATTGTACAGTGGTACGGGTGTATTTCTGCCCGTGCAGAGTGAATGGCTCAGATACATGACCCTGACTTTCCAGCTGTTCTGACACCTATGCAACATGAGCACAGAGACACTTTCCAAGTAAAGGGGCATATTTTAGACCCATTACCACGCATGACAATGCAAAGTACTAAGATGTGTAGAGTGAGACTCCATAATCATCTGCATCTGTTGTGTGAATTTGCAGTTGGTGGGATTTGGATCAGACTCTTGTGCAGTTTTTCCTTTTTTATGTATCACAGAGCCTGGACAAGAAAAACAGCTGTTGTTCTTGTCCTGCCATCAGCCTCTGAGGTTCTTGCTGTTAGCAGTGCTCTGAAGTACTTGAGCTATAAAACCTCAAAAGACTTCAAAAATAAACTCTTTGCACTGACAGCTTCAAAAAATATCCAGGAAACAATTCTTTTAAATTACGAATTTAGATAATATGTAGAAACATTTATTTATAAATAATTAACATAAAGAATTTGCACTGTTGCCTGGAACCTTAAGATGACAACTTCGTCAGCCCCCTCTAAGATAGCCAATATTATTATATTACTTTTATAGCTGGGTTAATCAAAAAGAATATAAAATCATCCAGTCACCCACTGGCACAGCTCATAGGACCAAGGAGAGCTGTATTCTAGTCTCTGTCCCTAAGCTATAGGACAGTACTTTAACAGCCTAATTTTTCTTAGGCTGGGGGTTGTGGATTTTCAGTGCCTCAGCTACTTTTACTTTGCTCATGGAGAGGCAAATTGATCAGGCATTTTTGTAAGAAAAAGAAAGCTGTGATGTTTGAACAGTGTAGGCAGGTCTTGTGTTGATGGCAGTCTCAGGACTTCCGAAGAAATGAGGTTTGTTATTGCTGCCCCTGTAGAGCTCTCATTTTCCTGTTCACTGCTTTCCACCCCCATAAAACAGGCTCTTCGCTTCCTCTTCTACCCATTCTTTCCTTCTTTGCTTTCTACAGCAACACAGAATGACTTACTGGTCAGAGATTCTCCTTGGAATGTTTATTGAGAATATTTTCATGTGTGCCGGTTAATGAGGTTTAGGAGAACACCAGAATCCAGAAGTTTATTTGATTGGAAAACACAGAGAGATAGGAATGTATAACTTACATTGGCTCTTATTTCATAACATATTTTTTGAATAGACATCAACCCCTAGGCAGAGTCCATTTTGCTGCCAGCTCAGCACAGCTGCTTTGCTACCTAGTTGATTGGTAACAGTCTCCTTGCTTCAAAGTCAATTGCAAGTAAAGTTTAATAACCACTCTGTAGCCAAAACAGCGTAAGTGAGAGTCTGAACCATGCTGAGTCAATAGATCTTTCCTTCCTTGGACCAGCATGAAATGTGGCATGTAGACGACTGGGCACTTGAATTCAATTAGAACCTTTTTAACTCCTCCAGGAACCATTTGTGAGGAAGACACTTGGTGATTCCCTCATCTCTGTGTATCAGGTCCCTGGCTGGTATTAAAGCTAGATCCAGTTTAATCTCATAAACTACTCTGTATAGCAAAAGGTGCGTGTGTATGTGTGTGTCTGTGAAGAGGGGATAGGCAAGAAATGGAATTTATAAAAAGTGAAGAGAAAAGTGAGATGTCTTTCCAAAGGTTTCTCTAAGTCTAAGTTTACAGCCCTTGTAACCAACACAAATGACAGGTCATTGTTTCACCCATCACTAAAAGGGAAATTAATGCAGGATTTCCTTAAGGCCTTGAAAAAGTTAAGAAATTGATAACCACTTGGTGAAGATCTGGTCTTGATCTGCATGTCCTGTGAGGAGCAGCTGAGGACTCTGGGTTTGTCTAGTTTGGAGAGAAGGAGGCTGAGGGGCAAGCTCATTGCTCTCTGCAGCTCCCTGAGGAGGGGACGTGGAGAGGGAGGTGCTGAGCTCTTCTCCCTGGGATCCCGGGACAGGACGCCTGGGAATGGCTCAAAGCTGCGTCAGGGGAGGTTCAGACTTGACATCAGGAAACATTTCTTTGCTGAAAGGGTGGTCAAACACTGCAACAGGCTTCCTGGAGAGGTGCTCGATGCCCCAAGCCTGTCAGTGTTTAAGGGGCATTTGGACAATGCCCTTAACAACATGCTTCAACTTTTGGTCAGCCCTGAAGTGGTCAGGCAGTTGGACTAGATGATTGTTGTAGGTCCCTTCCAACTGAAATATTCTATTCTATTCTATTCTATTCTATTGATGAGCAAGCAAGCCATACAGCTCTGGAGGACTGGACTCCTGCTGTGAAGTCTGAGGGCTGCAAACACAGCAGCCCAAGAATATGTTCTGAATGATCACCCAGAAGATAAAGCCTGGGGAGTGAAGAACTGGAGGGGGCAGGATGTACATGGGGAGAATGAAATACTTCAGTAAGTACTGCTGTTCTGAGATCCCTCAGTTGATGATGACAAATATGAAGTTAAACAAACAGACTCGCCTTTTTTTTTTTTTTTTTTTTTTGAGAAATGTAATTCTAGATCAGCAGAATGGTGGGATAAAAGGTGAACAAATATCTGTGACAGCTTCCCTGGATGACAAGTAATGAATTGGTTACAGCTACAAAGATCACTGACATTTTGTCACAGAAATTATTGTGCACCTAATGAAAGCTCAACAAAGACTATCAGTCTCTGGTTATAATCAGTAAGCTTCTTCCCCCAAACCAGGGCTGGCAAACTACTGGCACTTGTACAAAGAACTGATATTTCTAATAAATTTGGAACCAGTTGCCAAAATAATTTGCTGTCATTTCATTATTGTCAGCGGGTCAAATTCAGCCCTGATACAATTGGAGATAAAAGATAAAGGATGAATGTATTTTGCAAGGTCTCCTTCCTCCCTGATTGCAGAGCTCGTCCTTTGTCACCCCATGAACAAAACACAAACAGCCCTGCCAGTGTCTACAGTTTTGCATGGACTAAAACCTTTATGGGTGAACAGTAAAAATCACCACACTGTCCAATGTGTCACAGCACCACTGGCCTGCCTTCACTATCTCCTGTCGTGATCGGGCTCTGTTTGCAGCTAGAGATTCCTGCTGCGATATCTCATTGCAGGTGTTGGTGATCCATGTGCCTTTGGGAGGGGTTTCATTTTAAACAGCCAAACCATATTGACCTGAAAATCCCTCTCACAACTGGCTTCTCCTTGGTTCCTGTTCAGCAACACTCAGTTTGGTCCATCTATGGCCCTTTTTCACCATCTTGGACTGACTCTGTATACAATTACTCCTGATTATTACATTTTGAAGCCTTCAGAAAACCCCAGTGTAAGTAAATGCATTCCCGATAGAGTCCTATCCAGTGGTTACCCGTATCAGAGCCATCTGGAGCCTGGTACTCAGCTCCAGAGGTTGGACTGGGCACTCACATTCTCTGGCAGGCATGGAAGGAAACGCCTGGTGGCCTTCATTACAATCTCCGAGTTCCCGATCTCTGAGTCAGAAAGGCAGTGGCCCTACATGGTCATCACACCAGTACCATCATCTTGGCTCCACACCAGCCATCTGAGAAGGAGGCAGAGCAGGAGAGAGGGAGGGAGGGAGGAGAAAACTCCCAGAGAGCCTGTTTCTTTGGGGCACTGAAACTGTGAAGATCTTTCCTGAAGACTCCAAGTCACCTCCCTTTCTGCAGCAAAGCCTATTAGCGTTGCGTGTAAGCTCTTGCTGGTCTGAGCCCTATTGAATAAAAGATTTGCTAGATTTTATGCCTAAAAAGCTTTGGATTGTCCTGTTAAGAAAGTAAGGTGGATGAAGAACAGAGCGACAGGTTTTGTTAGATTTTGGAGCTTTAATTGTTTTTTCTGTCACAGTTTGTTTACAGTGAGGCTTTGCTGGTCTACACAGCTCTGGTGTGTGTCCCACAGGCTTTGTGGACAGCCTCAGGAGGTAAAATGCAGTGGGTAACGTAGTGTTTTACCTCTAGCTGCCTGCTTCCAGGGGCCCTTCCAGGGTCAACTTTTAGTTGACCATGACTACTGTAAATGCTTAATGGCCTCTGGGAAATACATATGAGTAAGCATGTTTCCTTTTGGATACACATCACACCATCAAACCTATCAGAATAAATACCATTGGAGCTACTTTTTAGATTAGATATCTTTTCTAAAACTGAGAGCCCTAGCTTGATTCCTCCCATCACCCACAGGAATAATTTCTCTTCACTAGTCTGAGATGGAACAGACCAGCGGGACCTACCTCACCTCCTTGCTCTGAGAAGGCGGCACCAGTGTCAGTCTCCAAAGCCCACATTGTTCCAATTCTGCACAGATTTCAGAGCATTTCTACAGTAGTACCTTTCACCCAAACTGGCAAAATATATTCCCATTCATTGTTTTGTCCTTGCTAGTTATGTTATCTGTTATTTGGGCTGTAAATATTTGGAGTGAGGTCCCCGAATATCCATTAGATTTCCCTTTGTTCCCCCCATTGCTGCAAGCAGTACAAGGTGTAGAAAGCAAGCAATATATGAGCATTTGCTCCCATATGGTACATAGACAGAACAATCGAAGAAGAGACAATTCTAGCAGATGGGTGGTTCTTACATTTTTTTCATATCGTCATTGCATACATTGCACACCCTTTGTCTGGTTTGAAAGTCTCCTCTTTAGTCTCCTCTTGCACAAACACAGCATATCCCCAGACACCAGACACACAGGGTGAGGTGAGTGGTGTGGGCCATACCCTAAGTCATCGTCCCTAGTCCTGCCTTCTCCCTTGTTCCTTGCAGGGGCCTCATTGGCAGTGGGGGACTTACGTGCCGGAGGGAACTAGGAACTAGGGCTTTACAGAGCATCTGGCAGACCCAAATCCCTGGGATTTCCAGGCAGTTCCAGCTATTTCTGCCCTGGGGAATGGATGAGCCAGGAGCTGGGACCATACACTGTAATGAGCTCCATTCCTTGAGGTGGAAAGGGGGTCAGATAAATGGGGTCACACATCCAATGGCCACATCAGCTTCTGCCCTGTCCCAGCGGCCGAGTGGAAATAGAATTATTCTCAGCCTTTTCAAATCCTGCCTCCCTAGATGTGGTATGCTCTCCCTTTCCTTTCCCCCTCTCATCCTCCCAGCTTGCGAATCACTGCAAAAGACTACCCTGACGCTCAAGGCATAAAGGTGTTAAAGAGGCAAGGGTGTTTGGAAAGAGCGATTGTGCTTGTTTGGGCGAGAAGATGCTTTTTACCTCTAAACACAATCAAACACTAAAATGATCCAATGTCATCATCGAAGGCATCTCACTGTGAATTTGTAGGCATTAATGTCTGAGCAGAAGGAAACTGTAAGAGCAGGAGAAAGAAGCTTACCTGCTATTCAAATAGCTCATAACCAGGCTGGTTCATTTTAAACAGAGGACAATCCAGGACTACTGTGCGGTGAAGGTGTAGTTCTCATGCTATGGTAACAATTCCATTTTGTGCCTCCCTTTGCCTATGTGAATCAAACTAAATTTCTTTCAGCCCTCTGAAATACACCTTCTAGTATGGAACACCTTTGCTTTGGGGTTTTTTGGTTTGTTTCTTTTTTAATTACATTGCAGCAAGCTGGATGGAATAAGGCCTCTATCTTCTGTCAAAGCTACACAAAGGGCAGTTCAAGTGACCCAGCATTAGTCCAAAAAAACTATAGGCTGATGAAATGGTCCCTTGTTTAACTGCTCATGCTAAATAATTCTAGTATTTCAGACCAAATCATTTACGTGCTTTTTCTGCTTAAAAGAAGGTACTACAAAAGGTTTGATGTAAATGAAACCAAGACAATAAATCCCCAGTGAAATACCAGACCTCCTCCCAGGAGAATGCTTAATGTCATCCTGGTCTAATCTAATTCTGAAATACTTTAATATTATTTGGGCTCTGAGCAGTCTGGAAATTACAGCATTTTTGAGGCCCTGAGTAATGTTACTCATCCCTACAGCCTCCTGCAGGGAGGATCTTTAGTCAGCTGACACTTTTACGCCTTGGAATCTCATCCTGCAGTCAGGGAGGAGAGATAACCCCTGCCTGTGGCTCTCAAGGAATCCACTGATGTGCTTGTTCTCACACATGGCCAGGCAGGGAGGGCTCAGCAAACCGGCTGCTTGATACCACCGTCCCTCCTCAGCAGCTGGCAAAGGAGAGGTCTGTGGGGGAGGCGAGATCTTGGTGCAGCACCTCCTCAGCCGGAATTCCTCATGACACTGTAGCTGGAGCACCATGCGGTTCAAAAGTTTCAGATGTCTCGTCCTCCCCCTCAACAGGGAAGGGGAAGAGGAAAGGAAGAAGCAGGAGAGGATGTAAAGCATAGAGACTCATGTGCCTGTCACAGGGAACCCTTGTCTGTCAAAGTGGCATGAATGGTATTTGTTTGGTTATTGCTACCAGTAACAGAGAAGAAGGACAAGAGAAGTGGCTGGGGTGAGAAAGAAGTGTCTGTCACGCTGTAGAATTCACTTTGCTTTGTCTCACTTCTTCAGACCGTTTGTAGACTGTTTGACATGCGGTTTATGACCTTCTGTGTGCACGGCCAATGCCTGGCACGCTGTGGGTGGGAATGCAGTTGCTTTGGATCTGATTGTTTCACTGGCATGGGGCTTCGCTTGCATTATGGCTCCTGTCTGTAGCACTATGAAGAAAACATTAGCTTCCTGGATGCTAAACTATGGCTCCTTAGATTTGGCAAATAGCTGGACTTTTATCATCTGAAGTTTTATCATCTTCGTGAAAAAGAATGATGAAATCCTCCAAACAGTTACCTCAGTCTTACGAAGAAATGTTGGAACAGGAGTCCCAATAGAAGCAGAATCAGGCTCTCCCCATCATACATGATGTTGTCAGCATGGTAATGAAGAGGTCTCCACAGAGCCACTTGAATTCAGTGAGAAAGCTCACACCTAACATTCCTGGATCCCAGCCTGGCACTGTGGGTGCCCTCTATCATTTGTTAAAATCATGAGCAAGTGCCTTTATTATTCTAGACCTCTTCTGCCAATATCAATTTCTGTAGGAAACAAGCGGAACCCTTTCATGGAGCAGTCTTGTTTGACCTAGTCCAAGAAAGCCTCAATGTAAAAACGCATCAGAAAAGGAAGAAAACTTTGTAAAATAGGCTCTGAGGGACCCTGTGACTTTTTGCGTAGAAAAGTTACACCAATTTACATCAATCCAATTATACTGATGTTTTTTCCTATGTAGACAGAGCATAGAGATTCTAGTTTAGGTGAAACCTGCATATTCAGATGAAGCAAACAAAGCTTATGGACCCCGTTTCCACCTCCTGCCAGGTGGGCACAGGAATAGTTTTATTACTCTCTATAGTATTACTCCTAGTTTACTCTAGGGTGAAGCAAGGCCTTGTCTCTTACAAACTTCATTTTTCTTTTTTATAGGGTGAGAAGTATTCTGGATTTTCTCTTTCTCACATAATGCTGCATGGTGAGGAAACACCACATTGAAAAGCAAATCAACACATTTTATAAGCCTCTAGTTTAAAAATTATTTGTGTTATATTACATATACTTTTACAACAATATTATTCCTTGGGGAAAAAAGAGAAACTTCCTTTCTGCAGGCCCCGAGGATTTAATTATGGGTATTTACAAGGCACTTTGAGATCTTTTGAATGAACTGCAATATTTAAAGACGTACAAAGTGTTATTACGAATCTGATGTCAATTCCCAACATACCTCAGTTTAATATTAATCCCAGCAGAATCCTGTAATCAAATTAAAGAAAACAGTTTACTCTGCGGGAGTCTGTGCTGAACTGCCTAGTAGAGCTTGGCTTGCTCTCTTCCTATTTTATATCTGAATTTATGTGTTCTCATATTAACACAATCTTCATTTATTCAACATGCTGGCAAAAAAATAGGTATGAAGTACAGCTAGTCTGCATGGTCTTTCCGTCAACCAAGATGGCTTAAGGATTGAAAATGTTTAGCAGATTTGACAAGAAGACACAAATTCAAGAAAAACAGGAAGATAGGTTTCTACTTTCCTTAAAAAGTAAGATGTTAAATTTATTGAGGACATTTCATTTCCTTCTTCTGGACACAAGTTGTTAACTTTGAAAAGAATGACTTTTTTTTTTTTCTGGGAGAAAATAGGACTTGGGTCACTGTTTGACAGTTATGTTCCAAGTCCCAGATGAGATGAGATGGCTCCCTTAAATCCCCATGAAAATGCTGGACCTCGATTCCCTCCGTCAGCGGTTCCAAAGCACAGGTGGCACGGGAGGCTTTGGCGAGTGGTCTGCAGCTGGTCCTCGAACTATTTTCATCCGTGAATTCGATTGCTCATTTATACCATGTGGTTACGGTGGCGGCCTCTGAGAAGCCTTGAAGACTGGAGGTGGTTTGCCTGCCAAGCTTCAGGGAGCCACAGCCCCTTGTGCTTTTGAAGCACCTGGAGCTGGATGCGTGCTTTTTAGTTAAACAGCTATGAAAACCTTGTACGTGACGGCGTGCCCACTGAACGCGCCAACGACGGAGGAGGCCGTGGACTCAGCACCACCCCTGAGCTGCACCCCGAGCGCGCGTGACTCAGACTGAATGGGAGACAAAAGGATCCACCGCGTCAGCGCTGTGGTCTGCCTTTGAGCAGTGCAATCGCCCATAACGTAGCATTCTTTTTTAAAATAATGCTTTCAGCAAGGACCAGGAGCCCCAGTGACACCCGATAACGCGAATAAAGTTCAGCGTTCGGGGCTTTCCCGGCACCTCGTTCTGGGGGCGCCGGAAGCCGCCCGGCTTTTGCGCCGGTGGGACCGCGCCGCTGCCGCCAAGGCCGCTCCCCTCCCAGGCCGCTCCGACGGGGGCGGCGGGGGCCACAAACGCTTCGCCCTCCCTCCGCGGAGAGGTCTCCCGGAGTCTCGGCGGCGACGCCCGGCCCGGCCCGGCCCGGCCTCCCTGTGCCGCACGGCCGGGCTGTGCTGCCAGGCCGGACCGGGCCGCGCCCCGCTAAGGAGGCCGGGGCGGGGGCGCCGCAGCTCCAGCCCCGAACGAAGGCGGCCGGGAGCGGGCCGGGGCCGGGGCGGGGGGCGGGCCCGGGCGGGGCGGGGCTTGCGCCGGGGCGGGCGGGCGGGCGGAGAGGCGCGGAGTCCCGTTAGAAGCAGCGCGGAGCCCACGGAGAGCCCCACCGGCGCAGGAGGAGCGACCTGCCGTGCCCAGTCCGCCGGGAAGATGCCGAAAACGGTGGGTGCCGCCGGGGCGGCGCGGCGGCGGGGGGGGGGGGGGATGGTGAGGAGGCCGCCGCCGCCGCCGCGGGGGCGGCTCTCGACGGCGGCCGGGGCGGGTGCGCGGGGCTGGGCGGGTGTGGCGGCGCCCGGGCCTCGCGGCGGGAGAGGACGGCGGCGCCCCGGCTGCCCGCCTCGCCCGCCCGGGGGGCTCTTCCCGCCTGGGAGCGGCCGCGGCCGGCGGCGGGGCCCCGGCGGGAGCGAGGAGAGGGGGAAGGAGGGAGTCCTGGGGAGCGCGGCGCGGGTCGGGCGGCGGGCGGGAGCGGAGCGGAGCCGCCCGCCCCTCCATCTTGTGCTCCCCTCCCCGGCCGCTCCCTGCCCCGCCGCGGCACCCCCGCCCGAGGGGCCGGGCCGGGGCCCCGCCTGGGCCGCGGCCGCCGGCTCGGGGCGGCTGGCTAACGGCGCGGCGGGGCAGCGCCCTGCGGAGGCCGCCCCTCCTCGCCAAGATGTCCGGCGGAGCGGTGCCCGCCGCCCGCCCCGCCCGCCCGCGTGTGCGCCCCGGGAGTCGGGGCGCGCCCGGCTTGGGAGGGCGTGCTGGGGGAAGCGTTCTGGAGCCCGATGGGGAATTAGTTAAGTCTATGGCCGCCTCTCATGCGCTCTGTAAAGAGGAGAAGTCGGGGTTTTCACAACTTGTAATTAGTCAGCTTGAGTTGCTAGGAGCCTTGTCCCAGCTTGACTCGAAGTATTTCTTGGCTGGAGAGATCTTGGTACTTCAGAAAGTCTGGTCAAGTCCGTACTTGACTCTCCTCGCAGCAGGAGCTCGGTGACTGATGAGGAGCATGGGGTTTTTCCATTTAATTTCTCCTGGTTGGAGTAAAAGAATTGGTCCTGGCCCTCCATTGATAAAACAGGAAGGAGCAGGCTGGAAGGCTCTGGATGTTTCCTCACTGGGAGTGATCTGAAACGGCCTAAGAACATCTAATGCTTAAAAGTCTGTGGTTTACATAAAGGAGAGGGGAAAAAAAAAACCAACCCACAAAAAACCCTAAACAAAACCCCACCCTGTGTAAGTGGAAGTTGAAATGGAATCCACCCTGATTTTTTTTTTTTTTACAGATAGTATAATTTTATTACTTTAAAATAGATATTAAGTGCCTGTTTGACCAACTTCTGCTTTTCCTGCTGTCTTAAATGCCAGCTCTCTGACACAATACCTGGATGATTTTTTTTTTTTAAACATCAGCATCTTAAAGGATATCAAACTCAAGCCACTTAAAGGTTAAGACAGTTTTCTGAAGCTTTAGAAAGGCCTTTCTTCAAACATCAGCAATGATTAGTGAAGATTTACTTCCTCAAAAAAAAAAAAACAGGCAACAAGTTCAGTAAGATTAACAGAAGTAGCTCAAGTTAGGGGACTTCTGTGTAAAATGCAGTTGAGACCTTTTAGCCAGAGAGTTTACAGTTGTGATGAGTGACTTCTAGTGTGAATCAACCAAGAAATCCTGAACATGTTGCGGAGATGCTTATGAGGCAGAGTTCCCAGTAACAGGCTCAGTCTAAACGTTATGACGCTGCCTCTCTATCTCAGACACACCCTGGGCTGGATTCACGTTCTCAGTCTGCTGCTTTCTGGTTCTGACAGAGCAGTTCTGCTTTCGGAGCTTTTAAAAACTGGAACAGATACAGAAATGCAAGTGCTCTGCTGTGACACTGTGTGTTGCACGCCGCAGATTCCGCAGAAAGCTGCTCAAATGTCTGTGCCAGTTGAGGTGCAGAGCTGCAGGCCTCCTGCTGTATCAGCCGCTGGCCTTCACTTTCCTGCCCCATCTGCCCTAGTTGCAGACCCAACTGAAATAATATTTTAAACATTGTTTCTTGAGCTGTGGTTTGCAGGAACAGGATATGCTGGCAGAACTGTGTAATCAGTTCTTCATGTGAAAGAAACATGACTACTAGTGTGCCAGCTTAAGATTTGTTAATAGCTACTTAATTAACAAAACAGTAAAATGCAAGTGACTTTCCTCAATTAAGGTCAGATGTGGGTGAAACTTGAGCAGTTAGATGTAGCTATATGTGGGCTTCATCACAAAAAATAAATCCATTGTGAAGAAGACAGATGGAGGAAACGTTCTAGGGAACAGTTCTGGCTGGGCAGGAGAAACATTTGTGTCTGAAGTGTTTGGTAGCTCTTATCATTCATCTCACCAGGCTTACAGAATGTGCTGCTGCATGGCTTGAGCAGCAAAACCTGTTGACTTCTGAGTCCCTACTCCTCGTTAAGCTAGGCTAAATGTTAACACATCTAGCTAGAGATTGCCATTTCGTTACATGGGATTTGCTACAAGTGGCACTATGCTTTGGTGCACTATTAATAGGAATCCAAGATTAACTCTGGCAACCTTTGAACTAGTGGCACATGATTTGCTGTTGTGAAGTGTAATGTCTGCACAATTGGGGGGTTTGGTTGCTGGAGGCCTTGTAGGCTGCGTAGAAAGTCCATCATGGATTGGCCTGCTGATCCTGCCACGCTCTCCACAGGAAAGCTTCACTGTTTTATCTAGAGTGATCTTCTAGTTAAGCAGCCAACTCTGGTTTACGATTTTTTTTTGTTCTGAAAAGTTTGCAAGATTTAAACTGTTAAAGCACACGAAAGAGGGCATATAATTCCCCCCACACTTTGTGTTGCAGAGGGGTGGAAGTAGGTGAGGGCTAAAATGCCTCTTGCAAGCCACTGTCAAGCTCCGAAAAGTCTCTCCCCGAGTTGTGAGAAGTCTGTTTATTGGCCATGAGTAGGCTCTGATCTCATGCTTACTGACTAGTGCTCTGGTCTCTCACTGAGTCATTTCAGGCTGGGCAGAGCTGGAAGTCACACTCAGTTCCAAATCCTGATAGAAGTGAATGAGCTGTTGTGTTGATGGCTAGTACAAGCCCCATAGTTAATCACTTGAACTTTAGTATTACAAAAACCACCTTAGTTGGAGGAGTGGGAGGGAAAGCAACCTTTTTCGTACCAGTCATGCCCATTTAATGGGCTGATACTTACTGTATTTTTAGCGATTAGAAAAGGCAACGCTTCTGTATTGGGATTCATTAACTATTTTGCCTATGAACATGCTTACTTTGTGGCTATATGAATGGATAGGCCACTGAACTTGAAACTTGAGCATCTGTCATGTATGAGGTGTGCATTCAACTGTCCTATCGCTAGGACTTGAGCAGTTCTGTTTTAGGTAACATAGTCTTTACCCGTTGTAGAGAAATGGGTTTAATCGGAGCTAATCTCGTGAATACAGAAAGCTTCAAACTAAGGTATAATGAAGTTTGGACTCCTCTTATCGTATTAGCAGAACTAAGTGTTTCTCTCGATGTTCAGAACATAAGTTTCCAGGTTTCTAGGGCAAAGTGTTAATGCAGAGAAAATCAACTTGAACAAGCATGAAGTCTTCAGCACAAAGGAATAGTAAGATTCATAGGTCTCAGCTCTATGATGCTATTTAAGATTTTTAAAAAAAGTCTTTTCTGCTGTTGTCTTTTGCCTTAATACTTTCTAAAACTCAGTGTAGCAATAGCCATTAGGGCCTTCAGAGACCCTGTCTGTAGCTTAAGTTGATGGTCCTAATTACTATTTAGACTCCAAAGGTCCTTGAAACATATCTCCCTTTGTTCTTTGGAACTGCACAGGTCTGGTTAGAAGAAAGGTAACTGAGAGACTGGGTAGGTATCAGGAGAATCCTCTGGATAATTAGTTACTTGATGTGTAGCTACTTGCTACCAAATGCTGCAATAAGATGGCAGCTATGAGCAGAGTGCTACACTTGTTTGAGTGATCCTTTTTTTTTTTTCTTGTTGAATTTGCTAGAGATCTTGAAAGCAGAGGAGGAAGGGTGGACAGTGATGGCAACCATGACTTGTAATGGATGGGCACTTTTCTTTTGATGCCCTGGGTTTGGATCCTGTTGTGCTATGAAGGAACACTAGAAGCATTCCAGATGCCTTCTGTCTTATCTGAGGACCAACCCTTTGGTGTTATACTGAGTGAGGGAGAGGAGGAGATATAACTTGGGAAGCTTGGCAGCACTGATCAATTAGACAGGCTTTGGTGTGACATGGGTGCTAGGTAGCTTGTTAGGCAAACTCAATCTATTGTACCTTTCTTATAACACTGTTGGATACATGGAGTTGCTGTAAAAAGGTGTGTTTGAGAGCTCCCAAAGGCCTTGGTTTATATAGAAGTCTGTGTTGCCCCTGTTGGTGAATTTCAGATGACTTTGTACTTCAGAAACAACAATAGCTAACACGTGCTGAGTGTACAGCGAAACCAGGTGAACTACTGGACTGTATACAATGAATTACCTGTAGCTTTATACCTACCATGGGATTTTACAAACCAAGAAAGGCCTTTATGCCCTAGCCTGTGTTGTATTCATCATCTTGGTTCGTGGATTCTGCAAGAATAGCAAGGTTTTAACTCTTGTGCAGATGAAGCAGTTAAGCCTGATAGTGAACAAAAGCTTCTGTTTGGTAGTTCTGGGCCTTCTATGTTAAGGTTAAAGAGAGTTTAAAGAATACCATTGATAAACTAGCATTCACTTTGTTTTTACATACTGGTAAAATCTTGCTTCCCCTTCTTACGGCAAGCCTTGCACCTAACTGGCAGTGCTGTGCAGAAAACATCAGTTATGGTGGCTTCAGACTGTAGTGAGCAAGAACTATTCTGAGTGCCTGATCTGAATTGGTAGTCATGATCCAGTTCTTAAGACTTTACTGTGACAGTGTTAGGCCTATGAGTGCTTATCATACCAGAGGTTCTAGAAGATTAAACGTGTCAGTTGAGTCCTTTCTTTTGTTTTTGACCTCTTGATTTGTTGCTTGAGGCAGATGAGCAAGAAGCAGGTTGGTGAGGTGCACACAACAAAAGGAGCCCAAGGAAAGCTTTAGATCTGCTTCTTCTGCTATAAGAATCCTATGGGGAAAAGAGTGCCTAATATCAGGGGTTGGTCATCACTCACTTCTTGCAAATATCCTGTCCCCTTCACACTTACGGGCAGTACCTTTTGTGGACCTGCAAGGGGTTGCAGCCCTTTCCTTGGGGTGACTCTGCCTCGTCTGATTAATCACCCCTGAAGGTTCATTACAATTCTTGCTTTTCTCGTGAGGATAGTTTGTAAGATGTCTTAATATGGACTCCTTTCTTTGACAGGAAATGGCATCACTGCCTCTAGAGGAAACTTGTTTCAGTTGTTTTATGTATAATGTCTGGTCTGAAGTGAAATTCTCCTGCACAGAGCTCACTGAAGCCCATAGGTATTTACATGAAAGACAGCTGATGAACTGAAACCGAATGATTCGGATGCCTTCTGTCTTTGCTTCTTGTGAAGCTGGGTGTGCAGGGGGAGCGGGACCCTTCCTGAGTGGCTGGGTTCTGCATGTCCTTGCTGATCAACTGACACTTTTCACAGAGAAACTCCTCTGGAAGAGGTAGCTCTGGCCCTGCTCCAGGTTATAAAGGAAGCTGACTAAAAGCTTCCTCTAGCTACGTCATCTCCTGGACTCTTTCCTGGCTTGGTGCAGCTCAAACCTCCTTATTTGGCTGACTTTTTTTTTTTCCCCCACTTCTGTGCAGCGAGAAGGCCTCCCTGAATTTGCACAATAAAGCTGTTATCTGTGCTTAATCGCTGTTATGAGGACTACAATGCGGTCTACTTGAAAAAGAGTTCCAAGATCTCAACACTAACTCCTTGGGTCTGTCCCAGTCCCCGTGTCCCCCCCTCGCCCTGCCCCAGTGTCTTTTTTTGTCTGCTAAATGATTATACTAGAAATCAACATCAGCCCCCCCCCCAGGAGTCTCTCTCCTGTTGCAGACACACTATTGGAAAAGAGGAAATCCCTCCCTGCCCAGGACTAATCCAGGGCAATTAACTGATGTAAATTAAGAGCACTAGTAAGCAGCCAGTTAATTGCTTGCTTTTCCCTCAAGGTGTTTGGGAACAGCAGGAATTTGCATAGTGCAGCCAATAATACTGCATCAAAGGAGTTTGTTTTTATCCCATCTGAAACTTCTAAAGCAGGCTGAAGTCTCTAGATTCATGGAAGGCTACTCTTTTGGGTGAACTTCTGTGTAACGCTTCTATGGCTGTTTCTAGGTGGAGCGTTCAAGTGTTTTGGAAGTTGTGGGCATAAAATCCACTCTTCTGACTCCAGTAGCTAATGCTGACTCTTAGTGTAATGTTCAAAAGATTGTGCAGCAAATACTTGGCAGGGATGTAGAAAGAGACAGTCACTGGCAGGCTTGGTGGTTATAAAACCACAGGATCGGCTGCAACTGTTAGGTAGGTTTAAAACCTGAAATTGCAGAGGTTTGGGCCTTATATTGACAAGAGACAATTATGGCTGCTGCAACTGTGGATACACAGGTAGGTGATCTGGTGCTGCTTCCTTCCTGTGCAGCTGTGAGAGGATATCTTCACTTGTATAAATGCGTGATCCTCCAGTGGCGTACTGGGGCAGTCAGAAGTTCCTGGCCTTTGTCTAGCGGCTTGTTAAACTTGTATTAAATGGGGAGAAAACACTCTTTGAAGAGGTTTTTAATGGTATGACTCCTGCAAAATGCTTTTTCCTAGTTGTTCCAACATCTCTGAAGCTGTAGTTGTTCTGAGGAACCTATTCAAAAATACAAACTTTGGATGAAGGAATGATGTTCGGTTCTCATCCCATTCCCAGGCTAAGAAATAGGAGCGTTTGGCCATGCTAGGTTCCTCTCCGTTTGGCCGTTGCTGGTGCCCCTAAAGGAGGAATGAATGAAAAAGCTCCCGAATCTGATCCGCTCTGTAGAGAAACGTGCAATTAGGCAAGAATGAGATGGCAGACTAGGAGGGGGAAAGAGACAGACTCCTTTCTCTGCCAGCGGGGATTCTGTGTAGAGAAAAACAAAATCTCAGAAGAGATCAGAAAGAGGATAACTGAAGTGGTGAATACAAGTGGCATGGTATGCGTGGTCTGGACTGATCTATACTCTCTTGCAAGTTTCTAGCTCTATTGGTCAACTTGTTTCCTTCATAGAGAATAGCTACTCAGGAGAACAGACTTCACTGTACTGGAGTGTGAATACTGTAAAACTTTGGTATTTATTTTCTTGGGGGGAGGGTGTTACGTTGATGTCAGAGAATCTTGTGTGCAGCATATTGGAGAATTGCTATTCTGTGATTGTATGCCTTCCTGTGTTCTCCAGGTATTTTCTTTTTAAAGCAGAACTGGTGACTTCCTGCAGCCATGAGCCGTTCTTGTCTGTCTGTACATCACTGATTTGTCCTCTTCTCCGTAGTAAGCCCTTATAACTCGCAACTCGTTTTCTCTCTGGATTGGGAGACCTAGTTATGGTGCGGAAGTGACTAAGTACAGGAAAAATCTGCCATTGCAGTCTGATCAATCACTTAGTCACACCATTTAATAAGTGTATTTGATTTTATGTAACACAGGCTAATAAAGCATGATATTCTGGGCTAAATCTTTCCTTGCCATAGCTTTTAAACTATGCTGAACTTGACTCTCCAGTATTAATTTTGTGCTTGGTTACAGTGCAAAAAATGAGCTGCCAGACAAATTACTGGGGTGAAGTATCAGGGCTCTCAACATCCCACACCCCTGGAGGTGTGGCTTTTTGTTCATAATGTCCCTAAGAATAATAAGGTATAATTTTTTTCACCCTCTGAATATGATATTCTGGAATAGTGAATTAAAAAAAAAAACTATTTCCTCAATACACTAGATGTCTCTTCATGCTGGCTGCTGGATGGACAAGAAGGTTCTGATTGTGTGCGTTTTTTTCCTCTATTAAAATCCAGAACTTGATATCATCCTAAAATGATTGTAATCCACGGGACTTGGATTGGCAGCAAATGGTTCTGAAGGCACTCTGTAAGGAAGTAAGGCAGTTCCCCTGCTGACATTCAGGCAGTATCAAGTTGCCCAATAAAAAAATGGTGATGCAAAACCCACACAATACTTTGTGGTCCAATACATCCTCTTGTATGAAAACAATCCTATTAGTCCTGTCAGTATGGCAACTCACTGGCAACCTTGGAGTTCCAGTTAGAAATGATAGAGAAGGAGGGATTTGTACATATGTATTAAAAGTAAGGGTTTACTTACTGATCTGTTAAGCAGACACTTTAATGAACGGTTGACCTGTTCACATGCAAGTTAGCAAGAGGCATATGGCACAGAAGTCTTTGTATAGACACCTTTAGAAATGCTTCCTCCCTGCATGCAAGAGGTCGTTCTTGCAGAAGTTGACCAATGGTGTATCTGTGCAGGAAAACTAAGAACTGGTGCTTCAGATACTTTTTTTTTTTTTTTTTGTTAGCAGATGACCCCATTGGTCAAGAAAGGGTCAGCAAATCAAAATTTTTTCATAAAAGGGTAATGACAAATGTGCTTAGTATTTATTTCAATTGTACAAAGATGTTCTAAATTGAACTTAAGCTAAAAGAAAATTTCCGCTCATCCTTCCTTTCCTCTTATTTTAAACAAGAATTTTCATCTGCCAACATGTTGGATATTGGAGACATGGATATAGTTTCAGATATGCTCACTTATTTTCTTGGTGAATTTCTTCTTGCTTTCATATTGTATCTTGAACATACAACTTCAAGGTTGTTAGAGTAGCTTTCTAAAGGTGGAAACTGCAAAGTTAAAGGTTCTTAGTGAACTTGGGTTCTGTAGCTTGTTTCTGTAGCTTCCTTCAAAGGAGATAGTGTCTTTCTGTCTGAGGATGGGTAGGAGCTTTTAACTTTTGAGGGATTTGTCCTGTAATGAAACTACTGTCTGTTCAACATGCCTGCAATATACAAATAGTGTGTTTTATCTTTTTGTTGGGCTCTAAAAGAAATAGATAGGACTGTCCATCACAACCTCTACTTAGAATAGAACAATTCAGTTGGAAGGGACCTACAATGATCGTCTAGTCCAACTGCCTGACCACTTCAGGGCTGACCAAAAGTTGAAGCATGTTGTTAAGGGCATTGTCCAAATGCCCCTTAAACACTGACAGGCTTGGGGCATCGAGCACCTCTCCAGGAAGCCTGTTCCAGTATTTGAGCACCCTTTCAGCAAAGAAATGTTTCCTGATGTCAAGTCTGAACCTCCCCTGACGCAGCTTTGAGCCATTCCCAGGCGTCCTGTCCCGGGATCCCAGGGAGAAGAGCTCAGCACCTCCCTCTCCACGTCCCCTCCTCAGGGAGCTGCAGAGAGCAATGAGCTTGCCCCTCAGCCTCCTTCTCTCCAAACTAGACAAACCCAGAGTCCTCAGCCGCTCCTCACAGGACATGCCTTCCAGCCCTGTCACCAGCTTTGTTGCCCTCCTCTGGACGCGTTCAAGGACCTTCACATCCTTCTTAAATGGTGGGGCCCAGAACTGCACACAGAACTCCAGATGAGGCCGTACCAACACTGAATACATCGGGATGATCCCCTCTCTTGACCGGCTGGTGATGCTGTGTTTGATGCACCCCAGGATGTGTTTTGCCCTCTTGGCTACCAGGGCACGCTGCTGGCTCCTGTGGAGCCTGCTGCCGACCAGCACCCGCAGATCCCTTTCTGCAGGGCTGCTCTACAGCCATTCCTCTCCCAATTTAGACTTGTGCCCAGTGTTACTGCGTCCCAGGTGCAGAATCTGGCATTTACGCTTGTTAAATTTAATGCTGTTGATGATTGCCCAATGCTTCAGTCTATCTAGATCTGTCTCCAAGGCCTCATGTCCCTCGAGAGTCAACAGCACCTCCCAGTTTGGTATCATCAGTAAACTTGCTAATGGGGCATTCAACTCCTGCATCCAGATCATTTAAATATATCGAACAGAACTGGCCCTAGGATTGAGCCTTGAGGAACACTGCTGGTGACTGGTTGTGAGCCAGATGTAGCCCCATTTACTACAGCCATTTGAGCCCTGCCATCCAGCCAGTTCTTCACCCAGCGCACAATGGACCTGCTCATCTCAGTTGGACAACTGGTCCAGAAGGGTGCTGTGAGGGACAGTATCAAAAGCCTTACTAAAATCCAGAAAAACTACATCCACCACCTTCCCTTCATCCATTAGGTGGGTGATCTTGTGATAGAAGGATATCAAACTGGTTAGGACTTTCCCTTTGTGAACCCATGTTGACTGTGCCTGATGATTGCATTGTCCTTTAAATGCCTTTCAATAGCAGCCAATTACTTGGTTGATCTAGTTAATATCTGACCACTAAAACAGATCTTCTAGTAACTATATGTGCAGAAAGCAAAATTGCCTGGAAAGCTGGATGAGTTGAAAGAAACTTGTTTGTATTGTAGCTTATAGTGCAGCTGAGACAATAGAATATTCAGTGTCTAAGCAATAATAACGTGCAAAATCATGACACGGTTTGGTGTGTGTGGTTTGTGGGGGGGGGGGGTTGGGGTTTTGTTTTGTTTTTTTTTTTAAAAAAAAACCCACAACAAAGTTGTCCTTTAGGGATTATACTAGATTATATAACTCATTATATTCATATGTTCCTCTAAGTTTTGTTTGACAGCATTCATTAATGGAGACACTGCACAGCATGCATAAGAAAGGTGTTGCTTTTCTAGTTTACTGTTTGTATCTACTGTATGTTACATACCAAATGTTAAGATAACTCTCTGCTCTGTAAGATGAGGTCAAAAGCTTAAGCATCAATAACTATTTTGCCAACATCTGGTTATTTCATTTGCCCCTACATATATCTATATATTAAGGAAATGTAAAATCAATTTTGAAAAAGTGGACTGGTTCACTTCATTTGTTTTATTGGGTAGATAATGAGAACTTTAGCTGAGAGGTATTGAATCCAGTGTCTGGCTGTATTCAGTGCTCTGTGGCTACAGTTATCATCAGTGAAAAACCAGGATCTGAGCTTACCTTAAGCTGAGAAACCTTTCTTCTATTTCTGAAAATGTGCTGTGTGAGCAACTGGATTTTTGTTGCAGTATCTGTATTTTTCACCGAGGAGCACTCAACACATAAATTTATTTGCATTGGTGAAATACAGGAAGCAGAAAGCAGTAAAATTATTATGTTCTAGGCAATATCCACGATCTCCTAGAGAACCAGGAGCTGCTGTATGAACTGTTACACATGACTGCTCATTTTGTGAGCTGCTTCAAAAATTGTAAGGTTACTAGTAGCTTGAATAATGGGGTCAGAAAAGGCTAGTATTACTTATAATACCTGAAAGCTCTGAGTCCATGATTGGGAAGGTGGTAGGCTTTGAGAGCGTTCTTATTCAGCACCATAAAACACTTTATCACTAAACCAAGAAGATACTTGAAAAAGCAATGTGTCTTTAGTCCTGCAGTCTGCAGCTCTGTTATGCTGCCTTTGTTATGGGAGCTTCCCTGTAACTTATTCTTTCCTGGAATACTGAGATGACACGCTTTCCTTGCTGCTAGAATGTTAGTCCTTTGCTCCAAAAAGCAAGGAGCCTCTATTACGTGAACTTGGTGTTCAAAAAATCCAAAAGTCTTTACAGCCTGCTGATGTAATCTTTTTTTTGGCTTAAAACACTAAGCTGCACCTCAAACTGATGGTATTCTGACCCAGCCGCGACAAACAGGGAAGCAGTAAGTTCTAGCAGTAAGTTCCTGAAGACTCAGAATTTTCTTACTCTTCTTTTAATGACTTGCTGCTACAAGTGTTTTAGGCTACGTGAAATCTATAGACACCAATGTCTTCTGCACTGATGGGCACAATGTATACCTAGAGTGTTGTGGTGACAGCCATGCATGCGGAAGTGAGTTAAAGCTCAAAAACCCCCAAGTTGTTTTTTTGCTTTATCTTGCTCTGTGGTTTGTTACTAACATCTCAAGTTGGAGGCTGACTGCAAGCTGCAATGCAACATATTATGCTCAGTTTGAATACCCCTTTGCACACCCAACAGAATAGGGTAGAGATCTCTTTCAAATGAGGATACATGTGAGCATCTTCAGCTGTAAGAACAGACGCTGTAGCGTCTGTCTTGAATCTATCAAAAGATAGAGCAAATAGCAGGACTGCGTAACTTCCAAATCGCCGAAAGATCAGAACAATCAACTGAAGATGAGATGTCCTGAACAATACTTGCTTCAGCATCATACGCAGGAAATAGGATGCTATCTTAGCGTTTGTTCTGACAAGTGTTAAATAATCAAGTAGAAATCTGACAGAAAGCTGTCCTGCTTCTCCTTTGCTGCTTCAGTTCTGACAAATTTAATATATAGGCTTTGTTGCTTGCTCTGTACTTGGTTCACCTCTGTGCAAAGTCTTTTCTGCCACTAAGTACCAAATGGAGCTTAGAGGAGGTGACCAGCCACTTCTCCCATGGCGAAGCTTTGAAAGTCTCTTTCTTTCATACTGCAAAAAAAAGCTGGTTGGTAGGTGTCTCTTCTTTTTATATAGAACCCCTCAAATTCCTATAAGGTATTTCAAATTTAAGATTCAGTGCACCATAGCTTGCTTCTCAGTAAGCTGGTTCCCTCCGTTTGGAGGAGGGGTGCATGTTATGTGACTCTTGCCTCTGTATCTTGGGACTGTGTGCTGCATTACTCTGTCCTTTCAAGTTTTTCCTTATATCTTTGCAAATGACTGTGCAGATGCTTTGGTCTCACAAAAGTTTGATATAGAGGACTTCCCAGTGAAATGCTTTTACAGTATTCTAATGACAGCTTTGATTTGGCAGTGTTTGGAAGGACTTGAAAATAATTTGGATCTGAGGCGATTCAGACAGTCTTGTAAACCAAGTGATTTCATTGGCCTGCCATTCCCTTAGAGAAACATGGGTTATTAGATGCATTAATGTGGATCTATCTGTTTTCACAATAAGCCTGAGCAAGAGTAGTTAGCTGCTCTTACTGCTCCTAGTGTTTTGGAGGTGTGCAGTTGGGAGTGAGGTATCTGCATGCAGGAACGTTGAAGGAGCCCCAGGCTTTGATCAAAGTTGAATTAATGCCTGCAAATCCTATGCTGCTGTTCCTTAGCATAGGGAAAAAAACCTGAAAACATAACAAAAAGCAACTCTACACAGCAGGTCTGAATAAGAGCTAAGCTCTCAAGTTGAGTTATGAATGCTCCTTGCAGAAGGTTGCTTTGCAGACTCCCTGCCTCTGGTTAGTATAAGTTCTGCTGTTTGCTTTCCTAAGTTATATTTGCATGTATACTGACTTACACAGGAGATGTACTTGGCATCTGGCTATTTCTCTTCCTACTACTCAGTTGTGTTTCTCAGTTTCGACCTCCAGCTTCAGGAAGACCACTAACAGTTCAGCTTATCTGTATGTTTGGCTGTATAAAGATAGACCATAACATCTCTGTAGAGGAGGTTTAAAGGATCTAAATATCGAAACTGCAAATCATGTAAGGAAATTGCTCCTGCCCACTTGATACAAGAAGTCAGTTTCTGCCATGAGCATTATAACTGTTTAAGCTAATGCAGGGTAGCTCCCCAACAGCCTCTGCGGTCTTGTAGAATTATTGAAAAAGTTAAGCTGAGAGAGAACTGAGTTATCTGGTCCAACCCCATGCTCAGAACAAGGCCAATTTCAAAGTTGGATCATTTTCTAAGTTAGATTGGACTGTTCAGAGTCTTGTTTTTGTTACAGTGGGACAATAATTCTTGACAAAGATAACTTGGAAAGTACTGGAACTTGCGAAGTATTGTGTAGGTGCCTGGAAGTTCTTAACCTCATCCTCTGGAGTGCAGAGGCATGGAGAAAGTAAAAGAGCTAGTCAAGTATAATGATTAAAAACTATCAAAAGGAAACCCTTTTTTAAGGAACGCTTAATATAAGCCCAGTTACTTGTGAGTACAGCTATCTTATCTGTTGTGTTTGCTGGTACAGTTGATCTATGCAGGGTGTCTCCTGGTTATGTCCAGGCAGTATTCTAAAAACACCTTCCCACATGAAGCTAGCATAGGCCAGAAGATGACGTTACGCTGTGAGAGTCCTGAGGCAGTATGTTACGGATGCATTTGATAGTTGCTTCTTAGCAATTCTTATAGCACCGTTTCAGAACATGCAGCCCTGTAGCAAACTGGGAATAGCTTGACTCTGTAGCAGTCGCTGGAAGTCTAAGGCTTTGTTCTGTTCCTTGAATTGTGACTCTGTCTCTCTGTAAAACTGTAGAGACAGCTACAGCCTTTAACTCAAGTCCACCAGATATGAATTACATTCAGGTAGCTGTAACTTTTTTTTTTTTATAGACTTTGTGAGAACACCCTGAAAGATCAAAGAAGTAAATGCTCTGGAGTGGAAGGGGTAATTAAGTGTTTTCTTATATTAAAAAAAAAAAATCTGTTTTGTTTGGAGTGTTTTTCCTTCAGTTTAGTCAGGCCTTCTGTGAAAGGCTACATGATGCAGAATGTTATTTATTTTTGCATCTGAACCGGTCTAAATGATACCTTCTACTATGGCTGGTTTTTGACTGCTTGGTCTCATGGTGTCTGCCTGATCTATAGAATGTCCAACTACCATCTGCCCTTAATTCTGTGCAGTGTAAGGGTGGTATGTGATGGACCTGTATTTAAAAGGAAGACATGTTAATAAACCTTACTTGACCACTCGGATTCCTGGGCATTCAGCAACGTCTTCATGCATGCATCTAGGTCTCAAGTGATAAACTTCAGTTATCAGGCATTCTTTTCAAATAGCCCAATTCCAAACAATGTATTTCAAGAGGTGTATGAGTGTGAACTCGAGAGTGTGCCTTTAATGAACTAGATCAACTTGGTTGCATGTTTGAGAGCTTTGATGGTTGGCTGCCACTGTGAAGTTTTGCTCCCATTTGCGTGTTCCTGCCTTGCACTGCCTCGGGTAGTCCAGCTCAATAGCGCAGCAGTTCTGTTCTGCTAGCTCAGCAGAAAACTGGGTTAATGGCATGTGCATGTGTGGCTTGAGGGATAGATCTCACCAAGGGGTTGTGTATCGGGGCTACTGCAAAGGATAAAGCAGGCGTGCCTGGGAGCGAGGAATAAGAAGTGGTTCAATAGCTTGGCCTGTCTTGTCCAGTTGTACCCAAAAAGCCATCTTCCCTTTCCCTCTTCCTGTAATCTGTGCCAGTAGCAGTGCCCCTGTGTAAATGTAGTGAATGGGACCAATAAAACGGTTCTGCTGTTCAATAAATAACAGATGACGTATTCCCAGCCTGATTCATTCTTTGGTCCTGCTTCTGGCGTAGTCATGGAGTGCTAACATGAACCCGAAGAAGGCAGCGGGAGGGTGCAGGCCGTCGGGGATGGTTTGCCGTGGTGGCTGGACCACACCCTGCGTGCGCTGGCACGGCTCTCGGTGGCTCCCCGAGCAGCTCGGCGCTCGTCTGGGAGCCTTTTGGGACACGGGATTCTGTGTATCCTGGTGGTGTGGCTGCTCTCCTCTATATTAGGAAAGCTCAAGTGCTTGAACTAGATGGAGCTTAAAATAACAAAAGGTACTTCAGCAATCACAAGCTGGTCTTTTATAAACTATGTACAGTCCAAGCAGAGCTATTTAAAACCTAAAATAGGTTGGTGGCGAGGGAAGCAAATGTGGGTGGGGAAACTGAATATTAAAAAGAAGTGTAGAACTGAGCCGTTTCAGGGAAATGCTGCATTTTAGGGAACCATGACCTAAATAGATATGAAAAGGCAGCCAGCCTAAATGAGACCCTATACCAAAAGGAAGTTGCAGGATTTGTCTAGCACGCTGGAAATGATAAAACTGAAAATCACAGGATGATGAAACAGCTTTACCTCACACTTGACTGTGCCTGCAGTTAAATTTGGAGGGATGGCTCATAGTCTGGGCAGTCAGATCCCACAGTAAGGCTGTGTTCTAGCTCCTGGAAGTCTGGCTATTGTTCAGATATTCAGTGAGCGCTGTGAGCTGGCCAAGAGCTTCATGTACCACACCCAGGCAGCGCTTCGGATGTCTGAAACAGGCAGCCCTCTGTTCAGCTGCCCCTCTCACTACCAGTGGGCTGAAATGCTAGGTGTCTCTCTGTTTCACGTGCTTCTCTCTTCTTCAGCCGATAAGCACACTTCTGGCTTGTTCATCCAAACACGAGACTCCTTTGGAAGGAAGAGCTCAGTCACAGCAGTTATCTTCACGCTGTCTTCCCTGCGGAAGGTCTCTGGAATGATAAGCAGACCATCTGAGCATAGCTGTTTTTATTTGCCCTCAATTCCGAGTTACCCCTAAAACAATTCTTAACCGCAGGTGAATTTAGAGACCTTTACATAGGGAATGAGTATTTAGTCTATTAGTTCATGAACCTCAAGTACTTACTGTACATGTGGTGCCTCTGTGCGGCTCACACTTGTCTTGTTAGCATCCTGTCTTGATCTTGTTTTGAGCCCCTTCCAGCAAAATAGCTGCTTGTAATTTTGGCAGACATCCACTGGATGCTAGGTTTGGAAAGCTCATTGGCTGTCTGGAAATGCGTCTTGGCTACCAGGCTTGTCTGCTTAACCCCTTGAACTGGGTCTTTGCAGCTGTTGAATGGTACCGGGAAATCCCCGGCCTTTGGAATGAAGCTTGGGAGGGAAGAACTAGACTAAGGCAAGCTTAGGGGTGGGGAAAAAGCTGCCCTCTAAGAGTCTTCTCAGAAAATCTGAAATGCTTCCAGTGGTGGTGGGAAGTGCTGGCAGTGTTTTGCTGGTTAAGTTACTGCAGTAGCAGCCAGGATCATAACACTAGTGTGTGGTGTGCAGTGTAAGGGGCAGGGGGGAGCACAAAATAATTGTCTGCAACCTGTGAATAGGATTGCCTAGGAGGGGCACACAATAGCTGTGAGGAATGTCACCCCTACCACTGCTGGCATTTCAAACACGCCCACTGCCCTGCTGACTGCCTTTAAGTTGAAGAGCTTTAGCTAGGGATGTGGTTAAGCTGAGACATGTGAAGTACAACTGCCAACCCTACTATTAGTGTGCAGAGGCCATAATAGGCATATACTATTTCTCCAGAGAATAGCACCTTCTAACAGGCACAAAACAAATGGGTGTTTACAAAACAAACCCAAAACAAAACCCAAGGCTACCCAGAGTGTAGAAGTTGAATGATGGCAACTGCATATGGCTAGATATTGCTTCGAGTTTTACATCCTGATCCAGATGTTGTGGAAAAGGGGTCAGGGTTTTTCCCCATGTTTTTTTTAATCTCCTTCTGGGTTTTGACTACTAAAGGATGTTCTAAGTAGCTCAAACAACAGGTATAAAAATAGTTATTCTAAGGGCCTCTTCAAACTAGCTCTAAAGAAATAACAAATGGCAACGTTAATGGCTTGGAGCAGCTACAGGAAAGTAAAGGGAGGTGCACGAGGAATCTATTTATGAGAAAGGAAATGGTAAAAATAGAGGAATTGATCCATTGCACAAGGTTGTGAGTAAGTTGTGTAATAAGTGGCATACAAGTATCTGGACTTGACTGTAAATGTGGAGATCCACCCATGGCTTCTTTTACTGGCTTAGTACTCTCATCGTGCAACTCCTTTTGTCAAACTGAAACTCGTTTGCCCTCTGGACAGGGTGGCAAGCTGCTAGCAGCCATGGTGTTGAAACACCACTGGTAGGATGTGACTACTTACTATCTGCTTGGTTGAAAAGGAAGGAATTGTATTCAAGCGGCTTTAACTTGGAAACATGTCATTAACGACTTCGGAAGCCATGCTGTGTAGGGGGTAGGGGAATTCCCTGTGGTGGTTTTTTTTTAATTGTTTTGAATGAATAACTTTGTAGTAATCTTCTTATAAAGTAGAACTTTTATTCCTGAAAAAGTTGCCTGCCCAAATCAGATCACTAATTAAATTGGGTAAATGATGCCTCCAGAGTTCTAAAATGCCAAGTTCTCCAACCTATTAAGAAGCACTGACATAGCCCCAGCTTTGCGTGGCTCTGTGCTCTTGCATTACTAGTGTGTGCTTGCTAGTACTAATCAAAGAAGAGCAGCTCTGGACCTTTGAAACATTGATTATGAGAAAACTGAACAGTTGGGGCAGGGTGGGTGAGTGAAGGCCTCTAAGGCAACTGCAAACGTCAGCCCCTTTGCATAAGGAATGGGCTTTTTTTGAAGCCCTCTTGTGAGGAGCTCTGTGAATGTGGTTTGAAGGAAACCTCATTTTTTAGAGAGACTGTCCTTGGGAGTAATAAATCTGATTCTCCACCACTTGAGGAGAAAAAAGAAGCCCTAGTTTATATAAGGATGCCTGAAGTAGACTCCCTGACTAGATATGAGTAACTGATCTCTGGACTGATGGACGTGCTCTGCAAGGAGGATCCCCTCAGGCTCCACTTCGGTTGCGCGGTACTCGGGCCCCTCTGGTATTGATCAGTTGCAAGGGGGGACTTAAACATGAAGGTAGTTGTGGCTTCTCACACTTGGTCTTGAGAACCAGAAAAGCAACAAAATACTGCTGTGTTGCTCTGCTCTGTAGGCATTACCTTTTCAATGGCAGCAAGTGTCTTCAAGGAGACTGATTTTTTTTTTTTTTTTTTTTTTTTTTTTTGGTCATGAGAACGTTCCTGTTTACCACTGGCTGTATGCAAGAATTTTATTATCCTTATCACTGGGAGATGAGCAGTCCAAATTCATCTCAAAATAGTCTCTTGTGTTAATAGCCAAACAAATACATATTCAGGGCTGTGACACTACATTATGACAGGGTTTATATTAGGATAAATCCCTTGGTTTCCTTTTTGCAACTGACTGCTTTAGCATTATATTTTGTACCAGATTTTTAGAGCCACCTCAGTCAAGCTTTTCCCCTTACCCTTCAAGAATAGGGATTGGCTCTTTCAACCACTGGATACAATGCCTGCTATAAACCCTGTGAGAACTTGTGTGCTGTTGGAGTGGACACAGAATCAGCTTATTTTGAATACCTCTGTTAGATAAAGCAGAAACTCTCTGCTCTTTCAAGCCCCACATGGGGCAGAGGTACTTCTAAAAACTTCCATGTTAGTCACCAAGGCTTTTTATCGGTGAATGTGCTGTTACCAGCCCCCCCTGCCCTGGGTTAATAAATCAGTGCTATAAAGGTGAGTTTTGCTGGAAGTTATGGGCAGAGCGCTTTCTGTACTGACAACACCCCGTGGGTGTCTCTGCTGAAGTGAGATAAGTGTCAGATGCACGGTTGTGTCGCAGGGCACGTCAGGCTTCCTGCAGCTCAGGCGCTCCCTCCTCCACCCTTTCTCGGTTCAGTTTCTGCAAGCAGACTCTTCAAAGCTGTGAACTTTCTCAGTCTTGCCTGCTGTTGCTGTGGCTCGCTTCCTGTGGCAGCTTTTTCCTCTTGCTGTCCTCAACAGCTTGGCTCCTGAAGCTGTGTGAAAGCTGCAGCTTGCTGCCCACATAGGCCATCTTGCCTTGCTGGGGACTAAGAGCAACCAGTGGAGGTGGAGGGGGGGGACGCAGCTCTGATGTGACTTTAAGGTGTGGCTGCACAGCGGTTTCTGCATCTAAGCTGGCTTGCTGCTGTGCTCCTTCACACAGAAGGAATAAGACCACGTGAGCACAAATCTAGTTAGATTTAGCCCGATTGCTTCCCTGAGCGGGCTTGCTGGTGCTCACGTGAGAAGAGGGCTGTGCGGTGAAGTTGCGCTGCAGCAGCTGCCTCTTCCCCGCCTGCAGACCAGCCTGTGCCGCAGCAGAGCGGGGCACCGCTCAGCACCTTCCACGGCTTCAGAGGGCACCAGAGCCAACAGAACTGTCTGTCCTTCTAGGATGGCAGCTGGTGGTGCCTTGTCCCAGCTTTTCTTCAGTTTGTCATTCAGCCAGCTTGCTCGTATATGATAATCATGCTGCAATTCAAGTCATTGGCTCTTTTATAATTTTTAGTTCAAATGCTGACCAAGTATGAGATTTTATTGATGGGGCGCTGCTCAGCCCTATCTGCTACTTGATTTTAAACGAAGGAAGTTTGTGGGTTTTTTAAGTGAATTTATTAATACATGTGGTATACTTAGGGTAGAGCACTATATTGCATATGTGGCTACGGGGCTCTGCACAGAAATCCAGTGGTTATGGACTCTCCTTGAGGACCCAGATCACACTTGTGATCTCTAGGTCAGTCAGTAAGCAGCAATATGCACTTTACAGTGGAATCTGGAGGATGCTGCCAGTTCCTCATGTTTTTGGTCTAGAGCTCAGTGATGTATGTTTCATAGCATGCTAGATGTACGATCTCCTCCATCCTTCTGCAAGGAGGGTGGTGGTGGGGATAAGGGAACAGGCCAGGAAAGATATTTGTTACTGAAGCTAGTAAGTGGAACTTTTTTCTGTGCTTCCAGACTACGCTTCTTGATGTCTCTGCCAAGCTGAACTCAAACAGTGGTTGAGCCCATTAATTGAGATTGGAGTATCCAGTCCCTTGTTCCTTTTGTTGGTGGCTGCTTACAGAGAAGCCTGTCCTGCCTCTGCAGGTGGCTTTTAATTTAGTTTTGTTATAGGTACAAACTGAAATTTCCCTCAGTAGATGACACTGAGCTGTGGAATTCAGCATAACAGTGGATGAAATTTTACTGTAAGCTTCATGTAAACCTGCTGTTTCTTGCTGAGTCTGACTGTTACAGTTGGCATTTTTTGTGCTTTAATGACAGCCATATGTGTCTTCATGTAAAGTAATCTGAATCTTGTAATATTGAGCTAGTTTTAAATGGTGGTTGGGTGCATAAGGTAACTTAACGCCTAAGAAAGGTAGTAAGCTGCAAGATCCTTAGGCATCTCAGTACCTTCAGAAATTTGATCCACAATCTATAGCTGACTGTCCTGTGTTTATGTCTTAACATACAGCAGGTGCAGACAGTTGGGATGTGTTTATAACTAGTGTATTGCTGAAAGGTACAATGAACTCCGTATCTGTCTGTCTTTGTCGGAAATGACATTAAAAATAGCCCCAACTGAATAACTGACAACTACTTCTGCAAAATGAGCTTCGATGCTGTGCTGTCAAATATGCAGAGAACAGGGGATGGGTGGGGAAAGTGCAATTTTTTTTCCTTACAACAATCATGGGGGTTTCTTATATCTGGTAAAATGTTTTCAGATAATGATCTTTGCTTGTGTCCATTTGTAGTCTTAGCATAAGATGACTAAAAGATGTATATGCAAAGCAGCTCAATTTTTCTGTAACATCAGCTCTTTGCGTTCAGGCTCTGTGCTAAAATCACTAGGGATGCTTTAAAGGGTGAGTTCCTGCTACAGGCTGTAGTTAGGTACCAAAACAAAGCCAAGACACAATCAGTGCCTGTAAGGGTGATGTTAATAACACGTACTCCATAGCACATGAGTCGTACTTCTGGCTCACTGGTAGGGAGTGCATCAAAGGTGGGCAAGCTTCCTCCTCCACTCTATTATGGTGACTTTACTCAAATTGTTGTAGTGGGGTGGAATGGGGCACCTTCCTTGGCCTTATTGGCCGCCCCTGTGGCTCCAGGCAAATGAGGAGTGCTGTGTCCCCAGCCGAGCGGGCAGGAGGGTGGTGGAGAGGGCTGGGAAGCTCCAGGGAGCTGTCGGGGGGGTTAATGCTCACTCTGGGGGCTGCAGCGCGGCAGGGCCAGGGCTGGTGCCTGGGGTGTGCCTGCTGCTGTTCCGTTCGCTGGTGAGCTTAGGGGTATGAAAAGGCCCTTTAAGACTGCTGGAAGGGGGTTTGGTTTAATTAAGTGTAATCCCTTTAGAAGTTGCAAGCGCTTTCACATGACCTGATTCCAGCCTCACCCTGACACGGAGGACCCAGGGCTGTTTCGGCCGAGTGCTGGCACTCGGGAAGGAGCCAGATGTCTGTGAGTATTGCTGGTGCTGCAGGTGGGGGCATTACCTCTGCTCTTCCGAGGCTGTGCAAAGCTCGATGCCCTGGTACGCTCTGCGGGTCGGCGTGCGACTCCTGTCCTCGCAGCAGGGCCCATGTTGGCTGGCCGGTGCTGTGGGAAGCGAAGTACAGCCCTGGGGAGCATTTGTCCTCCAGAAAACACTCGTGTGATTTAAGGGACAGGGGAACAATTCTTGTTATGCTTACTGTACTGCTGCTAATCTTGCTGAAAGCCAAAACTGGGAAGGTTTTTAGATTATTAGGGTGCCTTATGAGATCTTGAGTTCAGAGTTCGTGCAACTCTAGCTGGATTTGATGTGCTTCTCTGGTCAGAGCTGTTGGAACTGATACGTGGTGTTAGCCTAGTATCTTTACCTGCAGTAGCTGCTGGGTGAACTGGTGCCCTATAGTGTAGAGGGTCTGTAAAGGATGGCCTGGAATTTCTTTTTAACTGAAGTTACTTCTGTTCCGTAACAGTCAAATGAGCAATAAAGTATGACTTTTCCCTATGCCATTTTCTCCAGAAATAGTCCACTTGGTGGCTTGAACCTAGGAAGCATGAATATCTGAAGCTTGAAGCGTACAGACCAGCAGGGTATAACAGCTGCCATGCATTCAGGAAATCCAGGGAGGAAAGAAGCTTTAGCTCAGGGTCAGGGTTTTGTAGAGGTTGATACTCTGTTGTGCTGACTACCTATTATTCTCACATGAATTTCCTAGTACTCTGTTCCTGTCTCAACTTATGACAAACAGAATTGTCTGTTCTACCTCTTGCACTGCTCAACGCGCTGGGGCATTAGTACAAGTAATACATCCGTTACTTAGTGTGACGGTATCAGTCTTTCCTGTTTATCCTGCCATATGCAGCTACAAATTTTCATCTTAGGAAGTAGTTATAGCAGGTTATTAGTAGGGCTCATTCAGGAAGATAGCTGATAATCATTGCTGCTAGTAACACTTATTGGGAATCTCAGTGCGGCAGAAAATGAGTCTTGAAGGTATATGGGCAGTGTTAAAATTTCTGAAAAGGTGTTGCAGATAGGTGCCTGGTACCACTGTCGATTAAGTCTGTCTCCTGTAGTCTGCTGCACACCATGGGAGGAGGGTGGTGGTGTCCTGTAGCTTGTGAAAGCTTTTGCCTATCAAAAGGAGCTTTCTTTGGCTGCAGCTGCTCTGGGGGCTGGAACAGTGTCTCTTCCATGCAAGAGGTTCTGTCTGTGCAGGAGGTCTCGCCCTCACCACGACGCTGACCTTGGCAGCAGGAAGCTCTTTAATATGCTCTGGTAGTGGCAATCTTTTAGCTGTGCTTAGACTGGTAGAACAATGGTAATTCCTCAAATAGAGAAGAGGAAGAGTTGCTAGGTTTCTAGTTTTTTCCTGTAGCTGTTATGAAATGAATCAGTTAAATATGGGCTTTTTTCTTGAGTATTTTTTAGCTTGGTGAGTGTAAATTTGCCTGTTGAAATGTGATGTTTGAATTTTCTTGTAATGTGCAAGATGGCCTCCTCTGGAAGCTTTTCATATAATGTTGCTAGCTGTTTGTATGCAAAATATTATATTAAATGATGATGGAACATCAAAAGAAGGCTATTTAGAGGCCAGCTACTAGGGTAAGACTTCTGCCAGTTTAAGATCTAAGCAGAATTTAGAGGGTTGCAGACACTTGGATGCAGCAGTCAGTGCATTATAAATGCTGTGATGAAAAAATTCAATGAGCTGCTTTTAATAGAATTTGAGTATGAATTACTGCATTAGGGTAGTGTTTTTGGTAAATCTGTTGATGATGAAATCCAGTAAGTCCAACACGTCCTGAGTGTTGAAAGTTTAAGGCAAAAGTTTACTAACAATAAATTTTGGAAAAGGGATGTAGTGTACTTGGGGATGAGTGCTGCCACTGTGGACCTTGTGATCTGATTGCAGGTGGGCAATGTCTTTTTTTTCTCACTGTATTTACTCCTATTCCTTACATCTCAGCAGAGTGCACCTTGCCTCTTTGGACTGACAGAGCTAGATTTGTATATGCTCAGCAGTCCAAGTTGGTTATCTTATTGAGGAGCATTTTGTTCTGTTTGCAACCCAAATGGTAAGCATGCTGATGGTTATGCCAGCCCTCAAACCTAGGAAAACCTCATTAGATGGTTTAGAAATACAGAGTATAAAAGCTTAATGCTAATGAATCTTGAGGCTTTTCTTAGAATAAGTATTGATGGTAAACTAGATAAATCGTTTAAAAGTGCTTTGGCCTGGTAATTCTTAAGGGACAAGGCAAACAAGAGTCTAAATTACGATGGGACTGGATCATGCTGGCTTTCTTCTGGTATAGCACTTTTGTTGTGTAACCCTTGTGTAATATCTGTGTTGGGCAGTACTCGGCTGTGAATGCCTCAGTAAAGTGGTTTTACTAAAAGTAAGACTTCAAATGAATGAGGAGGATGAAGGTAAACATGCAGTGCCTGGTACTTGTCAGGTAGAGATTATAGCAGTCTGTAGATCTCTTGTAGGCAGAGCACATTAAGATCAGTGGAACTGACTTGCCGATAGTGAGGTGGCCCCTGGGTATCTTTCAGAACAAAGCTTCCTTGGTGCTTGGTTTTTCAGCCTTTTTACATGCTAGAAGAACCAATTTGTATTTCTGTGCCGGTACACAGACTTTTGAAATGAAACAAAACACTTGATAAAGCTGCATCTGCTCTGAAGTATTGTCAGACCTCTTATCTGCTAACTGGGAATGGAGAGCAGTGCCTCCCACCACCTGAAATGGTAGGAACCTCACTTTGTTTTATCAGTTCACAACTGGCTCAAAAAAACCCCTGGCTTGGTAGCATATGGGAAAACATTCTCTGTATGTTGTTTCCACACCGACGAGGCTTAACAAAGCTCAGTTTTACAGCAAACTAACTTCTCAGCCAAGTATTAAATTACTGTGAAACTAGTAGTTAAAATGTCACCAGTACAGCCCAGGACATGCTTTCCCCAGCTCAGTCCACTGACAGTTAACAGCAGTACGCTGTTGAATGTGTTAAAACTTTGTTCAGATCAGGGAAGCTAGCATTACCGGGGTGTGGTTCTCTAAAGCACAAGCCTGTTTCCTGTGGTATCTTAGCTCATGCTGTCTTCTAAAATAGCATAGGCTGAAGTTGCAAGTGCAAACCCCATTCAAGACTTTGCTGCTCCTAAACCTTAGGTTGCTACTCATCTTGAGCACAGGGGGCTTCTGGCAGAGGAAAAAAGTGTATCTCTTCCTATTGAATGTACTAATTGAAGGGTGATAACTGGTCAGATAGCTTAAGTGCATTTAAGTGAGTGACAGTGAAGGAATTTTGCTGGCTCCAGCATGGGACCTTATTTTGCTGTGCTAACAAAGATGTGAGGTTTACAAATATTCTGCATGAATTATGAGGATAGTTACTGAAGCAGCTTTATTGTAAATTTTAAGGTCTGATTTGCTCTGAACAGCTTAAGCTATTTGGGCACAGGTTGCAAAGAGCTGCCACAAATGTTTCGGTTCTGTTTTCTGGTGCTTCCTCTGTGCTCAGCTACTTCAGCGTTCAGTCACCTATGCAGATGATATCAGATAAGAGTAGCTACTGTGCTTGCTCCACTGTTCATGCATAAAAGACTATTTTTCTTTCATGGTAGCTGGTACATTAGTGTTTTAGGTGAACAGGAAAGACTTTAAAACAAGCAAAAAGCAACCTGTTGCTTAATGGCTCATTTAACGTAACCCCTCTTATAATTAGACGTGGCTTATGGACATCTTTGCTCTCACTGGTAGGTGTGCCAGGCAAGTCAGGCTTACAAGCCAGCAATCTTTCTGGTAGAAGAGACTGCTTCCAAGTATAGGAAGTAAAGCTGTTTTTGGGAGCATTCAGCCCTTCTAGCAAGTGACTGGATTCCTGGTTCACCAAAGCACTATGAAATTAGCCAATTGTCAACATCTAGGATCTGAGGAGAATAATTTTGGGAAGGTATAGCAAGAGAATTTAAGACAACTGCATGCTATTGAAAGCTGCTAATTTTATACAAAGCTTGACTGCTTATGAGTTAAGTTGTTTGCTTTTTTCCTTGCTACTTCTATGGGATGGTTTTTCCTCAGTTTGACTTAATTGTGTCAGAAGGTTCGGAGGGTTACAAAACCAACTTATTCCTGGTCTGCTTGTTCATGATATCTTTGCTCCAATAATCTCTAAATAGCATTCCTTATGCATGCAACAATTACAATTGCAACTCTTCTTAACTTAAGCTTTGCTGTGCTAAGCCTACCTTTAACCTCTTACAGAATATGCTTAAATTTTTAGCTACACTTAAAACAAGAAAACCTTTAGGTTCGTCACGAGGGGATATCAAGTACTAAACAGTGGTGTGCCTAGGCTCAAGTAGGCTTTTTGGTAAACTTCAAAATGTAGTTGGATGTAGTGGTCTCTTCTGGCACTTGACTTAGACTTAACTAGCAGAATGCTTCTTGCTTATGGAAAAACCCCTGGTTGTAGCTCTCTTGCAGTCTGCTGCTGCTTTCTTAGGAAATAAGATGTGAAATCTGTCCATATACTCGGTAGAAATACAGGGATCAGAACTGGCTGCGATAATATCAGTATTGGGTGGTTCCTTGAATATTTCTCTGCTTACTCCAGCTTTTTTGGTCTCTAGTGTCATGTGGTTACCTTATAGTCTAAATGTGAGTTTGAGTTATTCTTACTAAAACTGTTCACAGCATAATTCCCCTCATCCCTGGAAGGCTGGTGGAGTGTGCTAAGAGGACCGATTGCACTGAAGAGCAAATAAATTAGGATTTGATGTGGGGTAAATGGCTGTTGGCAAGAAAGAGAACGATGAATGCAAGGCCTGTATGCTGGGGTTTGGTGCACTGTGAATATCTCGTCTGTACAACTTCAAGTTTTGAACCTTTGCTTTGATGAAAAAGCATTAAAACAGTTTGATCTAAAATACCTGCAGCTTATGTTCATAAATTGTGAAATATCTTTACCTTTTTCAGTTGATAGGTATGCAAACAGAAATGATTTCTCAGACAGCTTGTTGTAGGCCTTACTTTGCCTGGACAAAAGTTAAGGCATCTGCGTTCAGGCAGGAGTATTCCTATCTACCCCTAAGAATCTGCACGATGTTTTCCAGTAACGATCAGGAGTTGTGAATGGAATTGGCTATGTTTTAGACTAATCTTTTGAGGTAAATGCCTCTGCTGTTTAACTTGCTTCATGAGAACTATTGGTGAAATATGTACAGATGTCTTCCTGCTTCTGTTGGATGAAACTGCAAACTCCCTTGCCGCAATCCCTTGCCACTTTCATTTCACTTGTGAAAATGTGATGATGAGACTTTCCTGTCAGAGCGCATAATATAATGTTTCTTCTGGAAGACCATTCATGATCTTACTTCTTACGTCTAAGGCTAATATTGTCATGAAATCTTGACTGCAATATTAAATTACACCTAAACCATTTCTGCAGTGTTTAGAGATCTTTCACCTCCCTGAAAGAAATGGAAAGCAGTAGGCAACCATACAGAGATACTTCTGCTTTGTGAAGTGTCTGCACGTACTGGTACATATGTTAGTTCAGCATGCATCCTTTTTGCCTTAGCACATGAGATCATCCTTGCGTCCTGTCTGCTTCATACCCACAGCCCTTGGAGCGTATCAGGGATTGTGCCTTATAATTTCTCCAAATACCCATGGAGGCTGGAACAGTGTTGTTGGTATTGACTAGTCTTCTGTAGGAGGCTGAGTTGTTAACGCTTCCAGGGACTTCCTTGACATTCATCCTTCAAATGGAAGGGTTGGATGTCTGGTTGTGTGTACCGAGGTTTGGAACATCTCTGCTTTTGTGAAAGACACCAGAATGTTCTACACTAGAAATTAAGCTTCATAAGCTGTAAATGGCTCTCACATGTGTCAGTATATAGATGGGAATATTAGTAGGAAGGGAGAGGATAAACTCTTACGCTGCGAAATGGGAAAGTTATATTCTACAGGGAAACTGGGAACACCATGCTGGCAGGGCACATGGCTTTATAACTGCTGGCAGTGAAGTTCCTGCAGGCCTGGGAGCTGGTCCCTGGCTGTAGGCAGATGGTGGTTTTCATTATTGGGTAGTGTCACTTAGAGCATGTGCTATAATGATGCATTTTCTGTCTTCCAGATCAGCGTGCGTGTTACCACCATGGATGCTGAGCTGGAGTTTGCCATCCAGCCCAACACTACAGGGAAGCAACTCTTTGATCAGGTAAGTGATGGAGCTGCAGATCTGAAGTTGATACAGATGTTGTGATTCTATTAAGGCAACAGCAAACAATTTCTAAAGGACTTCAAAGATGAAGTGACAGTGTATATAATAACTTCAAGAGAACTCAGCATAGTAAGAAATTATACATTTTTTTCAAAACTACTGCATTTTTTATCTCCAAGAATGTGTTAGGAGCTATTCTTGCCTCTAATGAACTGAATTGGTGTGACAGCTCATAATAATAGTAACTGGAAAGCAGTAGATGTCTGCAGTCATAATTCATAAGAAAAGTCTTATGAGGGAGCTAGTAAGCTATCTTTGGCTTACTTGCAAGCATTGTGTAATTGATTTCAAAGAGTAGTCGGTCTCTAAAACAGGAGAGGCTTAGCTGGGCTTCAGATGTTGCTGCAACCCTTAAGTGCAGGTGAAGTGATATTCTATACTCCCATCAGGCCCTGAGGGAAATCTTAAGAGAAGTTATTTACTGTACTGTATTGGGCTGTCTTCATCCGAGTGCTTCAGCCTTCCTCTGCATTCACTGGCTAGGCAAATTTCCTCCTGCTTTGGTCCAAACAGAAGGAGGGAGGCATGTGCAGCCCAACGTTGGAGCAACTGAAGACAGACATTATCAATTGCAGTGGCTGAAACTTTGACAGGCTCCACTGTCTTTCTCTGCTGTAATCCTGAAGGCTGTGGATTTCCTACTTGGAGGAAAATCTGAACAGTAAATTCATAGCTTAAAGAAAAGTAAAATGAACCTTGGATTAATGACAAGATGAAGGAACTGCCAGACCAAATATGTCAGATATGGGTGCGGTTCAGTAGTGCTAAGCATTCTGGGGCCAGCTCTACATAGTACCTATCTTAATGAAGAGAGAAACTTAAGGGCTGACCCACCCATAGAAGTCAGCTATTTCATTTGGGGCCAGCAAACCTAATTTAAAATTTTTTTAGACGTTTAACCACAAACTACTACTTTCTCTCATACTCAGCTGGATGATTCAACACTAGATATTATATTGCTCTTTGCAGCCCAGCCCTGAAATGGAGGGAATAGAGTGAGATCCTAGGCTTTACTAAAAGAGCATCCTTTCATAATGGGAAAAGCAGAAAGGCTTTCAGGAAAGTTCTGAGTTGCAGTGTACTTCTCAGCTGTCTGTGTGTTACTACATAGTAACTCCTACATTTTTTAGCCCTGTGTGGTCTCAAATCTGACAGTTTTTGATTGATAGAAGTGAGAGCTGGACTCTGCTCGGAATCCATGTGTGCAACATGGAACTCCACCACAGTGAGTTCATGGGAGCATATGCCAATGAAGCTGAGGTGACATACCCCCACGTTCATCAGAAGGTGAACTGTGTTTTTTGGAGGGGCTGTTCTTCACGTGGATGCTTCCCATGATTATTTTTCAGTATCTGGTTTCTGACATTATCCAAGCAAAGCACCAGGTGCTAAAAAGTGATACTGCTGCAGTCCGTAGTATTTTTAATCTGGATATGATTTCTTCAGTCAGCTCTAGACCATCTGCAGCTTTTGCTGCAAACTGACATTGTGGTGGCAGACTTGGGCTTCAGCAACTTGTCTCTGTTTGAGAAGCATCTGATCATGTTTCCAGTAAGGGAACTCTTCATGTCTTAGTAATTGATTTCACTCCTTTGTGTTGTGTTGTCGAACAGCTGTTCGTTCTCCTCCCTGCAGTGTGTTTCACACAGCACCTGTCTACACAGAAGTTTTGTTTTTTCCATAGTAAACCCTTTGCGAAGGGAGACAACAAATGCTGTTGCAGAACTAAGTTTCTAAGTTGCTAATGTAGATGAGGCAGTGTTTAATTCAGCTGAATTGGATTGTAGGTGGAGTTCGAAGAGGAAATACAGTGGGGAAAAAAAGTGTCTGAAGCTAGCTGTTAAGCATTTGCTATTTCTAAAAGGTCTGGTGCACACCACCTCTTTGTACTGTCCATATATCACACTCGCTGGAATAAGAATGAAACTGTTTTCTACTGCCTAGCACACAAGATGTCCTTGTGGAGGTAGTGATGTTGTCTCCTGATGGGGCTGATGGAGAAGTGAATGTCCTAGAGCCTCACCAGTGGCAGATGTCCAGGCTTTGACTAAATGATTAGTCAAAGACCTAGCACAACAGTGCTAGGTGGTGTTAGTGTGGTACCACCGCAGTGATGTTAAAGGTGTTAAAGACTATAACCCTCTGCCAGGGCTTGAGAACGTTGTCAGCAGTAAGGTAGGGAGTTGGCAGTAGATGTGGGTATGTCAGAAGTCTTCCACCTCTAGCATGAATAAGGAGTTTTGGAGGCTACTGCTATGTGAGCGGTTAAGGAGCCTAACCCAGCTCCTGTGCTGCCCTGAAATCTAATCATTGGCCCTTTACAATTAAGGAAACTAATTGCAAAGGAGGTAGCTATTCAGCTCCTGCCACAACGGGAGACGTTTCATCTTGGTCT
This sequence comes from Gymnogyps californianus, assembly GCF_018139145.2. NCBI lineage: Eukaryota > Metazoa > Chordata > Aves > Accipitriformes > Cathartidae > Gymnogyps > Gymnogyps californianus. The sequence goes on from NC_059479.1 coordinate 242,409, forward strand.
CTGAATGCAGATACACAACAGACTGACTGTTCAGGTTTTTTTGATGGAAAATTCAAGGCTCTTCTCTATTGCAAAAGAGGCTTTATAGTCAGACTTGCACATAAAGAAAAGCAAGTACTTCTTGTATATGGACATGCTCAAACAGATTATTGATCTTTGAATAAAGAACTAACTGAATACCAAACCAAAACATGAGAGCCTCTAGTGAGCTGACAGTAACTACTAAACTTGCTCCCTTTAGTATGGAGATGGGCCTTTGAATATATTGTCAGGTGGCATATATCCAGTATGTTTCAAATGGCTGACCTGTTGTGTGGATTAGTTCCTGAAAAGGGATAGTCCGGAGCTGTTCTCCCTGCTGACACTGCTAATGGGGACTAAGCAGTGACTGATCATCTGTTCACTCTATCTCAGTTGCTGTCCTGAGGTGGTCTTGGGTCCCATGATGGGGTGTGTAAGAACAAAGTTATGGCTGTTCATTTTCCAGCTCCCTTAAACTATGTTGTGCTCCTGGAATTGCTAATCTAGTATTCTCTGCGTGATGCTGGTTCTGAAAAAGGAGCTGCTTTCATCAATGCTTTTTTTAGGGAAGGGAGAGCTCCTCTACGAAGCAAATTTACAATTTTGCTGTTGCAGCACATTGACCTTCTGGTGTGAAACCTGACTTGACTCTTTCACAGAAAAATTTTAAGATACCCTGCATGTTTTTGCCCTAGAGTGCCCTTTCACTTTGAGCTGTCAGTTCTGAGTTAAGCAAAAGGGAAGCTGCTAGGCATTACCAAGGCTTCTAGCTGCACAGCTACCTTGGTGCATGCTGCTGGCTTTGTTCAGTAACATTTAGGCAGTATTTGTTTCCACCTGTTGTGTAAAAAGGCAGATAAATATATTCATTATGTCACATGTAATTCTGACCTACTCTGAATAGGATTCAGAAGACTTTTGGAAAGCTTGTATCTAGGTAGTAGCTTAATGAGGAGGAATGGTTTGAGTCTATAGTTCCATAGTAATAATAGGTGAATGGGCTTGAGGTAGAAATGTTCCTGTCTCCCTCTTTCCTGCTTGATTACATTCCAAAGTGAATTTTTGTAGTGATAGAACAATGCAGATGCTTCACTGCTTTGTTGGAAATCATCTTCTGCCCCAAAGTAGCTGGCCGTAGAAATATCATTGAGCTGATATATGGTGCAGTACCATCACAACTTATACTAGAGAACTTCCTATAATATCCCATCCCCTAGGCTTGTAACTGTACAGCTTTAGCTTAAATAGCTGAAGCTTGTGTGCACAGACAGAATCTGGATTAATTAAGACAGGAGGATTGTACTGTCTCTTCTGCAGCTTTGCTCATGTACCTCTTTGCTTATGTACCTCTTGGCATCAGCCGCTGAACTCGGCGCTTACTGACTCACTAGCAAAAACAGTAACTCTGCTCCCATTCCTCAGCTGCTAGCGATGGATTGAAAGAAGAGCTTGAGGATGGGCAATGCCTGTCGGGGTGCTGCTTATCCCACAGGCCTGATTACTTCACAGGTACCTTGAAATACTGCTTTCCTGGGGATGCAGGGCACAGGCACTGCAGCAGTGATAGCTGCTTTTTTTTCCTCCTTTGACCCTTTTCTGTATCAGACTGAAGTGCAGTTGGACTGAAGACTAGTGTGTAAACCAAAGCATTGCTTTGCTTTGTATATCTCCTACACATGAAAGATTAACCGTTTTCTGGTAAAACTGCTTAGCTACTTATTGCTGTGGATAGCTTTGAAGTTGGGTCTCTCCAATCTTTTTTCCCCTCAAACTTCCTTTTTTGGGGTAAATTGATTCTAGCTTGAATCAGTGAGATTTTGGCCTGTTGGGGAGATGAGGGGGACTAGCCTGTACCTTGAACAAGGAGAGAGGTAACTAACTTGCTTGCCTAACTGCTCCACAGCTGGCTGGCTGGAAAGCTTTCACAGAAATGCCCCAGTTTAGTGGACACTGCATCTTACAGGCTCCTCGGGCAGCCTGCATACAGATTAGTCATAAAATCCTCAACCGCTTTGACTTCTGCGGTATGAAAACATACCCCCTTCTTCCATATCCCCCACATGCTGTATGAGGCAGCTTCTCAAATGTTTTGTTTCTGATCACTTCTGACCTTGGATCCGGCTGGTGCCGTGTTCTTTCATTCCCCTTCAGGGCCTGTTATTCCTTCTCTGGTAGAGGAGTCTTAGCTGTCTGCTGTACTAGGTGTGCTGGGTGGTGAATGCAGTCGATGGGTGGGGATCTCTACCCATTTGATAGGCCTTACATCAGGATCTTTTTAACAATGAGTTGTGGTTACTAAACTGTTCAGCCAGTACTTCCTTCCCCAACCTAAAATGAATGCTATTTCTCCAACTTCAGAACAGATTTGCTTCTCAGTGATGTGCTTAGTGCTCTGTGACCTTATAGCTGACCATGAAAACTTCAGTCCTTCCAATGCTAGCTTTTGGACATCGCAAAGTCCAGGAGGTGGTGGCTTCAGCATGCCACTCCAGAATAAGCCTTTAGAGTAACCAAAAGCACCCAATCTCATTAAAGGTGATCTCTGTCCAATTAAGAGCCATGAAGCCAAGTCACAGGTTCAGGAGAAATGTGACATTAGAAAAACTTTAATATCTGTCACTTCAGACTTTGAAAGCATGCGGTTAACCTTCCTAGGAGGCTTTTCCTCAGTTGCGTGAGCTTTTGGGGTCAAAACTAGCTTGTAACGGACAAGTGCGCTCAGCTATGGGTTAAAATTGTAACAATAAGCATCTCTCGCTGCTCCCTCTAAAGCTAGTCACTGATGCTGTGTTTTATGTTCAGCATTGAGCCTAATATGTAGTGGAGTGTGGGAGTGTTTTTTTTATTTTTTCTTTTTAGTTCTTAAGGATCCTACAGATTTCATTAAGAGCCAGAGCTGCTGAGATTCTGAGTTCATGTGCCCTGCCCTGGCTTGCTTATCTGCTGCAGTGAGTTTAATGGTTTTTGTAAAGCACCAGTTTGTCAGTCTCTTCTTTCATGGTTGCTAAAGCTTACAACACAGGCTGACCAAATCCCTATTGACTTTTGAGAAACTCCAGCTGAGTTGAGCTGTGTTTGGAATAAGTGTGGCTGGTCTCTCATGGCCTGCAAACTAAGCTTTGTGAGGAGGGAGACTGTAGAGAAGCCTTTAGCCTTGGTAAGGTCCTACCTAGTAGTGCTTAAATACATAGGAAACTGGTCTGGAGCACTTGATCCAGTAGATGTAAGTTTTCAGTTCAGTGCTTTCTATGGCAGTTTCATGGTAGAAAGCAGCAGGTCTCGGGACAGTGGTGGTTCCTCCAGCAAACCCCAGAACTCTTGTTTGTGTAATAAAGGCTTGTGGTTGAGTGGTATGGAAATGTGTTTCAAATTTCACAGGAACATGTGGAAACTTACTGGCTTTTATAAAAGCAGTAGTCCAACCAAAAATGGACTGCTTGTTGCTAAGGAGGTCAATGGCAAACTGTAATAAGCTTAAAAACTCAAAGATGATCCTGTCATTTAGCACTTTGGCATTTTAGCACTTTGAAGAGGAAAGTTAGAAATATATCCAGCCAAATGGAAAGGGAACAGTTGAGTATTTATGGCTATAGATGGTGCCCCTCTTGGGTGTGAAGTTAGGGTACCTGGAAGACCATGTTCCAAGTCATTTTTGACTATGGCGTATGAAACTGCAGGTGTGGCACCAGTTCAGAGCTGCTCCAGCAATGAGGTTTGCTAGCAGTTTTCTCTCAGAAGTACTTGACATTCCTGTCAGAGAGAGAGGCTCACTTCATCATTAACTAGGACAGCAGATGAGATTCAAGACAGACTTGTGCTGCGGTATAGCCTGGGATGCTTTGGCCTTTGGTACAGGAACTTGGTCTGAGTGGAATGTCTTCTCCTCTGCTTGCACGCTTTGGTCTTGCCCATGTGTAGGTAGCGCTTTCATGCAGGATCTGCGCTTGTTTGCCAGTGTGGTGGTGTGTTTCCTGGGCTGAGAATGAGGGTGATCTTCAGTCATCATCTTGATGTTAAAATCTACCTTTAAGAGGCTGCTTATGGCTCTCCTTCTGCTGTGGGGCAGCACTTAATGACAAGAACATAGTTTGGAGGGAGATGGGTGAGTGCTGAGGGCAAGGACAGGAGGAGTCATGCAGACCTGGAAAATGTGGAGTAAGGAGAAGTGAGAGAAAAGGTTACCTGGAATACCTTGTGTTTTCTTCTCTGAATATAAGTAAAAGAAATTGTAGTGCTGTGTGCTTAGACTGTCTGCAGAAGGTGAAGTGAGAGTCACCAGAAATGTACCTTTTCCCCTGAGGCAGTATTGCTTACTACGTAGAATTTTAAGCTAATGGTACTTGAAGAAGAGCTTTGTCATGGCTGGTCAAGGTACTGTGGGACAGCTGGATTTTAAGGCTGCCTGTAATCTGTTGCCGGTTGTAGACTAAGCCTTGTACTGCAGGCTAAACAAGGCCCAGGGACTGACTTAATGTTCTTCCTGGCACAAGGAAAAGATGTCACTCTCCAGCCGAGAGCGTAAACTTTAGGCATTTAAGTATAGTGGCCTGTGTTAAACAGTACTCTGTATTCTCCTGTCCTGTGTGCCAGCCCTTCTCCGTCCTCAGCTACTGTCAGTAACTGTTTGCTTTTTGGAACATCTCACAGTTCATCAGAGCTCTGAATGCTGTACACCCCCAAACGTAACTGAGCTGCTAACTGCCAGCCAGACTCCTTGCAGCTGTAGAAAGCTGTTTCTTCTTCATGCTTTTTCCCTTGCTAACTGGAACTAAATAACCTGCTAAAGCTGAAGTGGGAAGGAGGGAGGAGGACCATCTTTTCCCCCTTTCCCCCCCGATTCAGTAGCAGCTTGGGGTGTGATGTTGTGTGCTGTGCTGTCTCCCCCTCTCCGCTGCCCAGCCCGTTGTTGTCACTGCTATTGCTGTGCAGACTTCTGCTGTGGAATAAAAGTCCTTTTGTGCAGGGCCTCAGTGTGATGCCTTTCAGTTCCTTGCTGGCAGTCCAGCTTGTTGAATTCCCAGGCGTAAGCTGCTGACAAATGGAAGTGAGGCAAGCAGACACATGCAGCAGAGGGGGGAGTTTCCATCCCATTCAAATGTTAATGCTGCCGAGAACAGAGCTTTCCTTAGGCTCTAAGACAGCCTTTCTTCCTCTCCTTGTACCACGTGCTTTCAATGCATACAGCAAACTCTGATTCTTCTCAGAAAATCTCCTTAGCTGTGTGCATCCTACTATGTGATATGCACAAGTGAAGGTTTATCTGCCCCACATTCCCCTGTGTTTACAGGGGCCTTAGGCCAGCTCTCCAGTTCGTATTCAAGCAAGGACAGGCTGAATAATTTCATGGACCCTAGTGGGATGATGTGTATAGACTACATGACCGTGCGTAGATTTTGTCTCTGTGTGTGCTTCTAACAGCATGCCTCTGCTGAAAGCTCCCCTTGGTTTTTGGGCCTGAAAGGAGCTAGGGCCCTAATGCTGCTTTTGTAAGGCCAGAAGAAATGTCTGAACCAAGCCCTAAAGTATCTAACTAGTAATGTGTTTGCGGGCAGCCTTCGTCCTTGGTGTTGTATCTTGCCAAAGCTAGAGACCACCTCAGAAGGGAGCAGAGTGCATCCTTAGGACTCAACAAGGAAGTAATTTAAAAGGAAGTAGGCGTTTAGGGAGAAATCATAAAACATGGGACAAGGCAGTACAAAATTACCTCGGCTTACCTGGCAGGGGGGACAGCGTGATCAGGCAGCTGGTTTTCCCAGGGCAAGGCTCATCCCCTGCTGTCCGGCTGCTGAGTCCCTCTGAAGGAGGGAAGCTGTGAGCGAGCCTGAGAGGTGGGTGGTGGGTAAAAGCAGCTTACAGTGTTGTACTTCAGGTACAGTGTCGACCTAAAGACAAGTGTCTTCTCCCTTCGCCTTCCTTGTCTGGTAACGGAGGTGACAGGTAAATGCCTTGTTTGCCTGTATGAGAACAACTCCTGGGGCTTCAGGAGAGATGTGGGGGAACTTTGGTTTCTAGACTTGCTGCACCCTGTGGCATGTCCCAGACTTGCCAGGGCACAAAGCTGTGGCCTTGTGCTAGTGAACAGGCTTTACCAAGAAACTTCCCCCCTCCTTTTTACCAGCAGTAGCATTATACTGCAGTAGTCTTGCCCCCCCATGAGGCTCTTGTCTCTTGTTACAGTATGTCTGTAAAGCTTTCCTAACTCTTATTTACATAGCACCCATGGTGTGCTAGGGAAATGACTAAGGAGAGAGCTTACATAGTGGTGTAGTTAATTTCTGTGGTGGCTCTTTGTCCTGGCACAAGGGATAGCATATCGATTTACCCACTACAGTACCTCTTAATGGTGCCACTCAAAGAGCTGCATGAAAGGCCTGTCCACAGCTATTGGTGGAGTAGAATACAAATCTTAAAATAGCACAGCCTAGTAGGACACAACCTAGCAGGGTGATTCATGGCTTGCCCAAGAGTAGTACATCTGCATGATAAGTGAGAGGTGTACCTGAAAACAGAGCTGTGTTGATTCCCTGGCAGCTATTACACCTGTCAGACCTGTTGCATCGTATTTTGGCTATGCTTGTTGGCTTATAAGTAGCTGAAGAAAATACTGTCCCAGCTGTTGTTTATAAATAGCAACAAGCCTTAAAGAGATGAGGGAGAGGGAAGAATACAATACATCTCCCTCTTAAGACCCCCTTAGATGCCCTATCATCAATGTATGTGCACCATAGCAGGGGAGGCAGAAGGCTAGGGCACTGGTTGTCTTCGTGTTTGTCTGAACTTACCTCTGACATGTTCTCTGCCACCAGTGAGATCAGCCCGTCTGGCTGGGGCTCTTGCTAATCATCTTTCTTCCAGGTCGTCAAGACAATTGGTCTAAGAGAGGTCTGGTTTTTTGGACTTCAGTATCAGGACACCAAGGGCTTCTCAACGTGGCTGAAATTGAACAAAAAGGTATGTTTGCTCCAAGCTTTCACTTGTCCTGGGTTCCCTTCTCTTGGAGGGCAGGGGAAAATTCAGTCTCCGTACTTCTGTCAGGGATCTGTTCTTGCCTCTCCACACACCTAAAGTACTGCAAGATTAGCGAGTTGGTGTTGCCTTCCTTCAGTCCACACACCTCCTCCCCAAGGTACAAGGAGTCATGGTGTATGACCTGGTCCTCCTGCATCTAGTCCTGTTTGTTATTGAGGCAGATCTGTTACCCTTCCCAGTAACAGGCTAATGTGGTGCTCGTGTGAGCATCTTGGTTGGAGAGAAACCTGGAAAGTAACTTACCTAGCACTGATCATAACTAGTGGCTTGTCTTAAGTCCTGTGGGGAGAGGTGATGAGGTATTTAGCAGTAAGGAATTGAAAATCCTTGCTTTTCTGTCCACTCACTTCTGCATTGGAAAGGAGAATTTTTTTTCTAATGCATACTTGTCTTCCTGTTTGTAAACCTGCTCCCCTTCACTTGGTACGTAGGCTATAAAATCCAATAACTCTGTTCCAGGTAACAGCACAGGATGTACGCAAAGAAAGTCCCCTGCTTTTCAAATTCCGTGCCAAGTTCTACCCAGAGGATGTGGCAGAAGAGCTGATCCAGGACATCACGCAGCGCCTTTTCTTCCTCCAAGTGAAGGAGGCAATTCTGAATGATGACATTTATTGCCCTCCAGAAACAGCTGTCCTTCTGGCTTCTTATGCTGTCCAGTCAAAATATGGAGACTTCAACAAAGAGGTGCACAAGTCTGGCTACCTTGCTAGTGACAAACTGCTCCCACAGAGGTAAGTGAACCTGGGTAGTCTTAGACCTTCTTTGCCTTAAAGAGTTTGGGATTTTTTGGGGGGCTGGGGTGGGTGTGTGTCTTGATTGGATAGTTCAGAATAAAATATAGCCTGGTGCCTCTCTGAGGATTGGGATTAGTATTCATTTAATTAAGAGCTTTAATCTTAAACATCGTATTGCTACTGAAAAAACTCCAGAACAAAAAAATGTAATGCTCCAAGGAGAAGCACAACTGAATACAACTTGTCACTTGTCAGAAGTCTGAATACTGACCAGTGTGTCTCTAGCTAGCCTTGTATTTCCTGGAATACTTTTGTGGGGGAACTGTGATGTCAATGGAGTATTTAATGAAGTGTTATTCAAGAGTGATGTGACCGTGTGTGCATAAATGCAGTGGCTGGTCTGAAACATCCCATGTACTCTTTCTAGAGTTCTGGAGCAGCACAAGCTTAACAAGGACCAGTGGGAGGAGAGGATCCAGGTGTGGCATGAGGAACATCGAGGAATGATCAGGTAACTGATGCCGTGTGAAACTGCTGTTATTTAAAGTACTATGATATATGCTAGTGTGTAATGTATGAATGCATACAAAAAATCTGTGGCTTTCTTCAGGATGAGTTGGCATTCTTCAGGTTATTCTCTACTCAGAGTAACTAGGTTCACATGCCTCTGCCCTTGCTAGTCCACATCAGCTGGCTGTTCTTAGTAAAACAAAACTGAGTTTGCAGAGTTTGTTTATTATTATCTACTAGGGTGATGCTTGGAACCTTTGCCAGCTTGTTGCTGCTCTGCCCGTGCAGGAAGACAGCACGTTCTTGCTCTAATCGCTTATAGACTCAAAAAGGAATATCTGCTTTCTTTTCGCACGCTGCAGAGAAGATGCTGTCTTGGAGTACCTGAAAATTGCACAGGATCTGGAAATGTATGGTGTGAACTACTTCAGCATTAAGAACAAGAAAGGCTCTGAACTCTGGCTAGGTGTAGATGCTCTTGGACTCAACATTTATGAGCAGAATGACAGGTAATAAACCCCCTGTCCTCATCATTGCCTTCAGCTCATTTCCAGTGTAAAGGCATTCAAAATTAATCTTTCCTGGAATTCAAGTCTTTAACTAAACTCTACAATTTCTATATCATTCTTGGCTGTGTTTTTGACACTGCCAGAATGAACCATAAAATGTGCTGCTTTGGACCAAAAATATAGGAAACTGGCAAATCTTATCAAGCTAGTTTTACTTGTATCCCTAGTCTTCCTGCCACAGATGCATTCTCCAGTTGTTTTCCACTTAAAAAAAAAAAAAAAGCAGGATTGAAAAACTGCTTCTTATGTTTGCAGTTCATTTGCATGACTAATTTTGTTTGCTGATTCCAGTCAACATAAGAGTACTGAAATATGCGGGCAGATTTGGTAGAATTTTCAGCTGTATGTTGTAAGTCAAGAATCTGGAATGACTTGGGGTTCTTATTTCCTTTTGCTTTCCATTTCTGCAGGCTAACACCGAAAATTGGATTCCCTTGGAGTGAGATCAGAAATATCTCATTCAATGACAAGAAGTTTGTTATCAAGCCTATTGACAAGAAAGCACCAGTAAGAAGCAACATTCAAATTAAACTTTTGGATTCTTAGCTGAATCCAAATTAAAAAAAAATCTTTTTTTTAATTGTACACAATCTTTTCATCAATAATGTCAACGCTGACTTAAGCAGTGCTCTACTACCTGATCTGTTCAGGGAAGTATGCACACAATGGGTCTAATGGCAGTAAGGTGATAGCTGGATTTGTTTCTCACTAGGAGGATAGAAATTTATTCAGTATAACCTTAAGCTGTTCAAAGTCAGTGGCAGGGAGAAGCTCTTTGCTTAGGGTTTCTGATTCTCCTAAGACCGTTCAGGTTCTCTGATAATACAGTTAGGGAGCTGAGGCACCTATGTGAACCGTGAACACTTCCTTTGTAGCCTGTTGGCTTTAGTAGTGTGTCTTTTGCAGTTTTTCACCTTACTTGAAGCTGAAGCTTCAGGTCACTTTGTAGGGTATGCTGGGAGGGGTTTTTTCTTGCAAATTTGTAATGAGCATAATTGGTTTCATCATTAAGGCTTATTAATTTCCTGTGGCAGCTGATAGCTTCTGCTCTTCTGGTCATTCTTGTTGCATTGCTGCTTGGAAGCATTTCCCTGCTGCTGTTGCTCCTTTTTAACAGAACAAAGTTATTTATCCATTGGACATAATGTTTAACACCTTTTCTGGCATAAGACAAAACATTACACTTGATGTGGCTGGCCAGACTATTGCATTAAATAACTAAGTGGAAAGAAAGGTGGGAGAAGTCACAGTCTCAGTGTGCCTGGTAAACCAGCCCCTGATGCTGTTTGTCATGAAACAGTGAAGCTAAGTCGCTGTGTACTCTGTGCTAGGGATGCTTTACAATGAAACCTAGCACGCTGTAGCAACAAGTTGGGCACTTCTGCCCTGTGTGCATTTGTCAGGTTGAAATTCATTCCTGAAAGACAGATGTCTAACTACCACCACCGATGAATTGGAAACCGTTAAGAAAAGCTGGCTAGCAATTCTAGAAAGCTTAGGGTCTTGGAGGGTATTGCGTACACGGGGGCTTCTTATGCTGAAAGAACAGGTCTAATGCTGCCTTTTTCTTGTCCCAAGGACTTTGTATTCTATGCCCCTCGGTTACGGATTAACAAACGAATCTTGGCACTTTGCATGGGGAACCATGAGCTCTACATGCGCAGACGTAAACCAGATACCATTGAGGTGCAGCAGATGAAAGCACAGGCTCGGGAAGAGAAGCATCAGAAACAGATGGAGAGGTTAGTACTGTTCTGAGTAACCTGGACTTGGTCGATCACTGCACAATAGCATCATGTGTTAGATAAATTGCTGGCAGCACCTTAATCTGCTTGAGCCAAAAATAGAGCAGATTGCTTTCTGCTTCAGTAGATCTAATGAGATGATGGAAATGGCACTCATCACAAATGTGACCCACCATCGCTTTCTTAAAGATTTGTCTGTCTATTTGATGGGACTAATAAGCATCTTGGTATAAGGAGATTTTCCTTATAACATTGCTATTATGAACTTGCCATTGAGATGAATGCCAGCAGAGCTTTTTCTTTCTGCCCTTCTATAAAGGGGCACGTCTGGAGTAAAACTCATCAGCTGAGTGCTGTAGTGCACATCTCTCGTGTGCTCATGGCTTCACTAGGAAGTGCTCCAATCTGAGTAGCTGTTAAGTTGAAATGACTTCCCCCTCATCAGAGCCCTGCTGGAGAATGAGAAGAAGAAGAGGGAGTTGGCAGAAAAGGAGAAGGAGAAGATTGAACGTGAGAAGGAGGAGCTAATGGAGAGACTCAAGCAAATTGAGGAGCAAACCAAGAAAGCTCAGCAAGGTAATATGAAATGTTCCAGTATTTCCTTAGATGCATAGTCGTAGTGAGAAGGGTTCAAGTAGTAAAGCTATGAGCATCTCTGAGCCGTTTGGCTCTCCAGTATTGTGTGCTAACTGGTGTTAGGGCCCTGGTTTAGCCTTCTGAAGCTGAATGTAAGCCCTCCATATGCAGCTGCTGAAACAGGACTTGCATTAAAGAGATGGGTGGCAGCCAAGATGCCTCCCTGGCAGCGAGAGTACCTTGCAGTTGTTCATGTGCTGGCTGGAAGCTTTATCCCAGCACATCTGTAGAGGAAGGAGTCAAAAAGTGTAGCAGGGGTCACACCAGCCAGTACTCTGGTGTGATTACTGTCTAATTGCTTGGCCAGTGTTACAGTGTGGTGTTGCCCAAGCAAAATGCGCTATGTTTCTGTGCCTTTAAGGATGTCATCTTGGGATGGGTACTTCCTCACAAATCAATTGGGCAAGTAGTCTGTTGGCTTGGAACAGGCCTGGCTCTTAGTCTTCCAACTCTAGTTACAATGTGAAGGAGAGGAAAGGGGACAGTTGCTTGCATCTCTCCTTTACCTGTCCCTCTGAAGGAAAACCCTCATCCAGAACGTAGGTGTAAGGGCACCTTCCGCTTCTACTGCCATTCTTTACTTGATCTCTCTTCAAATGCACTCCCCTGTTCTTTCAGAACTGGAAGAACAGACCCGCAGAGCTATGGAGCTGGAACAGGAGAGAAAACGAGCTCAGGAGGAAGCAGAGAAACTGGCTAAAGAACGTAGAGAAGCAGAAGAGGCAAAGGAGGCCCTATTGAAAGCGTCTCATGATCAACAAAAGACCCAGGAACAGCTGGTAACTGAGTGAGATGAAAATTGGGTAGGGAAAATAGTGACAGGGTAGGCGTCTAAGCTCGTGAAGCAAACCAGGCTATGAACATAGTGAGGTAGCATCGTTTGGTTTTTTAATTTTTAGCCTCAAGCAAATGAACTTATACCTAAATACAAGTATATTTGTACAGTAGATCTGGATTGTTGTGCGCTTTTTACCCTTTTTTTTTGTATGTGATGCTGAGAACAGAGTGTAGAGCTCACTAATTGCTTTCCCTGCTTTGAATTCAAAGAATTGAATTTTTTAGCTCTCTTTGGAGGAGAACAAAAAAAGACCCACCAAAACCACAACAAAACCCAAAACTTTTTTGGCTTCCTTTTCCCTTGCATCATGGAGATATTGGTACAGGAAGGCTTTCCTCTTACTGAAAAGACATTAGAGATACTGTTTTTATTCAGGACTTGGACTAAATGCTTCATTTAGCAAGTGCTTTGGTTTTGTCCCCTCTAAAAGCCTTTCTTTTGCAGGCTGCTGAGATGGCAGAACTCACAGCTAGGATCACACAGCTGGAGCTGGCCAGGCAGAAGAAGGAGAGCGAGGCCCAGGAGTGGCAACAGAAGGTAAAGCAGAATCTTAGCAAACAGCAGTACTTCTTGTGGAGTTGCTCTTCAGTCTGTGTTGTGACCTAAACCACTGCGCTAGATACCATACTAGACTGAGTGTCTGCAAGCTTGAGGCCATTGTAAATGCCCAGTTTTGCTTTTCTTGCTGGAATGAGAGCCTTATTCTAACTCCATGTAGAAATATTTTGACTAATTAGGCCTATAGCCCATTTTCCATGAATTATAACCATTCTTAAAATCTCTGAAGTGTTAGCCAGCAGAAAGTTTTGCGAATGATTGTGGCTGAGTAGGTTTGGAACATACCACTTCAGTGTGCGAGAGGTGCAAGGTTTCCTCTAATAAGAACTGAGCAGTGCTTCTGTGTGCTTCTGCGAGAAGTCTCACGCACTCAGGATTGTATTGACTAACTCACTGTGGCACACGCTACTGCAGGCACAGATGGTGCAGGAGGACCTAGAAAAGACCAAAGAGGAGTTGAAGACTGCCATGAGCACCCCTCACGTCACTGAGCCCATGCAGTCTGAGAACGAGCATGATGATGAGCAGGATGAGAACGCAGCAGAAGCCAGTGCTGAGCTACGATCAGAGGCCACCATCAAGGACCGCAGTGAGGAGGAGCGCACCACTGAAGCAGAGAAGAACGAACGGGTCCAGAAACACTTGAAGGTAAGAAGTTGGCAGCAGAGAGGGTGTGTGTCTGGGTGCTGCTTCTATTCTTCTTGACATTAATTGCAGCTGGGAGATTTTACTGGTATTTAAAAAAAGGGGGAGGGGAAGAGAGGCGATCATGATCTTGTCAGATAGCTGCTTAACTATTGAGCAGAGAGGCAGATCTTGTCTCCTGGCACTTGACTTCCATTTCAGGGGAACTAGTGAAGTATTTTCAAGCAGTGCCAAAAAGCAGCATCTGTCAGACGTAGTGTGCTTGTGTGAGTCTTGCCAGCCATCTGACAGCTGTTCATAGCCCTGGCTGCAATGAATCGGAGAACTTGATCCAGTTCCTGTCAAGCAGCTGTCTGTAACTGTCTTGTCTGACCGGGTTGCATTGCAAAACCCTGAGAGCAGCCCAGTAGGGCTCAGCATGGAGGGAGCAGTGCTGCACCACCTTCTCAGAAGGAACTCCAGTGTTCTGGTGTTGACTCTTTCCAAGCATTTTGTTACAATGCCTGCTAGCTGCCTGACTGGCATCAGGCTTTGCTTGTTCTGCATCGTGCTGTACTGGTTATGCACAGGCAGAGTGACAGAGGTGCACTTATCTTCTGCAGCAAGTTTCTTTTGTGGTAGAAGGCTAGTAATTGCTCAAATTCTGCAACATGCTCCTGTTGTCTTTAGGGATCTCTCCACTTGACTCTTCTGAAATACACTGGAGATAGTCTTTCTTAATGCGCTAGACAAAGATAAGTAGGGTGACAGACTGCCTGATGTTTTCTGCCTCCAAATGTTAGGGAAAAATATTAACAACTTCCACAGAATCACAGAATTGTTTAGGTTGGAAGGGACCTCTCTAAGATCATCTAGTCCCGCTTCCTTGCTAGAGCAGGTTGCCCAGAACTGTAAACATTTGGGCTTACCTGTTTCCCGTCTCCATGGATATTGAATCTTTAGGAGGATCAGCAAGGAACCTCCTTGTCCACCTTTGAATCTCTGGCATGTGCTAACCCATTGCTATCTGTTTCCCCTTCTCCGAAGGCTCTTTCCTCTGAGCTGGCAAATGCTCGGGATGAAACCAAGAAGACAGCCAATGATATGATCCACGCTGAGAACATGCGTCTAGGCCGCGACAAGTACAAGACCCTCCGTCAGATTCGGCAGGGCAACACCAAGCAGCGCATTGATGAGTTTGAGTCCATGTAAACTCTCCCCTGCACCTGCTGCCCTGCACTCTCTTCTCCTCTCTTTCCCATCCTCTCCCGTCATTCACTCGTAATCGTGCTACGCTGGAACCACTACAGAAGAGTGACCATGGTCTTATTTATCAAGTTTTGGGCAAATGCTGGAGTTAAGCAACGGAAGAAAGAATAGTATTTACATCTTCCTGGGGTGGCTTGGGAAAGCAAACGTATATTGGGGCAAATCTGAAATTGTTTGGCTTTGGGTGAAGTCTTACTGCATTTAGTTCTGTATTGCTTACTGAAGTGCCTGCGTTGCTGTCCTCTCCCGTTGGGTGGGGAGGCCAGCAGATACTTTTACTGAATTGCGTAAAGTGCTAACATTTGACACTGTGCCTTCCTACTAACTTGCACAAGCTTCAGTATTAACCTTAGTAGCCAGGGTCTGAATTTCTGACTTAATACAGGATCTGAATCATGTGGTTGGGAAGGGGAGGCTGGAGCTTAGGAAGAAGGGTTGGAGGTAGAATATGGACTTTCTAAAAGACCAAAGCTTTTGTCCCTCAAACATAAGCAGACCAAACAGATTCTGTGGCATTCCTGCTGGTGTTACCTTTTGTTGTTTAATGATGGAACTTTTGAATTTCCTAATCATGAGGAGGCCTTTGGAATATTTCCGCTGATGCAGTGTGGTTTGGCATCTCAATTTTCCTGCTTTCCAGAAGTTTTGTCTCTAGTAAATGGCTTTGTTTACTGTCATTTGTCTGACTTGAATGTAACCAGTGAGGCAGAGACAGCTAAAAGAACGCTGCCTTCCTTTTGGGGTTTGCCAATGGAAGCCTAAAGGGGTAGGTAGAAATGTAAAAGACTAAAAATTCCTGTAGCTGTATTTTCCCTTGCTGAACCAGTATATTTCTAGTCATGTGAATAGGATTTGAGGTTTTTCCATAAGAGGCCTTTTTAGCACAGTCATTGGTGCCTTATGAGTTTGTATAGATCTACTGTAGCTCAGGTGTCTTTAGCTTAAACTAGATGCAATCATAAAAAGTGATCAGCAGCTGGGGACCAAAAACTACTTTTGTATCTGGGTTGTGTACAAGACTGCATCTGTCTTCCTGGCTTCAGGCAGCATTTGAGGGGAGAGGATCCTGAGATATTTGTCCAATTGCTGCCTTAATCCTCACCAGCATTCTGCCAGATCCCTGGCTCAAGTGCTTTTCCTTCCCCAGAAGGATGCTTTACCCCTTTGTAGCTTTGAGAACAGAAGGCTCTGTCTCTTAGAAATGGGACACTAGTGGTTCTGAGACTGGTCCTGAGAGCCGTTTGTACCAGTTGTTGTAATACCCATCACCTCCTGTCTTCCAAGCTGTCCACGCTGTAGCTACCCAGAATCCTTCCTGCCATTTCCAGGGAGGAAACAGCCATGTATGCTCAGGGTTGAATTGGATTTTGCCTTGTTCCTTCATAGAAGGAAATGTTAACCTTCAGAAGAGGCCTCTTAAAAATGGATTCCACCTACAATGGAGTCCTCCTTTGCTTTGCCCTCCTTGGATTAGCCTGTCCCTATAGGAAGTCATCAGGCTAGCCTGTGATTTATTTTTCTTGCCTAGCGTGATCCTAAATCTTGTGACTTTCTCAGTTTTGTGGATTCCCCCTTTGTATGGTATTCACTGCTAGTGGTGATAGAAGGAAAACATCTGAATGCTAGAGCATTTTCAGCTCCCTGCTCTATGGGAAAGGTAAAGGGGGACCGTGCCAAAAAGAAATGTTCATGATAGTGTTAATAAACTGCAGTATTTCCCCAAGAATTCCTTGGGCCGCTGGAAACAACCTTACCAGTGCCGTATTATTCTTTGGAAGCAATACAAGTCTGTGTGGAGATCCACACAAATACCAACAAACCAACCTCTGTTAGGAGCATAGCTTAGCATGTTGCTTCTAAACATCCAGGTAAGTCATGTGGGAGCCCCCTTCTCTCCCCTGGACACAGCGTGCTTTTGGGAGGGATGCGACATGATAAGCTTTTGGTTGGCCAAAACCACATGCATCAGTACTTTGAAAGTCACAAATGAAAGATTGCAGTTAAATTTGTCAGAACTGATTTGCTTATTTCTATACTGAAGGGTTATTGACACTGGCTCTACGTGAGTCTCATTACTGGGGGAACAGACAACCTTTACACTTCTGTTTTGGTGCTTTAAAGCTGGTTCTCAGCACTTCTGCTCTGTCCATGGCAACTATTGATGCATTTGGGGGGAGAAAAGCGTTTATTGCATTTTAACAATTTCCTAACAAGCTGATGTATGGTGCCTGGAATATGTGTTCAAATAATAAACCAGTAAACCTTTTCTGCTTTGATGGGTCACACAACACTGCTGAGCTCATGTATTATGATGCTGGCATGACTTCTGTTTATAGGGTTTTTTAATCGTTCTAGTTCCAAATGGTCCAATATAGGAATAGAACAGCTTGTGCCAGTGAGTCCACCTAACTCTTTGTAGTTGTTTCAGCCCTGCCGCTGCCTTTACCAGTATTATATTCCAGTGGTATCTAATGATATTTGATTTCAATACTTCTAGCTATGCACAATTAGAAAATATTAGTTATGGGATGGAGGATATGTTTATGGTCCTCTTTCCCTTGGAAATGTATACTGTATTGTAAAGAAATGATATTTTGCAAGAAAACTAATGTAAGAAGCTTTCAGTATTATGGTGAGATTTGTAGACACGTTTTTTATTTGTTAGAATACAGTGAATTGTTCTTCTTCCTCTCCATGTTCCAGTTTAATTGGATAACTACTCCTCTTGGGGGTGGGGGAAGTACTTTAGCAAATGTTTGCTTGGCTTGTTTTTTCTTGTTTTATTTTTTGTCGCTGTAAATTATGTTGAGGTTTTTTGACCAGTCTTTTTACTGGATTATAATAAAACATCAGTTCCTTAAGGTTGGAGTAATTCATGGGTCTATGTACTTACCTGCAGAGAGAACCTTGATATTAAGGCGTTTTTTCCTGTTTGGAGGAGTTGTTAAAAATCCATACCCTGTTCTTCCTAAGTGCCAATAAAGTTCAGAGAAATTCAGCAGATGGTGTCTGGCTGGTTACTTAAGACTTGCTTCGAGTCTAGTGCTGTGTCTCCAAGCTAAACAGGTCTGCCATGTGGTTCCCGAGCGGTCAGCCTTGTAGCAAAGCAGGAGATCTTGCTTGCATCCTGAAAAGCAACTGCTTGAATAACATCCCTTTCCCCCTCCCCAGCCCTCCAAGCTGCCTGACTGGAGCCAGTACTGGAATTCACATGTCTTTGTGGAGACGCTGACTATAAATTTATATCGTGTTTAACTTGCAAATGGACTGGTCAAATGGAGGAGGAGGAGCTGCTGTTGAAACCTGCCACCGGTGAGCGGCTGCTGTGCTGCGCCCAGGCCCACGTGCATCCATGACCAGGTTAGCTTGCAGAGGGTGGCTGGGCCTCGATGCTGCTGCCCCTGATGTCCTGCCCTGACCCTGTACTGGGGATTTCAGCCCAATTTGTTCTGTGGCTATCTGTACCTGCGCTTCCTGAGGTCTCGAGACTGGGTGCAATGATGGAAGAGCAGGGCTACTGCCACCTTTCTGCTAACAAACTGTGTGATCTTTGTTTGTAGCTGCTTTCTGTGTGGTTGTGAAGAGGGGCTTTGCAGAACCTCAGCCTCATGGTTGCTGCCCTGTTGAATAAGGCAGAGATTTCATCAGAATGCGTTGGTGCTCAGAGATCTGGCGCTAGGGGAGAAACCTGAACTTGTCTATAAACAAAACATGAAGTGTGGAGCAATGGAGACTTCTGCAATCCCCACCAGGCTTGGCACAGATACAGATCCAGTTTCCATAGGTGGGTCGGTCTGGTTCCTTCCAGGATTCCAAAAACCTGAACACCACTGGAGGAATTGCAACGCTACTGCAGGCTTCAAGTGAAGGTTGCATCGGTCTGGGAAGGTTGCTCTCACAAATGGGGTTCTTGCTGCTTTTATTGCCCTTGCTTCTCAATGGACAATACCTTTCAGCTTGTGCTTACATTTCTGGAGTCTCTGAGGACTCTGCTTGCAGCCAGATTACTCTTCTGCATGAGTGGCCTAGCTTTCTGGCACTCCCTTGCCTGTATCTGTGGAGACTTAAGAGGCTTAGTAATTCTCCAGTTAGGTGTATCTATATTCAGTTTGTCTTTGAAGAAATGGAAGCGCAAAGCATTAATGGCTGAAGGCTGCTTCTGTGCAGGACCACGTAGTAAAAAAAACAAATCTGAAACACTGGATTCTTCTAACCTGTTGGAAGGCATTTTGTAGTTTAGAATCAGAAATTTGTATTTAACCTCTAGTTTGTGTAGACAGCTTCTGCTGGATTTGCTATTCTGTCCGTGATAGGTTTCGGATCCAGTTTAGGCTACACCTACAAGTGTTGGCGGCCCAGATGCTTTTGTCTGTGGGACAGGGACAGACTGGAGCATAAAAGGCTCTCGGAAGAGCTGGGGACCAGAAACACTGTCTTTTTGCAGGTTCTGGAATGTGGCTTTATTAAGCAGTGCAACTTTCTAAGAACTCTAAAGAAAAGCCAAAATAACTCTGTAGAGTCAAGCTTCATTGAGATAAATCTGTCAATGCATTTGGCCTAGGATGCTTTGTCCTACTCGGAGTCAGTGCAACTGTAGAAAAAAGGCTGTGAATGCTTTTTCCTTCTTTTGCTTTCACTTTCTAAGGCAGGGAATTGCAAGGGGTTGGTCTCCAAATTCTGATTTTGTTTTGATGTAGACAAGTCTGTAGAGACTCCTCTAGGTAGAGGACAAGCTTAGCGGTTGCTTGTTCAGGCTAATGCATTTGGAGGGAAGCACAGGCATTTTTATTTAAGTGACCTGGTGTAAGATTCTCGGTGAACAAGTGAGCAGGCTCAGTAGCGTTCTAGCTGCTTCCTTTTTTGCTGTGATGAACAATACGGAATGCAAACATCCCCTGATGCCACACTTAGCGGTTCAGGTCAATTTGTGTAGGATACTGTTAGTAACTATGGCAACTTAATAAGGGAACTAGATTAGATTTTGCTCTCTACTTACCAGGGTAGGACTCTGCCTTTTGACAGCACTGTCCTCTTGAAATCTGTTTTGGGTTGTGGAACCAGTAGATAGTCTCTGAGATACCAGACAAGATTTGTTCCCTGCTTTCTCATGTTAGCTGGTCCTAGAAGCTGCTACTTCTGTCTGTAACCTGGCTTCAGACTTAGTGCTTCATGCTGCAGTAGCTCTCCATTAAGTTAGCTGCATCTAATAGCTGTTTTCCAATATCTTGCAAAGCTTGATAATGCAATATACAGGGTAAGGTATGATAATAGTAGACAGTTGTATGGCAGCTGCTTGAACATCTATGAAGGCAGACTCTCAATGAGAAAGCAGAGAATAGCAGAGGCATGGCTTGTTTGCCCTGTACAATCAGTGTTACTGTTCTGTTGAGTGCCAGTGATGCACTTGCTCTGAGCAGGTGTTAATACCATTTCTAGTGAGCAGAGCTAGTTGGAAAATTACAAACACCCATGATTGCTATTGCCTCTGGTTGTGCATCATCTTTTAAAGAAATACAAGCCAGGGTTGATCTTCAATCATCAAGATTGACTGAAGGGTCAAGGGGATGTGGAATATACTGCTCTTGAGCTGGGAGGTTACAGTGAAGGCTGTCTATACCCCACATGCAGGCAGTACTGCCCTGCCATCCATCTTTGAAGCATCCTTGACTAACTGAAGGGGACGCATCTGCAAGTGAAGGCCTTGGCTGGGGCACTGTAACATCTTAGTGGCCTTCACCCAGCCAGGCAGCAGCTGCATTGCCAGAGGTGGCTGCTGTCAAGAAAGCCATGTTGTGAATTCATTTTCTTTCCTTGTTGCACTGTTAGCCTATCTCTGATGATTGCATTACTGCCCTCTCGCTTCCAGTGGTGAAAATTTGGCCCTTGCTCCTTTTGTTCGTGGTGATTCTCAGAAGGTTGCTGAACATCTAGAGAAAGGTTAGAGCGGGCAAACGGTACTCTTGTTTGAGAGATGTAGAAACTGAAGAAACTGAAGCACGTTTACAGTCTTCCCCGCAAGCCTCCAGCCTCTACGAGGCAGTATCTGAGACTTGAGCGTGCTTGATGCGAGCACTTTGCAGGTTTGTGTTCAGTGCATCTGTTTTGGGGCAGCACTCTGTATCTGGTCCTGTGGGCTTGGAGAAAGAAGAACAAGTACAAGTTGTCCTATCTGCTTTTATTAGCAGCTTGTTTTGGAACAGGAAGGGTGGTTGATGGGTTTTCATAGTGACAATGGGGAAGGGGAATTTTGGTTTTGTTCGGTGGCTTTAGTTCTGTGTATGTAAGCAGCCTGTATCTGCGTCCTTACAGGAGTATTTGTGAGGTGGTGGGCTCGGTAGGAGGTGAGGTGTATGCTGTTCTTGCTGTTCAAGTTAAGAATGAAGGCTGTGTTCTGGAAACCTTCATTATTCCTGGGTCGGTGTGCCTGCTGCTCTGACTACAGTCCCTGAGACTTCACCAATGGGAACAGCATGGGCTTGCCTCTGGCAACCTCTTGGCAGCGACGGAGCCAGCGCAGCTCTGGCAAGAGCACTTCTCTGTCTCAGGTGTGTGTTTTATCCATCATCCCTCATTCACACTTCTCAGAGGCCAACCAAGAATCCTTTGCCCCATTTCTTTGAGAGGTAAAACAAGGCACAGAGGACGATGCGTTTCTTCCAAAGCAGAGGAGTTGTGGCTGAACCTGGTGGCCCATTTCACAGAACTCGGCTCAGACTTCCAGCTCCGTGCCCTTGGCGAGCTCAGGCTGCCTGCCTTCCCACAAACCTGGAGGGGAGCGTGGGCCAGTCCTGCTTGCTCCAAACTGTAAAGGAGCAATGACTTCTGTACCAGGGCACAGTGCTGGCCTTCAGCTTTGTCGTGACTTTTTGAGCTGCTTGCTCAGTTCCTCCCTCCCCTCTGGACACTTTTCCTTTGGGAGTTCCACTGTTGAGCACCTGGGATATTATCAAATACTGATTGGATAATGCTCCAGTAGTGGAGCAAACGGGTGTTAATTTGCTTGCCTGGATGATACCTGTAATCTTTCTGCAGATGTTGCAGCTCGCTCATGGATAGGGGCCTGGTCGTTTCTGACTTGGGTGTGACTTCTGTCTCTTCCCTCTCCTGCTCTTGTGGCTGCTCTGCTGCAGGACAGGCTGCCTCTCCTGATTCTTCCTGCTCCTTCTGATTCTTCTTCTCCGGCTCCTTCGCAGAGGAACTTCTTCCTCCCTTAATTTATCAAATGTATCAAATCTGGATTCAAATGGTAGGGGAGTTACTCACAACCCCAGAACTGCAGCATCACTAAAACTATATTAATGTGTATATTAATAACTACAGGATTACACAATGATTTTCATCTGCTTTCAGAGAGGCAACAGACTAATATGGTAATTTTAAACCTCCAATCTAGGGTATCTTGGAAGCCACAAAGTTTACAGAAGAGCTCTTCTGGTCAGAGCTGTTTGCACGGAGTGTCTTCTGCCCAAAGGAACCGATGCACGTCTGCCTTGCGCTGACTATGCCTACATGTTTGCTGAACTGGCCCGCGGAAGGACCGAAACTCTAACGGTGGTCAGAGGAGCTGGGTCTGGTATCTCAGAAGTCTGAGTGTGCTTCTGGCTGTGGAGGGCAGCAACGGTATTGTGTAAGTTCTTGCTGGATCAGTGCAGTGCTGATTTCAATCTGTTTACTTCTTGTGCAGAAGTCAGGGATGAGGTGGAGTTAATGGCACCTCATAGCTGTTTTGGACATTTGCATGAGAGTCCCTAGACTAGGGGGCGCGGGGGGCAAATTGTCCTTTGTCTGGTGCAGAAGAAATCGGACAATGTGTTTCAAGCTAGAAAACCACTTCCTTCCCAGTGTGTGCTAACACATCACTAGATGTGTAGGCGCAGCCGCTGCACTGACAGCAGAGTGTGACCTGCTGGGAAGCAAGATGGGGGACAGGGGTGTGTGCCCATGTGCGTGCTGCTGGAAACTTGGCTTCTGCCAAACTTCTGTGAAACGGCTAAAGATTCACTTCAGCTGTGTCTGTCCTGCCCCTCAAGCATGTGCTGACCTCCAAAGCAACATTTTGAGGTTTTTTTCAAAGCAAGGATATTTTTGCTTAGGGTTTGTTTGTTTGTTTGTTTGTTTGTTTTTTGTGGGAGGGGTGGTTATTTGCAAAGCTTTCTATTTTTGTGTCCTGGGCTAAATGAACACTGGTATACTCTGGAAAGGCTGTATTTACTTCTAGGCTTGCTGCTAGGTGGAGTGGGAGAGAGGAGGGAAAAGGAGATCTGACTTCTGCCCTTTTCCCCCTATTTCAAAGACCTTAAAACAGGCTATCCAAACTCAGCATAGGGCATGATTCTCCCCTGCCCCAGCAGGGTTGTTCCTGCTTTCACCAGAGGACACTTGTCCCCTTCACTGCTTCTCACCTCCCTGCAGGACTGGGCATGATGCTCTCAGACCCGACTTCCCCCTCTGTGTTGGCCTCCCTCCCATCGGGTGGCATTGACCTGTCACTTGCTGTGCTCCGAGTTCCTGGCAAGGAGAGAGGTCAGTGCCAGGCAAACACACAAATGTCCTTGCTGTGAAAACTGCTGCGCATATATCTAGTGTATCTCTCAATTCAAGGTTCGCTGGAGAGATAAGATGCTTTGTGGTTTGTTTGGATGTGCTGTGGCCCCTTTCCTTGCGTCTCTCATGGCGAGCCTTGCTTTCCTTCTACGGAAATGACTGAGAGACAGAACTGGGCTGCCTACTGCATCTCTGTAGTGCCTGAAAAGCAAAGGCAGGACTGGGCAGAGTCTCTCAGCTGCAGAGGCTGCACAGAGCGATTTTAAATTCAGGTGTGAGCTGCAGCCCAAGAATTTGGGTTTGAAGGCTGAAGTATTCAGGGCAGCTTGCAGGAGAGAGCAAACCACCTGGAAAAGCTGACCTGAGTGAGGGGCCACAGAGCAGGGACACTGGCCAGGGCTGTGTTCAGCTAGCACAAACCGCTCGCCTCACTGCCAGCTCTTCTCTGTGATACAAGCAAGGGTGGGGAGGGAAGCCTTCAAAGGATATTCTACAAATGATTTGAAATGAGGAATATTTACATTAACTGGGGTCAAGGGGTGGAATAACAGAGAAGTCCCAGTGATCCTGGGCATGGCTGGGCAGCCTGATGTGCACCCATGCCTGCCATGTGGCATCCCTGCTTCGGCATCGTACCCCTGCCCTGCTGCTCCCAGGGACGTGCCATGGGTGCCTCTTGGCAGCTCTCTCACTGACTCTGGACTTGGGGGTAGCACTCACTCTGGATTAAAATCCTAGTGATACTCAGTGGTTCGTCCCACCCTCCCTGCGCTCACACAGCTGTTGGCCTGAAGAAAACCTGAGAGGTAAGTCCCACAGCAGAAAAAAATTAATTTGTGGGATGAGCAGGGGCTGGCGTGAGGGTGCTGCAAGGCTGTGATTGCAGTTGCCAAGCCCATCGCATATTGAGCTGGGAAGCATCACCCATGTTCAGCTCAAAAGGAGTGAGGAGACTTTGGTCAGCGATGCCCTGCAAATATGACTCCAAGTTATCTCAGATCACGTCCCTCCACAGCAGAGCACCGCACTTTCCTCTTGCATGTGTCCTGTCATGGGAGCAGTAATGCCCAGCCTGCACTTGCCAAATAGGAGTGAGGCGGAATGAAATGTTCCTCTGTGCTGCTCTGTCAGGTGCAAAGCGAACAGAGGGAAGTAGACAGGTGATTTTAGAAACTGGATTTCCCCCTAAGAAAAAAAAAAAACGCTTGCTTTCTTTTTTAATCCTTTATGCATTGCCCATGAGTTTCTCTCCACTGAAGCTATCTCAGTGGTGTGTTTGAATGCTTGGACACTTGCCTTTAAACTTCATTGGACTGAAGAATAGGATTCCCTTCCCCCCTCGTGGAAAATACTTGCACTCCTTAATGTCTTTGATGCTTTTCTCAGAAAGCTTAAGCATCCCCTTCCAACCTGAAAGCTTTGGGTGGAAAATTTTCATTTTGGGGTGAAAAGCCAAAACTTTCCAGTTATCTTCAAAACTATGAATCCACTGTGTGTGTGTGTTGAGGGGAACATTTTCCAGCCAGTTCTCATTCTTATGCTGTAGTTTCTCTCCCCTGTATGGATTGATTAGAGAGTCCAGTTTCAAAGGTTTTTGCTTATACCGGCTACTAATAAGTTACTGTATTAAACAACTTGACTAAAGCAAACATCCTACCAAACGGTGAACTGTTAATTTGGTATTAGGGACAATTCAGGCTCCTGAGATGAGAGCTGTTCTCAAACTCCACAAAAACCAGGAACTGTCTCCACTGTTGCATTTTGGTCCTCAGGCGCAAATTGATTTACCCTGGAGAGGACGGTAGACTAAACTAGTGACAGTGTTTCTGGGAATAAATTAAATAATTTTCTTCCACAGAAGTCTCACTAGCATGGGGTATCAGTTAGCATGAAATGAATGATAGTTATCTGTGCCTTTATGGCACTTTTCAGCAGAGAATTTAGCAAATGAGCAAAGTGTGGCCACTTGTCACCACTGTCCTGCGAAGTAAAGGAATATTCACATTTTAGACCTGGGAGCCTGCAGTATTGGGGAAGGCAATGATGTGGCTGGACGACATCCATGTCAAGAGCAGAATCCGTAAGTCTTACTCTCACCCTGTTGCTTTAAGAACTGGCATGCCCCTCTCTTTCTGTCCGTGCTCCTGCCACTCTACTCTTCCAGCCCTCAGGTTGCAACCCCTTGTATGATTAGACATTGCAATGAATATCGCTCCTGAAACTGGATTTAGGTCTGGTTCCTAAAAGGGAAGTCTGTAAGGCAAAACAAGGTGAGCATTGCTTGGGGACTGGTACGTGGAGATGATGCTCATGTTACCATGCTTCACCCAATTCCCATGCCCTGATGGACTGGACTGCAGCAAGATCTGAGCACAACCGCTCTGTCCATCCCTCCCTCCTCCTTCCCCTCCCTCCCTCCACCCCCAGGGAGGCTGTCCTAGTTTTTTCTTTTTTTTTTTTTTTTTTTTTTTTTTTTCTTTTTTCCACCCTCTCAGCTGTACTTATAACTCTTAATCTAGCTGGCCTTGCAACAAACGACAGCCCAGGAGACACGGAGCAGGACGCTAAATAGCATGATAGCTCAGGGCATCTCGGGGCTCATGCGACCCTTGCTAAGCGGACTGAATGTGAGCAAAATTCGCTTTATTTATCTCTGTGGAGTGCCTGAGCAGCACCACACTCCAGCTAAGCAGGGGTCAGAAAGAGCCTTCAGCTCCACGCACAAGCTCCAGGATGCCCCTGGGGAATCGAGGTGAGTAAAATGCTGAACCCCACCTTGCTGCGTCTGGAAGGGCCTTTTCAGGAGGGACGCGCACTTACCTCTCTCTGCCTTGCTCCACAGAAGGGAGAAGAGAGAGGGCAGTGCAAAGCATGGCCTGCGGGAGGTGGTGGGCGAGGAGGTGCAGGCTAAGCGGATGCTGAGGGAGGAAGGCGGTGCAGGGAGCCAGTCTGTGAGAGCTGCTGCTCCCTGCTTCTGGAGCTGTGGAGGCCACAGCTAGTGGCCTGGGCCCAGAGCACGAAGATGACGACATGGCAACAGAGTCCATTGACCACTGGGGCCCAGTCACCCGCCTTTGAGGAATGGGGACAGTGGGCAAGGTGTGTCGGACAGCTGGGCCACGAGCCTGCTGTATTCCTGCCGTGGGGAAGCTGGGATGACCCCTGGGTTGCTCTGGGAATTGCAAATTCTCTTCTCCCTGCTGCTGCAAAGGCAGAGTAGGGAGCTGATGATGTCTGCAGCTCCAGGGAGCAAAATGCTCTCTTTAGGTTATGGGAAGCCACGCTGCGAGCTCTCGTGCCTTGCTGGCGTGCTGCTCTCGACAGGGAGACGGAGGAGCTGGCTCAAGCGCTCGGCTGCCCAGATGGTGGCTGTTGGCACGAGGGGCTGTCCCAGCCCACGGCGCTGGTGTCCTGCCAGGCTCCTGAGGCCAGTGACTTGTGCTGGGCTTTGCTGAGACCGCTTGCTCGGGACAGGATGCACAGTTTATCGTGGTGGCTGAGTTTGTGAGTTGGACTCTGTGGCGGAAATTGGTCAGAAGCTCCTGTTTCAAAATGCCTCTAAATGCGTTTGGTCCCTGCCAGGGTGCAGGACTCCCCGCTGGTCATCTGAAAGGGCGGACTTTGGCCTGTTGAGGGGCCTGGTGGACAGAGTCCCTTGGGAGGCAGTCCTGAAGGGCAAAGGAGTCCAGGAAGGCTGGGCGTTCTTCAAGAAGGAAATCCTAAAGGTTCAGGAGCAGGCTGTCCCCGTGTGCCGAAAGGATGGGGCTGACAGGAGAGGCTGCCTGGCGCAGAGTGCTCATCTGTATTTCTACAGCAGGAGCTACTGCAGACTCCCTGCCAGTTTTTCCTCTGCGTAGTCCTTAGGGATAATTCAAAATGAGATTGCATTTCTCTGAGCAAAATGAAAGGAATTTGTAGGTCTCCTAGACCAGTACGATCTGGGTCAGACTGTAATCTGCTAGACATTGAGAAAAAGACCCAACCAACATCACAGAAAAGACAATAAACCATTTTGCTATCTGACCTTAGAGAAAAGTTATATTGATAACCTTGCTTAATGGGATTTATGAAGACTCCTTATCAATGGGTTTTCTTTCTAATTGGTTTGTTGCTTATGAAGTTATCTCTGGCAGTACTTGCAGGCATCTTGCTGTTTCGTATGGCCTTGGAAAGTATCTTTTAAGGAAAAACACCGACAGGGAGAACAACCACCTTCTTGAAACTCCCTTCACTAGTTCCCAGTGTCACAGAAAGTTTGATATTTTTTTTTTTTTAAAGGGAATAATTATTGGCATGCGTTGAACTTGCAGTGCTGAGTTTGTCACATCTTGATAAGATCTTTCCAAAGGTCTGACCATGTGTCCTGTGACAGTAACGCCATTGTAAAATAGTTCAGCCCAAGTGAAGCAAAATTGAATCTAATCTAATCAATTTTAAGTTGTTTTTAAAATCCTGATTCAAAATTATTTTCTTAACAAAATGTGAAAGGAATTTTTTTGTAGTTTCAAAAACGCCAATAAACCATTTCAAAAGTAAATAGAAAATAAAAGCTACAGATTTTCTTTCCAGGCTGTCCTGAAGCCGTGGGTACCCAAAGCAGGTGGCCTCCAGAGGAGACTCGAGCCTGGGACTGATTCGGGGGATATGAAGACAACTAGGCCAGTACGCGAGTGGGTCTGTGGGAGATGACTGAACAGAACAGTGAAAACAGGGAGTAATCAGGCTGGGTTTATGCCCCCAACAGAGGCACCTATGCTAAGAACACAGACAAACAGCTTAAATTTCCCCTACAGCCAGCGAAGAGAGAGGAGCTGCTGATAGGTGCTCTCTGTGTCGTGGTCAGGAGTGCTTGGCATCATCCCTGCTCTCGAGAAGGGTGAACTGCTGCACCCAGGCTTGTCCAAAGTCATGCAGGGGCTCTGTACTTCCTTATATCTGACTGGATACCCTGTGTGCTGTCGCTGGCTGCAACTCGGCTGTCTCAGGGCTCATTTAGCCGGCAGCAACAGTCAAAGCAGGGCTGTGTGCAGGAGGAACTGCACGGAACAAGTCCCCCTAGCATTCGCGGGAGCCTGGTGGGGGGATCCTCCTGGGACTGATGTTGGCTGAAGCTCTAGGTGCCTCAAAGACAACACGAATGAATTTTTCTGTCAGTAAACATGTGTGCAGCTTTGGGGATTGTTGGATCCAGCGCTCTCTGCTTGCAGGCAGCCAGCTCGCATTATCCTGTTGAAGAATGCATTGAGTTGCAGCATTACGTGAAGTCCTATGACTTTACCATTTCTATTGTGTAACAAATTATTTCACCCGTAACTGTAAAACCAGCGTTGCCAGGAAACCTGCCTATTTGCCATAAAAATGGAATAAATGGGTCTAATCCATCAAAATGTAGAGAGGGTTGTTTTGTTTTCTTTTGACATTTGAGAACTAGTCTTTAAATTGCTTATTTGCAAAGAAATGTCTGTGGGTGTCTCTATGAAGGAGACCGAAATGTCTTAAAGATGTTCGTTGGCTGTTCGCTTTGGGAAATAGGGTGGTCCTGCTTGGCTGCGCGTGACTGCAACGTGATCCTTCCATTCTGCACGTGGGAAACTCTTCCCTCTGCAGCATGGTCTCGGTGCGAACTTCGCAGCTGTTTTCATAACCAGGGGACCCTGTTGAAGACTAATGGCCCCGGCATTGTTTGCTGCTGAAGCTTTCTGAAAAACAGGAAGCCGGCGTCCTCAGATGAAGGTGCAGCGGCCCCTGTGTTCTGCCTCTGCTAGCTGAATCAAGACACAACTGAAAACAACAGAGCAGAGAAGGCAAAAAATATTGTTTCATCTCTTTTCTCCACTTCCAAATGTTGATGGAATATGGGGATTGGCTTTCCAAAGAGATAATTGTTTGGAATTTTCTGCGCCTGAAGTCTTACTGATGAAGTCCACGTGGCAACATTTTAAGAAACAGCATCCTTAATTGCTTAGAGATGTACTGCGATGATTTGTCAGCAGGTAAATGGGATTAGAACTAGATGGTGATTGTGACTTATGTGAAGCAGAATGAACAAGACCTGCAAACTTGAAAGAGGAGAACATTTCTTCCCCCTTTTCCAGTACGTTTTTACAGGAATTCTTTCCTGTCTCCTATTCAGCTGGATACATCCTCCATACTCCACCTCTGCCTCTTGTGAGTTAAGAAAGAGCAAAGGAAATTGTCTAAACTTGATCCTTATATATTTCTGTGCTTAACGTTAAAGGGAAATCAGCAGAGATCTCCACATGCTTCATTTTCATCTGCCACAGAGCAGAGAGTGATGAGCAGACAGGGTAAGTCCTTTCAGCTGCTGGTGTCGCTATCCCAGGAACAATTCCCATTTAACCAATTCCTCCTCCCAATCTCTGTGACTTTCCAAGAGGGTGCCTGGCACAGAGGAGCATAGGTGCTGCAGTGCTTCCTCGGCTGGCAGGTTTGCTGTAACGTGTGACTCTGGGGCTGTGCCAGTTTGTCTTCGGTGTATATTGCAAATACATTGCAAGAGATCAGGAGATAATATTAGAAATTCTCAGGGCTCTGAGCCATACTTGCTGTTTGTTTCACTGGCCCCAGGGATTCCAGGAGAAGTGTTACCAAGCTTTATACCAAACAGCACTTTTATTGGAAGAAGCTGGATGCTGCTTCACTCAGTCTTGTGTAAGTGGGAAAAATCAGGGGATTGTGAGCCTGGCCAGTTCTCACTGCGAAATTCACTCTATCTTCAAGTCTGTAGTTCTTTCTTCCTATGCCAGAAATGACAGCAGCAAGGCCACGGGGCAGCGCTGACACTGCTAGTGCTCAGGAGTTTATCAGAGCTGTGGGAGACAGAGGTGGATCTTTCCAGAGATTGGAGAGAGTGGTGCGTGTTGTCGGCCTGATGGAAGAGGAGAGGGTGGACCCAGCTTCTGCTGCTGGAGAATGTCCTGGGCTTTGAGGTGATGGGCATTTGGGCAGTGCCACGTTGAGAGGTACCGGGCAAAATACCCACTGCCTCCAGGGCGCTGCCCTGTTTCAGCACAGGAGGTGGGACCTTTGGGTAACTGGGACCTCCTGCTTCTAAGTGACCATTTGGGTATGTACGCTAAGAAAAACCACTGTTTGCTCATGTGCTTCCCCTGGCAAATATAATAGATGGTCTGAGAATATACTGCCTTGGTGAGAAATCCCTGACACCGCTGTTCAGGGTGGCAGCCTTCTCCACACTGGTGGGGAGAGCCTGGTCTGGAGAAGATGAAGTGGATGCTGTTTCCCTCTTATTTGTAGATGCGGTTTCCGCAAGTCAGCACTGAGAGATGCTGGTGGCCTTGTTCTTAACTCTCTACCAGATTAAATCTCGCAGGCTCTCAAAATAACTAGCAATTTCTCCTGAGCAAGGATCACGTCAGCTCAGAGGAGGTTACTCAGCACAGTTGCTCTGTAAGCTGGGACTGAGCATGTCTCATCACAACAAGGCTCCCTGTGATTGAGTTCAGGGAAGGAGTGGGCACTTCATGAAAGAACAAGCAGCAGAAAAGGAACAGTCATCAAGTAATCCCCTTGGGAAGGGGAAACAAAATGTAAATGACAGCAGCCCTTATTGCATGATTAGTATCTGATCCTGGTCATGTTTCTTGTTATTACATCACGCCATCCAGGATTAACATCCCAGGCCCAGGACTTGCAAATGCTTTGCCTGCCTACAAGCGCGCCCTCCGCCAGCCCGCCCCAGCAGAGGCAGTGGGTGCAGAGCATCTGCACTTGTTCATGCGCAGCTAAACATTTATTCTGAGGGACGTTTGATAAAGTGGGAAATATTTTGGGTCAACTCAGATTTGCCGGCCACTCAGAACTGACAATCTGAATCTTTTCTGACATGCGTGGTGTAACCCTTCTAGGAAGTGTTTGTATGCACGTTTCCCTCCAAGTGCCATGTCTCTAGTGCTCAGCCAAAAGACCGCAACAGTGGGTGTGCAGGAAAGGGTGGGCTCCTCTGATTTTTGCAAACTTGTCTTACAGCTCTGCGGACCAGGTGACGGTGCATTTTATAAATCGGGATGGAGAGCGACTTACGGCCACAGCCAAAGAAGGGGAGAGTTTGCTGGAAGTGGTGGTCAATCAAAACTTGGCCATTGATGGATTTGGTAGGTGTTGCACAAGAGTGTGTGCTCTTAGGATTTATGTGTCTGTGCTGTGACCAGTGGGTACCTGGGAACAGTGCAACTGTACACATGCCGCTGTGTTCTGGTGAGACCATGAAGCAAGCTTCTCTTCCCCAACAGCTGCTTGCTGGGCTGGCTTACCGCACTGAGACGGCAGTGTGACTTCCACACCGTCGCTGCTGGGATTCCAGCGGCCTGTGTCAATGTGTTCAGCTGGTTAGAGTTGACGTACAAATTTGAAAACTGATTGTGAGCCTCCCAGAGAAGAGGCAAGCTGAAATCTGCATCCATCTATCGTGTTTTCTGGCATCTCTTTTGACATGCTCCAGATCTGTTAAAGGACCTTTTCTCACACTGTTCCCAAAGATGCTCTCTCTCACCCCCTTGTTTTTTCTGGTTTGCTGTCACTCCCTCGTTTCTCCACCAGGTGCATGTGAAGGGACATTAGCCTGCTCCACTTGTCACCTCATCTTTGAGAAGGAGACCTTCCAAAAGCTGGATGCCATCTCAGATGAAGAGCTGGACATGCTGGACTTGGCCTATGGACTCACTGAGACGTAAGCCTCCCTGCTGATCGCAGTAGATTCTCAAGCCTCTGAGGCAGATTCTCAGCACCTGGCACCTGCTTCCAAGGGGACAGGACTTACTCTGCGTTACGGTTGTGCCTCTAGAGCTGCTTTCTCTTGGGGCACAGGAGACCTTTAACAGGAACTTTAGTGAAAACCCAGCCTGGACCAGACATCCCAATGTGGGTGGGGAATTTCTTCCTTTACTGTGGGAACAGGTGAGCCTCACTTGATGTTTTCTTCTCAGATCTCGCCTTGGCTGCCAGGTGTGCATTAAGAAGTCGATGGATGGTCTGACGGTGCGGGTCCCCATGGATGTATCAGACATCAGGAGACAGCTGGAGGTTGGAAAGCAAAGCAAACAGTAGCTGGAAATGACTCCTGCACAACTCACGTCCTCATTTTAGGTGTGGCAGGGTACTTCGCTTTTGGTTAACACTATTGCTTTTCGTGGCTGGCTTGCAGTAGACCATAGAGGTCTGATTCAGTATAAATGCCTGTTGGGCAAATCTCCTATTTAAACAAAGCTTAATGCTAGGGTCTTTGGTACATGTTTTAAGTTAAGTGCTTAAGTGCTCTGCTGAACACAACTGGACTAAGCGTATGGCTTTACATTTCCCTGGGCGGTGACAGTAAACATCTGTGCTGTATGTGACTCACCCTCTCCTTTGAAATTTAAGGAATTCTGCTATTCTAAGTAACTGCTGGGAATTTTGCAAGGCTTGGCTCTTTAACTGTAGAGCAGATTTTTCCCTATTTGGGAAGCTGAAGAAGAGATAGCTGTTCCAAATAGAACACGGTGTGCTGATTGGCTTGATGATATAGGCTAACTGAGTGTGGTTAGTAAGAACATGCTGATAACCATTTGAATGCTGACATTTCCTATAAGAGGGAACCACTTTCTATGAATTGAGGTGTTACATGTCACTGAATTGTTATGTGCCATGATCTTCTGCTTTCTCCAAATATTAAATTTTCCCATTGCTGTACTACCACATACGTCAAATAAAATTCTAATAATCAGGCTTTTAGACCTATGAGATGCACTTTTCTGGTAACATGAGCCTGGTTGGAATAGAATGAGTTTGATGGA
This sequence comes from Gymnogyps californianus, assembly GCF_018139145.2. Taxonomy (NCBI): domain Eukaryota; kingdom Metazoa; phylum Chordata; class Aves; order Accipitriformes; family Cathartidae; genus Gymnogyps; species Gymnogyps californianus. The sequence goes on from NC_059479.1 coordinate 275,301, forward strand.
AATTTAGGTGTAATATCCTGTTGCCCCAGTTTACTGCACTGGATTTTCCCCTCATGTTTGAGTGAATGTGTCAAACTTGCCATCTAAATGTCGTAGAGAACCCGTGATCTGTAACTGAGTTTTCCAAACAGAATTCTGCACAGAAACCTTTCCTGTGGATTTAGTTAAAACCCAGGCTATGTTTAGCAACCAATTTAAACCAACGAGTTACTATTCTTAGGCAAGGTATCAACCCCATAAAAGATGTATACATTTAAAAAATGCTCATTTTATATTAGAGCGTTCACAGTTTTATTTGGCATAAATTGCAGTTTAGATCCGGGGGGCAGGACTGCCCTGTGTGGGAGGCCAGGAACTGCTCCATGCCTGTCACAGCCCCTTCCAGCTGGCTCGGAAACCAGCGTAAAAACCCTTTTGCACACCAAAAGTTCAGTCAGTCAGAGGAGCACGTGGCACTTGTGCTCAAATATATTTAAGAAGGGGTGACAGCCGCTAGGAGTAGGAGAGACAAGGAACATGCACAAAAGGAGACGTGGGAGTTGGCACGGGAGGAGGGAGTGGAGGAGGCAGGTGGAAGGGGACAGTGTTGGTGACCCAGTCGTGGAAGGAGGTGCTCTGTCCCAGAGGAGGCATACCTCTGAAGGGACTGTAGCCCATAGATGACCCACGCTGGAGCAGGAGCAGGGACAACCCTGAGGGGCTGCAGCCCATGGATGGCCCATGCCAGGGCAGGGACACCCCTGGGGGACTTGCGGCCCCTGGAGGATCAACACTGAGCAGAGGTAGCAATTAAGAGACCAGGAGGACTGGAAGTAAATGAGTAGGAAGCCAGGACTGGCAGAAAGAAAGTTAGGCACATACCCTGACCTCCTGTGCCACCTCTTCCCTCACTGGAAGGGACTGGGAGGGACTGGTGAAAGCAAGGGATGTTGAGACAATGAATTGGGTTGGGGGAGAGTTGGGTTTGACTGAAGTTGAGCTTACAGAAGGATGAGGAAAAGTGTGTCCCTGTTCGTTTAATTGTTTGTCATCTTTTTTTTTCCCCCTCAATACCTGAATCAGTAATTAAAAGTTTATGCTAATTGGCAATAAATTAAATTAAGTAAAATTCCACAAGTTGAGGTGTTTCAGCCTGTGACAATAGTACCTGATTAGATGGGTGAAAAACAAATTTTGTATAGAGAGAGAGGTAGTATCTTTCATTAGACCAAATGGTGTAGCTGGGGGGAGAGGAGGGTAAACACTTTCAGACGTACAAGTCCTTCTTTAGATTTGAAATAAGAGCTGGAAGCTCCACGTTTAAGCATCCTGGTGCTTGGTGACTTCCAAATACATCTCTGCATCTCAGGGAGGGCCCATCCCACTTGGGAGTTTTGAGAAAGGAGTTTTGGTCGTAGTTGGATATAATATGTGACAGGAAAATGACATCAAGCAGCACCCTAAGGCATCACCGATCGTGTTCTCAGCAGGTGTAAATCAGTGTCAGAGGCAACGACTGTGAGGATGGGGTACTTATGGGGTACTTTCCTATTGAGGAAAGGGGCCCTTATTTGAAGGTTTTGTAATTGTCTTCCTTGCACTTTCCAGGGGTGCTAGTCCAGAGACCCCACCACATGACAGAAGATGAAAGAAAAATATATTTACAAGGAAGACAAAGCTAGAACAGTTGCACCTTCCTTCTTTGCAGGAAGGCAAAGAGCATTCCTCTTCACCCTTATCTTGACTTGTCAGCTGCTGTGCAGCTTTCCCCTCTGTGACACCCGCACCCATGGGAGCACTGACAGCACATCCGCAAGCTGCTGTGGGAGCGTGGGGTGAATCGCAGCCCCAGGTGGCATGGTGACCCACTGCTGGGTGACTCCTGCCAGGGACTGACGGGAAAGCAGGGTGCTCTCACAAGAATTAAGTCAGAATTTGTATTTTGGGCAATTTATACTCGTGACCCTGAGTTTCGTGGGACTAAAAGCAGTAGTTTGGCATTATTGTTCAGCAGAAGCCAGGAGCTCTGGGACCTTTTTGTCTTTATGGCACAGTCCCATGGGGACTGTGGCCAGGATTTGGGGGGTTTAGAGGTGGGGCATTACATTAAGGCACTTACCTGTTCCTCAGCTACACTTGGAGCGTGCTGGACGGTGGCACAGCTCACAGGTTTCCCGGTCTGCTATCCCTAGGAAATCTATGACTAATTTGCTACATGTATTTTGATGGCCTGGAAGAAAGTGGAACACTTCTGCTAACTTAGTGGATGTAGGATTGGGTGCCAAAATATGGGGAGCATCTCGGTCTCCAGCAAGCTGGACTCTCAGAATTGCATTATTTGCTGGGCTCCTTGAAGGGGAGTGCTGCAGGTTCCCATGCCCAGGCCTAGAGGCAGCAGGTAAGCAAGGTCTCTGCGCCCTTTGGGGACCAAGTCTCCCTCTGTCTTGTGTAGCACCCTGCCTCTGCTGTGCAGCCACATGCTCCTAAAGGGACCAGTGGTTTGTGCCATCTCTTCTGATAAATTTTGGAGGATTTTGTTTTGTTTTAAATGAAGAAAGATTATTAATAGAGAGCTGGGTTAGAGCAACTATCCAGGGAAATGTGCCCATATTAGGCAGCCTAAGATGAGAAGAGGAAAATGTGTGTTTTGCCCTGCCTCTCCCAGTGTTTCTATAAACTGATCTCTTTCTAACTTGCTCGTAAGTCTTTTAGGTGACGCAAATCGTGAGCTCTTACTCTGCATTTGGTCCAGGTCCCCCTTGTTTGAACTGAGACCGCCCCAGCCACTGAGCCAGTTTACAATCCATTAGCATGTTTAGAAAACAGAAAAATCTCTCTTCCAAGTACAGACAGACTTTTCTCGTAATATTGAGTGCTGTTTCACCTTCCTGAAAAGACACAAATAAGAGTAATGCCTGAGCTGATTTGCTGGAAGAGGGCTCCTCGTCGGCACGGCCAGCCTCGCGGCTCTGGGGTGGGAAGCACGTGTGTTTCACAGCACGAGTGTTTCACAGCACGGTTCGGTGTTTTGCAAACGCCGCCACCCAAGCACAGAAGAGAGGGAAGTAAGAGCAAGGGAACAAAAGGTGATCGCTGCACCACAATGACAAACAAACTTGTGTGTCTTTTATTGAAATAGTTACAACTGTAGCTCTGGAAAAAAAAGACTGTGAATGCCTCATCAGTGTTCATGTGTGAGGGAAATGATGGCGGAGGGGGGGCTGTATTACAATTATATACACCTTTCATCATACGAGGGCCACCAAGGTGATCTGGGACAGTGAGTGCCACATCTGAGAGTTAAACACCTTGCGTACAACAAATCAAACTCTGTACACCTTGGAAAGCGGGCTCTGGGCTTCCCCCTCTCCCCACTGCCCCGGTATTCGATGGTGTGAATTTGGAGTGCTGGGCCAGCTTCCTGGCACGGTTACAGGCACCTGGCAGACGAGCGGAGGCATCCGATACCTACTAGGTCATTTTACAGAGGTGGCTTCCTGCTCTGTGCACGGACTGAACCGTGCAGGTGTCAAGCAACTCCAGGTATGGCTATTTGCAGACACTCAGCAACTTGCGGGGGGCACTTACTCCACAAGGACTACCTTTCAGTCGTTAGGATTCATGTATTTCTCTTGTCCTTCACCCATTCACTGTTAATTGAGTAAAAGGAGTGTCTCTGAGAGAAACCACCTTAGAAAACTTTCACATAGCTTTCAAATGAAACATCCTGACCCTTTTAACCTTTGAGACTTTTCCCATCGTTTTCTTAACGCCTGTCAAACTAACATGGTGCTGTCAGCTTCTTTTTAGAGCTCGGCTACCAGCATCACAACCCTCCAAGCAAGCCCCATTATGGCTGTCGTGCTTCTGAGCATTGCTTGGAGTGGAATCACAGGGATGCTCCAAAGAGTCCACTGGCTGCATTTCTTTAGTGATGCAACACAAGCAGCCTGCTTAGCACATCCCTGCCTGGCACTTCTCCAAGCTTAATTCTGCTGGAGCACACTGGGCCATGTACTATGCTGAGTGGGAACTCAATGCTTCTCTGAGACAGCATCAGTGCTGTGGAAGCCTGGACAGTCTCAGCTTATGTACTGTCTGACAACTTTCTGGCCAGATGGGACTTTGCTTCAGCATCCACTCAACAACACTCTTGACAACTTCCACAACTCCTTGACCTCATGCTAAAGCCAAATCCTGCTTAAGTCCCTCTCAGCATGACTAGGAATTTGATTAGTTGCCCCATCCACACTGCCTCTGGAAAGGGCCTTCTGAAATGCCACCATCATTTACAGGAATATAATGTCACCTTTTACTAGGACTAAAAGGACCAGCTCCTCCCAGAGGACACCAAAGATGAGAAATGTTCATAGCCCTGCCACAGTGGCAGTGCTAAAATCCTTTATAGTAACTGTGGCTCTGTCAAATGCTAGGTTTGGGAGAGGTATGAGAAGTGAGAATCAATGCACAATTAATTGGGGGAAAAAAGCAATCTTGGGGTTAAAATGTTACATATGCCGTCTGTCAGTGAAAGCTGGGCTTTGGGCTCTGGGCTCCGTTCGGTGTTTCTGGAACCCAGCCTCAAACAGTAACGAACGCAGACTGTGAGCTAGACCAACCGGCGGACAAAAGATGAGCAGAGAGAAGCAGCAGTGATTTCTGGGATGGAGGTGAAGGGTCTTCCTTTGGATGAATGGTGGTGATGAACAGTGAATAGTGGAGGATTTCGTGCAAGCGTAAAGATTTTTAACTAATTCTGATGGAGCATTAGCTGTCCCAGTTCTCTGGTCATCCACACACATCAGCAGCTGACTGGAGAGAACAAAGCGGAGTTTCTCCTTTCCCACTTTAAAAAGAAATGGGCTAATTTCAGGTCGGCTAATTCACAGACAGGGAGAGTCTGGTGGCATTCAGCCCACTAGACACCCAGCCAGTGAAGTCTCTTCTGTAGAAAAAGGGTGTAAAGAAAAAACAAGAACACCCCCTCGCCCCCCACCCCCCCCGCCCCCAGCCAAAACGAATGTTAAACCCCAACATTACATACACATTAGTATCACTTTACACTTATTGCCCCATGCAGCCTGCTGGATTCTTCACACCCTGCTCATATCTTACAGAATATTTTCTGCTGCACATACACAAAAAAATATTCAGTTCTTCCACATCCACCCCCCCTAGACAAACGTCTCTTCTGCAAACGCCACTGTATCACGCTCCTCTGTGGCCACCTCTGCCAGTGGCTGGCTCCTGAGCCACTCCACCCTGCTCCGAAGGAGTTCGTTCTCCACCGCTTCCGCCTCAGCCGTGGGACAGGTCTTGGTTTCATCGTGCTTGAAATACTCCCTGACGGTGTTTCGAATGGAGGCGGGGAGGATGATACGGATGGTGTGGCTGAACGTGTTGAAGCCCTTGCTCTGGGTTGGCGCCTGCGCCATTTCCACTGGCTTGCTCTCCAGCTCCTCGGGAGCGGAGGCGCTTTGGGGGCTCTCTTTGTGCTCTGCCTGCGGGGATGGGATCGTTGGTTCCCGGTGGTAGCGCCTGGAGATGGACTGCAGGACAAGGGGGGTATTCTGCCCATAGAAAACTGTCTGGGGGATATGGACTCTCACAGTCTGCAAGCTCTTGGACAGGCTTTGCTCGCTGCTGCTGCTGGGCGGGTCACTGCTGCTGGTGTTTGCCATGGGTCTCTCCTCTTCCTCTTCCACTGGAGACCCCCGAGAGCTTTCTTTATTTGGGGCCATGTAAAAAGTTATCTTGGTGCGCTTCAGGCTTTCCTGGCTTGGAGGGCAGGCATCAACACTTTTGATTTCTATGTTTTTCACTGCCTTCTCCCTCTGCTGCTGGTGGCTGATGGGTGGGGATTTCTCGCTGGCTGGGCTGGCAGCTGGGAGCTCAGGGTTTTGTTCAAACTCTTTGGTATAATCCCGGCTCCTGAGCCCTGGACCAGGGCCCCCGACACAACTCAGCTGTCTCTCCTCTTCTTCCCAGTCAATGTCAGTTAGTGGGCTTCCCATAGCAGCTCCACTGACAGATGGAAAACTTTTCCTGTCTCCAAAGCAACGAGTGCTCTCTACAGCCTTGGGTTCATGCTCATGGAAACTGTCCAGGTCACACGGATGTAAAGGCACAGGAGACGTGAAGGACTTGTGCCACTCTTTCGGGGACCTCTTGGCAATCTTGGGCGACACAGCATGAAGCCTGGCAGATGTGCCGAACATGAATGGCAGGGATGAGACATCTGTGGGACTGATGGCTGATGACTCTGAGCAGTAGGAGAAAGCACTGTCTAAGGAGCTGAGTGAGGAGGCAGACGGGGAGGTGGTGGTAGAGGACAGGCTAGAGAAGCTGGACCTGTTGGACAGGCTGGATTTCTGAAGGCTGAGCTTCTTCACCGTAGAGCTGGCCTGAGGCGACTGCCACAAGTTCTGCCTGGCCTTATGAACCCCAGGGCTCAGGCCTTCGTCAATCAACTTCTGGCTCTCCACCTGCAGCTGCTTGAGCCTGTGGATGTAGTCTGTATGGCTGTGCATGATGGTGGCATCGCAGCTGGACTGGCGGGCCACCGGCTCGTGGCTCTGAGCAGGAAGGTGGGAGCTGAGGCAGACGCTGGGCTCTGATGAGCACCGGTCCCTGGCCGGGCTGAGTGAGCGTATTGAGCCGATGGAGCAGAAGGAGCCCTCCTCTTCCAGGAGGTCGTAGCTGTCTGCACTGGTGTTCTTCCGGGCTTTGCTTTCGTAGCAGGCTGTGATCTCACTGAACAAGTCCCAGTCCTCCTGATCCTCATCGAGTAACAAGCTGCCGGATGGTTCGAAAATGGCATCTGTTTCAGGTACCAGGTGGTGCTTTGGTCCTTCTGGGTCACAAGCAGAAAACTCCAGCTCATCAGAGGAATCATCATGCTGAGCCAAGCCTATGCCTGGGGCAGAGAACGCAAATTAATTTGTTGCCTGTGTCTCCTAACCCCATCTAGTACCTTACAACCAAGGCAGGGAAATATTATCAAGTCCATGGAAAAGCAAAGATGATCCATTATTTTCACAGGGACCAGAGCAGGACTGGGAACAATATCAAAAATTCTGGCTTGATGACCGGAGCTTTCACCACTGGCCTGTATTCATAGGATAGCTAACAGAGATGACTCGATCTCTTTCCATTCAACCATTTGGTTTAGCTTTACAGAACTAATCTGGAAGGAAAGACTGCTGGGACATGGCATTGCTAAGGCTACACTAAATTCTTGTGATGGCTGGAATAGGTTTAACAGCAGCCACACAGAAAGACAATCATCCTCAGGGATGCATTTGAAGTGATGCCCCTCAGCCCTCTGCTTTGCCCTCGCTTCCTGCCTATGCCTGACAGGCAAAGGGAAAATCAAAACCAACTGTTTTTCAATGCTGTTCCTTGGAAGAGACATGAAGGGAAAGCAAACTCTTTTGCACGAGGAGTTTACCTATTAAAAGATTCTAAACATTTCTGGAAGATACAGTACCACCAACTTACCCAGAGATCCCTCTGAGTTTTTGGACTTCTTTTTGTCAGGTCTTTGAAACAAGGAAGCAATGTCACCTCCAAAAATCTCTCCTGAGTTTTCAATCAGGAACTGCACTAACAAGGCCACCTAGCAAAGACATGAATTTACAGAGTCAGTTTCATGAAAATATAGCCAGCTATATAAAGCAAGTCAAATCAGTCCCAGAATGTTCCTTTTCCTTTGACAAAGATGTAATTTCCTGCAGAACCTTTTGCTCAAGAAGCTGTTAAGAACGTGGCAATGCGTCTGTATGAACTACACCTGGGGCAAGAATATGAGCTACATGACCTGGTACAGTGAGCCGGGTACAGCACATTCTACAATTTTCTTTACTGTTGGTAACACCTCATAAGCTACAAGCAGGCATTCCTCCCCTCTGATGCACGGCCACGTTCATTGTTTACTTTGTCTCTGCAAGACGGCTTTAGACCCAGCTGAAGTGGCAGTGTCTAACTTCAGCTGCTCCATCTTTCTTGTGCTTGCTTGCCCATATTGGAAGTTCATCTGGTAAAGCAACCACAGCTTCCCTTTCCACCCTGGATAAACTGAGTGGCTAAATTCCCCTACCAGCGTGGGCACAGCTGCACAGGGGAAAGGACGAAGCCCGGATGCCACTCAGCCAGCACTGTTACTGATCCTATGCCTCCCTTTAGTCTACAAAATACAGTGCCCATAAAAAGCAGTAGAAGGGGAAGATAAGCACGAGGCCAAACCCATGAAAGATTACCTTCTTTGTAGACCTGCTCTCCTCTTCAGGCCCAGTAGGACTTGGTAGCCACAGCATATTGGGTGCTATGCAAAGAGCCAGGTTAAAGGCATTCATCTGATTCACGCCGGAATTCTGCTCAATATGATGGAGGACTCCAAAGAGGTGTCTGAGTAAGATGAGGTTGGCCTCTGGAAGCTGGTTGACTAGACTATTCAGGGAGTGGGAACAAAGGAAAACAGTGCTGTTCACAAAAACCTGCTCTTCAAATATCAGAAGTTGCTTCCCAAAGCTTTTGCATCCTTCTGCCCTTTTGCAACCAGTTTGAGACATTCACATTTGATAATAAAGTTAGACTGTGTCACTTTACCAACTTATGTGAGAGCCACAACTTTAACTCTTTATTGCCTACCTGCTCTGGTCACAGAGCTGGAGGGACCAAAGGACTTAGGTCCAGAACACGTGGGTAGAAGTCCATAATGCCTTAACAAAACAATGATCGCCCAAAGGAGATGCATACAGCTCCGGGCCAGCAGCACACGAGACAATGCCATTGCCTGTGTCCCATGCTATAGAGACAATGGAGGAAGGAGGCCCAGGCCAAATGGTAAGGTACAAAAACTGAGCTGAGCCATTGACAAGAAGAGGTTTGAAATACTGCATATCCCGCAGGACGCAGATAGACTATTCTTGCTCCGGGCAGCAGTTTCAAGGCAGTAAAGCCGTTTTCAAGATCCCAGTCACCATCTTGGCAGGGCTATTTCTTCCAACTGCCAATATGATGATCATCTTCATTTTGTGCACAGAAGAAAAACGTTACCATTGTTAAGGATCTAATTCCACTAACATTCGATGTACTCCTGGTGGCTGAATTATTGTGCTTTTTCAGTTTGCTGGTTCTGGTAATTGGAACTGGTCATCAGAAAAGAATTTTCTAATGACATTTTTTGGGGTCAGAAATGTTAACAATGTTCATAAAAGACCACTGAAAGGAAAATGTTCTGACCAGTGACACTGGCAATCAGCAATAGCTCTACTGTGGCCTGGAGCATTGCCAGGAGTCTCCCAGAAGATTAAGTCTATGCTCAGGGCCATACGCTCCCCCTTCTCCCACAAAAAGAAGCTATTACAAAGGCTTTTACGAACCTTTTGATAGCTTCAATCTTATGTGCCCGATTTTCCGTGTCCACAGCTTCCATCCACAGTCCGTGCATGTCTGAGGATAGAACACTGTCAGGTATATTTCGGAGAAAATCCTGAATTAAATATATATATGCAGAGCAGTCTGGTCAGTTTTGAATTCCTTGTTTTGGTTTCACGATGCATACAGTCATTGTTTATTCATATTAAGCACAAGACAAAGCAAGACATGACACAAATACATTTCTCCTCCCCTCCCCACTTCCACCAAGCTGTCCTCCTCAGGGCTCTTCCACTGCAGCGCTGCAGGACTGTGCTGCAGCTGCTGGCGGCAGAGGGTGAACAGCCAGCCCTCGCGCCCTGCCCCGTCTCCAGAACAGGACCGATCTCTGCGGCGGCAGGCAAAGGACTCATCCCTACGGCTGTGCATAGTTCTGTCTGAAACATTTCTCAGCTACCAGGATTGCTGCTTCTTTCTCAGGGGACTATTTAACAACTTAATATATGTCTTGCGTTGGAAAGTGCCTGAATATCCTCCCAGTCAACAGCTTTTTGTATTAGGCCAACAAGAGCAAGAGACAGGGATGTTTTTTGACACTTTAGGTGCCTGAATTGTTCTGACCAGATTTAATTGCCAGTGCAAAAGATAAGCTTTTCCTTACTAAAACTTGCGTCTTATCGCAAGCTTCGTCCCCCACCCACTACAACCCCTCTGCTTGGATTTGGCAGCTGTTTTCCCTCTTGCTTGCTGGCTGATTAGAGGGTTAAGGCTTAGGGTCTAGATAGTACAGCCCAGCCCCTTTGAGCACGGCCTCTCTGTTTCAGGGGGATGCAGAGCAGTTGCACTTAAATGGCACGAGTCCTCCCGTATCTCCCTGCAGTCTCTTCTGCGTGTCCAGAAAGGACAAAGAGCATCTGTGCTGCTGCCACCAAAGGGCTTCATGCCCATGTCAGTGCAACATCTGAATTGCTGAGTCCAGACTCTGGCATGTTATTTGGCACTGTATAGATACCAGGGTTATCTTGGAGGTAGACGTTACTATATCGCCTGCTGGAGGCTGTTCTGTGCAGGGAGGTGCAAAATGAAACACTGGCCTGAGGGCCGCTGCACATACCTGCATGTGAAAACAAGCACCACTGGGTCAGGCAGATACCTTTGTGCACAGAGACGGACCAAGCCATCAGGTCAGAATGTGCCTTGCTGGAAAATGCTTTCTGTTCCCTCCCAAAATCTTCCCTCCCCATAAAGACTCATGTTGCTTCCTTAAATAAGGAAGGTACCATTAGCCCAGACAGCCGAGTTACTTGGCCAAACGTACCGTGATGACAGCTGCAGCCACAAAGACTGACTCTCCATCCACCTGGACATCATCTCCAGAGTTCAGCTTCTCTTTCAACTCCTTGCAAGTCTTGGCATTGGCAGAACGTCTGAAAATACCCCTAGTAGAGGGACCTTCGTGGTACAGCAGGAGCAGCATATCCTAAGAGAAAGCCCAGTTGTGCTTAAGAGCCTAACACTTTACCTTGTCGTTTGTGTATATTACACCTCACATATTATAACATAATTAGCGTAAGACCCAGTCAGTAGCGGGAAGAGGACAGACATGTCATGATTTCACCAGGGACAAGAGCCTGTCAGCTAAGTTGCAGGTACAGTTCATGTGGGTACGCTTATCCTGTGGCAAGTGTGAGCCCAGTGGACTCTTGTAGTGAATGAGGTCTAGGCTATGTAGCATGGCATAGTCCACTGACGTTGCCCCTTGTCAGCTTGTGATGACGTGGTTGGAGACACCCATTGCAACAGGATGGATATCTGTGCATGAAGTGATATGGATCACACAGGAGAGGGATGCTCTCACCCTTGTTACTGAGCTAGATCTGAATCACAAGCAAATGATGGCCGCCTTCCCCATCCAGTCCTCGTAAATACCACAAGTGGCTTTAAATTCTGCGCTAAACACATCAAGTTTATGTCAGGATGAACAGTCCAGGCTGCTCCTTACCATGATTGGCTTGGGAAGGATCCCGTCAGGACAGACAGAGGACAGAGACAGGCCGAAGAGCTTCCGTGGGGTGGTAGGTGACTGCGAAGGAGGGCTGCCGGTGGGGGTGCTGGTGCTGCGGCGCAGGGCCCAGTCAATCAAGGACTTCTTCCTCTTGGTGTGTTTCTGCAGTGACTCTGAAAGAACACACAGACCTTCATTACACATCTGTCTGTCCTTCCTGCTGGCCAGTGAGTGATCTACAGTGGAGGCAGAGTTCCCAGCAAAGCAAGGACTTCCTACCATCGTGTCTTTAATAACTACACTCTTAATGGGGACGGCCAGATATACAGCAGTGAAACCACTTGTTCATCTCTCGGCCATCAGCAAAACTCTTATTCAATCACTGGGAACCTTGCTGTCTGTGCAATGTAAGAATGGCTTGCAACTGAAAGCTGATCAAGGACCGAAAGCTAATTCTGAACATTTGCACAGAAAAATTTAGGCCCTCTGCAATCTCTTCCTCTTTGCATACACTCAGGTATGAGAGCGACTCTGGGATACGTATACGGTGCTAGGAAGAGTTTGGCACTGCCATGGAAAGCAGCAAAGTCTCTGCCTGGTTGTAACGCACTCCTGCAGCCCCTACCTCTCCTCAGCGGCACTGGAGCTTGGAGCCTGGGTTTCAGGACAAACTGACACTGTTTTTCCTTTGGGAGCTGATCAAAGAAGGAAGCCTCTGTCCCATCAGCCAGGAGGGTGTTACTGTTGGTTCCTTGTTGCTGGTCAGCAGAGTCCCGGAGACAGTTCAATGCGATGCTGAAAGGATGCTCGTGCCCTGTTGAGCAAAGAGTTGTGTAAAGGGTGAGCAAAGACGCAGAGCTATGTGAAAACAGCTCCAAATCTGGGCAGGAGGAAACAGCCACATCCAATGGCTCCCACTGCAGCTGGGCCTCTAAGCAATGTTGCTCAAAACCTCCATCTGTGGACCAAAGAGGCCAGGGCACATCTATGCATATATATGATCATTGCTTTACAAATACGTTCATCCAGTTAAACCTGGCCAGCCACTCTTCATTAGCAGCTCTCCAGAACATTATGCGACAAAGCACTATTAACTGGGTTTAAGCCCTTACTAATAGGCTTATGGGCCCCACTGCACTACCAAAATACTGTAAGCATTGCTCTGTGTAGGAGTTAGCTTCCTACGACAGTCTAGTATGTATTGGACGAATACGAAAAGTAAGCATGTGCCACGATGACTTGGAAAACACCAATTAACACCCACAAATAAACATGTGCAGTCTAAAGAGCCCCAGAATAATAGTCTTACTACGACAACATGGTTTTTGGAGCAAGATCTCTTTCAGAAACCAACATGCATAAACTTCCTTGGAGAGCCTGGGGATGTATTTATTGGGTTATCACTGAAAACACCATGCAGAGTTAATGCAGAGATTACTCATTTGGCATAACTAAGCAGTATGCTACAGGGCAAAACAGTCTGAGCAATGGCTGCACCACTGTGGTGCTAGAATTGAGGGAAAATGGGAGAGCTCTTACCAATGAGAGGGTAAGCAGGGTCATCTTTTCCTGAGATCACCCAGAGGTGGTGTTCACTTGTCCTGCCCTGGCGGTTGAGGAACAGAGAAGAGAAAAATATTAGGTGAAGGGGGCCAGGGTGAGGGTCCACGAGGTTACACTCCACTCAGAAAGCAACAGACAGCAACAAACGGCTGAGCAGGCCAAGGAGCCAGACATGCATGGCTGTCCCCAGGACAGCCGCATGGCTGGGAGGGACAGCGCTCTGGGTCCGTCTGTCTGACAGCGGAAGGGAAAGGTTCAGGAGAAGAAAAGACTGAGAGCCAGCAGGATGTAAACCCACATGATGGTTTCCCGGCCTATTTTAGCAATATGTTCCACAACCTTCCTTGGTATTAAACTACTGGAACACTGTCAAAGCTACCTGTTAAACACTGTAATGGGAAAGGCTGGACCACTGCAATGGGCAAGGCTTATCTGATAACACCACTGATTTGTTCAGTATTTCATGGCTATATTAATAGTCCTTTGACAAGCTTGGCTCAATCCTAATGCTGGATTGCAAGCACTGAAGTCCTCTGAAATCCAAAGGACTTTATTATACAAGGTTTGAATTTAATGTAGGCATATAAGCATGTCTGTGTTTCTAATACTTGGCACCCACACAAACAGATTGCTTCACCTTGTAGTCCAGACGGTATTAATGCCTTACTGGTTAGCTGCAGCAAATCTAGACTTCTCCACACCTGCACTGTCCTGTAAACCAGACGTTGCCAGCTTCCTTAGCTAAGACCTGGCAGACTACGCAACTGCCACTTACAGGAAGTCCAAGCTGTAGGAGGGTCTTCTTCATCACACTCTCTGCAGTTTCCACATTGGACACATTGACTGCGGTAGTCTAGAAAGTAAAACAGAGAAAATATAGGAAGCTAATCAGAAGGCATGAAGCTTGATTGCAGTTTCTTGTAGCAAAATCTGGGGAAAATGTCACTCATCTATCTATTGATGGTCTTTACTAAATGTTCATGGTTAGAAAAGTTGTACTAATTTGAACTACATTGGAATCCTTGTTAAGGGTGATGGCTATACATTGTGAAAACTGTTCTCTGCTACTTCTTCTGTCATGGGTTTATTACACCATCCAAAGATTTCATCCAGTAGAAATCACAGGAAGTGGGTGGTGTTCAGATGCTGTATTTGATCACATCAGTATTTGACTGATAGTAGTGCCACTGTCACTCCAAAGGGTGAACACGGCACAACGCTAATAAACCACGAGTGTCTGGGGTTGCCCCCTGAGGGAGGAGTCCCCAGGAGGTAAATGTGACCCACCAAGCTTGGCATGAAGCCTAGAAATGTGTGCTATTAATATGAAGAGACTGGGACACGTTCCACTAAATTAATTCAGGAGAACACACCAGTGACTCTTTCATGATCAATATCCTCAACTTACTGCACTGAAAATAGGAATGACTGGGCACTTAACCACAAACCACCACCAATTATGAAGTGAACCAGGAGGAAAAGAGAAAAGAAGCCAGAGGCCAAGAATAATCTTAAGAATTAACTGCTCTTTGGTAAGGGTCTGGCTACCTCCTGATTTCCCAAACCAAAACTCTGAGTGGGCTTCCAGTGGGAAGGATGCAGCTGCCCAGATGCACACTCTCTAAAACCTTTTCAGGTGGGACTTGAATTTTAAACAGGGATAGCAGCAGGAGCAGCACCACAGCCCTGCCTTCCCGCCCCCACCCCACAGACCTCCATGTGGCGTTGGTCTGATGAGCAGGTTCTTAGCTTTACTTACAGAAGAACAGTTGTCAGCATCCAGCACAAAGATCTGAAGGGTTAGATTCTTCAGATATTCATTCTGTTTTACCTTACTGATATGCCTGAAAGTCAAAGAAAAGGGGAGGGAATATAATTTCCCAACCAAACTTGAGAAGGACCCTAAGATTTGGATCCAAGACGTCCAAGGGACCTGCTCCTTGGCACTATAATAAATACAGATTAATTATGACAGTAACAATAACATGCAATGTTCATAGTGTGGTCACATGCTCTTACTGGCTTCTTTATCTTTCTGGAGACCCCAGACTAGCAAAACCCCACATGGCAGTACTTTAATGCAGATAGATGTGTCTAGCATAACACCTTCCAGCATCCTTAGGATCATTACTGTTCTCCACAAATCAAGAGACTTCTTCCCCTCTCTGTACCTATATAAACACTTCTGCCTGGATGTCAGTGGAAACAACATATAAAAACATAACATGAAAAAGAAACAACCGTAGCCTCTAGATGCCATGAAACACAAACTTTAGTTCGAATCAAAAAATATCTGAAGAATCAGTAACACTTGTGACATTTCCATAGTGATTAGCAAAGTCAACCTCCAGCTCCAAAGGAAAAAAGGTGCTCCAACAATGTTATCTTCTAGTGGATTTCATCTTTTCTGGACTGTTAACACCAATTTTGCTTTTACCCAGGGGCTTCTACATTCAGGTTTCAAAGGTGGATTTTTCAAACAGTAGCTAGACACTTAATGTGCTGAAAATCAGAGGGCAACTCGGCACCTAGCATGACAAATTTCCCTGAGGACTGTAGAGGAACCACCCAGGAGGGGGATGAAAGGAGGGTCACTTACCACAGTAACGCTGACAGCCATCGTTCCTTCACGTCAGCTGAGCTGAAGATAAAAAGGGAGGCAGATCATCAAACAAGTGCTGAGTGGGTAACAGCCTTTGGAAACTCTACCCAGTTTCATTTATATATAGCTGTAAGTCAAAGTTCCTTCCTGCAAAGCCCTGGAACAAAAGCACAGTCCTTTCCTGCTTCTGTCCTATTTTAACAAATAACAAAAATAATAATAACAAAAAAATCCCAGCAACAAACTGGACTACGTTTCCTGCCCAGGCTGGCGAGTGTTCAGATAAGGGACAAATATCTTTCTGTGATGTTGGAGTTAACTCATCTTGGAGGCCCTTATTATTTTTGCAGTGACCTTTAATGGCTATTTTCTTTCTCCTATTATTTCCTTCCCAGGGTCTGCCGTTCCTAGAAGCTTCTGCTGCCAACATGGGTTACCCAGGTCGCAGTGACGTGAAGGAAATGCAACTGCTGTTGAGTTTGGACTAAGACACAAACGGCAGCTTGCATGTCAGAGCATGAATCCTAATCAGGAATGCATCACCCAGGAGAGACCATCCTGACCCTTGGAAATGATGAGACAGCATGTATGAAACCATGGCATGGTTCCCATTTCTTTTTCCACCAAGGCAGCTGCCCCACAGAAGGAAAAGCATCAGGCCAGATCAGCCCTTCCTAGCTGTGCCAGCAGAACCCCCGAGGACAGAGCGACCCTTGAAGACTGCTGACCTCTCTGCTTTGCAAAAGAGAGTATGAAGCAGAGATGCCTGAGCCAGCAGTGACCTGAGCTCCCTGTGGATATACCAGCTCTAGATTCAATTTAGCCAGGCTGGACTGAGCTCCAGGTAATAAAAAGCTCGCCTGCTTTTTGGTGAGCCTTATCAGCTCAGGCACAACATTGGGACAGCCTTTGAGATGGCATTTGGACATGAATGGGCTACTCTCTAGCCTGCTCCATGCTCTCCTGCATTTCTATTTTTGGGGTTAGCAAGGGCTAAGCAAGCTCTGGACCGTGCTGCTTGTGCAGAGCCATCCTGAAGAACTTCTCCATTTTTATAGTTTGTTGCTGTGGGCTTGGGACACCCTGGCAGACAAGGGCAGGAGGAAGGTTTGCCCAGGAGCTGCCCATGCCACGCTAGGGGTGGATAAAGGATTTAATCCTGGCACAAGGCCATTTAGTGTTTTTCACTGACATAACTAACCTGTCCTTCGTAATGAAAAATTCTCAAACTAGGGCTAATCTCCTACAGAAATGGCTGCTGGCAGGTGCTGAAACAACATGCCTGTAGGTTACATGATGGCACAAGCCGGTTTGCTACGGCAGATTCGGTTGCGATGTTCCAGGATGCTTCTGCAGCAGGGTTAGCCCTTGCTATAACAACACTTGCAAGGGTTGGCCCTCTAAAAGGCTCTCAGGGACCATCCTGCAGATATCTTTCTAAGATGACTGACTCCCAACATCTAAGTTTTTACCACACTGCCTAATGTGAGTGGAAGTCCTCTACTCAAAGGGGAGAAGGGTTGTAGTAGAGTTCAGGGCCCTGTAGCCTCGGCCATTGTTTCGACACGTGGGAGACTTGGGCAGCTCCCAGGCTGCAGAGGGAGGTCTGGTGTCTGATGAGATACCTGAAGGTGACAACATAGTTGGTGGTAGGCCAGCCGATGACGAACGAATTCTCGGGAGCCATCTTTTTCTCTGTCACTTCGCTGAGACACGTGCCGGTCCACACTTCACTCAGATGCACCTGCTTTTTCAGCTTCAGGCTGGAGGAGGATCTGCAATTCAAATTATGGGTTTCTCAGGCCAGATCCTAACATCTAGACCTCCAGAGTCTGGTCATGCCACCTTCCAGTCATGCAGATGCAGTGACAGCAACAAGCCCCCCAGAACTAAACGTCTGGGCATGTGGAGGCACTACAAGAAAGCTTTGCAAGTGGATTTGGGGGTTGGTGGCTGCAGTGGGACAGCTGCGGCTTAGGGCAATGTGATTCACTAGAGCCACATGCAGGTAGATGGTGATTTAGGCTAATTACTGTCTATGCTAATAACTGAAGTCTCCTAAGCTCTTAATTTATGTGTGGCAGAAGTAGCCAGACCAGGAGTCAGTTTTCTGTCCTCTTGCCCTCATGCTATTTCTTTAAGAAGCCACATAAGGGAAAGGGCAAAACCAATTAGACAACCTTTTCCTTCAGGAAAATGGAGTGAAACATTAATACCAAGAAGAATTTCTGGAGGTGGAAGGGGGAGATGCCACATTTTAGGTCCACATTTGTAAAGAAGAGTTGTTTTGATGCCTGCTCCACAAACAGCTCAGAGCCTAGCTTCAACAGCATATACTGGGGAGAAGGAGTGAGCGTGAATTCCTCTTACTTGGACTTGGCGATGACCAGCACATCACTGAACAAGATCAAATGTCTTTCCTGTGTCTGCAGGCCCACGGTTAGCTGTACTCGCTCGTCCAGGATGAAAGTGGAGCCTGGGCTGCTGAACACCCCACTTGGCAGCCCATTGTCTGAATGGGAAGAGGAAAGGGTAGTGTCCCTGGAGGAGGAAGAAAAATCGTAAGACTTTGTCAGAAGCTTTTCTCACAGGGGTTTGTGACTGGACACAGGCGACTGTTTTGGAACAGCCCGATAGCCCCGTGCTTCTCCCAGCACTGCCCCTATTGCTCTTGTTTATGACCTGCATTTGCCTGCCTCTGCTCAATTAATTTTACCAGCCTCGGACAGATGGGAAACTGCCTAAATGCCCACACCAAATCTGGGGAGGTCAAGCTGCTGAAATATTAATTTTTGAGTCATTTCTCACTCAGGTAAAACCCTTATTTCCTGCTAATACAGCTAGCCAGTAGCTGCTTTTTTAAAATGATCCCCCAGTCACAGGAACACCTGCACTCCTGCAAGCAGAAATTCCCCCTTCTCACCACTCCACAGCCACCAACAAGTGAATTCTTGGCTTATGCATCTGTTGCCTCTACGAGTGAGAAGCTAAATCACCTTTAAACTTGATATTAAAAGCTTTCCATGTGCGTCAATTGAGCAGCGGGAGCCACACCATCTCACAGTCTCAGCAATGGATTTCCTAAAGCTGGAGGAGTTACACAGCTTTGTAAACACAACAGCAGGATAGCAAAAAAAATCTCACCAATACTCTGGTGGCCTAAGCAAAGATGGCATCGTACCAGCTCCCTCCATAGCAATCCATCACGAGAAACGTTTAAAGCTTCCCTCCCTCATGAGGATATTCTCCAGCCAAATAAAGTCAAGAATTTGTTTCTCTTCTTTACTTTTTTTTAGTGCAGTTTAGAAGGGGGTGGGGGGAATGACAAAGAAGCCACATAACTTGGTCAGAAGACAACCAAATGAAAATCAGTCCTGCCCTTTATTTTAAATGATCCTACGAGACTGACCCCACACACTTGTTTCAGAAAAGCAGGATGTACTATGCATCAATTACCTATGGTGTGATATAAAAGGGGTATTCTTCAGGAGGGCTGATGTGGATCGAAATGTCAATCAGTTCAGCTTTATCATCTCTTTCTTACAAAGAAAAAAAATCAAAGTAAACAAATCCCTCAGGAAATGTTATTTATAAGATTGCTATCAGAGCAAGGCAGAAAGGAGCGTGGCATCCCCTTATCTGTGTCTAGTAGTTACACAGTGCTGCAGGAGGAAGATGGGATGATGTCGAAGAGGGCTCAGCTCCCACTAAAGGACCAAGGAGCTCGGCTCGTGGCTAGCATGTGGTATTTCAACAGAAGATCCGCATGTCTGACATGTTTGTACCTGACTCTATCTGCTGACGCTCCTGGTGCTTTACAACTGCAGGAGCAAAGCGTCAGCAGAGCACCCCGTGCTCTGGAGTCGCAGGCAAGAGAGGGAGCTTTTCACTACCCAAGCTGGTAGTAAGGGAAAGTTGCCGTCATCCGACAGGGACGCGACTGTCCTGGAGGACGGCCGGATCTGCTGGCTCTCCCACCAAACATCCCGAGCTGATGCCACCCTACACAGCGCTGGCAGGCTGTGGGCAGACTTCCCAGCGCTCCCTCCAACCCCAGAGGCAGCCCCCGGCCCCTCACGTGCCCAGATGAATCCGCGTCTGAGACACGGCCAGATCTCAGGGCCAGCCCTCCCGCCGGTGGTCCAGCAGACGGAGCAGGGGCCAGAGAGGTCTCCGGCGGCGAGTCCCCAGGGGGTGGCCGGGCAGGGACATGCTGGGGTGGAACACCAGGATGCTCCCCAGAAGCGGCAGCTTCTGTCTGTCCTTCCTGTGGCATCGGCTCTTTCGTTTCTTAGGGCATCTCTGTTTCTGTTTCTCATACCACTGCCTGTGGCGGGTGAGAGGGTAGACTAAACAGCAAGGAATCCATCAGCCAAACACTCATTGACTGTTCAGCCAGAAGCACACGAGGAAGCTTGTCTCACTTGCAGTCTGGCAAGAGGGGGGAGGATGGAGCTTTTTCTGCTGTTTGCGAGCACAGGGGACATATATATACATATATATACACACACACATATATATTAAAAAACCACACACATATATATGTATACATAGGTACACACATATATATATTTAAGGAAAATCTCTTATTCCTTCAGGAGGTATGACGTCCCAGCGTCAAGACAGCATGTGTGTGGTGATGAGTGACCTGGTCACTGCATCTGAGGAAAAAAGTCCCCTGGACTTTGTGTGTGTGAGCTGGGACTCATTGCTCCCTCCTGGCAGGAGCACGCTGGCCTCCCTGCACTGGTTATGCTACCAGGCAAAAGGGAGGCAGCGTGGGCTGCCAGCTGAAAGCGAATTTCGGGAAAAACTCTAGGCTGACAACTCAGGAAAGCAGGTCCTCTCCTTACCTAGAGACCTATTCATGCCCTGATGGCAGGGAATGGCTCTGCAAGGGATGGAGGAAGGGCACTCTACCAGCCAGTCCCAGCTCCGCTCTCTGGACCCCGCTGGTGAGGTCTGCACTGCCGGCACTGTGCATACCCCTCCGAGCTGAAGGACACAAGTGTTGGAGCTCATTTATCCCAGCCAGGTCAACAGGGAAACCACACTACAGAAACTTACATGCTGTTTCTCGTACCCGATTTTACTTGGGTGTCTCCGCACTGTGCAATATTGTCCAGGTGTGTTTATACTTGGATATAACAGGCATCAAATATCAAGACCTAATACTATCTGCATTGAAAACCAGCTAGCCTTGTGCAGTGGATTGACCTGAGCTGGCTGCCAGACCCCCACCCAGCCACTCTCTCACTCCCTCCCAACAGGACAGGGGGAGAAAATAAGATGGGAAAAAAGAGGAATTCATGCATTACTTCCCATTGGCAGGCAGATGTCCAGCCTCTGCCTGGGAAGCAGGGCCTCAGCACACGTAGCAGTTACTTGGGAAGACAAACGCCATAACATTAATGTCCCCCCATCCTCCTCCTTTCCCTCAGCTTTTATTGCTGAGCACGATGCCATTCCAGAAACTCTTCCATATCTGCCCACAAACAAATTGCCCTCGACACCGTTAAATGAATTTGAAAACCAGTTTGATTTCAGTACATATAGGCAGAAAGGTGGAAAAAGGAGTCAGAAAGGTATTTCCTCTACCTGGAATGGTACTTTGACTTGCCGAGAGCTTTAGTAATGGCCGAAGGGGTAGATCGTCTTCTTTGGACTATGGGCTTCATCTTCTGCAAGACAAAAAGACATTCCAGTTAGCCTGGCCACCTTGAAAGCAGATCTGCTCATTGCACTCTACAAGTTCTCTTTTTATCTAGTTAACACTCATGAAACCTCAGCACTGAGAGCCATGATCTGTGCTTTTAGACACCTCCCTCCCCTTCCTTATTATTAAAACACTTGTCAACTCTGACATTTATGTGGGACACTTAAAACTTTCCTAACTTGAAATGCTTCCAGTTTTCACAGCCGAAATTCAAAGCAGAGAAAAAACCCACAGGCTGAATGTCAGGAAAAACTTCCTAACACTCATGCCATGGAATAGTTTGCTAAGGAAAGGTATAGAAATCCAATTTAAAACTGGACTTGACAAAGCTATGAACAGCATATAATACTGTAGGGAGCCATATTTTATGGGCTGAAGGAATGGATGAGGTTACTTAGTAGATTTTTCTCTATCTTCATTTTCCATGATTTACAGACTCAGCAAATAGACTGTTATTAGGCCCCTCTCCAGGCAGTGTAACCTCAAGACACTTGTATCTTTTTTAACAGCCACAGCCACCAAGTCTTGTATAACACAGAAATGAGGTGACTTTAATGGTGAGACTTGTGTGTTAGACATGATAACCATCCATGTCAATGTATACACATGAAGGTCACAGGTCTCCTTGTATTTGCTACATGAATTTTCTGCTGGAGAAAGATGACAGATTTTAGCCTGGGAGAGAAATCCTTACATCAGTGGCTCTTGCTTAGTAAGCATAGGAAAATCTGTCCCACGGCTCATTTCTAATTTCAGCATTTGCCTGTATTAGAGCTGTAAGTACCGGGAAGTTTAGACTATGCTGAGAATTATTGATCTTTTGACTTCTGAACGTATCAAAATATGGAATATCCTAAGAAGGAAAGAAACCAGGATTGCTGGTTGAGGAGAGGTCCTACGGAGAAAGTGTGTTCCTTTTATTAACTGTATACTTTTCAAACTCTGTGCTGAATGCAGAAATATTCGTTGCATGCGAGCTCATTAGTCCCATCTCTGAGTACACAACGCTATTACAGCTCAGTACCTTATAACCGCATTAACATGACATTCTTATGATGTTAGAGGAAGGTATTATCCTCATTTCACTGATGGAAAGGCCAAGAACAAAGCGATTACAGTGAATCTGAGCGCCTGGTGTTCAACACATTGGACCTGGTGTTTCTGAGCAGACAGAAAGGTTGGCTGAGGGGGCTGGTTTGAAGCACTGTTCCTGCTCACTGCCGCTGGAGCTACAGGGGCTCAGCGTGGCTATAAGTCTGTCTCCAGGGACTTATGTGAGGAATCCCAGAAATTAAGAACAGGGCATTAGTGGCCACTTCAAAAGTTGGTGGAAGTGATTTACCACACTGCAGAAAGGAAATCTGTGGCAGAGGCTGGCAGGGAGTCCAGGTCCCAGGGAAAGGGCACTCCTCCTCATGTCCCATTTCGTTTACAATACACCTTCTGACTTCTGCGACAAAAGACCAGGGAATTCTACAGGCAAGAGCTTTCTACAACACAGACTCCTGATTCATTCCCTGACCAGCTCCGGCAGAGCCCTCCAGAGCACAGACAACTTTGTGAAAAAGAGTGTATGATCATGTAACTCAAAGTTGGAGTGGGACTGCAAGCGCAATTTAATAAGGCAATCTCCTAATGTATGAATATTCAGCTTTGCAACATCAGTAGTGCTCTCTAAGTAGATTCCTTTTGTACGTGTATATATGTAGATAGTGAGAGAGGAACGGCAATTTCTCCCTCATTCCCTGATATGACCTTGCCAAGCAAAGATCCGCCTTCGGAAGTTTCACAAGAGAGAACTAAATAAAAATAACACCAGCTCAAAAATGTTTGTTTTAAAAAAAATAGAGTCCCTACTAAAACAGAACATCTGGCTTTCAGAGGTGCCTTAATAGGATAAAATGTTCCTACAAAACATAGTACAGCCAAGCATCAGTCATGCAGTATCCTAGGGTAGGAAGAAAGGCTGGGTGTGGTTGCCTGGTGGAAAACCCCAGGAAGCTGTCAGCTGCAAAAGTCACTTGCATGAATACAGCAGGCACGCAGGGCGATCGGATGCATCTTTGTGCCAGTGCAGTAACGTCTTGAACGGCACTGTAATAAAACCTCGCACACGAGAGTATCTTCCGTGCCGAAGAATCCTACGGCACATAATAACCTTACTGTAGGTAAAGCAATCATTTTGGCCACTCCAAAACTAGTCTCCTCTGTGGTACAACGTGGTAAGGAGTACCAGTGACATACATGACGTGAGTGTAGTGTAGGAGGACATTTTACTCAGAATAAATTTCAGGGGAGATATCAGAGAGTCAGTACTGGTGGATTTCTTCTCCTGACCATTAGGAATGGTTTCAGATTGTATCTGAATGGTGGCAGCAATGCCTTCCAAGAAGCCTTGTCTTTGCCCACCCATTGCACTCCTCCGGAGGAATCTGAGGACCTGTTCACTAGCACCACTTCCAGCAGGCACCGGACTACCCGTGGAAGTCTCACAAAGACAGAACTTTGGGTTTCCAGTGAAATGCTGTGACCTCAGGACACACGGTATTCCCCATACTTGCTATCTCCAAATAAAATGCTGAGATCATCAGTTGCCCAGAGGTCCAGTTGCCTGATCCCAAACAGACGCTAGGCAAACCAGAAAATTGTCTTCCACGCCCTCAGCAAAGTCTCTTTGACCCTAGCCAGTCAAGTATCCTTGGCAGGACATCATTGAGATGATGGCCACAAGATCACACGAGTGGCATCTTACTGAGGGAACGGGACACAACTAATTGGCATAATTTCATGATTAACATACTTGATTTGTATATTTAATAGAGGAATAATAAATTGTTCTGCCTTTGCTTTCAATAGCCATGCAAGGTAAAATAGTTGCTTATTTCCTCCTCTCCTGCTTGGGAGAACCTAGCTGTGTACCCCATTTTAAACAATTTTGGTTTGTATGGGCTAGCCCACGTAAATGATGTTTCCGTAAGAGGCTGCTGGACAAGGACAGAGTCTCCTAACACCTTGAGTGTTCTTCCAGTGCCATGTAAAATGTGCTCCGAATCCCGCATGTTTCTAAGGTCTACAGTTTTAAGGTTTTCTTGCAAAAAACCCTCTCACCTCACTACACAGAAGAAACACCACGAGGCCTCTGTCTGATGCAGGAGCTCTCTGGAGCGGCCACAGCCCCTCACCCTCCTGCCCAACGGCTCCGCGTGAGCAGAGCTGGCAGTGCTGGGAGGGGGCGGCCGGTGGTCCACAGCCCGGGGCTCGCCTGGGTGCTGGCAGCATCATGCAGGCTCTCCCCACGAGCATCGCTTTCGGATGAAGGGGACTTTGCTGTGCTCCTCCACGTTAGAGCCAGGGAGTGCTTTTGCTGGAAGTCAGCTCTGCTCACATTAACCAGGCACTGGAATCAGAGAACCGCCAAAGGGACACGGCGTAATCTCTGGGCTGTTTCGATGCCATGGAAACAGATACTCATTTACCCAACATACTCTGAAAGTGCTTGAACACTTGCAACGCTCTGGACCGTGTTTATGCATTACTCATTTCTGAGCTGCCAATTTTAGCTGTGTATTTCTTGGCACTGGGGAGGTTCTGAGTCTAATGCCCCTCATTCCAAACCCATGTATGGCCTACACTATCGGCTCAGCTGGCTCGCATGAGCGGGTTTTTTTCCGCCCCACTGACCTCTGCACTTGAATGTTGTTCTTCAGATAGTTAAGGTGGGATGGAGCTGGAAAATAACGACACCTGCTTAGAACAGGGTGGGTTTTCCTTCTGTCAATAGGTGGTCAAAGCTTGCAGTGTCTGTGGCACTGGAATGCTGCTATTTGGTTTAGTTCACATTCAGAAATGAAAACAAAAATTTTTTAATAGTGCAATTTTTCTGCAAAACATAAATTGAAGTATTTGTTTCAGAAACATTGATACACTGTGTCTTCAAAAACACCATGTACCTTCTTTGAACCTAGCATCTGCTGCAAGTTGACAAGACTGGTGCGCTCTGCTAGCAGCAGTGTGAAGCCGCCCGGTCAGACTCATCTCCGTCAGTCTGTGCAAAGCCGCAGGGAAACACGTCTCTGCCACTCATGAGCTGCTGATGCTACAAAACACTGTAGGATATGCTGGCATGGACCAGAGACCCTGATGCTTCCAGACCAAATGGGGGAGGTAAACACAGCCAAGGAGCTGGTAGGCTTGGGCACCTGCAAGGCCAGGGCTGCCTGGATGCACCTGCACGGTAAGATGTGACAGATCTACAGGACTTTGAATTTCTGGGTTAATCCACATGATAGGGCTGCCGCAAAGCTGCAGACCATGGGGCTGGGAGGGTAAGCTGGCATGAATTGAGGACATTTTCCAGTGGAAACTTGCCTGGCAAGAAGCTTTAAGATCCTGTGTGGCAGGAAGAGTTCCTTCAGAGCCCTCCCTTCATTTTACTGGAAGGCTATTCCAAAGCAGTGTGTTTCGATAAAATGTTTGTTTTCAATTAATCTGCATTTCCCAGGGAAAAAATACACTGCAAGAAGGCTCCTGGGTAGCTCTGCTTTGGCCATTAGGTATGTCATCACTGAAAGAGAGATGGAAAAGCCAGTCTGAAAACAAGTAGCAGTGTAGAAATAGTAGGATGAAACTCTGCAGAGCCTCTGCCAAGAAATGGGGCTAGCTAGCACACTTAAAACTAGCCTGGTACGTCCATACCGCCCCGCAGTCCACAGTGGAAACGTCCTTCATGAGGACTGAACACACAGCAAGGAGGATCCGTCAGCCTGTCTCCACCCATGCTCTCTGCCTCGGAGCAGAGTCAGGCCCTGCAGGCAAATGTCACACCTCCGTCGGACATTCCACCCCAGACACCAGATGGGCCTTTTCCCGCTACACAGAATAGCCAGGAGAAGATGAAGCAGGCTACGGCATCCAGCTCATGGTGCTCACCCACCAGCTGTGCCACCAGGTTTCTCACCCCAGGGACAGTAACGTTTTCGGCAACTGCAGGAGCAGCTCCGCACATTGTGCTGCGACACCACCCCGTTCCCAACTCCCAAGCAGTTGCCACGCGAGCATCCCTGCGGGACACGAGGCCTTCGTGGCTGCTCTAGAGACACGTCAGGGCAGGTGAATAGGGGAAGAGAAGCAAACCCTACATGTGTAGAGGAATGCCCACTGCTGTACATGCCCACGAGCAGGTGGCCAACTGAGGAGCTCTGCTGGGACCATGATTAGCTGCCAGTGCTGCCAGAGGATGGACACAGCCTGTTTCCGAGACAGTGGTGGCCTTAGCAAAGTGACTTTCTGCTTTTCCCTCTACATAACTATTGTGCTTCACCATGACATCTTCCAGCTGGCGGGCTCTAAAACACATTACAGTCATTACTCAACCAAGCCCTTCCTTACTCTTATCCCATACATCTCTACTCCAGTTTCGAAGTGACTGCTTGGAAATCGAGAAACTGTGGCTCAGAATGAAGATTTAAGTAACATGCCCACAGCGATGCAGAGAAGTAGTGGCAGAGCTAGGCTTGGAAGCTAGGTCTTCCTTCTGGGAGAGGTCTAAGCTAGGTGTCCTTTCTCCTCAGATCGTAAGGTATATTCCCCCAGAGTCATTATTGCGACATTTTCACTGCAAAAAAGAAGACAGACACAGTTCTTGCCCTGGGAGCTTATCCAAAAGCACAGACCAACATCATTTGTGAGCAGACAGAATCAGAGCAGATCAAATCACATGGAATATTATCAGGAATTCCTGATACCTAAACATTTGCCATCATCTACCTGTCTGAAGAAACAGGTCCCTTTGCTACCATTGGGGCTAGAAGAAGCTTTTCCATGACACAGATGACTCACCCCACCTAACAAGGAGCAGTATTAACTGCTGATGCAGCCCAATTAACGTTACGCTAACTGCCCTATGCCTCCTGCTACCCTGAGCCTCTGGCAGT
Source organism: Gymnogyps californianus (assembly GCF_018139145.2). Classification (NCBI taxonomy): domain Eukaryota; kingdom Metazoa; phylum Chordata; class Aves; order Accipitriformes; family Cathartidae; genus Gymnogyps; species Gymnogyps californianus. The sequence goes on from NC_059479.1 coordinate 302,477, forward strand.
CCATTCCGTTTTCTGGCTAATGCAACGCTGTTCCAATCCATCCAGCCTCATTTTTCCATATTCCTTCATGTTAGGTAAGGACATTTGTGTCTGTCCATTTATATTTTAATAGTTTGTGCTACTTCATTTTGCATAGGGTGAAAATTCAGTGCCCAGAAGAGAAGAAAAAAAGTGCAGCTGTTTTACGAGCTCTTTGGGGTGAATTTTGCCAGCACAGGCATATAGTAAAGCATTAACATTTCCTTGCAAATGCTAGGGACAATCTTTAACTCTCCTGCCACCACTTTAAACCTTTGAATTCCTTAAGATCCATAATTAGCCTAATTAATCAGAGGAGGAAGTGTAAAATAATGTTGGGTCACCACAGCCCAGTATTTTTTTGTGGATGTGAGTCCCTTCAGAGAGACAGGGCAGGGTTTAATGTGAACTCAGAGCTAAGAAACTTGGGTGTAAATATTTATCTGAGCCATTTCACACAAGTTCATCTTCCTGTGTTGTTTCACTAATTGCTTCCCTCTCCCTTACTGCTAAAATGTGGCTCCAAACATTTCTTAAAATATGCAGAGCCTGATGGCAGTAAATCAGTTTGCAAGGACACCCTCTGAAACATTTCCTTTTCCTTCCAAGAAATGGAGCCCTGCTGGTTTATTTTAAAATGTCTCATATAAGGGGGACTGGGAGAAACAATTCTCGGCTGCCAAAGGCCGAGTGGGTTTTCCACTCGGAGGTGGCTGGGGGATAGTTTGACTCACACTAATCTGTTCCATGCTACTTTTTTCCCCTGCTCCCATGGACTACTTGTGCCTGCAGGGCCTGCCTTCCTCGGGAGTCTGGAACAACACCGACAGCGGACAGCAGTGAGGGACGATGTCCTGCAACGCACGGAGGGGACTGCTGTCTCATGGAGCACCAGAGGTCTTCCCGACTGAAGCGGGTCCTTGTGAACGGCTGCTGTAATGGTCCGTGCTCTTAAATGACACTGGGCTGGACCCCAAATCAGGACACCTGGAATTTGTCAAGGCTTGGGTCTGTGTTTCTGCCTGCTGAACACAGCCTCGCCTGCACGGCTCTGCCCTCCACCACGAGCATCCATGCCTGGGGATGAGCACAAGGGTTTGGTCCCGTGAAACAGCATTGCCCAGGGTCCTAAAACAAAGTGAAACTCTCAGCTGTCACTCAAACAGCAGGACAGGTACCTAAAAAGGGGCCCAAAAGCTTTAAGCAGGAAGACAAGGCCACGGCTCCCGTTCATCAGCTGTGCCTCTGTAAACACTTGGGTGCCCACCTGCAGCTCTGTGCTTCCTCACTGCGCATCCAGTACTGGACAGAGAGCTGAAAAGTGATGAACACAGGAACAAAAAATAAAATCCTGCTGTTTCCAAGCCTCAGCCCACTGATACGGTGTTGGTGGACAGAATCTGTGAAAATTATGGGCAACTGCTGCTGAAAACATCCACGGGTGGTCTTTTCTCTGCAAATCTGAAGGTTCAGCAGGAGCGCGTGTGTCTGTGTATTCTGGGACAACAACAAAAAAAGGAGTGCAAGAAAAACGCTTACTGCTGGTGAGGATGATTGTTAGCCATCACCTTCGACAGGACCAGGCTCTGAACATCTGAAGGGTGCACTCGGAGAAAGTCTTTTTTGCACCGATATCGATTTGAAAAACTTTGAGTAACACAAATGCAAGTCTCTTCTCTGTAGCCAGCACGGCAAATTGCTAATTGATGGAAACTGAAGAGATCAATAAATATTGATGTTGATTTAGAAATACTTCTGTACTTTGTGCTTCTGGCCTGGCGAGAAACTAACAGCCGCTAGAGGAAGCGCTTCCCCCTGCTAGTACTGGCATAGGACGCCAAAAGTGGTGGGAAAAGCAAAACCTTGTTTCGTAAAATTTCTTCACCTTTTCTTGGAGGTCCCAATGGTTTGGTTGCAATTCTGATGTCCAGGGCTGAGTAAATTTGAAATATTTGCTGACAATGGATTAGACCAAACAGCTGCCGCCTGTTGGGATTCTCCTGCAATGCTTATTCCCATGGTGAAAACCCACTGCAACAGATTCCGCCTATATGTTTTGATAGAACTTTATAGCGGGACTCTTTCCTCATCCCTTTCCTTCCTCTGAACCAATGCTGAAAGCTAGCCCAGGAACCTCTCACGAGGAATTCTTGCCTCTGTAGCTCTAAAGAAAACCTCTACATAGTTCTACACACATATATGGCCTCTAGCATCAAGCTGCGGCGTGCTCTGATTACGAGCATAGCATCAAACAATTATGGGGTGACTACTGATCAGACTCATGTGGGAAATCAGTGGGAGCACACTTTTATAAAGCCCTTTAAACCATTTAATTCAGGCTGGTACTTCGGGGTAGAAGTTTCTGTTGTAAAGTGGGATGTATATATAACATTGGACGGGAACTTGCTGGGTTTCACAGTATAAAAATTCATCACTGAGGCCAAAGTAAATTAAGAATCATGCTCTTTCTTTAAAAATGCAAATAAATAGTTCACTGAATTGAGCTTTGGCAAAATGAAAAACTTGCAGAGCAGCCAAACCTGAGGAACAGAAAAATGTAACACATTCCTTCGTGTCTTTAAAATAACCCCCTTCTCTTCCCCTCTCTTGGTTCAAAATTCCTCCTCCTGCCATATTAAAAATTAAAAACTCATAGACAGCTGGGTCTGCCCAGCTCCAGAATTACTTCAGCCTTTCCAAAGCAGGGCCTCTGAGCTTGAATATGCTGGTCCAGCCCCTGCTAGGGCCCAGATTAACTACCAGCGCATGGAATGCACAGTACCCACGCTCGGTGTGTGATATAGGAAGATACAAACTGCACGAGGAAGAGAAAGTGTAAACTACAAACAGTTTACGAGGCAGTAACGCTTCAGGTCCGCTGAGCAGACGGCGCATCTCCACTTGAACGCTGTGGTATGAATCCTCACCTCTCCGGGGACACACATCCAGTGCAAGCTGCCAAGTTGCTAGTGGTCCACCAACACGCCCCTGACAGAGACTGACCAGGCACTCACCACCTTTATACCTGCCTTGGCTTTCTCTTAGGGATAGAAGCAGGCTGGTTTCCAAGCCAGCTTCCCCCAGCCCTAATGCAAACACGTGCATGAGTTGTGCTCCCCGAGAAAGGTCCCAAGTTCCCACCTCACGGATGATGCTGTTGCAGGCAGAGGTCAGTGGGTGACCCCATCCTCTCCAGCGGGTAACTGCCAGCAGCCTTTGGTGCCTGTGAGTTTAAGTACCTAGCGCATGTTGCAAGCCTGGTGTTTCTCATCTATTCACAATGATTAAATCATTTTATTTGCAGCTTGGCCATGGAAAAGACCTTGAAAAGAGGCAGCTCTGTGCATCTGGATTTCGTTAGAGCTCAACATTAATCCTTTTATGCCTTATAAGCATCCCGTTAGCATTATACAGAGTTGGGGTTGTTAAATGGCATTCTCAGAGCTGGCTGGCTGAAAAATGGGTTAATCAGCAGCACCTCTGCTAGCACACACGCCATGAAAGGCATTTTCCTCTTTCTGTTGCTTGCTCATCTGCCTGTCAGCATCAGGACGGGCAACGCACTTATTAGTAACATTCACTGTCGAACTCCTCCTCAAAACTCACAATAGGTTTGTGCTGAATTGTAGGATTTAATCCCACAGAATTTTGCAGTTGATGGAAATGAAAAATAGGCATCCTAGCCTCAAACGAGGATCCAAACATCATGAATTACAGTGGAGCTGGAAGTCTAAAGTTACACGAGCTGGGCAAATGAAAGTAGACTGTGGCTTAAACAATTGCACTTTTTTGCCAGTTTTTGGAGTTGCAGGAAGACATTAAGGGTTGAACAGTGACAGAGGCCAAGAGAGAGACATTGCTGAGCAGCTGGGCAAAGGTCAAGAACGGAAAGGCAGGCGGGAGCACTGTGTGAGCTGAGCCCATGTACAAAAGAAGGTGCGAAGGAGGGGCCTGAGAACACAGCCTGAAGAGCTGCCAGCGGACTGAGAAAGGGAAGGAGGGAAGCGAATCACGGAGGATGAAGAGCTCACAGATCAAACAACCTGGAGGCCAGAGGATAGTTTGCCAAGTGAGGCTAACAAAGAAATATGCACATTCTTACAGTAGAAAGCTCTTGCTATGAACCAATGCAAGTCAAGTTGTGTGGCCTTAAAGAACATGTCCCAGTTCTTCGATGGCACGAGAGGTGGAAAAAGATAAGGAGTGGAATCAAGTTCCTTACACGAGGCTGTTATAATTATTCCATAGGAGCAACTGCTGCAAGCTACTGCAGAAACTCATAGATGAGCCAAGGAGAAGAAACGATTAAGGCAGAGAATGTCTTGTTCCACTGAAGTCAATGATCAAATGCCAGTGCTTTGCAGAGAGGCTAGGATATGTAAGAGTGGGTACAGCATCTCCAATGAATCAGACAAAGGCTAGATAGCATAATGACTCTTCATAGCCCATGCAAGGGCACAGGCTGGGGTCAAGGAGGTGTTTTTGCTCTGTGGGACAGACGGGCTGACAGGAGGCACTGCGACACGGAGGCTGCACCTCCTCCCGGGAGCACCCAGCCTGCGCTGGCAGGGGGGACAGCAAGCGGCCATGGGGCTTTTCGGAGATGTCACTCGCTGTGCCTCTATTTCTGGCGCAGCCTGAAGGGGCAGCCAGTGGAAAACCCTGAGAAACATTCTATTTAAAGACACTTATTCTGATTCATATATTATCCCCCGCCTTCACTTCTCCCAGTATTTCTTTTTCACTTTTGCCTTAACCTCTACAGGAACTAGCGTGAAAACTGTATCAGCTGAAACTAGGCCAAATATAGGACACGTTATGGGGTACAAACAACCCCAAAGGCTTCCTAATCTGCCCCTTACACCTCATTTTTGTGGGTCTTTGATAAATACTTTATAATTTGATAGAATCTTTCCAATTTTGAGGTGTTCAGAGCAGAAAACAATTGTCCAGCAAGATTTACAGAAGAGCTACATAGATGGAATTTATATTTTTCCATCACTTAGCTGTTAGTCCTTATTGGTTTTATTAATTTTCAGGTAGAAGATTGTCCTGAGGCTGAGTAGTAGCCTCTTCATTTGCTCTCCCTACGCAAGCACACGTGCACATACACATCTGCATACACACACATACATGCACAAAGCTCTTTGGCTGATAAATTTCCCCATAAATGTGGCAGGCCACTTCAAAACCAAACCAAAACAAGCCTTGCAATAGGAATTATGAAAAACAAGTTTTAAATCACAAAAACATCCTGTTTTGCTTCAGTTTCTCTCTCACATACCACAAGCTGGACTCCACCCTACTTGTTTTCAGAGGGGCTAACTATGGGCGCCAGGTTTTGGAAACTTTCATGTCCTTATCTGTCCTGCCATTTGCTCGCAGGGGAACACGAGGAGGGCAGCACCGTGGAGACAAGACAAGAGGGGTTGATCCCCTGCGCCCATGTGCACCCACCCCTGTGCCAGTCCTTTTTCCCACAGCTCTAAGATCCCTCAGGAGAAAATGTGGAGAAGTGGAAGATGAACAGAAGTGGGTTTATTGTTTTTTGGTTTTGTTTTTTTTTTAAATCACAGTGACTGCCACAGTCTCAACCTCTGGCTGAAATGGAGAAGGTGCTGTTAAGCAGACTTGCTGTTCACTCTACTAGGCGTAAGTACTCATATTGATGACACTTTCACAGACAAGTCAAAGAGAATATGCTGAGGAGATGCCAGGTCCCTAACCAGAAGCACGTGGAGAGGTGGGGAGCTGGCAAGGCAGATTTCCTGTCTTAGCTGAGAGACCAGCCATGCAGATCAGATGTGTACCACACTTTAGTACCACCTCCAGACGACCTCTGCACATCAGCTTCCAGCCAGAGGATAGGGGTTGTCTCCTGAGCAGCGCTGCCAAACGGGCGATGTGCTGCTGGTGCTCCGGAGGCTGCCGGGGGGGTTCGTTTGAGACGGGTGCAGTCCGACGTAGGAGTGACTGTACGCAGCTGTAAACAGGACACAGGCGAGTAACAGCACGAGTGGCCGAGTGCCGCTGTGGGCATTTTCGGAGATGCGTGTATATTTGGATCTGCTGGGGTGCTACTTGCTGTGACTGTGGCACTGGCAAGGGTGGAGGAGTGAGTAACATGTGGATGAAGGAGAACAGAACAAATACAGGAGTCTGGGGGTGTTTGTGAGGATGCTGGCATGACAGAGGTGAAACAGCAGAGGGGTGGTGAACCTGTGGCAGGCAGGAAGGTGGAGTATGGTGTGCTGGTGTAATGCTGTCCCCAAGGGACTAGGAAAGGATCCACAAGAAGGATCTCTGCATCAGAGCTGCAAATCAGAATCTTCCATATTACAAGCAGGAGAGGATCTGAGATCCCTCATGGCTAGTCATGAAGAACAAACATCCACTACATCTTCCGGCTAATTAGGAGAAACCATATCAATGGTACATTCCTCAACATCTCCCATACCTATGAAGTAAACCCAATCTGACTACACAGATGCTCGAGTCGCATCCCCTGGTTACAATCTAAAAGAGTTCTAGCCCCTGGAGCTAGCTCCTCTGCAAAGACAAGGCCACACACTTCCCATTTCTGGGGCCAGCCTAGCTGAATTACAATGAACAAAAGTGAAGCACTAAGAAGCATAAATGGTCCCTTCTGCAAATGCCAAGCTCACCTAGACCAGAGCCACATTAAGCGATCGACATGCGGGTTCGGCCAAAACCTGAAGTGCAGCAGCACTTAAAGACAGGTCAAGAGGAAGGAACTGTGTCCAGTGCTGTTGATGGAAAGACCTTCACTGAGCACCACTGAGAGTCCGCAGGGGAGGCGGAGACTACCATTATGTCTCCGTGGCTAGAGACGCCTATCCAAAACCAGGTTACGCACCCATCCAAAGTGTGGTATTGTGTTTGACAGGGATTCTCTGAAGCAGCTGACTCTCAGAAAATGTAAATCTTTTTAAACCAATAAACTTTAATATTTGTTTTCCTCTTGAAAGGAATCTATGTTAATTTTTAAAACATCACTAGAGGGCGTTAAATAAATAGGCTTCCCAATCAAGCTAACTGCGTGTATAGGCAGTGAGATCTTTGAGAAAACTGCTCAGTTGCAAACCTTGGTGGGAAGGTTTAAAAGGTCTACGCATATCCAAACAGCTTCCTGGACACTTTCTCTCTGGCTCACAAACTAAAAATGCTTTACTTCTCTTTAGGTGTGCCCTGGAGAGCACCAGCCCAGGGGCTCAGGAAACGCACCCAGGAACTTCCCTGCAGCTGGGCATGAGCTGTGCCAGGTCTCAGCAAGCCATTGGGCAGCTGTCCCATGAGCAGCAACACTGCCATTTATACGTATCCCATCAAGTACCAGTGGCTTAATTAGCTTAAAGTCATGGTGGACAAACTGACGACCAGGTCCTTGAAGAAATCACTGGGAAGGCTGAGGTGCAGTGGTGCTCTACGCATCCCAGGGAATACAATCCACGTAGGAGCTCCATGCTCCTGCAGAAGCAGGTGTCCGTGGCCCTACTGCTCTGGCTGTGCGAGCCGGCAACCGGCTGCGATGCTGAGGCAAAGAACATACTGTTACAGGCCCTCAATTTCCATCTCTCCAGGTAATGTAGAGTTGGCACATCACAGCAACACTTTGTCTGGGTTACACAAAGGCATCAGCAGACAGAGGTCTGGTTAGGAAAAAGAATGTTAAGGAATGTTCTAAGTGTAGAAGAAGATGGGAAGGGAAAGGGAAAAACAGACACCTCTGTCTTAGGTAGGGCCCATAGGTCAACACTGCAAGTGTCTCTAAAGAACTGGCAGCAAAAGCTGCAATAAACATCACTCTGGATCATAAGGATCTCTCTGGTTGTGGGCACCCTCCAGCCCCTGGCAAGCACTATAAGTATTACAACTAGTCGCAGATTTTTTATTTTTTTTTAACAGAACTTGCTATTTATTCCAGTGGAAACTCCCTGCAAAGAAAATAGTTCCACTCAGCTACTGTTTGTTTTGGATGATTTGTTTGAGAATTTCAAACTGGCATTTTGAATAATGTTTACAGTTTTCCCTCTTATTTTCCATTATTTCAGGCTAATCCCATGCTAATATGATATTCTATTGTTCGTTCTGTTGCATTTAAAAAATCACCAAGGGCAGCTGCCATTCAGTACAGACTGAGCATCTCTTCCCCACCAGCATGCTCCCTGCTCCGCTGGAGCGACTGCCACATGCTTCTCTCACTCCAGAGGAGACTGCAGTTTCTCCTGGCGAGTCTAAAAATACGAGGCAGTAACAGGAGGACTGCTTTGCCTGTCACTGTGTCCTGACACGAACGCAAAGCAATGCGCACTTGACCGGTCTCCTGCAATAACACTGGGATGCAAAAGCGCTGCGATTCCGCCACCACTCTGGAAAAGCGACTCTGTGAGCACGCCTCAAGCCAAGCAGCTCTCAGAACCCCGCGCTGCAGAGATTTTCAGGTTGTTTCCTCTCTGCCTCGGTCCAAAGCCGAGCGGGTCCCCAGCTCCACGCACACGTGCGGACACCCGCCATGACCCCCCCCCCCCCCCCCCGCCTCCCCCCCTCCTGCAGCCGGGCTGAGGAAACCGGACACCTCCGCCTCCCCCCGGGCTGGCAGCGGTGCCTCCCCAGCACTTGTCCAGCGCCTCCCGACCCGGCTCCGCAGACCCGCCGGCATCCCGGGCGCCAACAGCCGAGCGGCCCTGCCACCGACACGCAGCCGCCTCCGGGGGAGCGTGCAGGAGGCCCCCGCGACGTGCAGGCACCGCTGGCGAAGGGGACGAAGAGACACCCCCTCCCCGCAGCGCAGCCCCCGGGGGGATCGGGCAGGAGACACCTCCTCCCCTCCCCTCCCCTCCCCTCCCTCCCTCCCTCCCCTCCCTCCGCTCCGCTCCGCGCAGCCCGCCGGAGGAAGGGCAGCGGCGCGGCCGCGGTACTTGCCTGGCTCCGCGCGGAGCCCGCGGCGCAGCTCGGGGCGCGGCCGCGCTGTCATGCCCGCGGCCGAGGCGCGGCGCGGCCCATGGCTGCTGGCGGCGGCTGCGCGCTCGGTGCCGGCGCGGCGGCCGGCCAGCGGGCTCGGCGCGGCGCGGGGCGCGGGGCCGGCGGCCCGGCCCGGCCGGGAGGGGCGGGGCGCTGCCAGCGGGACGGCTCCTCCCGGCGCGGGACCCGCCGGCCATTGGCTGGGCGCGGGGCTGGGCGGGGCCGGGCGGTGGCGCCCCCTCCCGGCGCGGGGCGGCAGCCACGGACGTGGAGCGGCGGCGGCAGCGGCGGCGGCGGCGGCGGCGGCGGCGGGGACAGCCCCGCGTCCCGAGCCCCGCATCCCGAGCCCAGCATCCCGAGCCCCGCGTCCCGAGCTCAGCATCCCGAGCCCAGCATCCCGAGCCCCGCGTCCCGAGCTCAGCATCCCGAGCCCAGCATCCCGAGCCCCGCGTCCCGAGCCCCGCATCCCGAGCCCAGCATCCCGAGCCCCGCGTCCCGAGTCCCGCATCCCGAGCTCAGCATCCCGAGCCCCGCATCCCGAGTCCCGCATCCCGAGCCCCGCATCCCGAGCCCCGCATCCCGAGCTCAGCATCCCAAGTCCCGCATCCCGAGCCCCGCGTCCCGAGCCCAGCATCCCGAGCTCAGCATCCCGAGCCCAGCATCCCGCTCCCGCTCGGCCGGAGCCGTTGGAGGCGGGAGACCGGGATGAGCGCCCCGTCGGCGCCCGCCCAGCCCTCCGGGGCGTCAGTGCCCCGAGGAAGAACGCGGTCTGTAGGAGGGCGAGGTCTGCCGGCGCTTCCACCCTGGGCTCCCTCCCGAGGGACCCCGCGGGGGAAGGCAGAGGGGGGAAAGTCACCCGGCGGCCGGAGCGGGGGGAATGGGACGTTCCAGGCTCATCCCGCGTGGGGTGGACGCACCTCCCCACGTGCTCCCCTGGGAGTCCTCAAAGCGTGGTGGGGAAAAAGGCACGCGGGAAGTGGCTTGTGCTGGGGGGAAGGGGCAGGACCTGCTCGTTGAAGACCAGCATTTCTGTGCAGGGTTTAAGCACGGGTTGGTGCAGGCTGGGAAACTACAAAGCAAAGCAAAGCGAACCTGGCGTGGAAGGGGGCTCAGTAGATTTGCTCAATACCTCCAGTGGTGCGGAACCTCACGTTCCATGGTGGGCATTGCCCAAGAGCAGAGTCGGGGACTAAGTACGCGGAAAGAGCTGCCCAGAAAGTCACGCTAAAAGACAACTTTTCTTGGCAAACTCAGTGGAAGAGCCATGAACTGACGGGACCCGAGACAGTCATGCTCTTGTTCTGGAAAGCACTTGTTCCTGCAAGTCAGGGCACCTGAGCAAGAGGGCACGAAAGTAACTTTACAAGGTGTCATACACAGTTCCCGCACTGCTTCCTTCCTTCACCAGCACCTCCAGACCTCCTGCCCCAGCTATCAGCAATGCATGCGCCCACCCAGTTTTCCAACTTCTCCTAAAAGCAATCAGCTTCCCACTTTGCCTAAGCCTATCTGTGTCATTCCTTACATCCGTTTCCATACAGAGCCCCCAAAAAACTTGTCCAAATTAGCAGTCCATCCACTCCTTTGGGAGGAAGATTCTGGTTACAGCTGAGTGGTACACATCAGAGTATTTGGGACCATCAAACTGCAGCCATTTCCTCTACATGTTGTGATCTTTTCCTGATCCTCACTCTTCCTCCTTCCAGCTTTCTCACCTCCTTCATTTCAAACTTCCCCCTTTTTCTGCATCTTTTCTCCAACTAGACTGCCGCTGTTTGGGGGAGAGACCACAACCTACTCAGAATTCTGACTACAATCCATTGCAATACAAACACAAAAATGATGGTGAGAAATTTTCCAATGGAACTATTTTTTTCCCCGGTGGAAAGAGCTGAACGGCTCACATTTGGGGGAAACCTGGCAAATCTTCTGATGGAACTCAGGCCAAAGCCCACTGCAGGAAGGCCTTGGCATGGACTGGTTTGCTGCCAATGCAGCTCAGCTCAGCTTCTCAGCTGAAAACCTTGTTTTTCGAGAGCCTGTGAGTACAGGCCAGGTCGGTTATCTGGGGGCTGGTCAGACGCTGGAGGCCTCGCGAGTGGGGCTCCTACTTTCAAGGAAGGCATCTGATGTCTGGCGTCTGGGTTGGGAGACTAAGGGTCTGTGACAACCAGGTCTCCAGGAGGGGCTTGTCTCTGTGCTGGGAGTCCTGATGGCTTGCAGAAATGGACATAAATACTGCCAGAGCCACTGCTGCCAGATTAACCAGGTGCTGCTGCTATTCAGTGTCCTTGGCTTCCTGGCCGGGTAGACATTCTGGACATTAATTCCATAATTCTACCATGATTGCTGGACAGAAATTGCTATGGAAAGCAATTAAAGCATGCACTGACAAGGTACATTCCTCTCTGAAATTATTCCTACAACTCCCCCTGTATTGACAAAACCCATGATTGCAGCACATTTCGTGGGATCACAAATAACCTGCTGCGGCAGTCACCCAACTTTCCACTCTTCTGTGCCTTTCATGGAGAACTTGGTACGCATTTGCCCTCCCTGCTACCTGAAGAAAATGCGTGTGCCAAGTTCACAACACTGTGATAGAGCTGATGGAAAAGAAACACAGTGGGTCTTCAAGGGAGTATTAGTAAAAGAGAAAAGACGATTAGTAATGCAGATTCTTGATTTCCAGATTAGCCTATTGCTTTTTCCTTTCTAGTTAGTACGAGGTGAATATTTGTGGGAAGCCATCTTTTATCACCAGTTTTGCTAGATCTTTCAGCTCTTTTTGTGAGCCCTGACAAAGCCTGTATTGTTCCCCTTTGTATCCCTCTTCTCTTATTAAATATCTGCTTTGAACATTTTGTCACTTATTTACTATGAGGTTTTAACCTTAATCTCTTTTCTACTTTTTTTTTTTTTTTTTTTTTTAATTTTAAGCAACTCTTCCTGCATCATGGAAGGTAGCAGACAGGTGAACTTGCAAGGAGAACTTGCAATGCACCCACAATGCAGGTCAAATAGGTGGGCTTCTCCTGTATCATCCCCCTTTAATGCTTGACCGTAGGAGGAGAGTCGCTATCTCATTTTGGGAAAGGCTTGCTTACCATCCTTACTATATTGGTTTGACCTCTTCCTTGATCTTTCTGCAAGGAAGCCAGTTAATGGCGATTGTGCTAGTAGATTCTGTCATGAAATTATTTGTTAGTGTTACTATAATGTACAGGGCTGAAATTTTTTGAAAGAGCCTGCTAAGTAGGGGCTTAAGTCCCACTGAAAGTTAAGAGTAACTGGGCAGCCAAAGCCAGTAGGCACTCCATTAAGTTCTCACTCCAAGATTTTTAAAGCTCCTGTCATGGGAATGTTTTGCCATCATAAACAGAGTTGAGAGGTATGTAAATGCCCTCAGAGACTAGCCCAAACTCCTTGCTGTCCTCCATCACTGGCGCTGCTTAAAGTGGGATCTGCCTGGGTGGCTGTCTCACAGGCTGAACTATCTGGGACCATTTATCATTGAGAAGACAGGAAAAGCAATAGGGGCCAAGGGTATTCCCTCCCTGCTCCCTCTTTTTTTTTTTTTTTGTTGTGTAGGAAGTTTCCTTTAGAAAGTTTTCTATGGGCATGGCAGGGAAATTTTGTCTCTGTGGGGAAGTCTATTTGTGTTGAGAAAGAAGCCACTTGAGAGACTATTCCAAGGGAACCACGTATGAAGGGCAGCTGCTTTCACAGTTCTGTCACTTTGAGAACTATCTGTGCTATAAAATCCTCTCTGGAGATGTGCTGAAAAGAATACATTAAATGGGGAGAATGTACTCTATGCTAAGATATTTTGATCTGTTTCACGTTATAGGTTCAGTCCTGCAAACAAGCACTTAAAGCATTAAATAAACTGAAGCATTTAAAAAAGAAAAGCGCACCACATAGTCACACAGTCTTGGAAAGTCAAGTGATTTTTAAAAACAGTAAAGAAATATGAGGAATGCTTTATGTGCCACCTGGTACACTGTGGTCTGATCTTTGTTTTCTCTGTGCATACAACATTTGAAAAGTTGCGATTTTTCGGTAATGACATCTCCTCTGTCTCTAAACAAGCCTTACAAATATTTTTGAACATAAGATACATAAGAGATACTTCTGGAAAATGAAATAATAGCCATGTGTCCCCCCAAATGTGTATGTGGTTTGTCTTTAAAAAGACAAAATAAAGCAGCCAGCCTCCCCCAGCATACATTCATGGAGGATTACAAACCATGCAGTCCCTCCCCATCAGCTCTCATTCTCCTGGAAAGTACCTCAGGAGGCATTTCCTCTAAGCAAAAAGGTACAAATGGGCCAGACAAATCTAAGATTGCAAACAATACTAGTGCTTATTAGTGCTTTTCATTCATATTTTTCCATGTTTGGTGAAGCGGATCCACAATCCTGATACGGCTCTGCCCACTGTCTTGTTATAGCAACAATACTATGAGTAAAATGGCACAGCCTTTTCCAAAGGAGCTCTCCAGATAAAATTTCTTGAGCTTTTCTTTCCGAAGCACCTCCTTCCTAATCTAGCGAGCAGAAAAAGTTTCCTTTGCAGTTGCAAGTTCCTTTGAATTCTGAGTTTAACAACACTCACTATATTAATTAAAAATGCTTTAGAGCCTCTAAGCTTATTACACTCCCACTGGTAGCTTGATGGAGTTCAGCTATGTTTCTTTATCTCCATTGCATGGGCATAGGGTTTCAGGATATCTGTGTTTTATAGATCGGCAAAACGCGTCAATAACCAAGACAACATTTCTCCTAAATTTTTGAGCAAACTTAGACAGAAGATCCCCTTCCCTCCTCTTTACCTCCTGCCCAAGAAACATCCATGAATGATCATTTTCTGAAGAGCAGTTAATATTCATAAGAAAGGGCTCAGAAATAGTCTGCTGTTTTCTCAAACTAGTTTGTTTTATGATATCACAGCAGCCATATAGAGAATCACATATGGAGAAAGGAAACCCCCTGCTAGGGTACCAATGCTGAGGCTCTCTCTCCAAGGAGCAGAATTAGTGATACGGAATTTAGGAAGGTCGTCTCTGCTTGGGTTGTCTTTGCTTGTGACTTTGTTGCTCCGCTCCATCATCTGCCTATCTTTCTGAATCACTCTACAATGTTGGGGCTTTTTTCCTTTTTGAAATGTGAATACACATCAAGCATTTTTTAAAGATACACAGTCAAATTGGCTGCAAGCCTGGGTATTATAGGGAGGAATTCAGTCCTGGAAATCGGACAGCATCGATGGTCTTTAGGTCCCTGGTGTCTTTCAAAGGGGCGCTGCATGTCAGTGCTCCACTGAAACAGCCTTTTCTAGCAGGGAAGCCCATTTGCAAACAGATCAAAACCAGCTTGTTCCAACTGTAGCCCTTAGAGTAAGTTTTTAGAGAGTCCTTAAAAAAAAAAGGACCCAACACCCCCCCAAAAATAAAACCCCAACAGTTGGGAATTTGTTTTCAAAAGGGCATTCCAGATAAATTCCTTGACAACTGTTATTCCAAATCATTGTGCTTTGGAAAGATGCAAACTGTACATTATCACATGGGAGGCATCTCAGACGGACCCAATTCCACACCTCTGGCCCCATCTACATTAGAAAATAAAGAATCAGCCAAGGGATTCCGCTCCAATGCAGTTGTTTCCTTTGCTGGTTATGGATTTGTTTCAAAACAGTGCAGTCCAGTCCTCATCCTCCTGTGCAGGCAGGGAAGGGCTTGGAATACTTCCCTTGTTTATGGGACAGGGCTGAAAACTTTGCTCTGCTGCTGTCAGATCTCCTTGACCCTGTTGCATGAGCAGCAGTGATGAGGTCTGTGTCTGACAGGAGTGACCCAGAGACAGGCCAGTGCTGAACAGCAGTAAATTTCTCAACAGACAGGAATATTTTGTTTTAACTTTTTGGCGTAGTTATTTGATAGTGCAGAGAAACTGTTTGAAAGAGTCTGCCAACACACAGGATCAACAAATATGTTCACTGTGCTCCTGGGTTTCCTTTCCATACCACCGTGCTGCAGAAGTACTACATGACTCATGGTTTGCCATGCTGCTGACATTGCTACCTACGTTTGTAATGCACCGATGTCCAGCGGTCCTGTTAGACGTTTGCTGAACAAGTGCAGAGCTCAGCTAAGAAACTTTTCCATGTCTAGCCCTGCACTGTCAGTGAGCTGAAACCCAGGGAAGTTCCTCCTTCCCTCCAAGCATTAAGTCATAGGCTGGGGCTGAGAGCAGGAAATCGGGTTAGCCAGGGCATGGATCAGATCTGTACAAAAATCTGTGTTCCTGTGCCGTGAATTTTGATGATAACCTTTGATGTGTGAAGACTAGCCCATCATATCCTCCCTACACAATGTCACTTAACATGGTTCCCTGGGCTGGATCTTGTTCTCAAGCCAAAGGTTGAGCTGGCCCCTGCTATAGAAATAATACATCCTATAGGCATTGTGTACTCCTCTCCCTGATTTACATCGTGTTTCCTTTAGCAGGGCTCACTGGCATCCTGTTTGCCTGGTTCCTTTGTCTGCTGTAGCTTCATTCTGGGCTGAAAATACCATAAGGATGTCTGTACAATGATTTGGCATGTCTGAAGAGCATGAAGGCTACTAAAAGCAATATGTTTCCAAATGGCAGATACTCCTTTTTCTTTCCTTCCTCAGGGCAAAAAGTCAGTTTTATAACAGCCCTTCTTGCCACAGTCCTCTTCACCACCACTTCAGGTATGCATTTCCCATGCAGTTTCCAGTCATTGCCCTTTCTTACCCTCAGCCTGATGAGCCTTAGCTCTCATGACTGACTTGCTGCTTTGTGAAAGGTTTTTTGCCCAATTAGCAACAGGTTCCCTTGCTGCTTGGCTAGTATTCATTAGAGTGGGGTGTCACATAGTTTTGCTGCTAGGCCAGGAGAAAAATGTGTTTACAACATATGTAACGTTCTCCCACAGGTACCCCACCCCTACCCCTTCCTAGCGTGAACACAATCGGGCAATATAAAGATCTTTTAAAACCACCTCTAACTTGGAGTTGTGCTCCTGTTTGCAATATAAACACGCAGTGTGTCTTGCCACGCCGTTAATCAAGCAAACAGGATTAGAAAACACCTCACTCGTGCTATTTGGCCAAGGTGGTGTTGCTTTTGGAATCTCATCATTTGCATTTCTATGCACACTAGACTAGCCAGTTCCAGTGTGATTAAACCTTCATTTAGCTGTAAGAGTAGCTGGAAATGCCCATGCAAAAATCCACGACCTGCTGAAATCAGTGGGATAACTCATCTGTTGCTCCCTGTTCCTCTGTTTCAATGAAACATTAATCACATGAGTAAACCCAGTGAGATTTGGGCCATGATTTTAAGCAATGTGATTAGCTAGGTTTTGCCTTTTTTCTATTTCATACTTAGAGTCCTGCAGACTCAGAGGAGAAAGCCACCAGATTAGAAAAGCTGTATTTTCTAAACAGTTTTGCAGAGATGTGGAAGAGACCGGAAAGGGAAAGAACTGGAGAACAAGTCTTTAGATCTTTAATACTGATGGCATGAGGAAGGCTCTCTTTCCATGCCTGTTCTTGTTATTGCCTGTCTGGAAACAGCTTGACACAAAGGTGGTTTGAAAGGGCAGGAATATGTCTATTTACATTGTGACTGCTTTGTCTCAGGTAGAATAAAAGATGAAAACTCAGGGCTTGATTCCCAACTGAAATGAGCATCTCTCCAGCACTCTGTTCTCACACACTGTTTCTTGTTGAGTGCAGCTGAAATGCAGGAGTTCCCTAGATGCTGGGAGACCCCTGAATTTCTTGGATTCCTAAATAAAGGACAGGTCTTCTGAGGATTCTGCTTTGTGAAGCTGACGTTAAAGTCTTCTTCATGCAAACTGTCCCAGCAGAAACCGTGAAGCAGCAATGACTTGGCCCATAAGACAGAGGAGAGTAAGCTTTGTTAAGGTCCATTACAAAACTCTAACAGATGCCCCAAAGCACACTCAGGGGGAATTTTCAAGCACTGGTAATAATTTCACTTCAGGTTCCACCCTCCTCCTGTGTCAGTGTAATGTAACATACATTGCAGCCAGAGATTAAGTGGCCTTGGATTAAGTCCTGTTTCCAGACCTGGTCCTGAGCTCTGCCTTTCATCTCTCCTTGCTAGAGGCCTGTTGAAAAAAGTACAGCCTCAATATTTTTACAGAGGGGAGGATTGCACACTGGGGGTTCGGGTTCGTTTCTTTTCACTTTCCTTGAACTTGAAAATACCTACTGGGATTTTGTTCCCAGTTTTGAAACAAAACAACCTTTCTTAAGAGAGACCAAGCATGGGAAACGTGAGGTCAAATAATCAGTGGAGGCATCCTAAGCAAACTTAGGATGACAGCAGATGATGTTGTGCAACCTTACCTTGGTGGTGGCTGGTATCTGCCCTACTAGCACACTGAAATACGTGTCACTTTGAGAGAAAATATGATGAATGTTAGAAAGCTAAGGGGGCCTTTTCAACACTCACTATGCGCCAGAGCTTTTGAAAAAGAATTTAAACAGGTGATTAAAGCTATGCATTTTCTAAAATAGTTTAGAAAGGAGCTGCTATGGTTGTTAGAGTATGCTGGTATGTTCTATCTACTTAAAGGGGGTTTGTTTAATTCGGGGGATACCACCACATGCTGTCAGTGCCCAAGAGAGGCTGGAGTCAGAGGTGTGCACTGCTTGGTCTGGACATGCAGGGAGCTGCTGCAAACCTCCATGTGCTAAAAAGGGCCTCTAAAGCCAAGCTGTCCTGGCTCCTCTGTGCTCCCCACCCGGGGGGAGAAGCATGGTGGTGCCCACGGGCTCCTGTTCCCACAGGAGCTGGTGATACCCAAATTCATTTGCCGTGCCTCGGCGCACATTGGCTCAGCGAGCAGGACTGGCACACAGAGGGAACAGTGCCGGCGGCAGCGATGGCTGTGGTTTGGTTGCTCCGTGTCCTTCGAGGGACGCCGGGGAAGTGGAAGTCTCAAGCCCCGCGTGCTGGCTGCAGTGCCCCAAGCACCATCTGTGTGCATTTCAGCGGCTGTGAAGCCACCTACAATTTTATCCTGCGGTCCAAACATGTCACAGAGCTGCTCCCTCATCGTTAATGGACATTAGAGCTCCTCCCTATGCCCGTATCAGTTCGTGGTGACTGGTTCTTAGTGACTGGCCATTTATGGGAAAATATGTGCTTTTGAGAGTATGAGCTTTTGCCATGGTAGCACTCTGCCCACGCAGACAGGGCTGTTCTTGCCAGCTTCCAGTCTTGGCCCTGCGTACATGATTTAGCCTTTGGAAAAGAAGAGACGATCGGCGCATCCTGTGTGTGTTTGGAGAGGAATGCACAGCAGCTTGTGAAAATGATTTGTTGCACGTGTTGAACACCAAGAATGGCAGGCAGGCACAGCACTGAGGGCTCCCTGTGGGACCAACCTGTGCTTTCCTTGCAGTCATTGCTGGGAGCAGTTCTGAGCAACCACCATCAAATAGTCATGGCTGTGAGGAGCACAATGTTGAGAAAAAACCTAGGATTTCCATTCTTTTCCTTCCACTCTTTGTCAGTGTCTAGGATCAGATTCTTCTGAGGCTCTGATTACCTTCCTTCCAGCTCCTCCCTTTGCTGTTTTCACACTGCTGCAGTTTCAGTTCCATATTTTGTCACCTGTAGGGCAGAAATGCCTCAATATTATGGTATCTAAGGAGAAGGTATAGAGAAGGCAGTCAGGCTGTTCTCAGAGGTGCAGAGTGGTAGGATGCCAGGCAACAGATTCGAGCTGCCAAACATAAAACTCTGATTAGACATAAAGAATATTTTTTTTCACTGTGAGGATAAGTCAAACACAGACAACGTTACCCAAAGAGGTTGCGGAGTCTCCATCCTTGGAGATATTCAAAGCTTGACTGAACAAGGCCCTCAGCAACCTGATCCAGCTGCATCTACTTTGAGGGGCAGACTGGACTAGATGACCTCTGGAGGTCCCTAACGACCTAAATTATTCTGTGGTTCTGTGACACTGTGCCAATATTTCATACTGAATCTACAGGATCAGCTCCTAGTGTTTATCCAGAGATTTAGCTTCTGTTGAGTACTGCATTTTCTGAGCCTCACCATTTGTCCTATTTCTCCCATTGGTACTAGATGACAGTTTGGGCTTCTGTAGGATTGCTTGCTCTTAAGTGTGTGGCCCTTTCAAACTTGCTGAGCTACAAACACAGAAGTCAGATGGGGAATACAGATCTGGATATCTGCATTCCTCACAATTTGGGGATGCACAAAGCAATCATTTCGGTTCATGTTCATGCTTAGAAGTGTGTAAATGTGATCCTGGAAATATGCGGACATAGCTGTTACTAGTCCCTGTGTCTGCCACGCTTGGTACAACAGGGACAAAACAGTGAATGGGGTCAGCAATCTTTACTGCAGCATGAATATTACATACTAAGACTGGCTGTTGGAGCACCGTTTTGTCTGAAGAGGACTAAGATTTTAACTTCAAGTTTGGTTTGCCTTCTGCTCAATGAACAGAAGTCGCCTGTAAGTACAGACACGTAGCTTTCAGCGTGTGTTTCTCTTTCCTATACTGTCTGAGGATAGGTGGGAGCAGGTGAGCCGGGCAAGGCCTGTGGACCTCAGAATCTATGGTCAACCTGGAAAACTGGACCCCCAGGAACACCTTCCTTCTTGTTGGAAGTGGATTAATTGTGAGGAGCATGGCAAAGTTCAGATGGCTTACCCAGAACTGAGTTTAACCTGAAATAAGAGAAATAAAAACTGGGAATAGTCCCCCGTCTGGGATCCAGGGCCATGGACTACACAGGAGACAGCTGTACTGCACAGCATGGGTTACGGGCTGATGAGCTTGTACTCTCTGAGCTCATTCGCACTTGAGCTGGGTGTTGGGGCACCTGAGCGGTATGATAAATAGCAACGACAGGTTGACTATGACTGCAAACCCCATATTTTCTGTGAGGAGCATATGTGAGTTTACAGGAGACACATGATGCGTGTTTGCGACTGTATGCGGTGTGTGTTTTTGGACGGGTGTGTTTACAGATGTTTTTGGCCCACTTTTAAAATATCTTTGGCAAGAGGCAGTTCTGTGAATTTGAACCAAGCCAAACACACCTCTGAGATCATTGCTGCCATGAGATCACCACCTAGGCATAATGTTCAGGACCTTTGAATACTCCTTTTGTGTTTTTTCAACATTTTCCCTCCTATTTGAAGCTGATCCAGGGCAATTACAATCCACCAAGGGAACAAACAGAAACCCTTTGCAAACCAGAGCTGTAACAGCTAGGCATGGAGATTGCATACAGGGGCTAAGACAAAGTGTGTGTTGCTGTGGTCTGATTTTTCGGAAGGACTCCAAACTCATGAAGTCAGTGTAAATATCAGATTACCACAATCCCCTGGAATTTGGAGTACAGCCTCCTACTAGGTCACTATTTCTATGTTTTCACTCTCTGCCGAATATTTATGAGCAAGCTTGATTTTTTTCTCTATTTGGCTTCAAATGAGTTAATTTTATTTATCAATCTACTTGGCACATGCCAACTGTTGTTCAGGAACCCGGCTTAGAGAGCGGTCCAATCTTAAACATCAGATGTTAGCACCCTAGGGTGTTGGAGGTCAGTTGCATCCTGGTCCAAGCCATGCGGGCCGGGGCAGTCTCCAAACTAAGCCAATTTCTTTTTTTTTTGAAACCAGAATAAACAAAGCCTTGAACTGCAAAGTGTCAAAGTCATATGGAAGAATGCGGTTGGAAGGCTACTGCAATGAAGGAGGAAGCTTTTGTTTTCCCTGTGGTAACACTGATACACGTGAATACATCTGGTAAGAAGAAGATGGCTCATTGACTCAAAAATCGGTAGAAACATTTCTGGAGAGATTATTCCATAATGATCCTCAATCAATCAGCACTACAGCGACGCTGAAGTCTCTCTGTTCGCTCAAGAGAGCTTTGAAAACATGCAATGTTTGTTTGTTTGAAGGAATGGACAGCTCTTGCTGAACCTTGGCACCCTCCCCAGGCTGTAATACCACAGCTTTTCTGCTTCAGAAAAGGACACTGGATATAGAGTGTTAACAGGGTAAAACAGAGATGTAGTCCA
This sequence comes from Gymnogyps californianus, assembly GCF_018139145.2. NCBI lineage: Eukaryota > Metazoa > Chordata > Aves > Accipitriformes > Cathartidae > Gymnogyps > Gymnogyps californianus. The sequence goes on from NC_059479.1 coordinate 323,611, forward strand.
TGGGACTGGAAAAGGCAGTCAGAGCATCCAGGATGGAGCGTTCTGTTTGGCAGCGTGGTGCAGGCGCTGCATCCATCCCTGTGCCACCCACAGACATTCTGCCTCACATCTCCTCTTTGCAATCCGCTCACACACACCCTCTGCTCCCAGTCCTTTTCAAGCAGACTCTCTCTTCACAGCCATACGCAGCCTCTTTCGTCCTGTTCCCACTCCCTTGCCACCACCCACCCACCCACTCTCTCTCAAATACTTTCTTCTCTGGTTTTCATGCAGACGCCTCCCCTCCGTACCCTGTCTCGCACAACATCCCCTCTTGCCCGACACACAGACACCCTCCGTCTCCAGAGCATATGCAGAGCAGAGGCATTTCCTTTTATTGTCCATACAGCCCCTGCAACCCCACCCATCTCCCGTTTATTCACTGCAATAACACATTTAGGGTGGAAGTAGTCCTGCTGAGCGCAGCCACACAGACAACGCAGGAGAGCCAAGTCTTCGCCCAAAATTGCTCCTACTTGTAGACTACTGCTTCCTGCCCTTGCACCCAGAGGAAGAGGCACGCTCAGGCTTGGGAGGTGTGGTGGCAAGATGTCCTTTGCTGCCCAAGGACTGTGAAAATGGTCTCAAAGCCCTTCTCTTCTTTGCCAGAACAAATCTGGCACAGGCAGCTTCAACAATGAGTTTTCCAGCACACACTTTCCTGTGACATCCACCTTGTCTGCAAAAACGCATGAGCGTGGAGGGGAACAGAACAACAAGGGAGTGTCTTCATGGATGGTAAAGCACTTGGTCTCCATGTTGAGGGTGATGGCAAAAGGGCTGGAGAAGACCAGTAGTGAAGGAGACCATCCGAGACCACCAGCTTATGTTACACAGGTCACAGGCAGAACAGCTTCAGTACAGTCAAAGAAATAACACCAGCTTGTGCAAGCCAAGGAACTGACCCCAAAAAAGCAAATCTTAGGGGGGGCTAGATGACACCCCCCCCCCCCAAATAAGATCATAAGCAGGGCACTGCCCATATAAGCCATCTCTTCCTTAGAAAAGCAGATTTGGAGCACAGAGCATTTCTGTATTATGATAAGGTGCAGCCTACAGAACCATCCTGGACTGGAAGACTTTTCCAGCAGTGTCTCTGATCTCTTTCCTCAGGACTCCCCCATGAAGAGCTCCTGGGCCAGTCATCAGCCGGGAACACTGTCCACTCCACCACTGTCCACTCATGAGAAGGCAAACACAAATTGGGGACCACTATTTATAACAGAGCTCCTCAGCCCTCTCACAGCAGATCCGCATTTTCCCTTACTCCTCCTCACCCCCCATGGCCCCAGACCTCGCCACTGCAGTGCCAGCTGCACACAGAGCCCAAGTGAATGTGTTACAAAGCACTTAAGACCCAGTGGTCCTTGCTTTACCTTTAGTGTTGGTGTATTTTATTAGCGAGGTGCACCTTGCCGTTGAAGGATCGGTGATGCTGTACAGGGTCCAAGGAGCCACTGAAATCAATGCTTCACCATCGTAGGGGCTGCAGACACAGTTAGTGAAACATAGTCCCTATCCCAAAGAGTTCAGATTCTAGCATGGTAAGACCAAAAGATGCCCTGGTAGCACAGTCACAGTCAGCTGGCTTACACAGCCACTTACACGCCTGATCTCAGGGTAAAATCTATATGCTTTTTTTCTGGGTTAAGTTGAGCTGGGATAAGATCCCCCACTGGGAGCACCATGCAAACCCTGTATCGGGACTGCTTCTTCTGGCGGTGAAGCTAGCTTATGCCAGTTTAAAGAGACTATGAAAATACAGGCAAAGGGTGGGATGGGAGCCAAAACCCTCTGGTGGTCAGTGCCAAGGCTGGGAGTGTAACAGCCCTTGCTGCTAGCTCCTCATCCAGGGCCATAGTCACTCACTCAAGCTTGCTATAGAAATACAGAAGAAAAATAAATGCAGCAGGGAAGCCACAGAATCTGAAGACGCCACATGTCTGTCTCACCATCCTCTTCCCCCCCTTATTTGGCTTGATACATTTGGCAAGGGATTAACTGCCAGATGAGATAAAGAAAGATGCACCCCCCACCCCTTCATCTTCCCTTCATTGTTTACAGCCCTTCCTGAACTTGGGGACAGCAGCAGCAGGAGCAAAAGGCATAGAATGAAACCAGCCCCAGTCCTTGATATGCTGTGACTGCCTGAGAGTGATGAGGACAATAGGCATGTGGCAAACCTGATTGTTGCCTGGAGATGGTTTTAATACAGAAACTTGGCGTCAGGATCACTTCTGGGACATTAACATCTCTTTGAGCTGCCTACAGCAATGAAAGATGAAAAGGGGCTGGTGGGTGGTGGGGAGGGCAGAAGGAGCAGGAGGAGTGGTCGTGAACTTTGAGAGATGCTTGATGCTGTTTTCTGGAAATGCCTGACAACCCCAGTCCAGTTAGGACTGCTGACTCTCTTTGCCAGGGACTGCCATTGCCAGAACTTCCTTCCAAGTTTAATTAATTAGGAGCTTAATTACTTCTGGGTCACATGTTAAAAGAAACCCCATTAGCAAGGACTTTTCCCACACAGACGGATGAGAGGCCAACATTTGTCCAGCCAAAACTAATGAATCTGATGAAAATTTGATGAACATTTTCAAGTACTCAGATGTAAAACCTCCCAGTACCTAGACCTCGTTTCAAATTATTGCTTGCCACACTTGGTCCACAACACCTTCCTTCCCGCTCCATTATTTGAGTGGTGAATAAATGTAGCCCTGAACAAAGAAAGTGTTAAGAAAAGTTGCTCTCGCAGCGCTTCCGGCCATAGTAACAGCAGGAAAACTTCAAGAACTCACGGCAGAGCGTTTGACCTTCATGAGCTTTTTTGTCCAGTTCTTCACACTCGCATCTTTGTGAAGGTCTGGAGTTGGCCATGGAGTAGCTCCATCTTCAGATAAAGCTCCCTCTGGCCCTGGGATTCAACTCAGTCTTCAAAAGCCCTCTCTGGGGCTATTGCTTTGTCCCTTATCTAGGAGGACCTCTCAGCTTTGCTGAGAGCTGTTCCACTTTGCATAAATAATGAAATGCTTATTGAAGTGGGGACTCTTGTGTCCATTTTTTAATATCATCTTTAGTACTAAACATGTAACTACAAAAGGTCACAGGAACGCTCTTTTTAAGTGTGAAGACATGCAGGTCCGCTGGCCTGGGAGTCTGACTGGGTATAATTCTATTAAAATTCATTAAAAACAGAATTTCCAGGTGAATTAGAGCTTCTCTTTTGTGTTGTAATGGAACTGTGTGTTTTTCATGCTCAAAATAAGCAAAGCTATCTCTTTACAGCCCCTCCCATCTCACATAAAGATATATTTAGGATTTATTGTAAAGTGCTGTTCAAAGTACAGTACCACACTGCTACTATTATCAGTTTGGCCCGCTAACAAGGATGCTGTGATGTGCATATTTGAGTGGGTATCTTATCATAAGGATGAACTGGTCTCAATCTTTTCTTTTGGCGTTTGACTCCAGACTTCCCTTCAACATCTGACATATGGGTTTTATTGTTCAACTGACTTTCTTCTTATGCAAACATCCTGACTGAAGCACATGCAAAGGGAGGAGGGGAGACATTCCTCTCCATATATGTTTGAGTTTCTCTGTCTTCTTGCTCTGTGGTCCCACGAACACATGGAGGTCCCTGCATATTTATAACCTCTTTGTTTCCCAGTTTCCAAGGCCAGATGGCACATTCTGACGTTTTGTGGCACTTCTACCTCTAGGATCTGAACTTATTACAAACTGGGATGAGATGTCCTCACCATAGCAGTGTGCAGCTAAGGAATGTCTTGTTAATTACCGCTTTGGCAATAGAACAAGTTGCACCAGGAACAAAGGAAGAACAGATTCTGGCAAGGCACTTTTCTTGCACTAGTCTGTCACGGAGTGCTTTTCTAGTCGTCTGTGCATTAGGTCAGGTAATATGCATCTTGGTTACAGTTATGGCAAAGCTAATGGACTCAAGGTTGGTTAAGGTCAAGTTCATTGGACTGCTTATATGTTCACAGCTGCCTTCCAGTGGACATTGGACTTGGTCCTTTGTGCCCTTGTTAGCTAAACAAACTGTCAGATGATCCCATCTGGATTTGACATCACCTTTATTATTAATCAGTTTATTACTAATTGGATTGTTATAATACCACAGAGTTAAATTTTACATAAGCACGAAGCAAGAGATGGTCCCTCCTAATCTCATGCAAGACAAAGAGGAGGAGTAGAAGAGGCGGAGTTCATTCGGTTCATGGACAATCCTTTTCTGTTCTTATTCTTTTTGGAAAAATTGCTGCAAACGGTATAAGATCAAGAATGTGAGTTTTGCTGGAGTATATAAAGCAGATTAGGTTTCTGCTAATGTGAAGGCAACAGGAGAAGGTATCCACTTGTCAGCACAAGGTCTTGTCTGAGATGATTGTAAAGTATTGTTATAAATACTTTTTTTTTAAGAGGACAATGAGATCCATGATCCACAGGGCAAGAGAATTCTTGTTTCTCTTTCAGTCACAATCTGCTGTGTTTTCTGTTATGTCAAATAAGGGATGAACTAGATTACATCCTTTTCTGAAACGAAAACAGCATTAAGATCTCCCTGTTCAACCCAGGTCCTCATGTTTTCAGAACCTGTAGAAACTTCATTACCTTAAAATGACAAAACTCCAGAAAAGGCTGGCTGAAACTTTTCCAAAGCTTAAGAAAAAATTAACATATTTGGGTTTATAGTAAAAGCTTTGTTTTACTAGAAAACAAAGCTAAGAATACATTTGAAGTATCTAAGGAACAGTGGACTAGATCCCCTTTACCACTCAAAAAAGACAAACTCTGTGGGATGTCTGTTAGGTGTCTCGGCATGAAATAGTTCTCCGCTGGTTTCTTTCATCTAGCTCTTACTGAAGTTTCCCTAGGAGTAAGACCCATGGAGAGAGAATATTCAATTTATAGTTTTTGGCCATGTTTTATGATGTACTACAATTTCGGAGCATTTAATCTCTATGAGAAGCCTGATCTTCTTTACTGCTTAAGCGCTCCGAGAGTAGATACTGTATAGGCTATACTACAGTATATTGCTGGCATGGTGAAACTGATGCATCTTTGCAAGTGCAATCGGTTCGACAGTTATTGCCGACGTGGCTTTGTCAGTCAGGGTCTGTATTCATGCCCATCATAGCTGGTTTGCCACAAAAAGCCCAAGCACAAGAACTGGAAACCACTCAAACCCCGGTGGAAAGATAGCATATGCAGACTTAAGTCACCTTCCTCCTCACGTCTCGTTCTTGCTGCTACCATGAGACACAGGTCTACGTAAACTGATGTGGTGCAGGAGTTGGGTGGGAAGGCCAGTGCTGACACTGGTGATCAGTTACCTAAGAACAAGCTATGTGGTCCTCAAACCTGGACCAGACGGACACATCACCATAGATAAGCAAACTGCTTTGAAATGGCAGACAGCTAGTGAGCTTATTTACGCAGTGAATGGCACTTTTCCATATTCAAATTCAGGGACAGATAAAGATCATGAAGTGCTGTTCACCAAGCAGATATAAAAGCAGCACTTTCTAGAGAGTCCTACTTGGCCTGTACCTGTGATGCAGGTAGTGTGACATTTATTTGAAATGATCTGGATTATCGTTCCAGTGTTACAAAGGGAATTTGTTACTTGTAATGTATTTCTATATAAGCTCTGAAGATGCTAAGGCTCTTCCTGGCACTCATGCAGCAGTTACAGTGGAAGGATCTGTCAGGACATGTCTTCTTATGTGTCGAAGACTGAAAATGCAGACTATGGAACAAATCTGACTGAGATTAATGATCATGCCTGTATCTACCACAGGGCTAAGATCTTGGGATATATTTTTTTCCTTTTGAGTTCTTCTGTCTCCCATGAAAGGGCACAGTGAGATTCAATACTATTGGTTTAGAAGCTAAAGAAACACAGTGCTGCCAAAAATTAATCGTTAAAAATGTTCAAAGTCTAAATGCAAAAGCCTTTCTTACTATTCATTTGCCATTCAAGCTGTTGAAAAAGTTGTCCTGGAAATGAACACGTTAGTATTAGCAGCAATAACTGCTTAATAGGCATCTTTCATATCTCCCAATAGCCAGTGTTTTTCTCCCAACTGGGGAAGTTCACACTGCTGGTGAATGATTCTCAGAATACAGCTGCAATGGTCTGGTGTACTCTTGGAGTGACACTATTGATGCTCTCTGCCTTTCACGTGGTACAGATCTTTTGCGACATCAGACTGCTGCTAGTAACGATTGGGGTACTGTGCTGCAATGCCTGTAGCACCTCACATGTATGATCACCTAAGGATGGTCTCTGAAGCCCAACTCCACCACCAAATGCTTTCCAGTGCCAACTGCCCAGCTGTGTTCTGCCCTTGCATGTGCAGATTCATCACGGGGCCCTACTGACTGAGCCATCACTGCCCAGCACACTCATTACAAGTTCATCAAGCCTGAATTTCAATCAGTAACAACCACCATTGTGGAACATCAGGCAAATGGTAATAGGGCTGCTGGTTTGCAAGCTTTGTACAAGCCTACAACAAATTTTCTAATCAAGTGTAGCCTGCAAAACAGAAAGAGACATACACGTCCCTCTGGGTCACTAAATGACTCAGGTGATTCCTTATTGCAAGGACTCTCCTGTACCTCCCAAGCCTTCCACATGCTAAAAGCCCTGATCATTCCTTGCTCAACAGCCAACAATCTCATCCTCTTTTGGATAATTTCTGAGATGGCACTGAGATGGACAATGTCTGTTCTGCACCTGCAGAACAAAATGTGCGACCCTGTGAACAGTCAGGAGAACAGGCTGCGGGAAGCGCACAGATGCGAGAGGTATGCGGCGTGGTGGCTGGTGGTGGTGGTTTCTGTTGTTTTTCTAGCTCAGAACTGCGCTGCGTTTCCTGATCCTCTTGCTCTAAGCAGTCAGCAATTTATTTCCAAGCTTTGTCATTGATTCCAGCTGGAAACCTGCTGGCATGGAGGCCCATGAAAAAGTAATTTCACAGCTGTCCAGCAGTCTCTTCCAGGAAAGAGAGGCAAGTGATGGCTAGGATAAAAAGCATCCTCTAGATCTCTTAAGTCTGTGAATTCAGCCAGCTTACAGTCTAGAGGGTTAATGAGTTGAGAAGGCTAAAATGATGTTTTTATGGGTATGTCAAATGGCTGGAATGTGACAATATTCTAGGGGAAAATAGCACCGTTGAAGCAAAAAGCGTAAGTGCAGCAAGTCAGAATGAAGTCAATCATTTGAATGACATTTGTGATGCAGGCCTTTGGTTCATCCTGATCACACGACACCTTTGCAAGTCCCAGGGCAGCAACATCAGCGCCTTCGGTGACAGCTTGTTGGTGCAGACTTTGGCCCCACAGTCCTTGCCTGGGAATTCAACCCCGTACGGAACAGCTCTTCCTCCTGGAGCTGAGCTGGGGTGTGCAGTCACTGCACACTTAACTGGTCTGTTCCTCCCAGCTCAGCGCCTTTTACTGGTGGGTAAAAGGGGTCCTGAACAGGTTTTTTTTCCCAGCTGCTGGAAGAATTACTGAATTGGCACTGCAGAGACTGGCCAGGATCAACCCGGGAGGCCTGAGTACTCCCACACTGTGCATTTTTGGACAGTTTAAGTCTGGAGATAGATTCGCATTTCTAAGAATTTCCAGGTTTTTTTGAGATGACAAGGAAGCAACATGAAAAAAGCATCAGGAAGGTTTAAAGGCAGAGAGGGGAAATATTTTGGTCCTGTGCCCGTTCAATATGATTAATGGATCCTTCCAGAACGGCTTTCCAAGATCTGTTTTGCTAGAGGAGTGGTGGGGATGGATTCTTGCAGGAATAAATGCTAAGTAATTATCAAAATATTGCTTATTGTCAGCTTTGGGCACTTACTTGTAACACCTGGGCCCCAAACAGCACTTTTCACCAAACGTTCGAGCAGGAGGCAAGAATTGTTACCCGCGCTTCACAGAGCAGGGTGGCTAAGGCCCAGGGAGCTGGAATGCTGGGGGGTGGTTGCAAAGGAAGCCAGGGGCACGCTCCCAGGGCAGCGCTGCTTTCCTTGGGCTGCAGGGAAGGCACCCCGGCAGGCGCTCAGCTGCGGTCCTCAGCACGCAGGCACACACGCGTGCACGTGCACGCTGCGTGCTGCCCTGCCTGCAAGCGGCTAGCCCAGTCCTCCCTGAAAGAGCTTATTTAACATCCAGGCGGGAGAGTACAGAGAAGGCGTGGAAGTGAACACAGCGAAGCCAGGTTTTCAGCCTTCCACCCTTTAAAGGATGAAAGCATAAGGGAAGGTGTCAGAAGTCAATTTGGTTTGGCAGAGAGAGGGGGGAAAAAAACCCCTGTGGCCTGGCCGGGAGCCAGAGGATTTGTGCCGGCTACAGCCAGGATGACGCTGTGGACCGAGGAACAGAAAAACATTTGTGCATGGTCCCGGTGACCTGGCTCTCAGTGCGGCTGGGGAGGGCTGAAGGTGGTGCTGGCGCGGGGGCACGGCGGGAGAAGGACGCACCGGCTTGTGGTGTCACCGGAGGTCCTGGCCCATGTCCTGCCGTCCGGCTGCACAGGGAATTCCTTTCCTCTTGCTTCAGGATGTGTATGTGTGCGAGACGCTGTGTGTGTGCGTGGGGGGGGGTGGGATGGCGGGTGGAGGAGGGAAAAAAGACACCATTCAGCTAAATAACCTCGTTGGCGTTAACCCTTACCTTCCTGGCTTTTTCTGCCCAGCTGGACAAAGGAGCTCTCTGAGGGATGGGTAAAGGAAAATCCCATTCCTCCATGCGGGGAAGCACACAGACCTCTTTGGATGGAAGTTCTTACTAAGCCCTCAGTCCCACTTTCTTAGTTTGTGTCCGCCCCCTGGTTTCACTCTGTTTATGAATTTCCACATTCTGGACAGTCCTGAAAAAGCCTGAACACCAAACTCGCCGTCCTGGAGGAGACAGTCAAGGTTTTCATCTAAACTGGAAGTGAAAGGTGCATCTGTCCAGGCTCCTTAATTGGTAAAATATGATCGTGGTGTTGAGAGCTCAGTCCATGCCAACCCCTCCTCACCCCAAATCTTGAGCAAAAATTCCAGCTCTGCTCACTGACATGTCTGTCTTCAGCTGATTTTATTTTGGTGGAGTGATGGAGACCAGAATAGAACACAGGATAGATCTTATTTTAGAGGAGATGGAAATCCTGCTCTCATCTAACAAGCTGGAGAAGGCATCTCCTGACCTGTAGTTCTTGTTTTTGGGTCCTACATATGGAAATTGTTACTCTGAGTTATTACAAATAATTACTTAGTGACACTGGAATTCCTCGGCAGGGTATCACACCCATGTTAACGCTCCTTTCGCCATGCTGTACTGAACTGGTTGTTCTGAGGACATCACTGGGGCATGACCAGTCTCCTGTTGGAAGGTTTTGTCTGCTGTCTGCAGCCTGTGATTGCTGTTTTGAGGAAATGGGCTGTATGCAGGAGAGTTAGTCACAGTGCTTTGAATTGGGTGGAGGAGTTCTGCAAAGCTGGCTCACCCTTAGAGGCATCACTGGGGACCGGATTGGCCAAAGTGTGATCAAAGTGTTTCCCTCCACCGGCTCCTGCCTTGGACAGTCGCTTATTGGGGTGGTAAAAACCCCTCGTAGGATAGATGTTTAGAAACAGTCCTTCCAACAACCTGCTAATTTGCCTGTGACCTCACTCACTCTGTAAAGGAGCGTGGAAGAGTTCCAAGATTTTAATCTCGCCCTCTAACACCATTGTCCTGCATGCTCCCAAAGGTGGAGTAGCTTTGAGAGCTCTCCAGGAAGCCAGAAATCCCCAGAAGATTTCTGCAAAGATGCGGAAATGCCCACATACAAATGATTGCCATCATCCCTCCTTGAGCAGTGAGGCCCGTTGCACTATTAGGAAATAAAGGTCCATGCCGGCGCAAGTCTTGGGGCACAGAGTATGCTTATCAGACAGGTAAGAGCATCAGGGCTAATGAGCAATGTAACTGAGATTGTGGCAAGACGGTCGTGTTGACACCCTTCCTCGTCACATCGGCATTTGGATAGAACGAGCAGCTCTTCTGCTGTCCGTATTCCCAAGGATTTTATGGGATCGTTGTGGGACGCTGTAGAGTTAATAGACATTAGTTAGGAATAAAACAATCTCGGCAATGGATTTTTGTGGCTCCCATGACAAATTAACAAAAACAATAACATACTTGTTTCTGTTTTCTTACTTTTTTGCACCAAGGCCAAATCATTTCAGAAATGAAACAAAATGAAATGAAACCAAACCAAACTTCTTTTTCTTCTGGTTTGCTTACAGTTAAAAACAAACACCCCCCCCCTATTGTATGTTTCTATTTTTTTCAAGTTAACCTTAGGTAGCTTGAAATTAAACTATTACAAAATAAAAAACGACCATCTTTTGATTTCTCACAGTTTTTCAGGTTTTCTGGATAAATAAATAGGATACAGATGGCTTTGGTTGCTGGAAATATTGGGCACATTTGGTCTGAACAAGCGTTCCTAGTTTGCTCAGGATTGCTGATTCCTTCTGCCTGTCTTCACTGGCAAACCGATGTTTGCTGATAAAGGAGGAAAACAGAGGAGAAAAGAGACATAAACTCCAAGGACTTTGGCTTCCATTTGGCCTTTGGGACTTCGGCTGGAGATGCTCCGAACCTTGGCAAATGTAGCTCACATCTAATGCTTGGAAAGAAATGGTGAGGAGGGGGAGAGTAGAGCCCAGGAGCTCAGCGCTGAGCCGGGCTGCATGACAGCTCTAACAGGAGCACGGTTTGTTCGAGGGACAAGAGAACCTCTCTGAAACCCTCCCACCCTCCATCCCCGAGTCGATGGGTGTAGGAAGAAAGACATCTGACTGCAGCGTGTGCATGGGTGTGGGGACACTGGGGAGGGGGAAACTTCTGAGGAGAAGCAAATGTTTATTCCGTTCTGTTGTTTCAAGCCCATCCATCAGTTCACACTGGATGGCCAAGACTGCCTACAACGCTGGGAAGGGAGACAGTATTGCCCAAGGAGTTGCTGGGGAACAATGGAGGGGAATACGGGCTTGGAGAACGACATGGACGGGGGGGTTGTGGTGAGAGGATGGGAGCAGGACGGTGTTGGGGGAGCGGTTGTGAGAAACTGCACACTGCTGCGGGACCCAGCTTTCTGCCTCCTGGTTTTGCTCTCTCAACAACCTCCAGAAAGATGGTGGGGGCCATATCCAGGCCCTCTCCCAGCAGGGAGCTCCCAGAGCGGCTTATTCACAAGGGGGTCAGTGGGATCCCACCCCTGCTGAACGGTCCTGCAGTCACGCTGTCAGCATTGATATGCCTCTGAGGACAAGGTACCTGCTCTCTGCGACAAAGAGCAGTTTCTCACGTGCTCCAAAATATGCGTGAAAAACATGTTTTACTGGAGCCAGTTCTGCAAAGCCCTCCTGAAGAAACCGTCTGTTTCCAGGCTGCCTGCGCCTGCTGACGATGCGCTGGTGTTAACGACGGCACGCAGCCTGACAGGCTGCAGGCAGCAAAGGCACGAGGTGCACATTGCGCTGCCTCGTCCTCACTGGTCGCCTGAGAGAGACAGGCGTCCTGGGCTCTTCTGCAGCTCCTGCCTGTGGTTTGCGCCTGACCTTGGGGAATGCACTCGTCTGCCTATTTCCACGCCTGCATTCGCCTGCCCGCTCGAAGGATGATTCACATCACTATCAGTCTCAAAAAATGAGACGGGAGGTTGTTCACTGCTTCATCTGGAAGAAGGAACCATGGCCACCAGTTTGTGGGCAGCCAGCACATCCATTCTCTACCGTTTACCCTGCAGACTTTGCTACTGGGAAGCGCCCAGTGCTGATCTTTTCTATGAAAGCCCCAGCAAGGTTTCCTGAGCTTGGAGCATGGTGGGAGCATCTCTAGGAGTGACAGGAAAAGATGCAGTCTGCAGAGGCTACAGTTTCTTCTCCAGTTGAATCAATCATTTTCCACTATGATTCCATTCATCAAAAACATAAATAAACAAAAAAGGATACTAAAAACTCCTCAGAAATGAGGGAATGCAATAGCAGCCATGATTTTGGACTGTCTTCCTGATGGAAAGGCTTATGTTAACAGACCAAGGTAGAAGCTGAGCATATGGGTTTCCAGCTTAGGGTTGAACCAGTTTTAGTATCTGTGTGAAAGAGAAAAACTTTGTTCCAGAGCCCAGAGCAATCCGGCCAGTTTAGGAATTGCTACTGCATTTCTAGGAAGTGCAAAGGAGAATGAATAAATCTTTAGCACTTGAAAGTATATACAAGTGTCGTTCACTGTATGAATATAAAACCAACCTTAATTGTATGAAAACTGTCAAAACGTTTATAAACTTCTAGTGAAGTGACATGAATCCTACTGGAGAAGCCTCAGATTGTCCTGTACACATAATAAAGATATGTCAGGCTAAACAAATCAGTAAAGAGGGCACAGAAAATGTTAAACAGACTCAATGTATATGTTCTGGGCTGCAGTCAGTCTTGGGCTCGTTTATCACTTCTCACGCACCTGAATATCTGGGTGTCAGGGCTGCACCGAACTGCAGTCCCGTGAGTCCTGCTTTATTCCTGTTTGTCCCTTCCTGCAAACTGCCCATGGAAGGGGATGCCAGACCGGAGGAATTTGGGAGAGGACAAAGTTTATTCTCAGAAGATAGAAAAACTGCCCCCATCAGGCAAATTCACCTAACTTCACTGTACAGTACTTTAGCACCCGTAATCAGATGCAGCAGCAGCAGACCCGAGTGGAACTGAATAATCACTTTCTCTGTTCCACTCGTGTTCGGTGAGGGAACAAAAGGCAACAGACTTCCTTTAGTGGTGTTTTTAATCTTAAATTATTTTCTCAGAAATAGCATTTTTGCATTTTATTTACATACATGCAAATAGTATTTGATTTTCCAAATTAAATAGCACTTTTCATTTGCAGATCACAGCACTTAACAAAGAACGGAGTACACCTCAGTTTGCATTGTACAAGTGAGAAGCTGGACGAGTGCCCTGTCTTGAGAGAAAAGATGGACGAGAGTGCCTTTGAGGTATCACAAAGTCTTCCCCTGAAAGGTAAAAATTTCCAAGTGCTCTCCACCAGAGCCTTTCTGCACCAGAGCCGTTCTCAACTCATTCGTGCTCTGACTGCAGCCCTGACTGCTCGCACAGCCGTGTTTAAATGGTGCCACGCTATCTCAGCTGCAAGCCCCACCGATGGACGCGGTCCTGGTCAACAGCATTGTAATCTCAGGTCCTGGCTCACCTCCTCTCTTCAGCTGTGGCACTTAACTGCTGCTCTGTTTCGAGATCCAGACCCAGCACTTCTGCCAACATACCTCGTTCCAGAGCTACAGTGCTAACTTTTATCCACCGTGCCAAATTAAAGAGTGGCTAAATGTCGTGAGTAAGCTTTCCACAAACACCGAGATGAGACCTACATTATGCATTGAACTTGAACAAAACAAGTACTGAAGAGGAGCTTGTGCCCTGGTTGCTAAAGCCTTGGCATACTTTCCAATACTAAAAACTGCACTTGTGGTCAAAGATAAAACAAATGCCAAAATGACTGACAGCTCAGGAACATGGGGTATTGCAGCCCGTGAAAAACTCCTACAGCACACTCATTTTAAGGAAGGCAAAATGCTGAAGAGTGTATGCTGTGTCCTGTGCTTGTGAGACTTTCATCCATCCATTTCACCATTTTGCTGAAAAAGCAGTGATCTAACTGGGGAGGATCTAGAAAAGAAAAATTTGCTGATTGGGGATTTTAAGGGAAAAGCTTATGTGAAGGAATAAAAAAGGGTTGAACTGGGAGATCACAATACATATAATCCTGTCCTCTGCCCAGTTCATGCAGCACACCAGAAAAATTTGAAAGTGTAAGCACTCAGGTGGAAAGGAAATTATTTGTAACAGTCCAGTAGGACATATCTAGGAGCTGTATGTTGCAAAAATAAAAAAAAGTAGGAAGACTCTCAGAAAAAATCCTTGACACTGAGATGTGTTAGGCTGTTAATTGTTTCCTGAAAAGAATTGGTGGAAGCTTCATCACCTAGGAAATTTTAAACTTTTCTTGAGCAAACAATGCAAACTGTCCCATAGGAACCACTTCTGTGCTGTCCAAGCAACATGGATTAGACCTATCAGCAGGTCTTTTCTATATTTAATTTCTGTGGTGCATTTATGGAATGCTGCCCATGTGCCAAACCACAGGAAAGTCTTTACACATTCCTAATTTAAAGAGTCCTTGCTGCAAAGCCCCAAAGCCTCAAGCTGTCCAATTTAGATTCCAGCAGCAGCATAGGCTTTGCTCAGTGTTGAAAACTGTTGGCTCCACGATTATTTTCCGTTCAGCTGCGTCATTGCTTGAGTAAAAAATCCCATGCAGAGGTACAGTTTGGAGAGAAAATGGGTGTTGGCCTTGTTGGACTGACTTCCACGGGGGCAGATGAAACCTGCTTAAAGGCTGAAAGAAGAAAATTGACAGGTACCTCATGCACACATAGAAAATATGTAGCTCAGTTTCCCTTGTGGGACTGCCTTCCTTTATTACTCAAGAAGGACTGCAGTTATGGCCTGTGAATAAGCCAGAACCTGAAAATTACAAAGGGCTAAGGCATTCCAAGAAAATCAAAGTCTCATCATGGGCAATTAACTCATCATTAAAGTAGGCTGAAAGAGGGCGATGATTAGAGCGGTCTGATTTTGTCAAACCCCCTGAGCATATTAAAGTTGATAAGCTGCTTCGACAATTTGCATATAAGCTCAGGAGAAGGTGGAGTGGAGCCGTGTAGCCATCCCAGACCAGTCTAAAGCCTTTTGCACTATTTTTGTCTTTTTATGTGTTTTCCCTTCATGCTGGGCACGTGTGTGTGTGTATAAGCACAAGCACGTATCACTTCTCTAAGGCCACCATTTCCAATCCTGAAAAAAATTGTACGCTACACTTGTATTTTCAGCCTTTTGCCTCCATTGATGTTTTAATCAGTTTTAGTACAAGTACAGTATCCTCTAAGAATATGCTCCAGGGACTCATCTAGCATAGGGTTGAAGGGCCCGAGAGATGGATTTAAAATTGGCTAGGGGTTGCAATGGTGTAAAAAATGCACAGGTAAAATACAAAGGCTTTTGCTATTTCTCTTGGGACCTTATATCTCACTACAAGGATGTTTTACTTGTTAGGTTACTAGTTAGCTTAATGTCCCCTTTGCACAATTTTCATATTCCTCTCAGCTGTAGACTTCCAACTAAAATATGTAGTTTCTCCTGTCTTTGTATCTCCAAGTGTGTGCCTGCGCTGTCTCTGTGCTCCTCTGGTTACTCTTTGCTTAGTGCCCAAGGGCTGCACGGTGTGTATCTCGGTGCAGAAGTCAGCCACGTCATTTTATTTCCTGGATTAGGATCTATAAAAAGTCACATTCCTGGAATCAGAAACCTCCCAAGCCCATCCTGTGCCCAGTGCGACACAGACGCCTTGCTGCAAGGAAACCCCTCCGCCCTCCTTTTGTAAGATCAGTAACAACAGTGCGTGAGTCCAAGAGACCATGTTAAAAATAAACGACAAGTCCTAAATGGAGCGATTTCCCTGTCCCAGAGCAGGGGAATTCGCTGCTGTGAATATTTCCCGTTTCCACTGCTCATCTCCTTCCCCCTCGCAGGATCCCGGCACGGAGCCTGCGCGCAGCCCAGCAGCAGAGCGGTCTGAACCCTGCTGGGGCTGCCGGGGACCGTACGCCGTCCTAGCCTCTCCCTCCTTCCTCTTCCCTTTCCCCTCTTCATCCAGGCAGAGATGTGTGCTCAGGGGGCCTCCAAGAGACAAACCCCTCCTCGCTTTGCTTCCACCCTGCTCCGGGTCCCCAGCGCCTTGCTGGTCTGGCCCTCCCTGGGGTTTGCTGCAAGGGCAGAGGGGAGCTGGGGGAAGCCGGCCGCCCGGCACCCTGGCAGAAGGAAGAGGTGACCTCTGTCTCTGTCACCCTCTCTGTTCGTTTGAATCGCCACGCTCACCTTGGGAACTGCAGCAAAAAACAACATTTCTGGCCATTCGTGTGAGGGGCTACCGGTTCACTATCTCAAAGAAAATGTGCTGTTTGCATTGGTGCATGCCTGTCACAGCCTGCCGGGGAGGCTCCGCTGGGGACCTGGAGGGGAGAGGGGACCTCGCTGGGTCACAGGCACAGCGCAGCACCCACATCGCACTGCAGATGCAGACATCTCTTTTCTTCCTTTCCTCACACTTTTATTTAGATCATTAAACTTTTGCAAAAGAGTAAAGATGCCCCTCTCACATCTTGTCTGGTTTTTGCAGTGGGTGC
Organism: Gymnogyps californianus; assembly: GCF_018139145.2. Taxonomy (NCBI): domain Eukaryota; kingdom Metazoa; phylum Chordata; class Aves; order Accipitriformes; family Cathartidae; genus Gymnogyps; species Gymnogyps californianus. The sequence continues at coordinate 339,965 of NC_059479.1, forward strand.
ATTACATGGAGCTGGATGGCGGCAACACTCACACATCCAAAGACATAGATTTGTGTAGGGTTAAGGTAAAACTTAGGTGTCGGTGAGCTCTGCTGGATTTCGGCTCTCATTGCCCCAGGCTTGCTAGCATTACCTTCTGTGACAACTCCACAGTGGCTTTGTAGATCTGCACAGTGGAAACCATTTCAGGCTCTTGGGTGGCTGACGCATGTACACCACTTGCTGGCATGGGTTTCTTCTCCTTAAAAGGCATTGTTTTGAAATGCCATTGAAAATTATCTTGATTCTTGCAGAAGTTGGAGGACCCTCATCCCGTGCCACTGGCTGTTTGGGGAGGAAAGAAGAAAAACAACAGCTCGAAGTATTCACTTTCTCTTGAGAAGCCCTACATATCCCAGTGCCATTTGCAGAGCTTCGGGCCTTGGTGCGTGTCAGAGCTATGGGGGTGGCCATGAGATCTGGAGGAGGTCCTCACGGCCTAGAAACATGGCTTGGCAAACCACAACCCTTCATTTTCATGCCCTGCTCCATCCAAACACATTCAACACCTTGTTCTGCCCTGGTCAAGACTCTCGCCTCGTGTCTCATGTAGAGAAGCCAGTCATACACAAAAAAAGTAAAACTGTACATCTCTCACAGAAGGCAGAGCTATAATACAGCTCTTCATGAATTATCTTTCATTCTAAATGATGAAATAGTTTCCACTGTTTGCTGTGATGAGCAATTGCACTTACCTAACCTGCTCCTGAACTTACTCAATATCAAAGGCTCAGAGGACCCGCTTATCTTCCAAGCTTTTAGTATCCCTTGATGAAGGTGACGCTGTATCCTAAGCCACTCTCTCTTGCTTTACTACTCATTCCAGTAAATGGTAGCAGCAAGTTTTGAAGTATGGCTACGTCCTGAAGTTATTCTTTCACATTGACGGGGAAGGCTGAATAGGTCACAGTCCAACTTCAGTGGGTGTATTTAGTGCCGATAAAAAGGGTCTCCACACACTGTGGAAGGTGATGGTTTCTGCTTAGCTGTAGTACAGGTACGTGGTTATACCTGTGCAGCAGAGGAGGACCTGACAAACTCTCATCTATTTTATATGAGCTGTCAAGCAGATATTGGCTGATTATGCTGACTTCGGCTTGACTTGAGCCGGTGATGGATGGCATCAAAGCTGTAGCTGCAGTCAAAAGTGTCCCGGAGAAAGTAAAATATCACTTATTGATATGCTCATCCCAGCACAGGATTGCAAGGGATACACCTTCGCTATCAACACACCGCCTTCATTCCTTAGCTTCTTTATAAGCACAGCCTCAGGAGTTATTTCACATCCCTTGCAAGCAGCTCCCTTTATCCCAGCAGTGATATGGCCAGTCTTTCCTCCAGGAGGGTGTACTTGGTTAGAGGCAGGGAGAAGCAGGGGAGGACAGGGGACACAGCCAGCAAGGGGATGGGTGCTAACATCCATCACCGGGTGTAGAAAAGCAGCTAAAGAGCCGTCAGGGTGTAAGGTGGTTTTGTGAGGGTGTGTGTGAAGGTGATTTCAAAAGGCAAAACGTACTGAGCTTTGTGCTCCCTTTTTATGGGCTAGTTTAATCCGTCCGGGACTCACTGAAGGGAGCAAAAATAAGATGAGATCTGATCCTCTCAAGGAATTAAGAAAGCAGAATTCCTCCTGAGCTTTACCCAATACTTTACTGACCTCCTGCTCTAACACCTCCCTCATTAAGATTGCTGGTCTTAAGTCAAAGGCCTTGACACCGGCGACAAGCTCTGCACAGGCAGAGGTGTCCCTACTCATTGCAGGAGTGGGGCTCAGCTTTGCAAATTTTGTAAGATGACATTTCTGCGAACCGTTGGACTGCTGATGCTCCCTGTTCTGTGAAATGGGAGTTGAGAGACGTTGTGTAACATCTGCCCCTGGATTTGCATGAAATATTCGTTGCAGGCAGACTCCCACCCAGACCCAGAGGTACAGGCGCACCCCTCCAGGCATAACTGGACCTACCGTGTTTGATTAAGAATTCATGTCCCAAGGCTTTTTAAATGTTTTTATTTTTTGTGGGGTTTTTCCCCTCCTGCCTTTGCACTGGTGCCACGCACTTCCTAGGACAGGAATTAGTAGGAGAAAAACATGATGATGGAGACAGACGAGCAGAAACATCTGTCAGCCAAATGGTCTCTCAAGACTGAAGCTCCAGTTTTCAGTCTATGAACGGCACTTTTTGTCTCCTGCCAGAGGGTGAGTCTGGATGGGTGCCCAGGAGTCAAACAAGAGCTGAGCAGAGAAAGCATCAGCACAGCCAGTAATACAGGAAAAGGCAGAATTTTTGTGGAATCTTCACTCTTTCCTGCTGGTTTCCTGCTTACTACATGTGAGCAACAGAGACAGCTTTTGTACTGGAAACTGAAGCGCAGCAGCTATTCTGGGATGACCAGACTGAGAAAAATAGCCGGTGGATAACCCACTGCCACTAACCTGACTTCAACCTTCATTGTGCTGTACGATTCAGCTAACAACTGCTCTGATTTCCAGCAGTTAGGTCAAAGTTCTCATTGTCTTTCTTTTTATTTCTCTCTTTCCTTTGGTAAAAGCCTGTCAGCCATCCAGCATCAGGGAGGATGGGCACGCTGGAAGTCGGCACCATTACCAGACCTACTGACCTCGCTCACATGCACACGAGCAGCTCCGCCTGCATGGGTTTTCCCTCTCGTGGTCAGAAGAGTTTCTGTTTATTGATATATGTTGATCTATGTGGTCTATTAATTCAGGAAAACCTTTATCTGGAGATCTCACAAGCTTTTTTTGGTGCAAGGTCTAATAAAACCCTTTCACTTGAGTTTCCTGCTGTTGAAGAACAAAAATTAAGACGGACATTCGCCAAGACGTTTCTTTCATTGTGTTTAAGACTTGGTATGGCAGTGAGGTGGTGTGATTTATGGCGAACACTACATCCAGCAGCAGGCTGGTGTAAGCTATGTAAGTGTGTGTTTTTATTAAGAGATTACATTTATCTCAAAGCCAGAAGGCTGGTGGGGGAACTTTCCCAGGGTCCTGACAGTATTTTGCATAGAAAGGAGGAAAAAAACCCGACACAAAGCCTTACAAAAATATATCATACTGCAGTTTTGGAATGGCTTACACTACAAAAGCCTGACCTACCTGAGAATAAACCTCAATCAGACTAAATGAGTCTGCTTCTTTTGAAAGAAAAGCTTGCTTTCTTTTGAAAGAAAACAGTCCATGCCCCATCCCAAGAAACTGGCCTACGAGCGAGTGCCAGAGGGATGGCAGGCTTGAGAGATAATTCGCTAACCAACACTCTGTTATCGTTATGGCTCAAACATGATTAATTCCTGTGGAATTTGTTGTAATAATATTAGTCCTGGTGACCTCATTTGTTACGCATGTTGCTGCCATTAGGAGTCCAATGTGTTACCTAAAAGATACGGAGCTTGTAGCCATCTGTGCTGTACCTGCTGTGAGGATATCTGGATCTCCTCATCTGCAGTTGCTGCCCAGTTCTTCCCCCTTGGCAGCTGAAGCTGTCAAAGGAAAACCACTGGCAGTGATTCAGATGGTTTGGGGTTCAGGACTGGTCCAATGTCCCAGCATGTTTAGACTTTGCTTTGCTGCCGCTCCACTCCCTGAGAAATCCCTGCTTTGTTTAATTGGTCTTTGTTGAGTTTTGGCATTCACTTTTTTTGTCATCTTTCATCACTCTGGTCAAGTCTCTCCTCTTCATCCATCTTCTTACTTCTCTCTCCTGACGGATACTGGGGTCTGCTGACCTGGACTGTTCCTTTTGTCTGCAGCATGACTCTCATCTAAACTTTATTATTACAAAAAGCAGGAAAGATTAAATCAGTTTAAAACTCTCTTTTGTTTGCCAAATGTATGTGGGACGATCACAGCTACTGTCAGAGGTTGTTGGACTCAGATCTTCTACGCAGCGTCTAGAATAGTAATCCATTTTCAATGAAGTGACCACTACAATTCCCTCCATACTGTTTAACTCTCATACAATTAAACAAGGTTTGTCAGATACTTAGACTCAGATTAATGCACTTTTCTTGAGTTTGAGCCCTGCTCCTAAAAGTTGCCCACTTGCTGTGTGCATCCAGCAAGCCAGCAGGTCCAGAAGATTCCCGTGTGGGTGCCCAGTGCTGGAGAAGACCTTCTGACTGTGCCGTGTGGCAGGACTCAGGGCTGCTCGGTGCTTCACAAGATCTAGACACATGCCCTGTAATCTCGTACCTTGAGCTACCTTGATCCCTATGCTCACTCTGCAGGTCTGCACTATAAGGTTAATACACACTGACTTCACAGCGGTTGTAAAACTCCTTTGGTGTTTGCACCATGAGATATATTATTAACGATCAATTTCTTTGTCCTCCCAAGGACATTTTGTCCTGTTCTCTCAATGTGCTCTGCAAACATGACTTAATGCATTTCCCTTGGCTTCCTTTCATGTCGTTCTTTTTAATTTTAGCTTGTATCTGAAACCAATGGGATGAAACTGTGCAAAAGGACGTTTAAGATTGAAAACCAGTTAGAAAAATGTCCTAGCAGCAAGATCTGTAAAACCTTGGCAGCATTTCCCAAGGTGAGGGGATGGAAGCCCTGCCACTTAAATCATGTTAATCTGGGCTCAGTATGCAGCTCGGGAATGTGCTGCAGGGAACCAGCTTACGCTGGGCCAAAGTGCCTTTCCACTCGTATGAATCTTCCCACCCTGGATGTGAGGCTTGAAACAGATGCCATGGAGGGCAGACATCTCTTTGTAGTCTCCCTTTTTGAAAATAAAACAGAGTTTGATTTTCTTCTGCCCTCACTTTCCACGAACAGTCCCTGGAAGAACCGACTGGTAGAAATATCTAAGAAAACATGAACTAATGTCAAAGCTTGCGAAGAACAAATAAGGAATCGGGGAACGTCAGCAGAAAAGGCAGTCCCTTGGTAATGGCCATCTCATTGGGACCAGACTCGCCTTGTATGAGCCAGGTGTATTCACCAGGAAGGTCAGGTTCTGACCAGTCCAGCTGAGCTGGGAGCTGCCGGCGAAGTGACTGCACACGGAGGATGCGTCCTCAGACTGGAACAAGCAAATAGTTTTAAATAGTGAGTCAAAGAGAGAAAATAAGGGCGGGGGGGGGTGTGTCAGAACAGCAAACTTGCAGAGCGTGAACTGTATTGAATAAATTACTGACTATGAGCAATTCCTGTTGCACACAAGAGAAGAAAATGAACTGTTTAAAAGATTCTAATGTCCTTCAAAACACATTAAAAGTCTTTGTTCTTAAATGCTTTTTCTTTTAGCTTAATGACCCTGAAATGTTTTTAACTACTTTTCCACCAAGTGTGGACCACCCTGGATTTTAGGAATAATCAGCACTGATTCCTTCCCAGTCCAAATACTGCTCCCATGGTATTTGTGTTCGCTACTAATAGTGGGAGCAAAGTAGCTTGATGGGCATTTGAAGAAGAACAATCAAGGCAGCCCTTCAAAACCATTTCATCATCGCATGCAGCCCTGATCCCAGTTGCTTTAGTATCCACAATACCTGAGCATGGCACCACCGATGCTACCTGTGATGCTCGAATGCTGTCACTCTCCTTGAGAAAAGCCTCCTCCTGCTCTCCAGGTGGCAATCCGCTGCTTGCTGCACAGCCCCAGCATGTCCACCACATCCCATTCCTGACTGAACTCCTCACACAGTGTGCAATACTTCGTCACTCACGTTCTTGCTCTCTTGTATCAGAACAACCTTCACAGTAGAATGGATTCTGCGATGATTTAGACAAGGATATAAATATTACAGTGCTTGAATCATGGTATAGCAGCTGATGGTCACTGAAAAAGAAGAAACAAAGAGCAGTGTAGGAAGGCCCAAGGTTTCCTGATGCTCTGGGATGTCCCAGTTGGCAGAGCAGTATATAAACTACATACTTCCCAGATCACGTCCCTCCAGCTTCAGTTGATTCCCAGGCTACGTCTATGCTGCTGAACAAAACATTGCCGGCTTGAGAGCTTAAGCACTGGACCAGTGATCGTCTGTCCTGCTTAATTATTAGCTCACACCCTGGCACTACTTTAGCCTTTGCTAATAATACTCTCCAAAATGATGCCTGAACATTGTTTGGACAATATCATAAATCAGGAACCATTGCCAATAGGCAGCATGGGCAAACGTACAGTTTCATGCTATGAAAACACTGCCCTGATGGATTGCAGCACAGGATGTGTGTTCTTTCATGTGCTTTGAACTGAAAAAAAGCCGCATGAAAAATTAAGACTTCTGCCTTAGGACCACAAGGCCTCCACATGCTGGAGACTGAGGACCAAAAGCTTTGTAATGTGGACACAACCAAATCCACGCTGTTTGACCCCAGGGCTCAGGGAATGGCCTGTTCTGCTCAGTGTTGCCGGCAGAGCTGGGCGCTTCTCACAGAAGCTGAGTTTGGTCCTGGCGAGAGCAATGCGATGGGGAAGGGCCGTGCCCTGCTCTGTGCGAGCAGCCCCGTGCTGCGGACACGCACCGCTGCTGGGTGGGGAGGTGCTGCCTTCCCCTCCTCTTCTCCAGGCTGCGAGGCGGGATGGCCGGCACGTCGCCTCCCGCCCGCCGGTGCCGGGCTGCGCTGGCCGGACCGCGTCCAGCTGCGGGCACCCAGGCTGTCCGGTCACCTCTGTGCGACGCGGGGCTCCCCAGGGCACTGCTGCGCTGTGCTACGGGCTACCGGTTAGGAGGGAGGGAGCTTTTCTTTTGGAAGAAAAACCCTCCTTTAAAGCCTGGTAAGGGCCAGCCAGGAATGAAAGACAATGCGAAGCAGTCCCATTGTGCCACTCCAGCCTTTACTGGACCTCGTCAGACTTTATTGCTAATACATTTAAATCAGGCCCACAGCTGAAACGCAGAAGGTGTTAGGGGCGTTTGTCTTTCAAGTTGGAAGGAGTTTTCACCACAGTGGTCCGCGGGACCTCTTTTCTAACCGGACGGGTGGGAGAACAGCTTGCCGGCAGCAGCAGCAGGCTGGGCTCTGGGCAGCGCTGGCAGGGCTGCCCCAGCCACCCCGGCAGCAGCTCCCAGGGCCACCACAGCTCCTGCCCTGTCTCCGGCCTCTCGGGCCCTGGAGGACTCAAGCCCCTTTCAGGCACGGCATCTGCCTCGGCCCCTGCGTCTCTCTCTGCTGCGCTGCACAGAGGGAGGGAGAGGTGAGCTGCGCGTTGGCACCGAGGCCGATGGCCAGTTCTGCCTGGCAGGTACCCACCAAAAGTGGCAGGTCTAGGGGAGGTGTGATCTAACCGGTCAAATGTTTTCAGCGCATGGCAAGCTCAAGAGAGATGCTAACGCCAGGATTTTGTCAGAAGTTAAATGCTTCCAATCTTTTTTATGATGTGAGCTAAAAAAATAGGGGAAGACAAGCTTGCTTTCAAGCTATGGTCCCACTGTGGGTGTGTGGAAGTGTGTGTGTCTGTATAAAGTGAGAAAAGGTTTAAAAGACAAAGAACCCCAAAATCTCAGGTCACGTGAAGTAAGAAATGTTTTTTATTTTTCTCATGGGAACATGATGCAAAAGGCTAAGAACCAATAGCTGAAAGAAAAAAGTATCTGAAATATGCATTCATTTTATTCTTCCCATGTTTTTGCAAGTGAAAAATGTTGCATATGGAAAGAAACTGGAGAACCCTTCCACTTTCTGAAATAGATGAAAGGAAATTTGAGGAGGACCATGCCCCACTCAGTGTGCATATATATTTTTATTGATCTCCAAAAGATTGATTAAAGTTAAAAAATGTGGCCCTGAATAGAGAAACAAAATGTTTCAGTCCCTGAGAAAATGTCATTGCAAAACATATTTTCATTGACAAATTGCACCAGTGACAGAGTGACTTGGGAGCAGCTCAAAGGGGACGAATGACCTCTGGGTAGCTGCGAGCAGGAAAGCTTGTGGGACCCCAGGAACGGGAGCCAGAGCCCCGCACAGATCGGCAGGGGAGCTCCAGGTCTGCTGCAGGAGCGAGGCGCATCGGCACGGCCGTGCAGCTTACGGAACGGGCACTGCCATTTCGTCTGCATTATCCTTTGCTCTCCCTCCCCAGGCACTCATGGGAACTCTGATCCCCACTGTGAAGTGCAGATGCTCTTGATGATTCAGCTCAGGTGCCCTTGCAGAGTAATAATGTCTCTTGTTTTGCCCCTGCTCCACTACGATTTGCAGCTGCTGTCACTCTCCGCAGCCCAGCCAAACCCACCTCTTTGCACTTACTTATAGAGCCAAATGCTAGCACTGCTCTCCCCTGGGGCTGGCTCCCCTCCCTCAGGATGCGAGCAGCCCGTGGGTCAGCTCGGTTCCTCACCTTGTTTCACATCCTCTCGGCCCCGGCGCTGCCCCCGGCCCCTTTCCTGCAGGACATTCCAGTGGTGAGTACTCACTCGCACCGCGGCTGACGCCGCATCCGCGTGCCCAGTGCTGGCTGCATGGCGTGGTCTTTCACTTACCTATCCCTTTTGTTCCTCAAGTTTCCCCTGTCTCGAGGCATTAGTAGCATAAAACTTGTTGCAGTGCTCACCCCAGCTGGAAACACCTGCAAAACTTGTGGGGCTGTAACTGCTGGATAGTGAGAAGGAACTTTGCGAGGGTCAGGCTGAAGGATGCAAAGCTATGCCAATGGGGGAAAGGTGGTAGAGCTGATTTCTGTGCCTTGACAGTCAAAGCTGCTCTGCCTCTGTGTGCTGGAAGTCTGCTTTGCCACTGCAGAGTGGATCCTGAACCTGTCCTTGTGAAGACTGTCTATTTTGCCGTCACTTGCTTCTGACCCCTAATATAAGTTGGGAGGGTTGAGTGTGCGTCTCCAGGTCTTGGGGTGTAAAGACATACAGGGTTTCCTGCACATGTCTTCCATTAAGGCAATGGTGGGGAGTATAGACCACCTTTGGACATAACACAAAGTGTAATTCTAGAGAAGTTTTGCATGAGCTCCCAAAGGGGCCCAAGAAGGAGCCACCCAAATATGATACGGGCAGTTTGGAATCTTTTAAAGAGGAAGCAGAAGGAGAGTAGTTATGCTGACTAATGCAGGTATCTCCAATGGAAGCGTTGACTCTCTCTGTAGTCCATGCAGGAGGGAAGGTCTTGCCAGAGGCCAGCTCAGGATAGGCAGCAGTTATGGTGCATCTTCTGGAGGCGCTTCTAGGCAGAGTGGGACCTACATTTCTACATCAATGATGTGCCTAGCAAGGGAGCTAGGCTCTTAGCTTGGGAAGTTAAATTAGGTGCTGGCATCAGATTGTGGCAACAGTAGGAGTAATAAGTTTTAGGTGTGCTAATTAGGAGCTGAGCAATTTAAAAATCATCACTATATTTAAGATGCATTTTGCTACAGAGGCCTGGGGCTGTCATCAACAGTTCAAGGGTTGAACTTGAGGATCACTCATGTGATCCTGCACCCGGTACTTCAATCACGGTGATTGCTGCCTTCTCAGTTTTGTCTGTGCTCCACAGTCTGCAGTTCCTCTGGGGCAGAGGTTGCCTCCCCCTTGTCTGTTTATAGGCCCTGGTAGAGTCAGGCCCCGACCTCTCATACAAATATATATAAAAATATGATTGTATTGCATTACAGTTCAGCAGAGAGATTGTGATAAATACTAGCCCTGCCTTGAAGAGTTTGAAACACAAGATGGATGAACTGCTAAGAGCAAGGGGAAGGCATTGCTTTCAAGGTATAAAGTCTAATATGACAATGAATCCACATTGTGGGTCTGTCCAGTGATAGTATTAAAGTCAATTAAAACTGCCTGCCTCCAATCAGGTAGCATAACAGATGGAGGTTTGGAGGAGGGATGTGCAGGACAGGGTGCTGCAGTTCTGTTCAGGGCAGGTTTTCTAAATATTTGGGGTATGACAGGCAGCTGTAGGCTTCAGAGAAAGATTTTCACTTATAATTGCCATTAAGAACAGATATGGCTGAAAATAGGGCTGGAGAATGAGTCAGAGAAAGCCCTGACCTCCCAGTATCCATATTCTCCCTTGCATGCTCCCTGTTGGACCTCTGCAAGGCTCTCATGCTGGCCTTATGCCATAAGGGACAGCAAAGGCGGCAGCATGGAGGGGTTTAAGCAAGAAGCTGATAAGGCAAGACCACCTCCGGTTACTTTCCCTGGATGCAGTGCCTGCATTTACCTGTTTTCTAGAAGAAGCAGAAATGTTTCCATTTGCCCCCCTACTGCCCTCCCAATTTCTCTGTCTCCAGACCCTAAAGAAAAAGCAATTCATTACTCCTGCCAACGTGGACCAGAGACAGTGCTTGCACAGAAAGAACAGACAGTTCACTTCTGCAAGTTTGCTTTCCTGGTGTCCCTACTTTTCCGTGGAGGGAGGCAGCTGCTGCCTGCCTGGGAAAGCCACTCGCTGCTCGCCTCTCTGCGGTGGCTCAGCGAGGCGACAGGAGCCCAACAAGAAGGCAATCCCGTGCAGACGCACAACGTGCCCTGTGATCAGGCATCGGACTCATCACGGGCGGCTGCCAGCGCCTCTGCTCATAGACGCTCCCAGAGAACGCTGTTGCTGATGGTCTCTGAAAGCACACTGTGCTTTAGGGAGAAGTGCTGGGATGAGGAGGGATGAGGCAGGCAGTGGCTGTGATGGTTTTGATCATTGCTTGGTTTGGAGGTTGACAAGAACCAGGTTCTTGTGATTACTGTAATTAGCAGACCCTTCTTTGTGTTCTTTTTTTAACTGGGTCCTAGCAGAATGCTGTAGCTGACATAATGGTACCAAAGGTCACGTTTTAGCTGGCAGGAAGGCAATTCCCAGGGCAAAGAATTCAGTACTGCTGCTTTTACTTCAGTTGCAGTTATTCAGCAGGACTGCTGGAAGCTGCCTGGGAAAATGTCTCTGGTACTGCTCCACCACTCCGTCTTCTGGGCCCGCAAGCCGGCGCAAATCTTTATTTGCATTATTTTTACATGGACTTTTTAAAAATAAAACCCAGCCCCCAGACTGAAAAGTCCTCCTTGTATTTTTCTGACCAAGCAGCTCTTTCCCTGGAGAGATCGTAAGCCTAGGATCGCAAAGAATGTTCCCATGCCGTTTCCGCAGCACCACCCGTCATGGAAATCGGGTCTCTGCCAACTGTCAGGCCATGGGAGAGGCAGCGAGGGCACGCCGGCATCCCTCGGCCGCGCTCGCCAGGCACACCGGAGAGCGGGGACCGGCTCTCCTGCGGCAGCTGCGCCCTGGCACGGGGGGGCCGCGGGGCCGGGGCTCCCCCAGCCCTGGAAACCGCCGCCGCTCCCGGGCCCGAGCTCCGGGACACCCGCACCGGCGGCGGGGCCGCCCCGGGAGCGGAGCGGCAGCGGCACCCGGCGGCGGCGGGAGGGAGGACGGAGCCCGGGGCGGGCCCCGCGGAGGCGGGCGGGGAGCGGCGGGGGCCGCTCCGTCGGGCTGGTCCAGGGTGTCGGTGCCCTCCGGGCCCTGGCCCTCACCGGGCGCGGGGAAGCGGTTTGGGAGCGGGGAGAGCCCGGCCCGGCCCCGGCGCTGCGGCTCTCCGGGACGGAGGAGCGGCTGCAGCCCTCGTTGTCCCCTGCGGCCTCTGGAGCATCTCCGTTCCTGGCGTGGCTCTGTCCTTCTGCAGATGAAGCCATTTGTCTCGGCCACGCGGCTGCAGCCACAAGGCTTTGAGTGAGACAGAGCCTTGCAGGAGCTGGGCACAGAGGCTGAGCGCTTGGGGAGGATCTGCTCATTTCACACTCTTCCTCCAGCTTTCAAGGAACGTGCTCGCCTTGGACCTCCCCTCCCTGAGCTGTTCTGTGGGCTCTGGCCAGGTCTGGCCAGCTCTCCATGACCTCTAGTCTTGGCTAAAGCGCGTGTGCTTTTCCCTCAGGGCTTCCACTGACCACCTCTAAGAGCAAGGTCACAGCTAAAGGGTTGTTGAGGACCCCGTGTGTGTTAACAGCTCTGTTATCTGGATGTACAGTGAGCGGATTGGTTTGGGTCTGGAGAGGGAAGGAGGACAATGCAAACACAATCCTAGAGGAGGCGAGGCTAGAGCAATGAGTAATGTGAGCAGAGAGCGGTGACTTTGGGTGCAAAGCATGTTCCCCACCACATTTCTCTCCCCTTCCTTACATCAGTCACCCTAAATTTGGCTTTGTATCTACTAAAAAGTTGCAAATCCTTAGGTAAAACCTTAATATAACATATAGAAGTGATACACAGTTTTTAAAATATTCATGCCCATCTCTGGGCCCTGCTGAATTCTACGCTGAGGTTTCCGCTATGCAACACCGCTAGAGCAGCTTTGTCCTTGCTTGAGAACACCACATGTGCAAAGCCTACCCATCAGGCTAGGCATTTCCCTGCTTAGAAAAATTACCTTGCCTCACAAAGTTACCCTGTCTGCTCCAGTTCTAAGATTCAACATTCATATTTACTCAACCTTTGACAGGAAGCCCTGAGAACAGCCACAACCCTATGAAGACCTCCAATCGGCCCTGCAGGCAGCCTATAGATGGCCTGTCTGGTTGCTTGCTGGCATTTTAACCTGCTCAGAAGGGTAATGAGTGCTCTGACACTAATACCTTGCTCAGGCAATGTGCTCTGATGGGCAATTTCTTGTCTCTCTTGGTGCCAAGTGTAAGCTCATTGTCTGGATAAGGCTGGGGTGCTGCTTAAAATACACTTTTTATGTGCCTTGGATTTGTGCAATGTTCCGTAAGTTGCTTTGAAAGGAGACATTTATTTATATATTTGAACTCTTCAGACTGAGGGTTTTCAAAGCTCATTGGCATTTGCATCCTAGGATAAGATTAAGCCATCAGGTTCAATAAAACCTCTTCCCTTTCTTATTTTTTCATGCTCTTGCCTAAAGGAGTCTCTGATTCATACCTGACTGAGTGAAGGATGTCAAGCAATTCAGCTGCTCTGGGAAAGGGGGAGAAATCCTCAATTACTACATACTGGCATTTCAGCCTGCATCAGTGCTTTAGGCAGTATCATGTGAAGCATTGCAGTGGGAAGAGGTGTGCTGGTGGAATTTCACTGGAGTGGAAAACGCCCTGGAATGTCTCAAGAGCTCCATCCCAAGAGGGAAGATGTGCTGGAAATAGATACTGGGTTTTGGAGATGTTCTGGCCTGTTTGGTGGGTCTGTCCCAGTTCAGCTGTGGTGTGGAGGCATATGAGTTGATGAATACTCTCTTAAGAGTCTCAGAAGAAGAGAAAGGGCTGCCCAGGTTATGAGGACTGCGATCTTCTTTCAAAGTACAGTTTTGCTCTTGGGAAGGGCGAGAAACATTGCAGGCAGTCAAGGCAATGCTTATGAAAAACAGGGGTCCCGCTTTTACAAAACTTGTTGGCAATTGTACCAACCCACACAATTTTGTTTGGGCTTTTCTTGTCCCGCTGTGCAGGGGTCTGATGAAGCAGCTGATCCTGCTATGAGAGGTGGGTTTTGGGGACAATGGCTACAAAGATCTTCTGTGTCCAAACAGGAGAGGTTTGATGCGATGGTTACAGGGAGGCCCAGCAGCATGATACCTCATGGACTGAGAGGCAGAGGTATGTTGTACAGCAAAACCCCCTTTTGTTCTGTTACAATGGTTTCTGCAGCTGAAGAGCAGCCCTGATCTTGGGGAAGCACTTCATTGCCACAGAGGATGATGGCTGATGTAAACCCAACTGTCACTGTTGAGCAACACAGCACGCTAGCTGCGAGCTGGAGCCTGGTGGTCACGTACTTCCCTACGACAATGACTCTGCAAGCAAAGGCAGCAGTGTTGAAATGCCCTCTGTGTGCTAGAAGTGGGGTGAGCGATAAGCTACACATCTGCCTCCTCCCGGAAGCCCAAAGCGAAGGGTCCGAGAACGGCAAATGCTAACATCTCGGCGACGCTGCAGTGGCTGCCTGCGGGAGTGCAGGACTGATAAACACACCATTTGGGTATTATAGGTATTCCTGTACTGTTGGTCCCGTGTTGTTTCTGAGGCTTAACCGAAGAGCAGAACATCTGCCCAGGCTCAGACAAGGGGCCGGCCAACCCGGCACCCTATCGCTTGGGGTTCGCCAGCAGCAGATGCCAAGGGAAGAATGGAAGGACAGGGCAACTGGTATCTCTCTAGTGCAGTCCCAGTTTCCAGTTATCTGTGACTGGGGAGCCTTTCAGAAGCGGTATCTCTGAACTTAAAAGGCCTGATGTGTTTTTCTTCCCTGGATTTGCCAATTGCTTTTGCCAGCAATGGCCCCTTGAGCAACGGGAGGGGAGCGGTCTGAGCGCACCACCTCAGAAGACCACTCTGCAAAGCTGCTTTTCCTGCTGCATTCCCATGCAGGAGGGAGCCTGGCATAGTTCAGAGACTGTAGTCGCAGGGCAAGTGTGTGAGTTTAATGTAGGCCTTTGCTTGCTATGCCATGTAGTAATCAGCAGTGCTTTGTACCCAGGATGTTCATTTGATAAGATCTCCAGAAACTGGCAGCGGAGAAACTTGGCTAATACGTGGTTTCTGAAAGTAATATGCAGAGAAAAGTAATTTAGCATGTTCAGTAAAAGACAACTATTAGCATCAGAAGCACAGTCGCTCTCTGCCTTCACTGTCGGTGAAAAAGAATCAGCACAATCCTGTCTTTGACAACTTAAATGCTTGTTAAAAATTTTTGATGTTAAAAAAAGAGATGTGAATCCATGGCTGTCTTTCTAGTATTCTGGGACTGGATTCTGTTCTCAGGGATGATGTGTATGGAGTAACTGTATTGACATCAGCAATGAATAAAGTGCAGCTCCATAGCTCCTAACTTCTTAAAGTCTATCAATCTGTCACACCCAGAGTAAGACTTTACTCTTTGCCTAGCCACATAACGAGATTAGTGGAAGAGAAAAGATAGTCCTTTGAGGGAGCAAATATGGGAAAATATGGCTTTATTTTTCAATGATGTGCTGGAAGTAAGGAGATAGATGGTTGCAATATGAGCTTATTTTGAGGCAAAACCTCTTGGCAAGGTTGTGATTCTTACTCAGCATCTGTGAACAGAGAACTGGTCTCGACTGAACGGAGATGGCAGACTTGGGGAGAACAAAAGGAGGTCTGGTTTTCCTCCACTCATATAAAAATCTAGATGTGCTAATTAAGATGGAATAAGAATGAACCCAAGCTACCTGAACTCACTTGACCTCTGGCTGGTGCTATTTTTCTGCTTCTTTAGAATTACAGTATTAACACTACTATTATTCATGGTATACTATTATTATTAATGATGTATCCTGTACAGGATGTCTTTTGGGTCATTCAATGGCTGTGACAGTTAGTGGGGTTTCCTTATCTGTCACTGTCCATCTGAAAAACAGCTTTGAACCTCCTGGTTTGTGTCTTTCTTTTTCTCTCGCTCTCTTTTATTTTAAACCTCTGGTTAAGAAAAAAAAGTGACAGATGCATAATCAACCACGAACAGAAACATCCTCCGTTTGCTGGAGTCCAGCCTCTGACTCTCACCGCTGTGCACCCGCCTGAAAAGGGGGCAGGAAGGGAGGGAGATATCACTTACAGCAAAACTGGAAGGTCCACGTGGTGTGTTGATTTGGTTTTTTTCTTTTCTGAACGAGGTCAAGAATGGAAATGGAAACAAGGTGTTCACATGACTCAAAGCCCAGGTTAGCCAGTGAGGCAGGGTTCAGCCGAGCATGCATTTTGCTGAAGGAACTAGCAAGCAGGCAGACTAGTGATGAAGTCTTGTGCCTGCAGGCAGACTGGTGGTGAGGATGCAATGTCGCTGACCTAGATTGCTGGCTGAAGAGATTCCTCCCCAGTGCCCAGCTGCGGGGGTTAAAGGCCAGGGTTGTGGGAGGATCTCCCCAGTGAGTTCCTCCATCATGCACAGCTCAGCCTTCAAGGAATAGTTGTCATTTTTTCCTGCATCGTTGTACGTTTTTTTAGTGCCTAGAGCTAAGCTGCGGCTTCGTCAACCATCTTCTGGCGGGAAGGAGCCGTGACAACACTCACCCCATCGTGCTCCCTGGAGAATCCAGCACCATGAGTGCTTCCAGATGCAAGGCTCAGGACTGCTCCTGGTCTCCCGTTTCCTCCTCCCCTCACTCCGCTATGGTCACTCATGTGAAAGACCCTCTTTGTACCATTTTTCCCCTGTGTGCGTTCATGCTAGGCTCTCTGGACCCCTCAGCTTTGCCCAAACAGCACCTGTGATGCTGAGAAGTGTCAGAGTTCAGCAACATCTGGACAAATTGCCAAGGGTGGTGTTTAGAGCTGACTGCTGGAGGATTCGCTGCTGGCTTCTTCAGAGCCCGGGGCACCGACATGGTGCTGCCGGGCATGTCAGCAACTGCTGTTCACAGAGACAGCTCAGGATAAAGTCTGGTAGCAACTGGCTCTTTGAGATTTAGTCCGAAAGCTCTCCAAGACCCAAGGATGGAGGAAAATAATTTGAAAATTATACTTAAGACAGTTAGCCAATGCAGCAGTAAGTAGTATTCTTCAGCTGGGAGGAGAACCTGAGGGAGAGTGGTTTGGTATTTTTGAGTTTGATGTATGAATAATTTGTATTTGCATCTCTTCATATGGTGGCTTCAAAACCGATGGCCTCAATTCTGGATGCTGTTGGATGGCAGAACTGGGTTGACTGAGCAAACTGAAATGAAAGACAGCCACTGATGACTGGAATCAGGCCTGACTTGGTAACATAGAGCTTTAATTCCTTCATCAAGAGGAGTATGTTGGCTTTGAAGGTATTTGTGCAATGAATCTCCTGGCATCCTGTGAAGGCATGCTGACCAATGGACCAAACTCTGCATTCACCTGGCCTTGCCTAGGCCAGTATGGATTAGTCAGTGCAGAGCAGCACCGATGTAGAATGAGCCCAAATTTGTCTGTGTCCAGTACAAACCTGCTAATCCTTCGTGCCTTACTCCATGGCAGGTAAAAAGTACAAGAACTTGAAACTACGATGTGAGAGAACTTGCTGCATGCTAATCAAATGGACTGTGTGACTCATTTTAGCCTTTTTTTTTTTTCAAATTGTTTTCCAAAAAAATTTTGTGGTTTGGGGAACAGTATGCAGAAACCTCTCAGACAGTGTTTGTTGGCAGTCTGTAATCCTCCCAGCTTCTCTACCTCCTTTCTTCCTCTTCCCAGAGCAAGCCACAGAGCTGCATGCTGCAAATGTACTGAAAAAACTAGCTTGATTAGGAAACGTTGAGTGCAATTTCAAGGCTATTGCACTGAGTGGGGTAGTGTGGTGACATTTGCAAACTATAGAGGAAATCGGCTTTGCTGTGAAACATCCACCTCGGACATCAGTATTGGCCTACAGGACTGTGCAGCAATTAGGCGCAGTGCAAAGCAGGGTGTCCTGGCTGGAGGGAGACACTTGATCTCCCACTGTCCCAGTTAATGAGTCTCAGGTTTCTGGTGGCATGTTGGCTGGAAAGTCTTCATTGACTGAAGCTCATGCTGGCATACATATATAAGCTTTAAGCGAGCTGTTTTGGATAGTGCCGTGGGATGCCGGCAAGGGATTCAGTGCAGGTTGACAGTGAAGAATCTCAGCTTCTAATGGGAGGTTTGCAGACATGCCCTTAGGCCTTTTTGTTGGGTGTGCAAGGGTCATGCTTCTTTTCACACTGATTCAGTTTCATTACTGTTTTGGTTTGGTGTGTTTTTTATTAGTCTGTTTCTTGCCCTGGACATTTAAAGTCAATAATAATTTCTGCGACCACCCAAGGGGAGCATGAAATATCCAAAGAGCGTTTTTCCACATGACTCAGATCCCAGATTTGCAAGGCTTGCTCCCAGGTGTGGCCAGATGCCACAAAAATGAGCAGGACAAAATCACCGAACTTGTAAAGAGTCTCCTCAACTCCTGAGATCCAAAGGACCAGATCTGCAGGAGTCTGCAGTTTGGAGGCCAGGGATCCACGTCCTTTGCCAGAGGGCTGTTTTTACCTACCAGCCTATCTGCAGATTTAATACCCTACATTTGGGCACCCAAGTTCGATGCTTTTCACAATTAATTTTTGAGATGTGGTGGCCAAAAAAGATCATTTTGATTAACTGCTCTGACCTCCTGAGTAAAAAATGCAGCGCATTTCGACAGTTAACTTTAGAGCCGTATGGGGATGTTTGCCATGAAGATGAAGCCAACCTTGCTCTGAGCATTGCAGTTCATTCAGGGCAATTTAATTTGTGGAGGAATATGTCAACACTGCTCTTGTTCTCCTAATGAAAACATTTGAATAGTCTATACATTTTGCATACATATATGTAATCCTGAGTTTGTTTGTTTCTTTGCCTGGGGGCCTGAATCAATTCTGATCTACACTGTTGTACATCAGCACTAGTCCCAGTAAAGTGCAGGGAGTCCCATGGATGCAAACAACATGTGAGCAAGATCAGAAATAAGCTGTGGTATTTTATCAATCATGTTGCAAACTTGGTGTAGAAACTAGTAAAAAGGAGTAATTAGTTCAAATCTTCTGTTTGTGTGGCAGAAAATGAAGGGAGATGCATAGTTAACTGCTTCTGTTTGGGAAGACCTGCTAGAGATGGACGTGGACTGAGGATTTTGGATCTGAATTTAGGTCTGGGCTTTTAGAAATTACCAAATGTGGTGGTATTTGCTTTGGGTGTTCTCAGTCACTCATGACTTTTTTAAATTCAGCACTGATGTTCCAATGAGAGTGACCAAACATTTTGTTTTTCAGCACTTTCTTTGTGCTGCATCCCCACAAAGAATGGAAATAAAGTATCTGCCCTTTTTTCTTTCCATAGACCTTGACGTGGAAGTTCACCCATTTCAAAACCTTTTGGGTACAAGTAGGAGAAAGAGAGAGTGAAAAAGAAAGCCTAGATAAAGCTACACAAACTACATGAACAAACCTACTTCTTTCCCCCAATTAAAACCAAAGTAAAAACAAAACCAAACCACCCAGACCTTTCCATTCCTCTTTTATTGTATATTTTAAAACATAGGCAGATGAAAGAGGAACTGGACAGTAACTGTATTCCTCATTATCTAACTGCCCCTCGGGCACAAGGGCCAGATTTTCCTTTTAGCAGCAAGGTTGGCCTTACTAGTGTCCGCATGCAGGCTCAGGAGTAGCTTGTGAGCACTCCCAGGGAGCGCAGCGTGCATAGTTACTTGAAGGCATAAGTAAGTGTTTTCCAGATCAGGGGTTTGGACAGAGCTGCAGGAACATAATAAAATATGCGGCTGCAGCCCAAGCATGCTGATAACGTAACTGAAAACTGCTGGATTAACGCAGGCCCCGGCAGCAAGCACTAGAGGATCTCCATGCGGTTTGGCTGCGGAGCCAGACAGCAGTGGGGAGACTAGGAAAGGAAAACCTGAGAGGCAAAAACTGGAAAGGAAGGGCAGCAGGCAAGTGCTGGGAGTGAGAAAACCAATCCCACGAGAAGGATCCCAAAGCCTCCATTGCACTGGTGTGGCTAGCTGATGGCAAACATGCTTGGGATAATGCAGACAGAGTGACATGTTTTTAATGGGTCCTGACCTTACAAACTAGTTGTGCTAGTTAGCTTGAGCACAGAGAGCTCGTTGGCCTCTGTTTCCAGAGCTGCGTTGACGGGTCTTGCTTGCAGCCAGGTTAGATGAAAATAGCGCTAAGAGATGATGGGGTGCATGCCTTAGAGCACCTCGTATTGCAGGCAGTCCAGGAGAGGACAGGAGGTGAGAAACAGTGGAACTTGGTTTGGTTATAACTCAAAACACTGGTGTTTGCTTTTCTGTGTGGGCACTGTGGATGTGGAGCTGCTCCAGAGACAGGGACCTCGGCTGACGGCGGTGGGTGTGCGGAGGGACTGGCAGCGGCAGGAGCGGAGGACCAGCACCGGCTCTTCCGTCGGGCGCTGCGACTGGGAAAGTGAAGCCTGTCTGCCCACGCGAGTGCTGGGGAACAGAGGCGTTGCAGCCCGCATCCGTGCGTTCGAAAGGGAGATGAGCCCTGCGGGAACCTTTTGGAGCAAAACCGCCTGCAACGGCTGGAGAGTCAGCTCTCCCCTGCGAGCAGAGCCCTGCTTCCCTGCTCACACAGCCGGAGGGGTAAGAGATCCCTCTGGGCAGAGCATGGCCATGAGCCTGTCTCCCGAGCCAAAGCCTTTCTGGCGGTCTCTGCCTCTACAGCCCTCCGCCGCGGCCCTCCCATGCCCTCCCTGTGGGTCCTCCGCAGCCGGGGGCGCAGGGCCTGACTGCTGCGGGCCGGGTGGCCATGAGGTGGCCGGACTTGGGGCAGCCGGCATGGCTGCTCGCACAGCTTCCCCGGCGACCTGCCCGGTGCCGCCTTCAGCTGGGGCGTGAGGAGGGCGGCCGCCAGCTCCGTGCGGCCCAGGCCCACTGAGGTGACATGGTCGCGCGGGGTGAAGGCGCGAGGTGCTTGCCCTCCCCCAGCCGCCTCTCGCCCCGCTCTCAAGCTTTGCGCCCCGGCGGCAGGATGGGGAGAGCTGCTTTCACAACCTGGACGTGTTGTCACTCACATCCAGACATTTCCTGTTATCTAACCTCAGCCTTATCTTCCCCATTCGCAGCTTCCTCTCGAAGGAGGAGCGGCCCCTTCAAAAACGAGCTGTGTGCCTGGGCTGTGCCCCCACCGTGGTCCTCCTGCGCGGCCCCCGGTGCCGCCACACGCCGCCGGCCCTGCTCGCCTCGGGCCAGGCTGGCTCAGCACGGTAGGTGCCCGCTCCCTGTCCTGCCTGGTGGAAGGGGTGGCAGGGGACGGGGGAGGATCGGCCCTTCGGGGATGACCTCCCGCTTCTCCTCCAGGAGGTCCCGAAGGACCACAGGGGTTGGGACACCGGAACCTGGGACACCAGGTTGGTGTCCACGTTCCTGGCAACGCAGAAAGCTGTCCTCCCACCCCACGTTACACCTCGAGCTTTGGGGGTACTGGAGGTTTGGACTGCTTTCCCTCGGCGCTGGGAGTGCGACTGCCTGAGCCGGAAAAGCTTTTTGGTATCTCCCTGCAGGGGAAAAGCAGTGGTGTTGGGCCAGGCGTACTTAGGTAAGGGTAGGCTAGGGGATGCAAACGCTGCCGGTCCCAGCCAGGGAGCGCTGCCCTCCGGACCGTGATTCATTGATGAGGACAAATTACAATTAATAGCGATGTGTACGTAGCCCTGCTTGGTACCAGGATGCACGTGTGCGTGCTCCCCCCAAGCTTGCACGCACGCACATGCTGCATATGAGTTGCTGGCAGTAGGGAGATTTTGATCTAAATTAGTCATAGATGAGACAGCGCACAAAGAGCAGGGGAAGTTGTGGGATGGAGGAGGGTTTTAGCAGGGAGAGACACTGTCCCAGCTGGGCGCAAGCGTGCTCTTCAGCTCCTTTTCTCGCTGTCCCGATGGCTTCAGGACAGCGGACGAAGGTTTACTGCGCACCCCTCTTCCCTCCCCTGGGGCGTCGGGGGCACGAGCAGCCCTGGGGGCAGAGCCCGGCGCGCTGGGGCAGGGGCCGCAGCGCTCAGGTGAGTGCGGGGGCTGCGGGAGGGCGCGCAGCCGGCAGCCTCCCGGTAACGGGGGGTTTATCAGGCCCTTCCCGAGTGCTTTTGGGCAAGCCACGAGGCGCCGGTTGCAGCGTTTCTGATTCCCGGCCTCGCGAGAGCCGTTCCCACCGCCGTCGCCGAAACCCACAACCTTCTCGCTGAAGCGTTTGCCGGCCGTTGGAACGGCACCTTGCGTGCGCAACGGGCTCTGTGCCCCCGGCCGCGGGGCAGCCGGGACCATGGCCGGCGCCTTGCCTTTCCGTCCCGTACAGCCAGCCCAGGCCCGGAGTCTGGATCTGGCTTTTGAAGGTCCCCAGCCTCAGCGGCGTGTCTGCCGCCAGAGTTGGGTCTACCTGCTCCCGGGGGCTCGCCCAGCGGGGCTGGCCCGTCCTAGGGCCCTCCGGTGGGGCAGGTTTTTGCCGCAAGTGGCTGCCAGCCCGGAGGGGACGGTTTGCTGAGGGAGAGTGCTGAATTGCGTTTTTCACTTTTTGGAGCAGACTCGAAGGGGAAGGTGGGACTCGTAGGAGAAGATGGAGTAGAAGTTTATGGTGAAGCAGGGCCAGGCAGAGGGGACATCCAGCTTGGGCTGAGCAAGGAGGGGTTGCTTTTAGTCTTATGACAAAAGCAAGGAAAAAAATGGGCATACACAGGGCTGCAGGGTTGTTGGGGTGACAGGGCAGCACGGATGGCGGTGGTGGGAAGACGTGGCTGGTTTTATGCTTCCCGCAGTTGCTTGGGGACAGTCCTCACTGGAGAACCTCAGGGTCTCTGACACCTAGATCCTCTCCAAAGCTGGGACAACTGCTGTACTCGCCAGATCACGGTTTCCAGGAGCTTTCCTTAGGACGGGGCAGCTACTCACCACACTGCCTGGTAAACTGTAGCCCAAAGACAGCTGGAAGCTGGGGATGAGGTGGTAAGGGACCTCCCAGTTGCTCCAGAGCCAGAGGGAGAGGGCATCACCTCCTGCCTGACACCTCCTGGTTTTAATGAGGGCAGGGACAAGGGTGTCACAAAAGCTGTTGCCCTGCACTGCTGTTGCACAGCTCGTGCTGGGGAACAAGTGATTTGTATGCCACTGAGAAGGCTCCCTCTTTGCCCACATGAGCCCTCTTGGAAAGCGGAGCGTGGCCTCATTGGCAGCAGTAGCATCCTTAGCCTGGAGCTGCTCCCTGCAGCAGAGCAGGCAGCCACGGAGCTGCTTTGGCACCTGCCAGCTAAGGAGCAGGAGTTATTAATTAACTGGCTGCACCATTTGGCCTCTTGCTCTGTTTTTGTATTGTTAGCTGTCTCATCCAAGTCAGCAGATGTGCTAGAGAACTATGCTTGGGTATACGGCCCAGCTTGCCTGCAATGAAGCAAGCCCTTTGAGCTGCAGCTCCAGGCTTTGCTGGAGCCTGCCTGATAGATGAGATCGACCTTGCTGAGCCAAATATTCCAATGTTTGTCAGGCAAAGCTTCCAGCAGTGTCAGCTGCAGGGCTGGGAGCACAGGAAGATTCTATATGGAGCAGGACGGCATCCAGGGGAAGTCTGCCATGAGCAAAGCCTCATTTGAGTTTAACCTTGTTATAACGAAGGCTTCCAGCTCGTGGGAGAAGCACACCCCAAGGTTACCGATGGCCAGGGGTTCAGCAGACTCTGTTGCCCACAGATCTGTGGGGATTCTTGCTTTGAATCCAGGCTGCGATTTGGGTTTCACTAATTGGAAAACAGAGATGACCCTGATTCCAGTTCAGATCCTGCATAAGTGCAAGTCTTGAAATGGCTGCAGCCTGCATCTTGAGGCACTGCTACTCAGCATGTGAAAACCATGCAGCCACACTTTTATGCATGCTGTTATTAGGTTTAGAGTCAAGTCTGTCCAATAACTTTACTTTTCATTTATTTCATCACATTTCATTTATTCTCATCACAAGTTGCAGAGCAGTCTGACAGCCCTGTAAAAATACCTGAGAGATGACATGCAGCTTGGAGGGGGACTTTTTGTGACTTCGATAAGGGACTGACTGAAGAATGCAGGAAGAAGAACTCTTTCTGTTTTCCCCTCAGAGTATGCAGTTGATTGCTTAGTCTGTTTTATAACACTGAGCTTTTACTTGGAAATACCCACTTCAGCTTGAAACTAGAAGCTCCGACAATGACAAATCCATTCAGATCAGATACTATCATTACAGGGTGGGGTAGCAAGCTCCATTCCCATCTGCTGATAGAATTATCTCTACTGTGTACCCTCCTCTTATCTGTTGCTCACAACAACGTTTCAAGTGGGTGTTTTTCCCCTCAGAAAGCCACAATGGGGGATTATTTTAAGCTGCAATTGCAGAAGCAGTGCTGTCTTTTTTTTTTTTTCTTTTTTTTTTCCCTCCCTCTCAAGGCCAGATCTTCCACTGTTAGAAATCAGCAATGAAGTTGAGGGAAGTCTGGTCACTGATACCTGCTGAAGAGCCCACTCAATCTTTCTTCGTGTGGCCTCCCCATCACAGTGATATGGCTGAGAGCCCTTTTGGGGACGACAGGTTCATTTTTCTTTTACCCCTGTGCTTTCATTAGTGTGCGGTGTGTAACTCTCACTGAAAAGTCATTTTCAGGCAGAGAGGCTGCATCCCTGCTTTATTAACATAAGCAACAACTATGTAAACCATTCAGAGCTTGTTAAAAAAACTTTTATTTTTCATGGTACAGCAGAGTTTGATGTGGAAGGAGAGTAATTTGACCAACCGCACTGACAGACAGACTTGCGACAAGGACCCAGGCGTCTTCATGACTGGTCAGTTGCTAAAACCCACAGATCAGAGTATTTTGGGTTAAGAAATGTTAACCCAGAGCCTTGGCTACATTAAAACTTTTGCACAAGGGTGACAAAACGCCGGGAAGGCCCAGGTCCCTGAGGACAGCTTGGCACCCCTCTCCCACGGCTGGTGCCTGGCTGCTTCGTACTGCAGAGAGTATCACTGCAGTGGTGCAAGAGCTTGAGAGGGATAACAGAAATCAGTTTTAATTGTGCTTAAACCAGTGGGTCTTTTGCTAGGCTGATCTTAAATCAGCATATTAACACTGTTTTCTAACGCTCATGAAATACACATGCTTCTTTTATCCATTGCAATATACTTCTTTTATCTACCATGGTTGAAATTCATTCTGAATTAGGAGCCAGAACAAAGAACTGTTCACTATCTATATCTCACCAAAGGCCTAATGTGGAGGGCAGGGGGAATGTAAGAATTGCAAAGCCTTTGTAGTAACCCAGTCTAGAAACTGATTTTATCTTTAAAGCTGTAGCTGTTCCCTTGCTGTTAAATCTTATTTCACTCTCTGCTGGTTTCAGAGCACATATAAAGAATACGTATTTGACATTATCATTTTTTATTTTGTGCTTTCACATGAAAAAAACTTGCCCTTTCTGGGTATGTTTCTATGTGTGTAATATTAGATTGGATCCTATGATCATCTGTATAAAATAGAGTCCCAAAAGTTAGAGATAGAAAAGGGTTAATAAATTGCCCACTGTAAGATGCTATTAATATACTTCAGCTGAATTCTACTTTTGTGTCTTTAATGGTCTACGTTCTAAAATGTAATTAAAGTATACATTTTAGTTTTTCATTTTGATACTAAAAATAGCGCAGCTGCATTCTCACAAACTGGTGCTGCTGGTCTTGTGAAATTAGAACCAGGGGACTGGGAAGGAAGCTAAAAGCACCATGCTTAAAACTCAGCTAAGTCTGGGCCTGGCCGCAGAGAGTATGAATGACATTAAAATAGTGTTATGCAGAATGGCTGTGGTTTAGGAGCCATGATGAATTTTTCTGGAAGAGTTGCATGGTATCAGAATTTCAAATCTGTTTTCAGACTGAAATTCTGAACGGTCGACATCCGAGAGGGACACAGAGCACAGTAATACTTAGCAATATCTTCTCTTGTGTATGTTTTGTTGTTTAATTTTCTTTAAGTGCATTTCTGCATTTAATGCACACTCTTGTTGAAAGAATGGGGGGACCAACGGCATCTTTTGCTCTTTGTGCAAAAGAACAGCGTGTGTGTGTGTGTGGGGATAAGATCACCCTTAAAGGCTGGATTATGTCAGCGTATGGGGGTGGAAAGCTCCATGTATTGCGGGAGAGGCTTTTTCTGTCTGCTGGAAATGAAGCAGAAGGGGGTTAGTTTGACAACGGAAGAGAAAGTTTCACTTCATTCCCAACGAAGTTCATTGTTTCCCTCTGTGGAATTTGGTTTTCATTTAGCATCATGATCTTTACGGTGATTCTGCCTAACAGGGGAGCTTCCTGCCGGCAGGCAGAGATGGGGACTGAAATTTGTGGGGACAAGAGGCTGCTATGGCTGCCTTTTTTTTTTTTTTTTTTTTTTTTTTTTTGCTAAAGCGAATGCATATGGCACTGGACTTTGAGCCAGTGCTGGCGGCTGACCTTGCCTCCAACAGAGTCAATGATGAACGCCTACGTGTATGCCCAGGGGCAGAGTTGTACCTCTTTTTTCAGACAGGCTTGAAGAGGTGCCTCTTCAGATCTTAGGTCTAGGTAAAAAAAATCAATTTTAGCCATCAGTGGTGCAGTAAGAGGTAAAACCCAGAGCCTATTCCTGCCAATAGAAATTCCATCTCTGGCGTGCATGGAGCCCCCAACCTGTGTTAAATACAGAGGCCCCATCCCATGTTCTTTGGGATCTGTCAGACTGGTTACAACTGAAATATTCACATATCTAGAATTAGGCATTTAGCTGAAGTACCTTATGATTACAAGGACACTTGGGCATATGTGACCGCTTAAATGCAAAATTACTACAGGGACCCAAATAGAAGGAATTAAATGCGAGAAGCCTGAACAACTTGTTTAAATTTAGGAGGTTAAAAATGAAAGCTGTGAAAAGTCTGTTAAATTATCATGCCCTTATCTCTGTCCAATGCAAAATTGCTCCCCTGCAATATGTTCTCTGGGTCTTTGTCTAGACTTTGTGTGTCTAGAGAGACATTGGTCTTCATGATGTTGTACCCAAACGGCATGGCTGAGTGTTTGCATGCACATTTTGTCAATATTTCAAGCTACCGATGTAGCTGTATAGCTAAGGCAGAAGGTTAGTCTGGAGGTCTCGGCGTCATTTTCAGCTCCACAGAGCTTCAGCCTTTGAATTAATATAGCGGACATTTTCCTCAGCAGAAGGCAGCGTCTGCTTGTGTGGTTCTCTCTCACTCAAAGAAAAGCATTGGAGGGGGAAATACGGGAGGGATAATGATGTTTTTTGCTAACTGGAAAAAGCCTCTGAAGTTAACAGCAGCTTCAGCCCTTCTTTTCCCTCTCCATTTGCCCAGGACGGCACCCCAGCGAAGACCTCTGCGACACCCACCGAGAGCTGCAGTGCAGCACTGCGTGTATTTGACAAGCTGAGTTCGACACTCAGTGTGCAGAGTGTCAGTTTGTCAAATACCCCAAGTGAGGCATTTGCTGAGCAACGCGGCGGCACGCCGAGGGGACCGGCTCCTTCCTCCCACTCGGGCAGAAGCCTTCCTGTCTGTATTCTGCTCCTCTCCAAAAACCCAGCGAGGTATTGAACGACCCGTCCCATCGTTACTGAACGCTTGACTGATTCTGTGCTGTCAGGTTTCCCTTCCACCCCAATTTCGGAAGCGCCTATCGGGTGGTACTCCTAACAGCAAATCTGTACAGAAGTGATGCTGGTACAGTTCCTCTGCAGTGCGAAGGCAGAGAATTGGGCCCTGGCTCCTTATTCTTTGCAGCCTCCACAGCATTAATTAGCCAGCTGTTATTTAATAATCCTGCTCAGTTGACAAGGATTCTGGCAACTATAATCACAACATCATGGGTAAGGGCAGCATTATCTATAATACAGAATCTTTTCTTTGAACACGTAGGAATCTTTTTTTTTTTTTTTTTATTTGAAGTTGGAGTACAAACTAATGAGGCTGCTGATTAACTTCCCTCTGTCCCATTAGCCAGTGAAAAATGCATGTTTGCTCAATCTGTTTTTAAATTAGGCCGTGGAGTCCATTGCTTCTCCTTGAAGCCTTGTTGTTTGGACAAGGCTCCTTGTTTTCGGACGGTTGTTCCTAGTCAACACTTGCAGCAAGGTTGCATATTGCTTTTCTTGCATTTCTGCTATTTAGTTAAAGTAATTCCCTCCAAATCATCCCACTTGAAGATCTAAAGATTGGTAAGCATTTTTAATAACTGACTTGTAGCATGTCAGATCTGCAGCTTGAGATATCTCGGGGTGGGGGGAATGAGAGAGGGGGAGTGCCCAGCCCAGTTTGGCAGATCAAACTCTCTGAAAGCATTTAACATTGAAACTCAGAAACTAAGAAAAAATCCCAAGAGCCTACTGACTTGTTTTAGGACAGTACCACCAGCAAATTTTGCAATATTTGAGAATATTGATAAACTTTAATACTAAGCTTTTGGGCTTTTTGTTGCAACTATTTCTTGCTAAATATTTTGAAGAAGTTGGAGTTTGTACAAAGCTGGGACCAATGAATGTATATCATTGCCTAAGCAAATTGTGTTCTGCTTTTTGAATAGGTCCTATCAGTAGGGCTTATTGTGCACTTCTGGACAAACATGGTCCTGCTCGTTATGACTCACACTCCCGTGGCCTCTTTCAAGCACCTACTCATGATTCACAGACATCACCCTGATCTTTATCACTGAGGTCAGCTTCAAAAGAGAACGAGGTCTGTTATTTCAGGGTTTGTTTTGTCCCCGGTGGATCCTTAATGTAGCAGGCAGCTGTGTCAACCCCAGCCCTTTCTGCCATCGCAGACCTCAAGGCTTCAACAGGCCTCAGCTCTTCTGCACCACAGCTAGCCAAGTGTTCATTTGTGCTCTTCATCACTGTTTCCTCATGCAGTTCCAGTTTTTGCTTTCAGTAGAGTTTGCCCCTCTGCTTTTTAGATAACTGTCTTCCCCTTCCCCCAGCCATCTAGAAGGAACTGGGGGCTGGGGCGGGAGGAGTTAACCCCTTCCTCTCTTACAAGAACAAATATCAAATTACGGTGGGACAAATTTCACTGAGACCAGCCTTCTCCCTGCTGAGAACGGCAGGTTCAGAAGGGCTCTGGAGGCCAGGGCAAACTAGGCAAGTGTAAAAGCCAATGGGTCCCCTCCGTTGTACGCGCACTTCAGTTGCTCTGAAGCAAGGGGAGCTGCAAGTCTCATGACGCTGGGCACTAGAAATAGTGCGGTTTTTGGAGGCAGTGTAGTTTCAAAGCGGAAGCTGAGGTTTCCCTTCTGTGCTGGAGCAGAGCTGGCGCTCAGCAGATGAGTCATGTCACTGGGTGAGTGACCAGCACAAGGAAAGGAGAAGTTCTCTTGTTTGACGGTGATACAACACAGCAAAGCCCTCAGTGACCATCAGAAGAAAAATGTTCTGTTTCCAACAGGTTTTACTACCAAACATGCCAAAAATATAAATAAAAAAATAATCGCACATTTGCTGCTTAGGGAGAAGCAACAACCTCGGCACTGGAGAGAGGCTGTTTGTGTTTCCACTGTTCTGCTGCTTACGACCAAAGCCGTTTTGCTGCCCAAACTAGAGGCAGTGCCAACATGAGGTACATAGCGTCTGCTCCAGCTGGGGCATCTGCTACCCCATCTTAACTCCTGCTGCCTTCTTCCTCTGCAGCTTCTCCCAGGCTTCAGGTCTTCTGAGGAAGCTGCCCAGACCTCCTCAGAGCAGATCAGCGCTGGGAGGAATCAAAAGTTGGAAAAATCATGGAGTTACACAGTCAATGAGGGAACTTGGAGCTGGGAGCTTATAATGGCAGCAAATCTTGCATAAAACACTAGGCTAATTGAAAATGAATGAGGATGGCACTTGGGGGGAAAAAAGAGCGCGCCATGTCCTGTGTTTTGGGCCTTGATCCGCTGAGGTGAGGATGGGGAAGCTGAGAAGTTTTCAGTTCCCTTCCCACACAGCATCAGCCTCGCACCACACGCTTCTGCCCTGCGTGAGCACGGCCGCAGCTCCCCATTCCCCTCATTTCTTTTGTTCTGCACCACCTCTGAGACCGCTCGCACGAGCTGCTGCCGCTCCAGCCCGGTGCCTCCCAGCTTCTGGGAGCATATGTGCTAACTACAGCAAACATGCTGCTGCGTGGGGTGAATTACCTCACGCCAGGGGCAAAGCACGAGGGACCCTCGCACACATTTCTAATGGTCCCCGCACTTCTTGCTCTTGGTCGGGGCACGGGTCCTCTCCTCTCCAGCTGGGATGGGGGAGCTGGCCAGGTCTGAGAGCTGAGAGACCAGTGCTTGGAGTGGGGCCTGGCACTGCCATAGCCCCTGCAAGGACAGGCAAGCCCTGCCGGCTGCTGCCTGCCTCCCCTGGGAAGCGCAGCAGCCTGACGCTGCAGCACAACCGTCTCTGCACGTCCCTTGCTGTGTTTATGAAACCTTCATAATACAGGCAGGAGACTTTTCTCTCTGATCTTGCCTGATAATCACCTAATGTCCTGAAGAAGTGTCACTGTAATTCAGGTCGCTAAAGGTAAAAGTGAGGCTCTTCTTCCCAGCACTCAGGCCATAAAAAGCTAGCTGAACCTGCTATTAGGCTGCTGACCTGGGAGGGGGAGATCCATGGCAGCAGAGACCAAAGTCATGCGGGTCCAAGTCCGTGCCAAGAAGGAGGGCTTGAGTGACCCAGAGCTCATCTGCTTCCCCGTGCTCCCCCAGCTACACTGACTGATTTAATAAAAGCCAATAACTCTTCCTACAAATTTGCTTTGCTAAAGCCGGGTGGCATCCCCCTCCCTGCCCCTGGTCTTCCTGCCGAGCCTGTACGACAGAGGGACGCTGCCTGGAGGTCTCGGACAGACAGGGAGGGCAGAGCACCGCAGCAGCACCCCAGCACCCCAGTACATGTAAGATGCAAATGATTAATAATGAGGAAGCAAACCAGGCTGTTGAGTAACAGAGCGCATTGCAGGAAACACACTTCAGCTGAAGGCAGGAACAGCTAAGCACGCAGCCTTGCTGCTTTTGTAAAAAGGAACTTTTCTTCTGTTTTATTTTTGCCAGAGCTCCAGGAATGCCCTGGCGTGGGTTTAAGCAGCGGTGACAGACTGCACACCCCACAGCAAAGCCTGCACCCCATTAGCACGGGGCTCACAGTCCTCGTCAGGACTGCACAAAATCCAGGGTTAATGAAAGTCACGGGTTTTGCATTACAGACAGTACAGTTCAGCCCTCCTGCTTGAGATGAAGGCCTTGGAAATGCAAACTATGGCCTCGTAGCTCAGCAACCACCTGGCAAAAAAGGAGAAGCTAAAATGCACATTCCAAGAGGAGTCTTAAACCTAATGTAGGACATGTGAGCGTCTTATTTTTAAGCTGATCTCATGATTTTAGAGCAGTCAGCAGCAGAAGTACAGCTGATCTAGAAGAGACACTGGCCAAACAGCTCCAAAGCCTGCAAGCACCAGAAGAGGAGGAAGATAATGTCTCCCCTCCCCAATGTCTAGAGCACGCATCTGGAGTGCTTCCTCGCTTCTCCTGCCTTACAGAGGGCTCCCTCAGCTTCAGGCACCCTCCTTGAGAGCCAGTGTCTCGCTCTGAGCCCTGATGTGCTTCAGCTGAGCAGAAGTATTTCTTCCTCGCAGGAGCTCCAGTGCCACTAATGGAGCTGGACCCCATCTCTCGCCCCTCTGCCTGCAAAGCAGCCCCATTGCTCCTGGAAGATTAGCCTCCTCCTCTCCCCCCTCTGTAAGGCCACTGGGGTCCCAGCTGTTGCCTCCTGCGGCAGCTTGTAGCCCCCTCTCCTGCCCTCCTGGCCTAAGGCAGGAGCTGCGGTCCTTCAGACGATGTCCAGCAGCAGCAGTACAGTGAACGCGCGTCCAGAGCAGCGTCACAACAGCTCTGCGTCTCCCGCAGAGCAGCCTGGCTGCCTACCCCTTTCGCCCTCCAGAAATGCCAGAGCTTACGTGTGGACTCCGCACAGTCTTCTGCCGGCCCGGAGCTGGGCCGGGTCAGCTGTGCCCCTTCCCCAAGGGCCTCCGGGGTGGTGGTGTGGGGCTGCTCTGCCCTCCTCCCAGCAGTGCTTGTGCATTCGCTGCCATGGCGCTTCCAAAGCCACAGTCACGGTGCTTTGCAGCAACTTCTGCTGGCCTAGCCCTGGCACGGAATACGTGTGTAGGAAACGGTCTCTCAGGAGCGAGTGAATTCCTGTGTCTCACTGTCGATGTCTTCTGCCTTGCTCTGTGTCTTATCCTCCTAGCGTCTCTGTCCTCAAAAAGTGGATAGGAAAAGGTTTTTCAGCACGCAAGAGCTCTCTTTCCTCACCACAGCTCCCAGGGATCAGATTCAGTGGTCGGGGTGTTAATTCACTGGGGTAGCAGCGCACTCGTAAGGCTTCGTGTGCCTCCATCAGCCCTGCGGAGCCCAGACAGCCGTCAGCTTCCCGCGAGGCTGCGACCGCGGCGCGCTCAGCCGTCACCCACGCTGGCCACGGAGCTATTTTCCACTTGGAAGAGAATATTTGATTTGAGACTCCGAGAGCCAATATATAGGGAGCTGCAGAACATTTTTTTTAAATAACTGCTTTTTAGAGCAAACCAATGTGTCGAGCAATGGCATGAAATTAAAGTCAAGGATTTTAACTCCTGAGCTAAATCACAGGCAAGTTTGTAACATCATTTAGAGGACCTCTTTTCTCAGGCTCTTGAGCATACTTTAGCCTTCCACTGGCACTGAAGGAAGACTCAGTATTAAGCATCCCCAGAGTCCTTCTAACCTCTGACAGTGATTTAGCAGCATAACACTTTACACCCTGCTGTGAGTGATAAATTCCTAAAAAAACTAGAACTAGCTGAAGCATCTGGAAGAAAGGTCCTAATGGCAGACCTTCAGCCCTAAATGTGCCCAGCTCAAGCACTGATGCTTCTAACCAACTCACTGAAATGAGAGTTTTTCCATTGACTCCAGGCCTCAGCCTGATGTTGCCATGGTTTGGAGCACTGTGTCTTACTGGGCTCTCACTGCAGTAGTAGGCGGCTGCAGGTTTGTGACTGCACGTGGAGGCAGCACCGTGGCCCTGGCCACTAGCTTTGGGGGCTGTGGCGAGGTGTAGTCATGCGAGGAGTCTGGTGTGGGCTGACTCGATGCCCGCCTCCTGTCCTCTCCTCTTTAAAAGGGAAACCCAAGTCAAACTTCCAAGTCAAACCATGGCCATGACTGTACCCCTGCCTGTTCTGCAGAATGAAATCAGAAGACCGAGAAAAAGCATAAATTTGCAAGCAACAGAAAAATGACAGCACTGGATGGTGAAATACCAAGGAAGTCAGAATTCATACGCTACAAAATCCTTTGAAGCCTTTTGTATTTGCCCTGGGAAAGAAAATACGTTGTGCTAATCAAGCACTTTTCAAGACATTTTACAAACCGGAGCACTCACAGCATCCCGGTAACATAGGTCAGCATTAATATCTCTGTTGTAATCAGACAGATTGAATCGCGTCCCACAAAGTGAATCAGTGTGAGTCTGTTGTGTCCAGGGAGGTCCCTTGCTCAATCATTAATCCAAATGCCTCAAATTTCTCTCTATTTTATTATGCCTCTGGTCCCCACACTGTAAAAATAAAATGCTAGCATTTCCTTCAACACCAGTTCTGCTTTTCCAGGAGAAAACCAGAGGGTGGCAGTTAGGAGGCTCATCACCTACACGGCCATTCCCTCTTCCTCTAAGCAATGAGCTCCAGTCTGACAGCAAAAATGACATTCCTGGGACATCAACCCCCCCTCTGTGGTCCCTTTACCATGCTCTAACAAAAAAGACTCAAGGACAAGCAGGATGTACAACCAGTATTTGTTGAGCTGTAAAAGCCAGAGGACGTCCGTTTCCAGCACAATCCCTGGCTCCTCGCAGTCTGGGATGTCCTAACAGGGGAACAGGCACTTGAGAGTACACCTTGCCAGTGTCACTGGCTAGCAGCACTGCGCCCAGCTACACCTTGATTTGCAGGCTAAAGACATTTGTGTTTCCACTCCTTCCGATCCTCTCTTCCTCACCTTGCTCCTTCAGGCTGCTCAGAAATTATTCGCTCTATGAAAGTAGGTAGATAACCACTTGGCTGAAGGTTTCTGCACTAACGGGCAGGGCCTCATTTGCCAAAGCCCAAGAAGGTTGTGCAGTTCCCCTGGGTTAAAGAAAGCAGTGAGACCGGTATATTTATCAGAGCAGAAGGCAGACAGGAAGAAGAGTTTCCTTTGGTAAAGTCTACCATTCAATATCTGCAGCCCTGCATGGCTGCTTGTGTGGAAAAGCTGGTACTCTACTAAATTCTTTCTATTTCATATTCTGATTCCATTGCATTCACAAGGTTCTCATAGTCCGGATTTTTCCTGATGCATGTGCTGTCACGGCTGTTGTTCATGGTGAAGGTGTCACTGGGTGTTTCAGTCTTAGAATTTGTCTCCTTGTGTAGGCACTTAGCAGGGTCTTCCACATCAGTCTCCAATCTCATGATATCTGCAGTGCTATGGCTGAAACAACAGAGAGACGTGATTGAGAAGGACAACTAAATCGGAAGTCATTTGGTTTACATCTTAGTCAAAGACAAGATCTACCACATAATCTGTGGAACAGCAAAATTCATTTTAATCTAGTGAGGGCCTGGGAGGGTCTGAAGGACACTAGAAAGTAACATTAAAAGAATTACACACACAAAAAGAAGCAATAAAGAGTTCACACTGCTACCATAAACTCTCATGGCATTATCATGTTATACTCAAAAGAGTTACCAGCAGATAGTCTAGCCTTTAGAAAGTAACTACCAGCAATAATTGGGAAAAATGGCAATATGTGAGGCTACAGCTGGCTAAGGTATGTTTCTGAATAGGAAAGTAGTATGAAGGGATTAAAGGTTGAGATTAGGACAGGGCAGAAGATATGTTTGTATAATTGTAAGCAAATAAATAGGAATTGCACAAAATAATACTTGGATAAGCACTGGGATGTGTTTCTTAAAGAGAAAGGCATGTGTAGAAGGAACTTATCTCGAGGGAAGAGCTGAGAATTCCTGTCCTTTGCTTTGTGAAATAGTGGTGGGAATTTACTACAGAGAACAGTTTTCCCATGGCATCTACAAGGCAGAGCGAAGGACCCAGAATATCTTTCTCTCATTCTAACATATTAAAGAACAGACTCTTGCTACCTCCTGCACTAAAATGTTAATGTCGTCATGCTGCTAACTGCCAAGGTATTCAGACCCTCCCCCCCTGCAAGTCAAGGAAACCTTTGGCTTTTCACTGAGCAAAGAGCCTTTTTCGAACAGACATCAATATGATGCCCTCAAAGTCTTCTTAACGTCCCGGGTGAAAACTTGTACTCACAAAGCAACTTCATAGATAGGTTCTGCGAACAAAAGAAGAATCGAAGATGTGCATCAGCGAGTTTTATGTGTCACAGAAAAAAACCCCCAGCTGCTTCCAGGTGTTCCCACCTTCAGGAATAACCCTCCCACCCTGCCTCTCCCTAGAAGGGACCACCTGGGGCTGGGGCCAGGGCTGGGGCCGGCAGCTGGGGATGATGGGGATGATGGGGGTGGGGATGATGGGGATGATGGCGATGGGGATGATGAGGATGGGGATGATGGGGATGGGGATGATGGGGAGGATGGGGATGGGGATGATGAGGATGGGGATGACGCGAATGGGGATGTCGGGGACGGGGATGGAGTCCCGGCGAGCGCCGCGCCGCCCGCCCCGTCCCCTCGGACCAGGGCTGCCCTCTACCGCCCGTCCCGCCCGCGGGCCGCGTTCCTCGCCGCTCCCGGCCCCGCCCCGCCCCGGGCCCCGCCCGGCCCCGCCCCGCCGCTCACCCGCCTTGTTCCGCCGCCGGCGCAGCAGCGCGGCCAGGAGCGCGCCGAGCGCGGCGCAGCCCAGCGCGGCCGGCAGCGCGTAGAGGTGGGGGGGCGGCGCGGCCGGGGGGGGACCTGCGGGGGGAGGCGAGAGCGCTGGGATCAGCGGCGGGGGGGACCGGGGGGGACCCGAGCCGCCGCGCCCGGCCGCCGTTAGCAGAGCCGCGGGGCTGGGGAGCCGCGCAGCGCCGTCAGACCCGCTCCTACAGGGCTTGGACACCGGCGAAGCCTGCGAGTGCAGCCGAGGCCCAGGCCAGCCGCCAAGGCCGGGGCTGAGGGCAGCGTCAGCGTTTTCAGCCCCTTCCAGGCACAAACGCAAAGCAAACTTCAGGCCATGAATGCGCTCCGGCAGGCCTGTGGATGGGTGGCCGGGAGGGCAGCTCCTGCCTGGGGGAAACCCGATGCTTGACAGGCCAGGGATTTATTCCCTGCGGATATTGATCTGCAGCGAAATGCAGCAGCCAGGGTTGGTGTTTGGTCTGCAGACGGCATTCGTCAGCCTGCCCTTGCCAGTGCGAATCCCGTGTTTTCCGGCACGAGACTCCACTCACCTGTGGCAATGGGAGGCCCTTCCGAAACGGCATCCCTCCCGGAGGCCAGCGTTGCTGCGGGCAGATCTGCCAAAGCGTAAGGGTGAATGCATTGTAACGCTCCCCGGAGCTGCCCTGCGGCGTCGGGAGAGCTGGGTTTGCTCTGCAGAGCAGCAGCGGGGTGGGCAGTGATCCCCGCTCGCCGGTGAGCCCGTCTGGCTGCCCAGCGCTGGGCGCTCACCAGCACAGCTCTCCTGGGCTGGACGTAACTGCTGCCCTGAAGCTGCCTGCCCTGTTTTGATGAACACACCGCTTTGGTTCTCTCAGGCTAACACGTCTGAGGTGGACGGAAAGAAAACACCCATTGGACCGGCTCTCGGAGTGACAAGACAGATTTTTCTCTCTGACATGTCA
The DNA here is from genome assembly GCF_018139145.2 of Gymnogyps californianus. Lineage (NCBI taxonomy): Eukaryota > Metazoa > Chordata > Aves > Accipitriformes > Cathartidae > Gymnogyps > Gymnogyps californianus. Next base: position 376,287 of record NC_059479.1, read on the forward strand.
TCCTGTGTGTGTTCTGCCAGCAGGCTTGCAGGCAGCGTGTGGTACTCGCATCCCCCCCTCCCCAGCCGTCGCCCCAGGGGTCCCTGGCAGCCCTGGCTGACATGGTACGTCTCTATGCACCAGCACTTGTGGCTGGCTGCACCACAGCCAGGGAATGCTTCGGCTTTGTCCTGATGGGACTCATCCAGGTTTTCACAGGGCTTTCTCACTTCACCTCCCCTACAGTGACTCCCTGGCTGGTCTGGGGTGGTTTGCCATCGGCAGCTGCACCTTAAGGCTCCCTGACGCACTGGAGCCCCAAGCCAGGTTTCTTGCCCCAGGTGACCTCCCGTTGAAGCTGTGCAGCCCCCCGGTTTCCCAGGCCGTGGTCCCTCTCGCACTGGCTCTGCTGCTGTCCCAGGGGGCTCCGACCCAGCTCCCCACAGCTGAGCACCCGCACCCGGGGGACGGGGTGGACCGTTTCTACCCACCTGCAAAGAGGATCTGCAGCGCAAAAGGAGCGTCAAGTGGATTTGTCTCACTCGCCTTCTCCGTCACTCACAGAGCACCAGGGTTTCGCAGCCCTTCCCCTGCGGCCCAGGCCACTTACCTGTGGGCACTCGCTGGGGCGCGTCACCTCGGGGGATGAGCGGGGGTCTGGTGTGCCTGCCGGTCCCAGGGCTGGGCTGCTGTGTGACTGGGGACCCTGCGGGAGAGACTGGTCGTCAGGCCGTTTCCCCCGCTCCCTGTCTGCAGTACAAGCCAGGTAAGAGCAAGATGTGCCAAGGGCAGGACCCAGGCTCCCATCCTGCTCAGTCCTGGTCCCAGAGGGACACAGGGGACATTTTCCTGACCCTTGCCGTGATCAGGCACACTCTGAAGCAGGGAGGATGCCAGCCCTTGTGGTTTCCTCTCTGGGTGGCAATCAAGACACAATTCATATTCAGCGTTACGCATCTGATCCTGCTATGAAAGAGGAAACTCCCTGCCTCAGTCTTGTGCAGCGGAGATGAGGAGCTCTAGGCTGGGCACTCACCTCTCACCGTCAGCTCAACGGCGTCGCTCTGCTGCACAGCCCCGGCCCCAACCCTGTTTTCGGCCTCACAGTAGTACTTCCCGGTGTCGGAGGGCCGCAGGCTGTCCCACGCCAGCTCGGCCTGGCTGCTCAGGAGCAGGGCTTTCCCTCCCGGGGTGCCCCTGAACCAGCGGTAGCTGATGGGGGGGGACCCGCTGGCCACACAGGTCAGGCTGGTCCGGGCTCCTGCCGGGAAAGTCAGCCCCGGCTCGCTGGCCCTGATGACGGGCTTGGTCGCTGCAACTGGAAGAGAAAGCGGATGGGGCCCGGGTCACGCTGGCCCCGGTTGCGGTGGGGAAGGGTCCTCCCCCCCTCACGGCAGCTCTTGCTCCGGCTTGCAGTGCTTTCCCAGGAGGAAGAGGGGCACCGCTCTCACGTCACCTCTCTGCACAGGTTAAGCTCAGTTCACCTGTGCCTGAAGCCAGGTTTATACCAGCTATGCCACCATTGCTACTGCCGTACCACACAGGTCCTGCTCTGTTGAGTGGGTGCCCCCCTTGCAGAAAGACAGTTCTTTCTAGCACACACTGAGGATGCTTGGGAAGGGGAGGAGGCAGATCTGGCTACTACAACACCCGCTTGCTGTCCCACTTGCTAAGGAACCACAGAGATGCTGGCTACCTGCACAAAACCGAAACCAGATCTGGATGTTATCTCAAGCACCACGGGTTCAGGTGGCCCATCGGTAGATCCAGGTTGGGGTGTACACTAACTGGTCCCCCTTCCCCAGCCCATCCCTACAGCTCCACGAGTGGAGAAGAAGGGCTAACACAGCAAGGGAGGAGGATGCCTCAACACCCAGCCTGGACGTGGGTAGACAGTATGGTGTGAAAGACTATTCCCGCCAGCTGCTGCTTCTCCTACATGCTCTGTGCATTAGACTGGCTACACAAGAGCAGGGCTTTTTTGCTGGATTTACCTTTGACAACTTTAACTGTAGTGGTCACCTCCTTTGTTATCAAGCTGTTATTTTTATACCTCCAGATGACTTGACAGGTGTAGAGTCCGTTGTCGGGGATTTCAAGGTTCTCGATTAGGAGTGAGGCATTCCCTGGGCTGTCCTTTGGGACGCTGACCCGGTCTCGGAACTGAGACAACAAGATGTGGTCACCAGAATCGTCCCTCCGAAAGATGGTAGAGGTGCTATAGTCTCGCTCCACGCGCCAGATGAGCGTTTGCTGTGTGAAACCTTCTGAGGGCGTGTAGGTACACGGTAAAGTAGTGGATCTCATCCATGTGCCCTTGACCTGGTGGACGCCAGACAGATCCAGGAGGGCTGCAGGGAGCAACAGTTGAAGGGAAGAAATAAGAATGCAGCAGAAGAGTAGAACATCCTTAGGACAGACAGGAATCACTAGGAGGTGGAAGCCAGCATGCGGCCACGTCTTAGATGTGCTGTAGACCACAGCCAGCTAAACCAGAGCCTGTCCCCACCACACTGAGCACAGGGAAGTGAACAGTTGCTTTGACCTCATGGCTATTTTTATTGTTTCTCTCTGGACACTTGCCAGTTCTCAATTCCTTCTCGGTACAGAGAGGCACAAATCCTGCTCCTGGTGGCAGCATCACAGCTACAGTCTTCACAAAAGACCTTAAGGAGCATCTCTTACTCCTGCTCTCTAGCCCCAGCCTTTACACCCTACTTCTGCTGCTTGGCTTTCTGCTTACACTTGCACATGATGAGTCAAACAGCAACGGCCTCGCCTCACTGACACGGGATGCTCTGACAACACCACTTGCAGTGTTGACTTCTACCTTCTATATGGGAGGAAGGAAGAACAAAGCAAGTTTACTGTTTCACTGCAGTTAGCAATGAACGCAACAAGTCTGCATTCATTAACATCACTATTTTTTGTATGCAACTTCCCTGGTGCTCACAGGACCCCGCAGTACAGCTGCGTGGGGAGAAGCACTTCTCTGTGCAACAGCCTGTCCCAGAGCTAGCAGGAGGTGCCAGTGGGGGGAAGGCAAGCATCTGTGGATGGGTGTGCACGGGGACAGCCGCGGGGACTGCTGGGGCTTAGTGTAGTGGAAGCTTGTTTCTGACATGGAGCTTTGGTTTTCCTTTACCAGAGGACTTTGAGAGGGCAGGCACAGCTCCATTCTTCAAATCGCACATCCCAGTCAAACATAACTCCTTGATGTATCAGTTTTTAAAGGTTTCCATTTCTCTTCCTTTTTTCACAGACTTCCACCAAGAGAAACTAAGAAGGGTAGAAGCTATTTAGGAAACTCCTCAGAGATACCCTCAAGGTATTTGGTGCGCTCAAGTTCAAGTATGTGTGCTATCCTGTGTATTCATCTGGACACAATTTTGTTTAAGAATCTCTCCCACATTGTTTTGCATTGCTGTGTGCCATGAAATAGCTGCCAGCATCCACTGATTCCCTGCGGAGCAGCTGCACTCTGTATATGACCAATTTCAACATTAGCAGGGATGACTCCAAAGGAGGTCTGATTGGAAGGAATGGGAGAAACTCAGCAAAATAAAAATCCCTGAGATAGCATTTTTAAAAGAAGTGTTTCCTCCCAGTGACACTTCTTAAACTGGGATGTAGTCTTCCAGACAAACAATGTGAATTCTCCCACTGGAGGGAAATAGAGCTGGACCAGGCAAAAACCTGGCGGGCTATGTTAGAGATTAGAAGACTGATCAGAGGGATTTGTATTATCTATAATGCATGATAACAGAAAAAAAATTGAACTCTCGTATTCTGGCCCATTTTCTAAAACGATTGAGCATCTTCCTTCCTAGCCTGCCAGCACCAGCTGCCCTGGTGGCATGGAAGCGCCATGCAGGCAGGAGCCTTTAGGGATCTGTTCTGAAGCACTGGACCTGGAACAGGAACGGTGAACCGAACACAATCTTTTTGCTTTAGCCTTAGAGAAGTTCAGATCTGACCTAGATTTCTTGGATCATACCTGCTTCAACCAGATAAGCGCCCTGCCAAGCTCTCGGGTGGGCACAGGAGAAGAGGGGGCGGATTTTGTGGTACCCAGCTCGTTCTCCCAATCTCTCCAGCTGTCTGCCCACTGAGACCACAGCTCCTCTGGGAAGTGCCTCTCATAAGTAGCAAATTACCTGAATTTAGCTGGACTTGGCTCTACCCATACCCCCCTAACCCGCTCCCCCTTTCCCCTCCTCCCCAGAAAGGCACGGGTTATGTTCGGCTGCATTAACTCACAATAAGTCGCTTGAGAGGCAGATCCCAGAAAGCTGCAAAGCTGTTTTTTTATGATGAAGTGGGGAACATACTTACTTCAACCCATTTTTCTAAATGTCAGGAGCAATTCTGTGCTTCTGTATACAACTCATTAAAGCACCTTTCTCCTGTTTCCCAAAACCTTCCTCTGCCGGTGTCAGTGTCATAGGTGCCCTGGGAGTGGCACATATGCCTCATGGGCCTATAAATTGATGCAAAGATTCCAGTATCACCTCTCCTAATGCACCTAGAGAGTCAGCAGATCAGGAGAGACCACGGGGAATCATGTCTGTGCCTGCACCTAGTCTCACAATTACAGCTCTTCTTCCCAGGACCATGCTAGCAGAACAACAGTGAGGCATTATTAAATTCTAGAAGAATGCATATTCCAGCTTCACAAAGACTCTTTTGGAAGCTAACACACCAGAGCAGATCCTCTCCACGGATCCTGAACAATCCTGTTTTGTTCTTGCTTTGGGGCACGGGAGCTGACCTTTTGCCCAAAACTGCCCCGTTGGCTCCACTCTTAAAAGCACCTTTGCTGCATCTGATACCAAAGGAGACTCTTGTGAATTCTCAGGCTCTGTTTTTCATACAAGAAACTAAAGACTTTCCACACTTGACAATTTTTAAAAATTAAGACACTATAATTCAAAAGATTTTCCCTACCCTCTTAGTACTCTGATTTTTGTTCTTATACATTGAAGCATTTACTCACCGTTGCAGCTGATGAAAGCCATCACAAACACCACTATCCGCACAACTTCTCCCATTCTCCCAGAACTGCAGGTCCGTCCTCCTTTCCCTGCACTTTGTGAGAGACCCCCACACTCCTGGGACCAGAATGCAAGTGAAGAACACTTCCCTTTCTTCTGTCCTTTGTCATCTAGGATCCTCTTTCTGAAATATCACGAGTCCATTTCACTGCTGACTTAGGTGAAGGGTAAAGGATGAACAAAGACTACAAGGATCTTTCCAGTTCCATTTCATAGTCCCCTGTCCCCACCCACTTCTCTTACCATTCTCTTGAGTTTTCTTACTAATGCTCTTTTTTATTAATCTTCATAATTGTGTGTTTCCTTTTTTCTTTCTTTTATCCTTTTTTTTCTTTCCTTCCACATTTGCATTCACTTCACAGTGAAAGAGCTTTATGATGACTACACAGTCAAGCACTCGGTAGCAAGGGAAAGCAAACTTGAGGATGCTTGTGAAGCATGAATTCAGTTCCCTCCGACTTGTGTGTGATGATACTGCGCAGCAGAGTGCTCAGCATCTCTCTCCATTGTACCATGAGGGCTCACAACTGGGCGTCCAGAAATGGGAAAGCACAGGTCTGAGTGCACTGACTCACCTAACACCATGCAGGAGCATGAGGCAGAGACCAACTTGTTGATGCTCAATTCCATTTCCTTAGTGTCTTCTCCTGCTGACGGTACTCAGCTCTTCCACCACTTGCATGTACCAACTTCTGCAGCAACAGACTCTCTGAGGGCAACCCCGTTCACCTTCTGAGTGCGTCGGTCTGTGACCTGAGTGAGGGAGACAACCAGCCCTAGTTTCTTTGCCAAACAGTCTGAGCCTTTTAGACCAGAAAACTTAGGATGCCACTTTTACTGTTTTTTTCTAACAGAAAATGTGCAGAGGAGAAGTATTAAAAAAACCAACATCCTGCTCTCTACTACGATAGGAATTTCCCTGCAAAAGCTCCATTTTCTACCACCTGCCCAGAGACGGTGCCCTTTGCAGTGCAGCTACAGATGCAGTTACACCGACCAGGGCCGTGGAGAAGGTGCATGGGGAAAGGAAAGGTTAACAAGCTAGAGTCATCCTCATTTAATGTCACACAAGCTTTTACCATCTACTGGTGATCAGACGGTCGCTGCCTGGTGCTCTCATTTTCACAGCATCACAGACTACCTTGGTGCACATTTCTGCTGCGATAGTCCAGTTCATGGGCAAGAGTCACGTTTCATGCTCTGCAAGCACACGCAGTGTTTTCTAAGGAGGTGACTTATGACTGGCAGCAGAGGGACTTTAATCCAGGAGATGTTCTGGGTATGCTCTGTAGGGCTACCTTTAAAAGTACATCCAAAAGTTATCAATAGGTGTTATGCACAGGATTAATATATGCCTGCTAATTATTACCAAAAGGAGAAGGAATTACAGAAGGTAAGAAACATGTATAAAAGCAAACCTACTGACCTAGCGAATTCTGTTATGGGCTTCTAATCATTCACTAAAGCAACTTTTTGGCATTTATTCAATAGACATGCCTTAGCATATAGTTTTAACAACTGCACCAGGAGAATAGTATCTTTGAGCAGGAGGCAGACGTGTCTGAAATACAGGGAGCCATTTTCTGTTGGAGCTGGGAGGGAAAGGTGATTGGTGTAGTTTTGCCACAGCTACGTCCCATCACGACAGATACCTGTTCGCTTTAGCTGAAGTGTTTACATTGCAGCTGAGCTCAGCCCGTTCTCTGGAAGCGCTGCCGTTTGTCAGTGACGGCTTGTTCCCTCTCTGCACAGGGCAATGAAAACTGGAGACTATCTTCATTTTCCCAAAGTGAGTAAACTGATGAGAACTGTGCAGGTCTCATTTCAGTCTTCGGGCAGAGGCATGTCCACACTCGGATGGCTTGCTGAATGCGATTTCAGCTGAGCTCTGCTTATTGTGGCAGTGAGACTTACCTGTGGCAAGCTTGGGCAGCCTGGAGCAAAAAGCTGAATGTGGTGTGGCAAGACCTGGTGCAACAAATTCATATGAGGTTCCAGGCTAAGAGCTACCATCAGCTGCCATCCTGCCGGGGAAGACAACGGAGGCAGCAGCACCACCCGTTCTTGCAGAGCATAGCCTTGCTGGTGGGTGGAAACTCGATTTTTGCTGCCTTTTCTTCTTGACTTCTTTGCTGAAGCTACCAGTGTGGTACCAGTTCATACTGCCTGTACGTCATCTACCCACCCTGCCACCAAGAAGCCATTAGCTATGTTTGAGTCCTGCCTAAAAGCAAGCAAGCAAACAAACAAAAAAGCACTTGTTAAAATTCATGCAATGTCACTGAAAGAGTGACTATGAGTCCATTTTCAGAGAGACGATTTAAAACTAACCTTTTGCACACCCTGGCCCATGACTAGTGACAGGAGCTTGTCCCAACAAACTATCTCCTATGCAAAAGACTTTAAAAGAAGCTGGATTTTGGGGAACATGCCCTGGAACAAGCTGAAAACCCAAGCTAGAACTGCTGATATGACTACTTTCTGAACCGGACATGCAAGACTTCCTGCAGCTGTAATTATAGAGGATAAAAAATGACTATTTAGCTAAAACAAACACGAAGAACTGTAGTTCCTCAAACATGATGTACATGACATCTTTCTCTCCCTGGGACAGAGATATAGCTGCTAGTTGTCTCCTCCCTGAGTCACGTAGTCAGCCCATTTCTTACCAGAGGGACTCCTCATCATTTTGCATCTGAACACATGAAGAAAAAGCCTGTAATGTCTCAGACATTATGGCTAGTCACCTGGTTTATTATAATGAAGTATATTTATTTCAGTGTCTCTGCTTTGGGTTGAATCCATTGCTTTCTCCCCTGCCGTGCCAGGCGGGTAAGGCACCTGCAGCCTTTCCCCCGGCAGGCACCCGCCTTCCTTCCACACACCGGACACGACACACTTTCAAGCATCATTTCTTCAAGTATCACAGCTCAGGCAAAGTGACCAGTATGACTCTTTGTTCTGCAATTTCTGCTGCTACATCTCAGGCTAATTAGAGGTGGCACAGTGAAGTCCCCGTTTCCCTGGAAATGAGTGCAGATGGGACCTCAGACCCTGCTCATAGGGACCAGCTCTGCAGAGCCTGCATCTTCCTTACACTCATGTTTTGACATAGTCTGCCAGAGGCTAGAGAAGTTTGCTATGATTTTCCTGGTGATGAAATAAGATTTTTAGCCTGCAAGGGGGTGAAATTCATTACCAAGCTTTGAGCAAACCACCAAAAAGCAGGTAACTGAAGAAGAAAGGTCTCAAAGTGCTCTTTTTGAACCATCTTCACTCAGGAAAAAAGGCAATTTTTACTGCGAGACTTGAGACATTCTTATTTGGTCCAGCCATGGCCAGCTCACAGATCTGACTAAACCGACTGTGGTTTACTAAGTACTTTTTGGATGTCCCAGAGAAGCTAATTGTATGAGCCTCTACAGTCATGTAAACTACAATTCTCTCACATATACCAGACAATCATACAGACAGTCATGAAAACATGACCTTGGTTCCACCTAAAGAAACAGAAACTTAGTGTAAATGAGCATCTCCTTCAAGGCCTGTGTGACAGAAACGTGATACAAGTGCTCCTTCTGAAAATTAACTTCCCTTCCCAGGAATTCCCAGGTCAATGACATCAGTTCTGGGTTACCCATTATCTCGGCCAAATACTTGTAAATACTTCCTAGCACTAAGAAAGGGACCCATATATATGATGTCATCTGAGTATTCATTTCCTACTTGGTGCCACAGATGGGCTTCACAGATTCAGCTATTAGAGCAATACAGATTTTACCTTTATCTGCAGTTATCACACGCACTAGCTACTGATGGTTTTGGTAGCCTCACTGCTATCACAATCCTTGCTCTTTGCAAGCTTCCCAGTTCCTCCTTTAGTGGCTCCATGAAGGCTGGTTGAGCTCTGGTTTTGGTAAACACAAGTGCTGGTCCAGGAAGATCTGCCTTAACCTCAGCTTGTCTTCCTGGCATGCCATTGTATGCCATCGATGTGCTGCACAAGATGCACAGCAACTGCCCTTTTTCCCAGAGATATCCCACGCTGAATTAGGATCCAATGCCTGTCTTGCATCGTCCAGCTGTCCAACAGCGCATGCAGACACAAAACACACAGAGAACCTAGTTCATGGATTTCTTTTCAGTTTTGTGAGCTTGCCTTAAAACGGTTTTATTTAACATCACCAGCTCCTGGTCACAGTTGTCCAGCCAGTATAAAACTGCTATTTGTCCGTGTTTGCATGGCTACCTTGCCTGTGGCTTTGCAATGCAACCGGAATGGAATTGGTTTTTGAGTTTGTGGCACAGCTGTGGGATACCTGACAGCCGTCATCCATAGCGTGTCACCAGTGAGAGTGCCTGATATGCTCAGGCCGCACTGGGACCAGCCTGCCCTTCCTTGGAAAGCCCTTCGCCTCCATACCTCTATCTTGTCTTCGTGCTCTCTTCTTCTCGGGCTGGAGCCCTGGCCACATCACACCACCTCAGATGGACAGCACTGCAAGTCACCTCGGGCAGCCAGAGCCAAGGCCCCGTTTGGGTAGCCGTGGCAGTCATGTTGAGGTACTCGGAGTGTATCGAGCATTACCACACTCCCGCCTGAGAAAACACACCTTGCAAACCCTGTGTGCTTACTGACATGCTCGGTGTCTCTGTCCGACAGACGACACTTCGACTTCCCCAGAACCTTTAGGGGCGTTTCATCATCTAGTGCAAAATCCACAATTTCTCTCTGAAAACAAGGATGAAAGGAGAAGGGAAAGCAAGCTAACTCCCGAGAGAGTGGATAGCAGGGCTGACATTGCTTAAAGTAACTGCCTCAGCCTAGCATGGCACAGAGGGTCTTTCCCAGCTAGGTCAAGACCAGCAGTGATGGCAATACAGGCAGGGAGCGAAGAGCTCATGGTGTCGGCCGCGTTGCCATTCTTTTGCTCATACAGAGCTCAGCTCTCTCCCGAAGAGCCAAGTCTACCGGTCTGCATGGCTGTACCCATCACACTTACAGAAAGGACAAGCTCTTTTCTCCTCATTCTCCACGCAGGACATGTCACGTCCACCTCTTTGCTCAGATGTTCACCCTGTTGCTTGACTTCGGAGTACCTCTGCTTTCCAGTTGCTCCATACAGCACTGAAGCCCCGTATTCCCATTGCAGTAAGTTTGTTTCTGGGATGGGGCTCAGACGGGCGGGCTGCTTTCCAGTACCAGTGGCATTCCCTTCCCACCCCCTCCCTACCAAACACATGTACACACACACACTTTTTTTAAAACCCCTTTTTAAAGAACGAGAGCATTACTGCAGGGCTCTAAAAACTGCAACCTCATCTAGAATTGAATGATTAAGAAAACATGACAGTTTCCCAGCAAATTTCAACACTGTTGATTTGTCATCACATTGAGACACTATCCAGTCCTGATTTTTCTGTCGTTCTCTGGAAAACCCTTTTAGTGATAACAGTGTGCCTTGCAATACTATTGCAACAGTTCTCCTCCCCTACTCACCTTCCTGCTTAGGAAGAAAGACTGTCAGACTTCACTGGCTTTTTACACTCTTCATAACAGAACTCATTTTCTTTCACATCCTAAACGTCTCATTTCATTAGCTCTGAACCTCAGATCGGACAGGCAGCAACTCTTGCATCTTCTGTTCCCTAAACTGTGGCTGACTACAGCCTGCAAACATCGCCTGACACAACATCCAGAACATATCCCAAACTCCAGCAGATTCACAATAATTCCTCTGCTTTCAAGTAGAGGGACCTAATATCCTCCTAGGAGCGTAATTCCTGGGCACACACAGACATACACGCACACCTACTTTTATAGGCAAAATAAAGAGAAGTATAACAAAATCTACTGACTTTGCAGTCCTGATGTTTAATGATTTTCATTTGCTTCTCCACATTTGCAATAAGCTGCATGTACATGTTGACAATTTTTTCCAAGAGGTCATCACCAACAAAAGCTGCTGTTTGTTCCCTTTCCATTTTGAAATCAAGGTTTCCCAGCCCTTAATTTTAAGTGCATTCTTAACAAAGAGAAATAAAAGTTGTGGTACAGGAGATTCAGGGAGAAAGTGTAAGGTCACTGATAAGTACCTGTAAAGTGTGCCTGGTGGTTTGTGAATTTTGATGAACTTTTAGATCATTCATTCCTCTAATTTCTCATTGGACCTCTGTGTACTTTGGGTTGTCATAGCACTGGATGAGTAGCATTGCATTCCAAACTTATTTCTGTATTGCATAAAAGAAGTACTTATCCTCTCCCTTTAAATGTCTGCTTCCTTTTCTCTTTGGAGAAACTGTAAACAAATAGCCCCTATTCATCTTCTCCACACTGGTCATGACGAGTACACTTTGCTCATTTTGCCTCCTTCTTCTCTTTTTTCCAAGCTGAGAAGGTATAATGCATTTGCACAGAAGTGGTTTCATGCCACTAATCATCCTTCATTATCATTCTCAGTAACTTTTCTAGCTCTGTTAAACCCTGTCAGGATGAGAGACCTACATGCATACATAAGGTGGAAGTACTCCATGGGTTTTTACAGTATCACAATCCTGTTTTCTATTGCATGGTAATGCCTTCCCTAAAAGCACCTAATACTGTCTTTGAACACCAGTGAATTTTGAGCTGATGCTTGCAGAGAAGTGCAGATGCAGATCTTTCCCGAGTGTGAGCAACAAATCTGGGGGCCCACTAATCCTGTATCTGTGTCACCGATATCCCCCCGGCCCCTCAGATCGCTCGTTTTGTTTTACATCTGTCCGCATGGCTTTTAATCGGACATGGGATTGCCCTGTCATTCATTATAAGAAGATTCTTCCATAACTCTGTGATATCCATGTTATAGATTTACTCAGGGTGGTAGAAATTATGAGTAACAAAGCTTTTCAGCTCCCTACTTACCCTTCAGGCCTTCTAAGCCGGGAGGAAAGTACTTCATGAGTACCTACTGAGGAGCTGTAATTGTGAGTGCTTGCTGGCATTTTAAAGATGAGCCGGTTGTGCAAAAATATTCATAGCAAAATAATTTAGGCATGTGTAAACAATCCTATCCACAACCTTATGGAAAAGTATCTAATTTCTTTCAAATATTAAGCATGCATTAAAAGAGAGAATAGAGAAGGTGAACTCAGAAAGAAAGTGCCTTGTTGCAGTATCGGAATCGCCCGAGCTGTCCAGCGCCACAACTATAGCAAGTGTGTCTGCGCCTTATTGCGAGTGCTGCAGAAAGGCATATTGAGCGCAGCACGACGGGTGCACGGGACATTTCTTCTTTTTGTACTGCTGCTCCTAGTGTGGTAAGGTTCTTGGTTTTATCCTGGCTTTAATCTGTCTTTCAGTGTTTCTTTAAGGGCTGTCTCACATTTAAAAGGACATTCTACCACCTATGCAGCACTTCAGATGGATGGGAGGAGAAACGCGGATTCCCAGGCCTGCCTTGTTCTGGGGATGTTGATGCCAGATGATGCCATCCCCCCAGATGATGGGGATGTTGAGCCGCCCTTGGTGCTGGTTCTGCTCCCACCACAGGAAGGCTGTGAACGCAGATCCTTTTGGTCTTATAAAGCAGTAAGTTTAGTGCAGTGCTGTTGGCCTGGGGTCTGCATACCCTAGCTTTCCAAGGGCTGTCTTCTACAGAGGTGGGGAAAGGGAACCAAGAAAAGCAACATCAGAAGATCTATACAGCAGTCTATGAATTAAGTTCCTAACGAGGTTTGCATTTTCACTGCAGAGATTGTTGCGGCTCCACAAATAGTGGAGGAGCAAAAACTGCTTGTCCAACCTGTTTTTCAGAGGCAAAGGTGAACAGGAAGATAAATTTTGCCTGGATGAAGGTACTCTTCAGGAACGCTACCTGTAGAGCACTGTTGGTTCTCATACAGCGTCCCCTACTTCATATTCAGACTCTTGGGTGTTTCCAATACAGTTATATTCATTCTCTTTCATATTTATTTCTTCAGATCTTTTCTTTTTCACGGGCTCCATCACATAGTTGTTTTCAGTGGCAGAGATGGGTTCCTCATAATAACCTGTACTTTCACACCTTGAAGAAGCTGCTGCTCTCGAGTTATGGCTGAAATCAAAATAAAATATGAAAGAAGGGTTGCAACCAGAGTAGTCAAAGCATCTCCCAACCATCAAGATTTTGAGCAAGATTGTGGTCTGATTCAAACCCATGTAAACCTGGGCCATTGGATTATGACAGTATTCTGAAGGAGAGAATCTTGTCCTTTGCTTCCAGGTGGCAGGAGAACCTTGGACATTACAGCAGCATTGCCTCCAATCCAGGGAGAGGTTCAGAGGCAGCAAAAGGTATGTAAGCAACACAAGGATTACCACCGTTTCTTGGCATGGTACAACCAGACAACTGCTCTTTGCAAGATAAATATATATATATATATATATTAAAAAAAGCAGTGGAGGAATGGTAAATGGTGAACTGAATGCAGCCCACATCCACAATGTGGCCTATGATATCTAATATCTTTAAAATGAAGGTAAATCCTCTGAGGAGAAATGCCATCACACCATTTGTTCAGTTGCTCAGGGTTCAACTGTTACTTAAAATGCTGCTTTATAAACTGCTTGGGAAGCACAGCACGTGGGCAAACACCATTGGCATGTTCTACCATGGCACTCAAGTCATCAGCACTTCAATTTATATCTAGATAAGTGGTTCTCCTTGTATGTTTTGACTGGATTATTAGGCTTTTCAGTACAGCTTCCATAAGTTACAAGTAGATCAGGATGCTGAAACCTGACTTTAGATATAGCTGTAACCTCCTGCCACAGCTATGATTAAAAGAGGCAAGTTCACCCAAGGATATTTCAGGGATAAATCAGAGGATATTCTGTGCATCAGGAGCCTTAGCTCTCTAGAAGGGGAATTCCTGTTCTTTGCATCTGGAAAAAAAAAAACCCTCTGGGAATTTATCCTTGGCAATGATCTTCAATAGGCCTCATTGAGCTGAGGAGTTTATAAACAGCTCTTGCTCGTTTTTATGATTCTAATACTGCAAAGGAAAAGATCTTTCTTCCTACATTGTGTGTTGATGTGGGAAGCCCACAGATCATCAGTCCAATGTACTACTGCGCTAACTTTGAACCTCTTCATTTGTATTGCTTCAGAGGCTTTTCATCCTGACAGCTAAGTAGCACCGTGGGTTTTTTTTCCTGCTCTGATACAGTCCCCAAAGACTCATCAATATGTTAGATAAAGGGTTATACTCACAATTTTACTTCATAGACTTGAGCTGGAAAAGAATAATCAGAAATGTGTGTCAATAATTTGCATTCATAGTCTTAAAAAAGAATTTCTAGATATAAAAAAGTGACCTTTGTCCTTTCTAGATATAAGAAAGTGACCTCTGAAGACAGAATAAAAATAGGAACCTTAGAGATCATGTTAGGTGGGTGACGACTCCCATTCCCAGGATTCAGTCCAAGAAAATGAAAACAACCCATATCCCAGCTGTACCACAACTGGGTCAAAATGACTGGCCCGAGGTCAAAGGTAAAGTTGGGTTTAGAAACTAGAAGCTCCCAGTTCCCCCAGTTTTCCTATTCATTAGAAGTTCAATAAAGAGCATTTTAGAAAAAAGTTATTCTGGATTCCTTTAAAAAGAAAAAAAAGAAAAAGAAAAAATGCAAAAGGAGTATTTGATGATAATTGTTATTAATTGGTGGCATGGAGTTGTAGAAAGCTAATTAAAGAAACAAAGGGACAAGGAGAAAACTACAGCCATCAGTATTCAAAAACCCCAAATCGAAACCCTGATGTGTTTCCTGTACACTGCTGAGTGCTATTAGTGAGAAAGGGGGCTCTGAGAAAGCATTTGGTCGGGAGTTTTCCAGTATTAGTGCAGAAAAACAGAAGCATTCGGTAAATGTATCCTACATCTGAAGACTAGAAAAGAAATGAATCTGTACTGAATAGGGAGAATTAATGATGACCTCTTTTCCTCCAGGTACTAAGGGAAATACAAAGCAGCAGCTGGTGCAAACAGGTATTTTAAAGATTATATATGTTTGATAAATAGCAGGGCAGGATGAACTTGCTACCAGATACCTTAAAAGATCTGATCAACAGGCTCGGTCGAGCAGGGAAGTTTGAGAGCCACGGGGCGTCCGGCAGGACCGGAGGGACATCACCGGCCCCAAGCGACCGGGGCAGAGCGGCGGGCGCGGCGGGATGGCCGGGGGGGCCGACACCGAGACCCCCCGGAACCAGCGTGGGGATCAGCGCTGCAGGGGCCGCTCCGTCCCCGTCCCGGCCCTTCCCGCGGCGGAGCAGCGGGGCTGGGGCCGCCGGCGCGGGCAGGGCGGGCAGCGCGGGCAGGGCGGGCAGCGCCTGCCCCCTGGCCCTTGCTGCCGGCAGCCCGCCGGGCGTCCTCGCCGGCCGGCGCCTGGCAGAGCCTCCCCGACTGCTGCGAGCGGTTTTCCCTGAGGAAAAGGGGCTTCTCTGCCTCTTCAGACCTTCCACCGCCTGTTTTGATCCGTGCACGTTTTGAGCGACTGCCTGTATGATGCAGGTGTATGCTGGTTTGGGCTGGGATAGAGTTAATTTTCTTCACAGTAGCTAGTATGGGGCTGTGTTTTGGATTCGTGCTGGGAACAGTGTGGATAACACCGGGATGATTTCCTTACTGCTGAGCAGTGCTTACACAGCGTCGAGGCCTTTTCTGCTCCTCACCCCAGCCCACCAGCGAGGAGGCTGGGGGGGCACAAGGAGCCGGGAGGGGACACAGCCGGGACAGCTGACCCCAACTGCCCAAAGGGATATTCCAGACCACAGGACGCCATGCTCAGCACAGAAAGCTGGGGGAAGAAGGAGGAAGGGGGGGACATTGGGAGCGATGGCATTTGTCTTCCCAAGCCACCGTTAGGTGTGATGGAGCCCTGCTTTCCTGGCCATGGCTGAACACTGCCTGCCGATGGGAAGTGGGGAATGGATTCCTTGTTTTGCTTGGCTTGCGTGCATGGCTTTTGCTTTCCCTGTTAAACTGTCTTTATCTCAACCCATGAGTTTTCTCACTTTTACCCTTCCGATTCTCTCCCCCATCCCACTGGGGGGGGGGGAGCGAGCGGCTGCGTGGGGCTTAGTTGCCGGCTGGGCAAGGTGCCAGGCAACCACACCAAGGTGCCAGAGCTGCTACCGGTAGCTGCGAGCACAGTACCAGCCCCATCCCCAAAAACCCTCAAAGGCAAAACCAAGCTGGGCATGCAGAACACATTCAAGTTTTCCAGAACATTCTACTCACCTTCTTTGGGCTTTCTAATGCAAATGATAAGAAAGATGACAAGGAAAATCACAGCACCGCAAACCACAGCAATCAGGATGACCACGTACAGGGGCAGGTGAGTCCTCTGGAAATCTAGAACAGTACAGCAGAAGACTTTCAAACAGAGAAGCCCCCCCGGGTCACAGTAGCAGCAGCAGTTACACGATGCTGACCACGTCCCTGAGGACAACAGCAGCCAGCCCTGTCGTGGGCACGCAGGGTTGTACTGTATGTGCCTGTCCCTGCTCGTCCCCATCCTAACAGCACCTTGCTCATGTGGCTCTGAATAGGTGCGATTGTGTGAGCCAGCCAGACTTACACTGCATACATCTCCCTGAGAGACTGCGGCCATAAAGACAGCCGGCAGAGTCTCTTAATGCTGAGGCTAACTGGGGCTGTGAGCTGGCCAGAATAGTTGCACTACACGTCATGAAATAAAGGGTCTCCGCTTTTCATTCAAGCATACTGTTCAGTCGTATTTGGAACACGTTTAAACCTACCACGGCACTGCAATGCTAGAGGAGGTATAGAAGATCTGCTTGAGTTGCACACTGAGGCTTTTCTGCTGTTCCAGCTTTGACACCCAAAGAAAAGATCAAAATGGGCCACTGTTCAGGAACACAGCAACACCTCTGTATGCTCCAACTATGAAAGCTTTCCTCCCCCCCCCCCTAAAAACATCCAGAGTCTTTTAAAGAGTCACCATGGATCACCTAGGTCCCTTGAGAACAGCCATTAATACAATTTGCAGCCAAAAGGCAGAACACTAATTTTGAGGCTGAAGGTACTGACTACTGTCCCTAATCTTGTTCTTAGCTTTGTTTTGCTCTCCACTTACTCTGAGTTGTATAATTCTTTTCTGGATATCCCACACCATTCTCAGAAGTCACTACTGTTATGGGCAGGTCTGCAAAACAGGAGTGAAAGGCTCACAGTGCATTTCCAGTCCTTGTTTTAGCACCAGGAGATCCAGGATTATAGCCGTAGGATCAAAAGAGAGTATCTCCATCACCTTTACAAGGCAGTGAAAATAGGCAAACTCTAGAAATGAGTACTATATATAGACTATAATATATAGAAAGTATATATAGTACTATATATACACACTAGATAGATACTATATATAGTATATATACACTATATATACTATGTATACACAAACTATGTATATACACTAGATATATATGTATCTGTGCATGTCCATACACACACCTGTAATGGTGGTGGAGCCCCATGGAGTCCAAGAGATTACTGAGGTGCCTCTGAACACCAGCTCCGTTTGTTTTTTCTCTGCAAGAATAGTCAACAATTGTCAACATCTTCCCTTAGCTTCTGGTCACTGATGCCGATTCCCACGACCTGCTGTGCAATTGGTGGGGCACTACAAACTCAAATGAAACAGAACCCCAAAATACAGAGTTTCCACAAGCAGACCTACTCTAGCCCAGGTCTGAATTCCCACATCCCACAAAAACAAACTGGAAACCACAAGCCCTCCCTTAAAACAACTGTCCTTGGTAAGGTAGACCGTTTCCAGTCAGGTCTGAAGCAGCTTTTGCATCGCTTGTATCTGACACGAGAGATACTAGCTCTGCCTCCCACTTTAGCAGCTTTCATTCAAGACCAGAAAACAAGCAAAAAAGGCCTTTAAAAAAGAACAGAACCCAGAACATCCTATATGGTCTACAAGTTAGGAAATGGTATTTCTAGCAGCCCTAAGTCACATACAGAGCCTCCCATACAGAGACACAACCTCCCTAAGACCAAGCTGAAAGCCCTCTGCAGACTGGAGACTGAGGAAAGGAGGATGTTCTACATTCAGAAACATCTGGATTAAAAACTGAGGCGTATGGACTAAGATACAATGCTGTCAAGACTGTATTCCCCAGCAACAAAATCCACTGCTAAGCGCGGGTGTCAAAGCCTCCCCCGACTCCTCGTCCTTGCTGCCAGCCAGAACTGCTGTTACCCCGACCTGTGGTTGGGTGGTGTCTCCCCGAGGTTCCCACATCCCTCCGAGAGGCCACTGTTGTTGTGGGCAGATCTGCAAGGTGAACGAGAGAGAGGCTCACACCGGAGTCTGACCGTGTTTGTGATGCTGCTGCAATACAGAACTTCTCCACTGGTGGGGCAGGACCACGAGGAAGCAGCCACCATCCAGCGGACAGGGCGGGGGGCTGTGTGCCAGCAGCGTGGACAAGCGTGGCCATCGTTAATTCCTGTTCCCTTGTTGTACGCTCTTACGTGCAACTGCTATGAAAAACCACGTGTCGTTTCAGCCATAACCTTTGTTCCACAGGGAGCTCAGCAGGCTTTGCCTCTTTCAAAGGTCACCGTGTGGTGCCTGTGCTCGGCTCTGCGATCACAGGCTTCACGGCTCTGATGACCGAGTTACCAGCCAAGGAAAGTAGCAAGTCTTCCCCAAGGAAGGCATCCATCATACACTGTCTTGCAGAGCCTGGACACATCAGAGCACAGAGCGTGTGTAAAGTGCAGTGTGTTTTCCTGAAACACGTAGCAAATCGTAAGGAACAAAGGCCAGTTTGATTTTTTCACCTGAATTACCACTCATATGTTCCTCATACTCAAAATGAAGTCCTGATTCCTGGTCTAAACTTGCTAAACTGCAATAGGCAGCATTACACAGCCAGCAAGAATTTCAAAAAAGCCAAAGAGGAATAGATATGTGTTTTAAACACAAAACCTCTTTTGCATCAGAAAAGAGCAGTTTCTGTAAAGAGGAGGGGGGAAATTGAATACAGGAAATAAAAAAGGATAGAAAGCCAGAGCCAGTGATGAGAAGTGCTTCAGAGTGCAGAAGGCCAAGGCTTTTTGCGTTTTCTTCTGTCAGGGAAGGGAAGTAGGAACGTTGTTCCATTCCAGTATGGAAGGACTCCAGATGTTTTCCATCCAGCTGTGGCTCTGGGCACTCACCTCTCACCGTCAGCTCAACGGCGTCGCTCTGCTGCACAGCCCCGGCCCCGACCCTGTTTTCGGCCTCACAGTAGTACTTCCCGGTGTCGGAGGGCCGCAGGCTGTCCCACGCCAGCTCGGCCTGGCTGCTCAGGAGCAGGGCTTTCCCTCCCGGGGTGCCCCTGAACCAGCGGTAGCTGATGGGGGGGGACCCGCTGGCCACACAGGTCAGGCTGGTCCGGGCTCCTGCCGGGAAAGTCAGCCCCGGCTCGCTGGCCCTGATGACGGGCTTG
Source organism: Gymnogyps californianus (assembly GCF_018139145.2). Lineage (NCBI taxonomy): Eukaryota > Metazoa > Chordata > Aves > Accipitriformes > Cathartidae > Gymnogyps > Gymnogyps californianus. Next base: position 395,809 of record NC_059479.1, read on the forward strand.
GTCGCTGCAACTGGAAGAGAAAGCGGATGGGGCCCGGGTCACGCTGGCCCCGGTTGTGGTGGGGAAGGGTCCTCCCCCCCTCACGGCAGCTCTTGCTCCGGCTTTCAGTGCTTTCCCAGGAGGAAGAGGGGCACCGCTCTCACGTCACCTCTCTGCACAGGTTAAGCTTGGCTTAGCTGTGCCTGTACCAGCTATGCCACCCATTGCACCTCCTACACGAAGGCCTGCTCTGCTGGGTTGATGCCATCTCCGTTCCTCTATAAATCACCACTGCCCAGGCAAAGCAATGCAATATCCCAGGGACTTCCCCTCTGGTGCGTGTCCCTTGGAAACACTGAGCCATCGGATGCGGTAGAGCCCGGGACAAATCGGTAAGTGAGAGGCCACAAATCCTCCCCCAGCCCCCGGACCGCAGTATCGTGGGCAGAATTCCTCTCTCTGACCTATTTGCTGCTTCTCGCCGGAGTCTGACACCACTCAGCAAAGCGCTCCTGCATCGGAAGCGGGTGGTCACTGCCTACCCGGTCTGTTCAATTCCTACAAGCCTTCCCGAGCCAAGCCTTCCCCTCCTGCACAGCTTCCTTCTTGGGTTTACCTTTAACAACCTCCACTTTAGTGGTGATCTCTTTTGTTATCAGGCTCTTGTTGCTGGCTCTCCAGGTGACCTGGCAAGTGTAGGTTCCCCTGTCAGAGACCTCCAGGTTCAAGATGTGGAGAGACACGTTCCCTGGGGCGTCCTTCAGGACACTGACCCTGTCCCTGTACTCGGACAGGAGAACGTGGTCGCCAGAGCCATCCCTCCGAAAGATGGTGCCAGAGCTCTGGTCGTGTGCCACAGTCCACATGAGCGTTTGCTGTACGAAGTCCTTCACAGGCACATAGGCACACGGCAAGGTGGTGGATCCCTTCCATACGCCTTTGATCTCACTGGGGCCAGTCAGGTCCAGAAAAGCTGCAGGAAGAGTGGAGAGAGAAATTTAAAAAAAAAAAAAAAAAAAAGCAATCACGGTGAAGGCAGCTCCTGGGGGACGAAGCGGTGGTGAGAGCATCAGCAAGTGGGATCCACCGAATCAAAAGCACGGGCAGTCCGTACAGACGATGCGGGACGGTCTGTTCAGGGATGGGCTAACAAAAAAGCAACGCGGCACGAGGAAGACAGATGGGAGACAGCTGATTGCCGGGACTGATGTGTGCCGCGTGTCCAGTTTGGCTCTCATGCTCTGCCTGGTGCTTACCTGCAAGCAAGTGAACGCCATGCAGAGCATAGGATCAGAATTAGCGGACGGCTTAGACCTGAGGGAAAGAGTTCGTCTCAAGCCCGAGTTGCACAGCTCCCCGGTCACAGCTGGCGTCTGCCCCCGCCACCCAATGTCACTCTCGGGGCTTTCCTGGGAAGCACCACACGTTAACAGCAAACCACAGTTTTTACAGTTTTCTCTCCTCCGCTGCCCGTTTGTTCTTCTGAAAGACACTGCTTTTTTAGACTGAGCTGAATTTAAGCAACTTAAGCAATGGATCAAAGAAGTCTAAAGCTTTGAATTTTCCTATAAAGATGGGGTCCACTGACTTTGTCCCAGTACGTTTTTGTCACTCTTAGGGCTGAACCTATGCTTCCATGGAAAATTCTTTACCCTTTTCTCCTGGTTTCCAAACCTCCCCTTTCCTGGGAACACAAGAACTAACCAGGCCCTTCGTGCTGGACTGCCGGCTGTGCTCCGTGAAATAACTGTCACAACGTATATGGGATCTTTGCACTCTAAGTACGTGGGCAGCGTTTCCATAGCCTTCATGCACCATCGCGCTCCACAGCCACTGGATTGGAAACAACTGAACACGGAGCCAGCAGCATGCAAAGATGTTGGCGTTTTTGCCATATTTCTATTCCCGAAACAGAACCACCCCTGTACAAACGCAGGCAGACACACCAGTGCCAGGGAAGGAACTGCCCCGAGCAGGAGACCTTTCCTTAGACTCACCGTTGCAGAGGAGAAGAGGACTCATAAGCATGGCTGCTCTCACCAGCATTCCCATCCTTCCCAGCGCTGCAGCTTCTCCCCCTCGGGGAGGACAGACCTGCTCTCTCCAAGTCAGGGGGTAAATCAGGAACACGTCCCTTTCTTCGCTCACTTTGTCATCGAGAGCCCAGGAAAGCTGCTGATGGGTTTTCCTTCCTCTTTTTCGGAAAAAAAGTGTCTCAGTGATGACTGTCAGAGGTGTGGACAGAACAGAAGTCCTAAGGGAGGGTGAAAAAGAGGAAAGTTTAAGAATTACTTTTACTCTATTTCGTAGTTCCTGCTGAGTATGTTTTTTTCCTCTTCTGTTTTTTAATTCCACCTCAGAAAAATGTTTCCTTTGTTTCTTTTTATTTCTAAGCACCTCTTTCTTCTTCTTTTCCTCCTTGTATTGCTTTCTAAATTATAAGTTTTAACATGCACGTTACATACAAGAAGATCAGAGACAGTACTCTCAAGGAGCTAAACAACCAAGGTCCTTACTATTCATTTTCTCAGCAGCTTTTCTGTGAAGCTCACCACTATGTTTTAAATTAAGATTCATGAAGCACCCTAAATCTTAACATTACCAGTGTGAGACAGATGATCATTGTAGGTCCCCTCCAACTGAAATATTCTGTTCTATATCATTATGTCCCATTTAAGAGGTAGGGAATTTAGGTACACAAATCTGAGAACAAATAATTTCCAAGAGCTGCAGGCACCTAGCTTGACCATCCCACTCTGTGTCACAGATTGATCCTCCTTTCTCACGTAGCAATTTAGCTGCTTGGTTGAATTGATTAATTGCATTCAATTAAAAACATGGATTAGGGCCATATGCACCTGCATTTCCCTGTAGGCTACTTTGGAAACAGGTAAACAATTATATGCCTAGAGAAAAAAAGGAACTTACCAAAGTAGAAGATCTTTGAGACCATGAAATCATGACTTCTTAACTGTAATGAGATGTGTTATTATTAATTAAAGGTAATATTAGTTATAGTTAATCTGTATGATTAAGTAATTGAGCACTAGACCTGTCTAGGAGATGTATTTGCTCTCTACTGAAACATTGTCTTCAAGAGATTTTACATGCCTTTCTCTGTCTTCTGCAGCTCTTAATTTTTCTTATGCTCTAACGGCAGAAATCTCTTCTGCTTCATTGTAGTCAGCTGAATTGACATGAGCACTTTGCTACTGCTACATCCAAATTCACCATCCAGTCCTCAAATGCAAGTAACCAGGATAATTAAACACAGTCAACAAAATCCTAGACTACGTTCTAAAGTGCAACCCTCCTTCAATGAGAGTGAGACAATGTTTGCATCTGTCGAAGCACAGTACAGGACACCAGAGCAACCAACGCTGCGTACCTGATTCTGCAGTAGCGGCAATGCGGGGGAAAAAATATTTCTTACAGTCTTATATATGGCTTAAAGACAGCTCCACCTACATTGTCATTTGTAGGCAGCTTCATTAGGTTGTTATGTAATTTAACGTTAAAAACAGGAGATTTGTTTATACAGCCCCGGGAGTGTGATATTTTTTTGACTACATGTTAGTAACATTGATCTAATTATGACAACGTTATTGGTATGAGTTCTTTTCAGGTTATAACATTCTGATCTCTGTTTCCCTGAAGCTGGTGATTTTACTACACACAATTTTCATGCCTTTATTTGGTTAGAAAATCTTTATATCCTTGTGGTTGTTTATCAGTCATGGCCTCGAGAATCATCTGTTCAGTAAATTTCTTACCATCTACTACGTTTGCAGTTATACCTGTAATTAAAGAGGACATGTAACCGGCTTAAGGTCTAAATGCTTCTGAAAATACCCTACTTGATAAAGCTGAGAAAAAAGTTCAACAGAGATTCAAGAGATTTGGGACCTGATTTCACATGCTCCTCCCTTGTAGCCCTGTATTCCTCCATCAGAAATTTTCCATGAGATGCAACTGCAATCTGCAGTCACTGGGATGGGGAGAAGCAGGAAAAGCTTGTGTGGGTTGCAGTGTTCACATGCTTCTTGGTTCAAAAAAGGAAGAGAAAAGAACATTTTAAGTTCAAATTAATGAAACTGCTTCCTGGGGAACATGGCTGGCTGGACAGGAGGGCAGAAGCCTAAAGTGCCTCAGACTAAGTCATAAGGGAACCTACCACTACCAGGGTACGTGCCAACTAGGAAGCTAAAACTCAAACTGCTTGACAAAAAAAAGATGCGTATCTATTTATATATTTATTTATATATTTAGATTTAGATTTACCTTTTTGGTTGGGGGGACAGTGGCAGGAGAAATCTCTTGTCCTCCATACGATGCAAGTACAGACACCTGTGCGCTAAGACGACCCTTGGTAGCAATCTCTTGCTTCTGCTTTGGGGAACTACGATACCACGGATACTACTCTTCAGAACGGCAATCTTGTTTTAGGAGACAGCAAAACATTTTGAGCATGGACTGGATGAGGTGGCATCATACAGTCCAGGAGAGACAGATCAAAATAAGTTTTTCCCATATTCTGGAAAGCTCTGTGTTAGCAAGCACACAGCAATATGAGATGAAAAATTGATGGCTAGGCTGACATGGTCTGTGTGGGGAGGGCTAGTCGGCAACAGTATGAAAAATAATTATGAAAGGAGCATGTGAGGGGCACTTTTCACTTTCTCACGCTGTGCTTGCCATGCCTGGGTGTGTTCTGTAAATTCCAGCACGTGGAAGTCAAGGAAAAGCAACCTTTTCTTCCCCAGATACCGGACACTAAAACCAAGAAGTAAAAGCAGCAGCTCTGTGCGTTGATGCTGGAGGAGGAAGGAAACTTGCGTTATAGTGAAGCAACCGTGGTCGTGATTAACACGAACTTGTTACGCATCAAGTTGCAGCGGCACAGTAGTCCTACCAGCAGGCTGTTGTACGTCGAGGGGTTAGTGATCCGCCGGGCCTCTGCTGTGCTGCAGACACCACTTGGCTGCAGGCAGACTTGGCCGGCTCATCGTAACGGAGGAGTCTGTCCGTGGCTCCCAGCGCCACCGCCACTGCCGTGTCCTTGTCCTTATCTTGAAGCAGAGCAGCACGTTTTCGTATAAACAACCTTTTCCTTGGCAGTGGAAATGATGAATAGAGTTCTTTACTTCTAGGAAAATCCTACAAAAACTGTAAAGCCCACAGTGCCAGTTAACCTTGGCACGGGCTCTGCACAGTGTGCCACGCCTGGATCAGAGGTCTGCCTGATGCTAAGGTTATCATCTTTGCTGTTCCCTGTTTCCTTCTCATGTTATATCTCCAGTAAAAGTTTTAATCAATACCTCATGGAGATGAGGGCCGTTTTTACTGGAGTCTATAAAGAACACTTGCGCTGGTGCACGCGCTGGCAGAGCCCCAGTGAGAAATGGCTTTTTGGGAAAGGACGGGGAGGCGAGGACAGGGCGGGTGCCCGGCTGGCCCCGATGCAGGCACGGGGCCACTTGCGCAGTCCTTGGGCTGAGTGACTGCCCCGTGAGTTGGCAAACAGGAAAAGAGTCATCTGGGTGTCCCATCCCAGCTGAAATACTAACTCGTCTCCAAAAGGAAAAGGAAAGGGCGGTAAAAAAAACCCAGAAGAATTTACATTGTAGTTGGTTGTTATTAACACGCTTTCCAAAGAGTGCTGGGAAGTTTTGACCAGGCAGAGAGTTACAAAAGACTGAGCTACAGGAAGAGCTGGCGTGGGTACCCCAGCAACGAGAGGAACTGATGAAAGAGCCGAGAGCTGCTGTGCCCGCGGGGGGGGCAGCCGCGGTCGTGGCAGCAGGTACAAGGCTGAGGCTGGGATCCCGAAGCGTGGGACCACGAGTTACAAACAAGCAACAGGGACCCTGGGCAACCTGTCACGCTGTCTCTGTGTGAGACTACATCCAGGGAGAATTGCAGACCATGGTTGAAACTTACTGGCGAAAAACCAGAGGAGAAACTAGGGCAATGGCTCTAGAATAGAATTGTTGATTTCAGTAATGTTTTTTCTTTTTTAAACAAACACATAAGTAACAGAATGAATCTAGAAATCAGAACAGAAGTAACGTTAAAGGAAGAAGGCATAGATAAGTACTAGACCTGTCTGATAACCAACCTTAACAGCTGTAGTCTAGTGAATGCAAGTTAACCCTGTATGATACATGGTCTTAAGGTGCTAACACCTTCCTTTTAAAGGACAGGAAAGAGAAGATGGTAAGTGTCTATGCATAAATATACCAACTGCTGATTTAAGCTAAAATGTAAAGTTTCTCTGTTTATTGTAGAGAAGATAGGGGGAGATGGAGAAATGGAGCGGGGGGGGAAGGTGAGTGAGTATATTGAGTGCTCCCATGAAGGAAAATACTCCAGCTCTGGGAACAAAGATAACTACTAATGAAAAGCTTTTGTTAATCTTTTTTTCAACAGGTAACAGAGGAACTGAGTATCCCAAAAACTTCTGGACTCTTACCAACTCAATGCCATTTCATCCTCCAGGACTTTCGCACGGAGCCCCACTGACTGCTCTGGATTGTTAGAGGGGACAGATGGTTCCTGCACCTTGGCAGTGCAGCTGAGGGCATCCAGAGTTTTCCATTAACTTTGTCCCAATTGTTTTTGTCCTGTCTTTCATCTTACTTTCCCTTTCACTTCCCATGGATTCACTTCAGTTGATTTGTGTTTACATAGACCTCTTATGTTACTCAGCGGATACCTTTGCTCCTCTGAGTAACAGAAGAGGATTCAAGGATACTTGCTCCTTTGAAACAGCAGTAGCATTTGTTTTGCTGAGCTTGGGGCCCAGTGGTGATCTTTACAACAGCGCTTGTTCGTACAACAGGTTCCTGAAGTTGCCATTTTACAGCACGCGATCCATCGTGACTTTCGGTTGTGAACTGGGGAGCTTTCCACCGCAAGCCCATTTCTCACCAGCACCCAACCCAGTGTTTTGAGCTTTCACATCACCACCTATGAAAAAACAGTATCAGGTCCCCTCACTGCTTAGATGTGAAGGCTGGCTCCCAGCAAGCTACCCACATATAGGCAATGAATAACTGCCCAAAGCCCTACACTGTCACTGGCGGTCAGTCCCATTCCCACAGGCTTTGATTCCATGTTATGTTGAATATGGGTTAATGATAAACATAAGCTTCCTTCTTTCTCAGGCTGACAGCTCTGAACACAGGTGCCAGGCTAACCTTAGCATTTCAGTTATTTTTGAAGCAACAGCAGCTGCATAAGAGATCCCCCGGAGAGCATCAGAGCTGTCCTTTCTAGAAAATTCAGTAAACAGGTTTGGGAAGTATTGGCACACACAGGAACATACACAAAAAGAATGTACAAGAAACACAGTAATGGTTTTGCAATTCTTGAGTTTAATTACTTCAGCATGTGGGTTGTTCTCGCTATTCAGCCTTCCCATTTCCATTGCAATCTTTCTTCGTAAACTTGCATAAAAAACACTTTTCCTAGACCAGTACATAAACCAGACACAGATGCGCACGTTTTTATTTGCAGTTTTCTTAAGCCTTGGTTTCTTAACTTCTTAAGAGAGAAGGTGTATTAAAAAACTACTATGCAATCAGATCAAATATCTGATGGTGAGATGCACTGAGATCAGAGGACTCCATGATGGAAGAACACGACAGTAATCCATAACAGGAACTACACTTTAGTCTAGCCTGTTCAGGAAGCGGAGTTACAGAAGACCAGCCTCTCAAAGAACTTTCTTGTCTGCACTGTGCTGTCAAAACAGCACAGAAGAAAAGTCTGGTTTTTACTGTTTCACTCTTGGCAAAATTGAGGCCTGTGGGAAGAAATTAAAAAAACAAACAAACAAACAAAAAAACAGAACCCAAGACAGATACGCAATTCACTCATTTCCCCCTCTCCCTTTAGCTCACAAAACCTTGAGACTATTCAGCCCTTTGTCTCAAGAAGTAAGCAAAAGAAAGACTAGAAAAGGCTAAAATAAGACGTACTTGACAAAAGGCAATTCAAAAGATACAAACATGAAGGGTTACGAGGTAAAGAACGGTTACAGAAGCATGGGAATAAAATGACACTGTGAAGGCATTACACATATACACACACTCAGTAGCAAGATCCTCCTCTGCAACTCAAAAGATTTGACAATGAAGCACAAATCCAATTAAGGCCAGCATAGATAACATGCATTATCTAGTAGGCTTCAGAATATCAAATTACCTTGGCTTCTTGAATATAAAAGAACTCAAAACTTATTCGTTCAGAAACTTCGGAGAAAACAAAGCCTGTAGGTAGCCTGAATTCCTAAAACTGAAAAGTAATGGCGCTGGTAGGAAATATCACGTGATATCACAACAGGTTTTCTACCTGCCTCCAGGCCTCTTCTAGCCCCAACAGTTTTGTATCGCTGCAGCAAGTTTCAGGTTTGCGTGGGCTAGTGGTCGAGTGCTACAAACTTGGTATTAGTGAAGGAGAACTTGCTATTCCACTGACACCAGGGGCTGATGGCTACATTACAGCTGCTCAAAGAAGTTAGGAAAACAGCGTAGAAAGGAATTTTGGGGAAAGATTTTTTGATTAGGCAGACACTAGTTCTTGTAATTCGCTGTCAAAGGCCTCAAATGCATCTAGTTAATTTAGCTTTAAGATTCCACAAGCAGAAAATGCAGCAAGAAGTCCAGTATTCATATAGGGTCAGGTAAACAAGTAGCTACTGCAAGCAGAAGAGAAATCTTAATGTAATGTCCTATGTCAATGCAAGTTACCCCACGACTCTTTTTTTTTTTTTTTTTTTACCCCTCATTTTAAGGGCAGCTGCTGGACTTTGCTAGACGTGAATCAGTTCTACTCAAAATTTCTGAGGACACATGACCTGTGAGCTAGGTGCAAGTTACCCTAGAAGAACTGCCATGCAATGTGCATGAGAAATCAGCATTACGCAGGGTGGCAAGCACTTCCTACCACAACACCTACAATCCGTGGCAATGGATGTGTGTTAGCATGTTAAAAAGTAATATTCCACAGTTAAAATGTAATTTTCCATAGGAAAAATGTTCCCTGTACCTAGGAGCAAATCTAGGAGTACGAAAGTGATCTAAGCAGATGCAAACAATTGTAGCCACAAACTATCAAAAGAGAAATCTCAAATTAAAAAAAAAATTAAAAAAAAAAAAAAAATCTTAATTCCAAACAGTAGACAAGCCACTTATTGAAACAGGCTCTCAGAAAGAGTAAAACCCATGTTTAAAATTTTACACACCACATTACTATCCAGCTAATAAAAAAAAAGAAAACAACAAAAAAACCCAGCCAAACTTTACAAACAGGATACAAACAGATTTCCTCTTGCAACAAGGATACCAGATAAAAAGTTACGGAATACATTGCGGTATGTTTACAGGGAGGTTGTTCTTCCCCTTCGCCCAGTGCCTTCACTCCCACCAGCTCTTGTTTTGAGCTTGTTTTCAGTTTTTCCAGATGTGCTCTTTGCTTGTAGAAAGAGAACATTCTTTTGTCTATGCAGAGTATGACACCCAGGAGGCAGGTGAGGAGAGAGGTCAAACTTCTCACTGATCCATTTCTTTGTTGTCTATTTCACACCACTAAGCCAGCTACAGATGTTATGTGCGTTCAAGAAGTTTCTATCTCAGAGGCCTCTTCTATGAAGTTAGCAACAGGACTGAGGAGCAAGAGTGGAAACAGTTTATACTCTCCATTCCCGTCTTCCGAGAGGAGAGGTGGATCACCCATGCCTAGAGCATCCAGAGGCTCAGCCTGGCTTGCTGGAGCTGTTAGAGGCAAGGCAGTTCCGCTACCTGACGGCGGATGAAGAGCAGGTTTCTCCTCCGGGGGAGGCAGCAGAAGGTCTCTTGGGTCCTCTGTCCTCCCTGCAGCTTCACTTGAAGGTAGCTCTTCAAATAATGAAAGCAGAGGATTGGCCCTGTACTGTATCAGCTGCATATCTGAGGGAAAACAAACAGTTTAAACTCCAGGCTCCTCTGTCACGTAAGTGAAGGCTCTTATTCAAGACAAGGAAAACTGGAGAGGCTGCTTCAAAACCTGGTTCCCTAAAGAAAACCATACAGCTGAGCTCTGACAGACTACGTCCACAGCTGCAAGAGGGGAGCTAAGGCTCCTGTGTCTGTTCAGATCAGCATCTGAAGCACACTTCAAGCCCCCCTAGTACACGCGGCATGCAATGGCAGCACTGAAGTAGTAAAATGAGTGGCACTGCATTTGTGGGGGTTGCAGCCCATACAGGAGATACTTCCACAAGGACATTTGCAGTTCTGCTCCCTATTGTGACACTGTCACGTACAAGAAAAAGGAAACGGTTAACACCAACATGGGGCATAGGATGGGGCCTCTTGACTGAGGCACAGCTTCATCAAGATCAGTGAAACATTCCAGTCTTCACAAAAATTTTAAGCCCAGACCAAACCATATTACAGGCTACAGAAATTCCCTTTCAACACACGGTTTTGGAAGAGTTTGGAACTGTCACAGCTCTCAGTGTTCCTTCCTGCCCACCTTTGCTTCCTGCTGTTTCTCTCTCACTCGCTCCCAGATCTTCAGTGCTCTCTGCCAAGTTCGCAATCTGAAGCAAAACGGACAGAGACTAAAACACAACGCTTAACAACAACAACAAAATCCAAGTCTTCACTGACTGGTTAACAAAACTAAAGGTGAAAGGAGGAGGGAAGAGAAATGAAACTGTTGACCAATGAGCCCATTGTCACACATGAGGGCCAGGAAACAGGAGCTCTCAGAAGAAGGCACGGTGAAATACAGACAGACTTAACTTACTAAAGCCAAACAAGCTTCTGACTAGCAAATATTTATTTTACCTTCCAAACCAGAAGCTTTATTATAGTCTGCCTTGTTGGAACAACACTGTTAAACATGATTTCATCAATACAATTAAATTTTGCAAGCACTGCTTGAACACAGCTGCATTTTACCTCAGTTGTGGTCTAAGCTCTTATGACTGGGAAGTCCTAGTCTAAATATTATTTCAGGACCACAAAATAAATGACACTTGCAAGTTTTTTTTTTAACATGAGTCGATTTTAGGAACTGGACTAAGAGAAGTAAATTTGCACTGAACTTTTGTATGTCCTCTGAGGAAATTCCATACAGCCACGTTCAGAATAAATACAGTATATTGCATTATATTTCTCATTTAGTACTTTTCCTTCAGTCTTCAGACAGACCGAAGACATACAATCTCATCTGAACTATAACCCCAGACCTAGTTATTACTTGGCTAAAAGACATCATTGGAATCCCTGAGGCTAGGAGAAACGAGCCAAGGAACTGTTCTCACACACTTAGACAAAAAACCCCAAGATTTTCTACCCTCCTCATTCTAAACAGAAGGTACAGAAGCAATAGATAGGAAAAAAAAAAATTCCTCAATACAGACAGCTGATTCAACAGAGACCAGTTTGTTTCCCTCTTCCTTATGTTCTCAGGCGTATTCAGAAAGCAAAGAACATGTTATTCAAAGCAAAGTGACAGTTTAAATCAGCCTACTGAGTGTATTACTGCAGCTAGGAACATAAGACTTGAAATTATCTTGAGAATCCTCTTAAATTCATATATGCCAACAGTGACAACTGAAAACATTAAGTCAGCAGGACTAGATAAAAAGGCAGTTTCATCCTGTGCTACCAATCCAGCCCCTACCCCCAAACTGCCTCACTCAAAATTGCTCTCAACATCGTATTAACCCTCCCCATCATAGAAGCAACTCTTACTCTTACATTTTCCATACCCGGGGAAGTTTCCATCAAGCTCATATCCAGGGCTGGCAGCTCAGGATTAAGTGTCTGAAAATAAAAATAGACTGTATGTCATATAACAACATTCTTAAAACAAAACTTCAGAGAACTCCTGAAAGGACAGCACGATCCAGCACACCGCTCTATACACTAAAGCACAGGGAAGGTGGCTCCTCCACAGGCCTACAGCAATACATTTTCAACCTGTGGCAGTAAACTGAGGTCACAGGAGAAGAAAAGGACCCCATATTTCCCAGTGATTCCAGGTATATGGCTGAGTTTGATTCCACATCAGAATGCATAATCAAACACATAATCAGGATGTGATGATATGTGACAAAGGCTTGAGAAGGAGAAGAGAGTCCAATTTTTTCCTCTTTATCTTCCCCCTTGAGTTATGTGTAACAGAAATACTATATGAACTGAAAAAGGCTTTCGATGTTACCTTGTACATTGTTAGACTCCTAGAACGACTATGTATCATTCTATCCATAACTATTTGCTTTTCAGGATTTTACCTCCTCTTGCCCATTACAACATGGAATAAAACAGTAAAATTTCATGATGGAACCTAATCAGTATTTTTCAGAAATCAGAAAAAATGAAAAGACACTCACATCGCTGAAAGCTTCAGAACCAAAGTTATACTGCTTCCCAGATAACATTGCTTGAAGCTCTTCAAGGCTGGCATCAATGCAATTAAGAAAATCCTGAATTTCTTCTCTAAAAAGACAAAACGATACACTACCGTAAGAAACAGTTGGCAGTTAGGGCCTTCTTTTGCACCACAAGGCAGGAAAAACTCTTAGAAATGACCTGCTAACCTCTCAGTTACTACAGCTGTGGGGCAAGATGAGAGCCAGGCTAGGTTGCTCACAATCCACAACAGCTTGTTGCCAAATGAAAGAAACCGCATTCCTGTATCACTTTTCACGGTCCAACTCTTTGAAGGACAGGTACAAGGAAGACTATCTGACCAGCAAGTATAATAATAGCTACCATATAAAAAAGCAGTTCCTCCTTCCATACCTACTTCCTCCTTCATTTTAGTATCTTTTGAATGTTCTCAGATCCCAGCCTATATACCAATATCTGTTTAAACTAAGGTCTGATGGCTTTCACCCAGGGACAAAAAATGATAAGCAAAGGGCTGGAAATAATCTGATCTGAAGAAACACTACCTATTTTGAAACATCAGATTGTTGCCAAATTGTACATGTTTCCAAGGACAGTGGGCAGGATACGAGGGACAGTGAATGAAGTGGAAAGGAAGCTGTGCACAGGGCGCCAGTACTGAGCTTCTCACTGTGCTGCAAGCTACCTGCTACGCTGGAATACTTAGCTACAAGCAACAGACAGTTCCGAGGCATTGCCCCACATTTTGCAGTGCCAATGAGGCACTCTGCTCTCGTGAGATCCCCGTTGGAGCATCACGTTCAGCTCTGGGGCCCCCAACATAAGAAGGACATGGACCTGTTGGAGCGAGTCCAGAGGAGGGCCATAAAGATGATAAGAAGGCTGGAGCACCTCTCCTACGAAGACAGGCTGAGAGAGTTGGGGTTGTTCAGCCTGGAGAAGAGAAGGCTCCGGGGAGACCTTACTGCAGCCTTCCAATACGTAAAGGGGCCCTGCAAGAAAGCTGGAGAGGGACTTTTTACAAGGGCATGTAGCGATAGGACAAGGGGTAATGGCTTTAAACTGAAAGAGGGTAGGTTTAGATTAGATGTGAGGAAGAAGTTCTTCACTGTGAGGGTGGTGAGGCACTGGCACAGGTTGCCCAGAGAGGCTGTGGATGCCCCATCCCTGGAAGTGCTCAAGGCCAGGCTGGATGGGGCTTTGAGCAGCCTGGTCTAGTGGAAGGTGTCCCTGCCCATGGCAGGGGGGTTGGAATGAGATGATCTTTAAGGTCCCTTCCAACCCAAACCATTCTATGATTCCATGACATTACAGGGCCTTCAGTTTACACTGAGTGCTGTGATACATCATCTCAGTACTTCCTACTTGAAGTTAACCACAGCAGAACAGCCGTCAGGAGAAAGAACTAAAGTTTGTTCCTTGATCCAGCTCACCCTGCAGCCACACAAATGACGGCACTGATAAAGCTCAGGGACCAGTGCAGAGCTGGTGAGTGAAACCACAGCCCCCATGATTGTGATCCCAGGAGTGAGTCTGGTCTGACAATGCACAAGGGAAACGAACCTTTGTGAAAACGAGGGGCAAAGAAAGGAAGCAACAGCGAAACAACATCAGACTACCACTGTACAAATCCATACCCAGTTCTCAGAAACAAAGCAGCACGTGGTGCCCTCCTGAAATCACTACCCTTGATCTGCTGTTTGGCACTGCCAGTAGCTGGCGATACAAGGGCTGATGTGACAGACTGACCTCACCAATCCTCAGACTGACACATCATAAGTCAGGCACACTCATCATCAGAGATGTGACAGATGAACTTGCCCTGCTTTTAGCGTATGATGCTAACACTTGCCTTTTTCAAGACCTGCTAACAAAGGGGCAGAAAATTCAGTTCATCAACGACATTTAAAAAGCGAATTCACTATGTTCTGCTAAACACCTCCTCTAAAACTTTGACAGGACCCCACAAGATGATGACAGCATAACAGTTTCCAGGAACAAGTTAATACCTGTCCAGTAAAGGATCATTTTGGTTTCCAGAGTTGTTCTCATTCAAGATGGAGTCAATCACTGACACGGGGTCTTCTGGAGCACTAGGTTGTGCAGTATGGAGTTCCACAGCAACATTTTCTATTTCACTGGATTTGCTGACATCATTTATATGAACTGGTGGGATAGCCTCTGCACAATTTAACTCATTTGGCTGCGATACTTGACAAATAGGTAAGCCAGGATCCAGAGCTGCCTGTGTCTCTCTAAAATATCACCCAAAGAGAAACAACACACAGGAGAATTCATCAACTGTATTGCTACTCATTTCAAGTTTAATATCTCAAATCTGACCAAAGAAGGTCAAGGCAGTCAAGGGTCCAAACAACCAACTGATCTTTAGAAAAAGAAGAATAGTGCCTTCCTAAAGGCAGATGAAGGATCTCTTTTTACAGCTTATACAGATAGCATGTATCAGAGCAAAACACCCCATTTTGCCAGGCCAAAAGTGGCAAAATAGTATATGGAAATTAGGCAGGAGGGAAACTCCTAACATTGTGTCTCTGGAAAGACAAGATTCCAAATTGGTCCATATTTCACTCTGGATGTTAACAACTAAATGGGTTTTCACAAGAATCTGATGCCACACAAAAGAATGTCTTCCCTTCAGTTATGCTTAGCATAATATTAGCGAGAGTAGTACTGAAACTGGAGATAAAACTATATACATCTTGGTTTGTTTATACCTATATACATTTTGGATTGTTTATTAGTAACCTATATATGCATTCAGGTCCCTGTTCAGTCGAAGTGTTAAGTATGTGCTTATTTGTTGAATAGACAGAAAAGCCTCAGCGAATTAAACTTCAAGTGCCAATCAGCTCGATAGGCCTTCAGGCACTCCTGAAGAGACATGAGCTCTTAAAAAGCTTTGCTGACCACGACCAATGCTACATGCTGTAAAAAAGACAGCCTACAAACAGGCCTCTCGTGCACAAATAGAGTAAAAATTCAGAGAGGCTGTTTCCCAGAATTCATATGGATCAGTTACACTAACATAACTACCTAGATAACAACCAAAGCATAAATACTTGCACATCCTTTAAACATACCTGGCTCTGCCACTTGTGTGTGCCACAGCAAGGAGACCATCGGTGGCATTTTCCAGGGTATCAGTGATATCTCGAATGATGAGACCTGTACCATTTCCATCCTCATCATCTGCATTATGTTCAGAAAAAGCCATCTGCAGGATACAGCAAATAGAATGAGTAAACCAAAAGGTCTGACTTTTTTTTGATGTTGAAGCTCCATTCTTCTTGCAGCTTCTCTTTCCTGTTCAGATTTCATCTTTGACTAGTTGTACTGATTTGCATGATTTTACAGACAGAGCGATGCTTTAAAGCTGCCCATGTCAAAACGGAGTGCATTCGATTATAAGATTAGGGTATTAATAGTTATAAGGAAGACTTCGAGATCATTGTGTATCATCCTGTCCAACCCATTGTCTCTTTCCCCGGGAAGACTTACTGCTTGGCCACTCTCCACGGGTATGCGAACATACTGACGACTGTATTTGGAAGGTGAAGCACCTGCAGCATCCGTTAGAGACCTGAGACAAAATACGGCTTTAGTATATAATTCCGCAGTAAAAAGCTGTAGCAATGCCAAATACGTGCAGTAATGTTAAAAACAGTCATTCTTCCACTTCTAAGAAAACTGCCTTTTGGAAATGTTTTTTTAGTAAGTGTACTGCAGACAGGTTGCATTTCTACACATGCTTTTTGCTTTGAGTAAGTCAGTCACATCTGCACATTTTGAAAGAGTTACCATTTCTGATAACTGTGCCCTTTGAAATTTAAAATGTATAGTATATTCTCCTCCCACCCATTTTTGTAGTGATAAGAGGAAATCTTTATTTCATGCTTCAGTCAACTTCCATCAGCTTTCTCAAGTTTGAATATACAAGCGATAAAAGTATTCTTCATACACTTTAAAAGTATCTTGCTTCTAGAAGCTGATTTATCCCTATGATTCACATCTGTCACTGATTTGTGACCTATCCAGTAATTACCTTTTTCTTTTGACCCCAACAATATAATTTCCTCGCATCAAACTTAGTATAAATTGAAGAATCTAAAAAGGAAAAACAAAAAAAAACAAAAACAAGAGGTCAGCACAGCAATCCTAACATTAAATTATTAATGCAGATTTTACTACAAAATTATGTAGTTACATGATCAAAATTAATAGGTAGATTAAAAATCCATTTGTGTTCATGTCTTAAAAACCAAAATGATAGTTACAAATGGCATTGAAAAATTATCCCGCTTGGACAGTTGGGGTTTTTTTAAATATAATATAACACCGCAAGTCACTAGAGGATTCCAGACCAGAAACAGCTGAGGGATAAACCAGAGAAAATTTGTTCCAGTGCAGAAGCTCCTATAGTTTCTGGGTTCCAGGTTGACTTCTTGACTGGTCTAAGTCTGTCTTGGTCCAAGATCTTTCACAGACTCCATTCCATGTGCCTGCAATCTCTTGTTTTAGGCTCCTGTTACCATGCACTGCCTCCAGCCCCACGTTTACCCCAGGTCAGCTTGATTTACTGATTTCTCTCCAAATAAGATTCACTGAGATTTCAAAGACATTGAAATGCTTTTCACTACGACTTCTCCTTAGTATTTTGCTCGTGGTTCTTTGCTGTGCTACTTCTGGGACACTCAGGAACTGTGAACATTTTCTTTATGCTGTATTAATATAGCCTGTTCAGCTCTGTGTCATTTGTCATTCTACATAAGCAAAGAATGCCGTCAAGTATCACAGAGGCAGGAATAAGGATGGTAGCACTGAAGATGCTGCAATGGTACCTTAGACAGCAGCTTCTGTTGTTGACTGTGCTTCTGCCTTAGAACTGCCACTTCTTTCCACAGGGCCTTATTTTCTCTGCAATGCAGAATAAATCAGAAGACAGAGGATGAACAGAGTTTACTTTATATGCTTTTGTTTTACAGCTTTCAAACTTTCACAGTACCTTGCAGGACCAATGGCAACATTCCTTCTGTGGATAACTAACCGTCAGTTAATCTGATCCACTAGTATAAACTCTGGGCTAAATTAACTCAATTTTCCATCAGGCAGGACCAAACACTTACTAATAAGGACATCCTCATCCTCTGCTGCTCCCCCAATAATCTTGATCTGAGGTATTCCTTCAAAGCCTCTGAGCCTTAGAATAAAGACTTGGTGTTTGGAAACAGGCTGAGTGTAACACAGACCACCTCAGAACAGTTTCAAAGTTTGTGTTTGAGGTGTTTGCTTGTTTATTTGGTTGGGTTTTTTTAAAGGAACAGAGGGAGTGGAGTGAAGGTGTCTCCTGAACTTTGGTTGATACCTGCTTGCATACCAATGATCTGAATGAATTACCAGTGCCTATACAAAAAGGATCTGAGGGAACAGAGACGAGGACGTGCAAAGTCCGCTTCCAATTAGAAAGAAAACCAAAGACCAATTCTCCCTCACTGCATCTAACCCTGTTTTGTGTTTAGAAAAGGAAATGCTTTGATCGTCCTAAAAAACTAGCACAGGTGATGGCAACCAAAATGAAATCTCAAGATAGTCAACGAACTCCCAGTCTTAATCTCTGGTCTGTAAGTGAATTATAAAAACAAACAACATTCAGAATGTTGTGTGGGGTGGAATGGGGACTCTTAGCAAAAAAAAAAATAGCTTCACCTGTTTCCAGTTCAAATGAAACTCACATTTAGAGTCCAGCTCCATTAGATACAAGCAACATTCAATGTATAAGTGCCTCTGAAACAGACGGAGTCTACCTCTTCATGTTAGCCAGTCTGACATCCATGTTGTTCTGCTGCTCTCTCATTTCCTGCACTTCAGAGAGTACTTTGTGCAAATCCTCCGTACAGACCTTGAGATCCTCAGTTCTTACTGCAGATACCTAAAATAGGACCAGGTTACACAGGCTTTACTACGAACAGTGCCTTGCATACTCCTTTCTACAGGAACTACAGTGTAGTTAGTCTGTGGAAGAACAGGTACAATCTCCATTAAAAGATTAGGTAACGCTATAATTCTTACGTATCACAAAACACCGCAGCTGCTGTAGAGGACAGTCCTTAGTACAGTCTACGCTGTATGAAAAAAACAAGCTGTCACTGAAAACATGAGATTAGCACCTTGTACATGTAGACAGTAGATTCACCATTGTAATTCATGATAAAAACCTACCACTGACTGAAAATGGCCTTCCCTAGGGGGTTCTCTCTGACAGATGTGGTGACAGCTTGCCCTCTAGTGTCAAAGAGTAAGACACCAGCCAAAAACAAAACAGAATTGATAGTGGAGTAAGAACAAGATGATCATATTCCTTTTAGGTGTGGGTAAAATCTGCCAGCACAAGAGCAACAAATTTCCATTAAGTTACTGGGGAGGAGGGGGAGAAGAGGGGAGAAGGGTGTCTAATTAGGTGCACCCTACTCAATTTGAAAATTTGTCCCACACCACCTGAATTGCAGATTCCCATAGTGGTGTTTCCTCTGTTACCTCTCTGCTCAGTGACATTCCAAAATTATGGAGACTTGTCTCCAGAGGGTCAGAGTCCAAACTGCTCTTCTGCCCACAGCAAATCCATGAATGCCACCTCTTCAAACGATGGTGGAAGAGTCATCAGAAAGCAACAAGCGCACTCCCTCCTCCCCACACTTCCATATTCAAAAATTTCCAACTCCTTCAGCAACGCTCTCTCTGCGGTGGTGGCATTGATGGCTAACATACAATTCAGGAGTTTGAAAAAGATAGGTCTGGTGCATCGCGCATCTGAATGACACGTCCAGGTTTTGTGGGCATAATTTTAAGCATCATTTAGCCAAATACTGACCATAATTGAACCAAATGGAGTTGCACCAGATAACCACCAGATGTCCCTTCCAACCTACAGCATGCTATGATTTTTCTTATTATTCTACTGAATTCCAAGGGGGAGGTGAAAGCATCTGGGATTGGCCCGCTGAAGCGCTAGATAACTTCCATGCAGGTTGGCTCACAGATCCCTTTTTTTCAAAGGAGAATGGGATGGTCAGAAAGGGACCTACGGTGTTATAAAATAAGATCCCATCGCTTCATGATGAAACAGAACATAATAGTTATGTAATCACTCCACAGAAATACCTAACTACTTTCTTAACATAATCCAGTGTCACAAAGGATGGACTGAATGGCCTGACAGTTCTCCCCGCTGTCTACATTTTTCGATGCTTCGTTATTTGTTGCGGATAATACCTTATGCTAAGGTACACCAGCTGCATCCCAAATGAAATTCATGGCCGTCTGATTTCTCTTCAGCAGACCGCCTCTCCATGGGGAAGACACCCAAAAGATGCAGACAGCAGGTGGAAATTTCAAATGCAGTCAGCCTGCCTCTAAAAAAAAGGGCCAAACTAAAACATTCTGCCCAAGTGCGAGGAATTGCTCTCTTCAGAGTCTCTAACTAGATAAAAAGGGTGTCAAGACTGAAGCACACCAGCAGAGCTAACACTAAAAGGGAGTAAATAAAGGAAGTCCTGCATTCAAACTTGCATTCCTGTTAGAGGCTTGAAATCCAGTTTATAGCAAGTACCGAAATACGACTCCATTCCAGACAGTAAAAGAGCAAGAAAAACTAATGGGCGTTTTGCAAAAAATCACTAACATTTCCTGTGCAACAAAGACTATGTTTCACCAACCCGTTCAATAGTTTCATATGAATGTCCTTGGCACTAACTAGAGCTTTTGTCTTTCCATCTAGAGTACTCCACCCAGTGCAGCACTCCTGGGATACATGGTGCCACACATAACGTCATCAGCTGACTGCCCCAACATACCGGCAAGCAAGGTGTGCAAGCTAAGACAAGCTAGCGATTACAGCATCTGGGAAGAGCGCAGGCCTGAGTCAGAGAAGCAACTGTACAACTATATTTAATCAATTGTGATTCTGAGCAGAGACAGCTCAGGGAAGAATCAATCAAAACACAATTGTGACTCTCAAGCCTACCCTGCGCTTTTATTAACTTGGGCAATGTAGCTACCACATTACGACATTCTAAAGAAAAGATTCTGCAGTTCAAATGTCAACATGATGTATCATGATACTCTCTTTCTCTGACAGCCAGGATATTATGGGCTGTAATGTGCCAACAGAGGATAAATATCTGTGCAGAAACGGGTTAGACAAGGTACAAAAGAAAACTGGAAAGCGCTAATAAAGATGGAGCTTAGTGGCAACATACTTTTGGAGGAACAATGTAATTTATGCAAACTCACCCAAATAAACTGATTACTGATGCCCTTGCTAATTTTCAATGAGCACCAAATGGGAATGTGTTTTCTCTTAATTCTTTCACTTTGTGACTCTTTCCAACTCTGCTATGCTGGCAGAATTGAAGACCATGCTAAGCTGTAATCGGGTATATGAACTCTGTGTGGAAAAAGGGCTCAGGTTTGATAGCTATGAAGAATGCGGTCCTACTCCAGTGCGTTGCTAAACAACAGCAGGGTGTGTTTTGTCTAAGAGCTGGCATGAGGAGGCCAAGCCAAGCATTAGCCTGGCATTCAGGAGGGAGTTACAAAGGCTTGCATCATGATGCACAACCTTGGTTCCCATGGAACTTTTTGGCTGTAAAGTGTTTGAAACCCCCAGACATGCTCTTGATAAGCCACTTTTCATAACAAAAAAAGCGAAGCAAATACATGCTTAGACTGTACCTTGCGCTTGATGTTTTCCAGTAAATGTGCCTTCCCTTGCTTGAAGAAAGGGTGCTGGAACTCAATGACTGAGCTCTTCTCTGCTGTAATCATACCATTCTCCAGAGCAATCACCTTCCTGAAACCATCTGTGGAGAGGTATTAACATAGCCATTTCGTTCAGTGCAAAGCTGACTGTTAGACCACATAGCTAAAGAAAACCCCAAGGCTACCGAAATACCTACAGCACTACAGTTACTGGGAGCAGAAGCTATGAAAAACAGCCAAAGTAGCTTTTGTTTGGTGCTCAGTGATTTGACTGCTCCGATCTTCACAGCTAGAGAACACGTCCACAATACCATCAAACGACCTTGCAGGCTGTACGAACAGCACGCGTGGCAGAGGCCAGCTGGTGTCCGCAGGCAAGACAGTGATGTCCAAATAATCACAGAGGTTAGTTAGAAATGAGATTTATTAGGACATCTTGAATAAAATCTTGTCCCAGTGGAAGCACCGGAATGGTGCACCTTCCCTTTCATGCCTACAAACCCAGACAACTACATATCAAAACAAACGCTGTCATGTACCACCAGGGTCTACAGAATAAAGTAAAGAAGAGAAATGAGTTCTCAGCCTGTGAAATACATGCACGCAGAGTACTTTCTCCAGACCAGACTGCCTGCATGAAGTAAGACATTGCCAGCTCTATTTCCATCACTGCTTTACGTACCACAGGGTAGATGCAAAATACAGTTGACAGACCAATCCATATCTCTCCTCGTTCAAGTTTTTAACATAGTTAATGTATTCCAGTTGCACTGCGCCCCAACAGCGCTATCATTAGAAAACTTTACTCGAAGCTAGGATAGGTCCAGCAGGAAAAGGAGGCTGCCGTCGCATTGCACGTCTTCATAGGAATATTTGCATTTTGGCATTTACCCTTGCTACAAAGCAACCGACAATTGTTTGTTCGCGTTATCCTTTGACACTCACGTGATGGAGTCTCAACACTTGACACAAACAGCAGCATCCACCCTGTGTCAAGAGGCTAAATGTACGCTTTCTCTCTCATGTCCAACAAAATCTAAATAGGCATGAGCTAGAGAGACCAGGCAAACCTACCAGGCAAGGACAGAGAGTTCCTCCCCCTTACTCCAAATGGAAATTCTAAATAAGGCGGCCATCTTCTATGCCGTTTGTACCTTCACTCAGCCCATAAGCTATCTGCTGCAAAACAACTATTTCTGCTGTGCGTTGCAGCCCTGCACATTGTACCATGTCTTTGAATTACCACCTCACTCCAGCTTCTTTGCCTGTACAAGTTGTACATGTGCTATATAATGGATGCTACATGACGCTCACAAGTCGAGCACAGAAAACATAATGAGAAACTTAGTCCGGCTCGACCCATCAGCGTGACTAATCTTGTTTCAACACAGCAATGCAGGCAACGGCATGATCTCAGCAATTTTCTTCATGTACTAGATGCATGGGTGTAGATATGGCCTTTGTTCCTCTAGGTACGCTTAAGTTTGCTGTCACCATTACCATTAACACTACCACTGGGGCCCAGTGAATGCTACCCAAGCTTTAGGCACCAGCACATGAAACAATATTTTTATGGTTGTTGCTCAAAAGAACTCGGAGCTGAAACACAGAAAACAAAGACTCAGCCAAGCTCTACTGTTATTCTCTTCTTTTGCGAAGCAAACTCAAGACCAGAATTCAGGTTTTCAGGGATGAAAGACCTGCCAAGCCAATTGGTTTGTTTAAAGAAATTCAAATCGATGCCAAGTAGGAATGAACTTGGCAGAAAGGATACATAAGAACAGCTGATGCTTACACATGTTAAGCTGTCGTATGAAGCTGGAGATATTGTTGTGCTTGAAGTACTTGGGGAGTAGCTCCTTGGCAAACCTCTGCTCATCCAGAATGCAGAAGTTCTCACCATTCTAGGAAATGAGCAGAAGTAACAGTCAGAGAACAAGCACAGGTTTTCTAAGGTGTTGCTCATAAGTCAAGACCATAAATCGACAGAGACAGTTCCTGCAGCAGGGAAGGGCAAAACACTGAGCGAAGGGAATTGTCCGCGTGAGCACTTCTGAGTACTTGGGACCGTACTAAAAAGTTTGAATCCCAAAAGAGAGTTAGATGGAACACTTCTATTGAATGGCGGGCTTTTTTAAAGCGCTGAAGTTTTGATCTTAATCCAAAGAAAAATTGTTCTAAAACCCCGCATATCTGCTGCCCTCATGGTCCGCAGGACCCATAAATCCCGCCCAAGGACAACGGCATCAATGCCACCAGAGGGCTTTCACCTCCCTCGCTCGGAGCTGCCCATCTCCTGACGGGATTCTTCCATTGTACGCGCTATGTCACCACCAAAAATAACCCAGTAACACCGCAGAGTTACTAAAAGTTCAGACAACACAACCCAGCGGTGAAAAAGGGTAACTGTGGCACAAGCAGTTTCAGGGTTAGCATATTCTCAAATTCAAACTTCCTGAAACCGGGGAGGTCTTTGCATGATTGTTACGATGCACAAAGAGAACATTTTTATGTTCGCAAAGAGAACAAAAAATACTATGTTTCTTTCCATCTTTGCCTCTGTAAAGGCCAAACCTCTGAAAAAAGCGGAGAAAACCCTACGGATTTAGAGATGACAGGGGACACAAACAAACGCCGTGTGCGTGTCAGATGTCTCGCCAGCCTGTGTATGCGCGTAACGTCCCACGCCTGCAGGCACACGGGACCGACAAGGCCCATCCTCCCAAGCTCGGGAAGAAAAAAATTAAAACTTAATTACTTCTCAAAGCGTCTTCTCTACTGAGCGCCACCCCTTCGAGCTAACTGCATGTAATTCCACATTTTAATACTCAGATGTGCTCCGCCGCGCCAGACCACTCCGAGCCGTCACGCGTGGCCACCGGGCCGGCGGCAGGCATCCCCTGCGGCGGGGCCACCGGGGCGCTGCCCGGCTCAGGCGCCCTCCACCCGCGAGCAGACGCGCCTCCACGCGTGCCCGTTTCGCCCACCCTTCGGCCGGTGCCCGCCCGCCGCGGGGCTCTCCCCGCTAAAGGCGGCAGCCCACGCCGTTACCCCCCGCGCCTCCCACGCATGCGAACCAGCGCCTCGGGGGCGCCCGCTGCCCAGGGCCGGGCCGCCGCGACCCGCCGGCTCCCCAGGACAGACAAGGGGCCCTCCCCGCCCGCCGCCCGCGGCCCGCCAGGCCCCGCCGCCCCCGCCCCACGTCCCGCTCCCCGCAGCGGGGCCGCCGCCCCCCGCCCTGCCCGCAGGGCCCCGCAGCCGCGGCCCAGCGCCCCCGCCATCCCCCCCCCGGGACGCCCAGCGCCCTCCGCGGGGGCCTCCCCGGCCCGCCACCCGCTTCGTGCCGCCCCTCACGGCCGGGCACCGGCTTTCCCCCCCCCCCCCGCGGGCGGCGGTGCCCGGCCGGGCCAGGGCCCCGCGGGCCGCCCTCACCCTGCTCCAGCAGATGACATCGTCGCTCTGCGGGTCCTCCACCAGCGCCCAGAGCTTGGCCAGGAAGCCGGGCACCGGGGCGGCGGCGCCGGGGGCGCCGGGCAGCGCCGACCCTTCCCGCATCCTCGGGCCGGGCCGGGCCGCGCTCTCGTGCAACGGGCCGGGGAGGGCGGGGCGGCCAACGGCGGCCGTGACGCTGCGCGGGGCGTTGCCCCCCCCGCCCAGGAGAGCCCGCTCATTGGTGCGTGCCGCCCGGCCCCGCCCTCTCGCCCGCCCGCCCCCCCCCCCCCCCCCCCCCGGCGGCTGCGAGCGTGACTGTTGTTGTGCTCCCGGGGGAGCGCGGCGCGCGGCCCCGTGACGTCACTGGGCGCCTTTAAAGGGGCCGCCCCGCCGCGCCCCGCCCGCTGTGTCCCTGGGGAGGGCCCGCTGGCGGCACCGGGCCAGGCCGCGTCCCGCCCCGCCCCGCGCCCCGCCCGGCAGGTAGGTGCCGGCGCTCAGGTGCCTCAGCTCCGGCTCTGCCCCGTGCCCCCCGCGTTCCCGGGGCTCGCCGCACCGGGGGGGGGGCCGAGGCCCCCCACCCCCCACCCGGCCGGGCCAGGCCGCGGGGCACCGAGCCCGGGGCCGGGCGGGGCGGACAGGTGCGCGCCGCGGGCGGCCGTGGTGAGGCGGCGGTCTGGTGGGGCCCCGCGGCCCGGGCTCCGTGTGCGCGGACCGAGCTCCGCGGAGCGCGGCCGGGCTGCCCGCAGGCAGGGCCCGGGGCGGGGATGGGGATGGGGCGCGGCCCGCAGGTGCGTGGCGGGGAGCGGAGCAGCCGGGCCCCGCGGGCGGGAGGGCGGTGGAGAAGCCGCCGTGGGGGGTGCGGGGTCCCGGGGCGGGGGAGCGGGGTCCGGCGGCGCGGCCCTGGACGGCCGGAGCCCTGCGGGGCGTGCCTGCAGGAGCGGGCGGCGCTGCCGGCCGGGCTGGGGCCGGGGCTGGGGCCGGGCCCGCCCGCGGGAGGCGAGGCGAGGCAGCGCCCTTGTACGGCCCAGACTTTGTTCCCTCTGAGGCCGGTGCATCTTCGCTCCGCAGGCTCCCGCCGCGGGAGATGGCTGCCAGCTGACGCTCCCGCCCGGCCCGCAGAGCCCGCGTCCAGCCCAGCTCCGCAAGTAAGGGATGAAATGGTTTCCTTCGTTCAAATTGCGCTTTTTCCCCCTCTTTTCTTGGGCAATGGTTTCTCTGCAGTCAGGTGTCAGGGAAGAACCCTCCTGTCTGCCTTGATAAAGTGGAAGCTGGTTAGCTACCAAATAGACCGAAATCTAATTTTCCATTCATTCGCAGTTCCTGTACTATTAGTGAATCGGCAAAGGGAAGTCCTGGGAGTAAGGATTCTGCTATAAAGTATCAAGGTTCAGGGATGAATGTAATACAAAGTTTGGGTTGGGTTTTTTTTTCCTTAATCAAGGCATATATTTCAAAGAAAAGTTAACTTTTTTTAAAAGAATATAAGGTTTCCTTCACCTTGCACTAGTAGAGTAGCTAAATGGTGATTAGTCACTGCAAAGAGAGTTTGAGAACAGAATCAATCTAGCCTGCTGAATTTTCATTGAGTGGTGGTGTTTTGCTGTTTCCTAAAATTGCCACAAAGGTATGTGCAATGTCATGATCAAACTCCAGCCTGTGATCCAGACGGGACTTTTGTAAAGCCTCAGTAAGGCTGTCCCAAAGGCTTCGTCCTTGATTTTTTTCAATGCCAGAGCACATTCACAAGGCATTTAGATTGCCGTGACTTCTGGTCACGTCTGATTTATCTGGTAAGTGTCCTGATGCTGCAGTGCGGAGCTTTGATGTGGTAAGCAGGGACTCTGCCACGTAGAAATAGTGGGCTGACGCAGCGGGGATTTGTCTCAGTAGGCAGTTTTCACAACCAACTTTAAGAGTCGCTGTTCGCCCTTGGTGTAAAGTCTAAGCTTTGCCCTTTCCTAGGACTTGATGTTGCTTGCAAAAACCATTAACGTAAGCGGACATAAAGATTAGCCCACACTGACCTACTGGGCTCAGTGGCTCCCAGTCCTCGAGGACGGCCACCCCGCACACTGGGCACGCTTTCCCCGGAAAGCTGCTCCTATGTACTTTGACCCGCGTCGACAAGAAGGCCACTTCTTCGGCTGAGTCAAAAGCATCCCCTTGCCCTTCCCAGCAGGGTGTGTGCCGACAGGATGGGAGGTTTCGGGCTGAGGGCTGGCGCCGCCAGCTTTGTCTTTCCTCGTTGCTGTCACCACTGCCTTTTGCTCGTATGGCGTGAGTGTGAAACAGCACGGGTACGGCTTTCCAAACTCCTTGCTTTGAAACCTCTTTATAGGCACAGAAGGAGTGGGTCAGCGCAGGTATTTCACCTCCCCGCAAACAGCACCGGTTACCGGAGCAGCAGTAGCAGGGAATAAGGTCGGTGAGGTTAGTGGACAGCGCGTAGCAGCGGGATTGAGCAAGTTGCTCTGCTGTCATCCCTGCTCTGCTAGGGCCACGGGGAAGGGGCTGTTCTGTGCCCGCGTTCCTTCAGGCGTGTGACCGGGACCTTCTGAAGGGCTTGCCGCTGGAGCAGAGCTATACTGTGTTGATGGATCAAAAACATCTCTGATTTAGAGAGGTCCCTACAACACCCTTTTGAGAAAGGAGAGAAAGAAAATTTTTCCAACTTGAGAGTTGCTTTCTTTCAGCTTCTCAATTTAATGACTGTTTGGGATCAGTAGTACTTGATTATCATTAGCTTCTGTGGATAGTACAGCATGTTTGGAAATCAGAAATACAGGTTTGGAAGTGATGTGAATAGGTATCTAGTCCATTGCCATGTGCTGTGGTTGCATCCCGTATATTGGGTATCGGATGTGGTAAGAGATTTCACAGCTTCTCTGGGAAAGCTGTTCTAGTGTGATGCTGTGCTAGCTGAAACTTTACAGAATATCCAGCTTTGTTGCAAATAAACCTGATACATTCATGTTGCTATTACCAAAGACACGGGAGAATAAATAATGACAACCTCTTTATAAGAAAACCTGTCTGTGTTTGACATGGTGTTATGTCACCATCCCCTTCTTTTGGAAGTTAAAGAAAACTGATTCCTTTAAGCTTTCTTGCTCGGTCACATTTTTCTAATTCTCTTCCTTTCTGTTTCTCTCTGCTGAACGTTTTCTAAGTTGCTGTTATGTGTCTCAAGAGCTGGACATCTGTTTTAGATGGCAGTTTGATTATTGGTTACATCCAGCTTTGTTAATTATATCACTGGAGGAGATCTTTCTTAAGCATTTTCGTGTGGGTTTTTATTTGGTTTGTCATCCATTTTAACCCTAAGCTATTTTCTTATCCTTTGGTGTAATTCTGCTGCCCCGTATTGCATCAGTTTCTCCTCCATACAGGTAGTTCTTTGAACTTGTATTCACAGAATTGTAATTTGATGATTTCAGACAATTTCTGCAACTTGCCCTGGATCTCTCTTCAGAGTATTTCTGGTGCTTATTCACACCAAGCTCGGTGTCGATTGGAAGTTTTATGAGTAAGCTCCTTCCTTTGTGATCTAAATCATGGGGAAAATATTTAATGGAACTAGACTAAGCAAGAAGCCTTCTGCAGCCCATTTGAGATGCACTCCCTGGATTACAGAGAACCACTCTTTAAGAGCAATCTTTAAAGAAATTAAAATTTAAAATTACTTCATAGTGACTAAACCATACTTCCTCAGGTGGCTTAGTAGAATAGAGAGATCTTGGCAACAGTTTAAAATATAAAGATACTTGCCTGGGATTATTTCCCTGGGCTTTGCATGTGGTCCTGTAAGAGGATTTGGGACATCAGAGGTGGTGAAAAACCAGTCACTTGAAATTCCAGTGCGCGTGGTGCTTTCTGCTCGGGACCCCGCTGCCGTAAGGAAGCAGTTACGCAGCATATAGGATTTACAGGTGCCTCTTCCGCTAACATAGCGCTCGCTGTGAATCTGTTCAGCTCATCTCCTACTGTGTGAAAGCTTACTGAATTAGCAGTATTTTCTCAACACTATGGAACAAAGCATTTGGAAGAGAACTACAGCCAAAAAAAGAGTTAATCAGACTGTTATGAGAGAAGCACGTTTGGTATTGGGGACTGATTAGCAAAGCATAGTCTCCATCCACCTTGTGCATTAATTTTGTTATGGGAGTGATTTCCTTCTTGGATATTTGAATAATGATCCCAGTAGGACTTCTACCTGATTTCTTCATGCCCTCTCAAAATGTCCAGTACCTTCAAACCATGTGGTCATATTCCACTTCTGTTTCATTACCTTTGTTTTTCTTTTCTCCCAAATAGGTGTAACCTCCAAAAGCGCCTTCACTTCAGGCTATGATGGGATTGTTTTGGTTGTTGCTGCTTTACATCCGCATGCTATCACCCACGTTTGCTGGAGGTGTCACCCGAGTCTACTACCTGGGGATCCGCGAGGTGGACTGGAACTATGCTCCGACAGGAAAGAACGTACTCGCTAACCAAAGCATTGCACATAACCTGTATGTTTAGTTCTATAAGAATTTAGTCTGGTACTAGCTTAAAATAGTAATTTTGTGAGTAATTTCATGCAAGTGTTCTGGGGCATCTAAGACAGCAAGAGAGACAATCTGATAGATGTCTGATCTTTGAGCTTAATGTTTAACTTGTGTTATCGTAGGAACATAGAAACCGTATCAGTGGGAAAATGAATGGTCAGTTTAATGGAGCATCCAGCGACCGGTGCCCATACATTAGACGGAAGTACAAACAATAGAACGGATTGTGCATTACTCTGCCCTGGGGCTTCATTTTTCTTAGTTCCAGCTGGTGATCAGCTTGTGTATCCTGAGGCATGATGACTTTTCACCTTGATGTAAATGACTTCACAGAGCCAGCTTGTTTTTGTTTAAATGGAATTTCAAGCCTTAGACTTAATGGAACTTCCTGCGTGAAATTTTAGGGTTTGTGTGAAAAATGTTTTTGTTTTTGTTGCGAAAGTAAATCTGGAAACTGCAATAATTACTTTGAGTCACTACAAAAACAGGTTTTGGTTTTAGTTTTCAAAACACTAAACCTTTTTCTTTGGTGGTTTTTTGTTTGGGTGTGGGTTTTTTTGCGTAGCTTTCCACAGCTTTTTAAAGGCATTTGTGCTCTCCTCCTCCCCCCGCCCTCATTTTCTATGGCAAATAACCTGTATTTCTTGACCTGCTCTCAGTCATTTACCCCTCCATAATAAATAACACTTGGGTTTATACATATCTTTTATAAACAGCACAGCAGGAATAGGAGGGGTTCACAGAAAAACATCAAGGCCTGTCAGTTTAGTGTGGAAAAGTCTCTGTTCTCTGGAGATGCTGAATAGACTTAAATTAGTTCACAGAAAAGGAAACTCCCCAAAATTCAGGATTAATAAAGATGTTATTGCCGACTCCTGCAGTGATAACAAATGCAGAGGGTTTTATTTGCTTTCTCTCATAATATGTGAAGAGAAGGAAATGAAATTCAAGGCCATTAAACTTAAAAGCAATTTAAAAACTGTTCTGTCACTGCAAACAATTAGCTAATGGGACTTACTTGTACCATGATTGCAGAAACCAAATTGCTAGCAATAAGAAAAGGATGTGATATTGATATGAATCATAGAGGTAGTAAAACGCTTGAAGAATTTTTTTTTTGTTGGGAAGAAATGGACTATGTGTGGGGAAAAGAGGCAGATCTGTAAAATGAAGTATGAATTATCTGTAAACTTTTTGCTAATAGTGGCTGCAGGGATGACTTTGCAAAGGGATGAGCTCTAGATTGTATAGCTAGAGCCTAGCCCTTCACAATTTTGAATGACAAGGGCAATGCTTAACGTTTTGGTCTCAACTGTCCATCTTCTGGGGATATGCGTTAGTTTGCCTGTATTTCAGGGCTACTTATATTACTGCACGGTGATTGATACTAAGGGGGAAGTGGGGGGAGTAACCTCAGCTCTCATTTAGGCCTGTCCCACTAATACCTGGATCATGATTCATCTCTTATCTACTAAGAATTAGCCATAAAGAGCAAATATACTCATGAGTTGAACTTTAGTACCTGTATGAGGTTTTTAACTCTGGAAGCTGGTTACGTGCTGGGTACGTACCTGCCTGACTTGTCTGCCATTCTACAAGTAATTCAGAATCTGTTAAGCAGAACATCATCTTTCAGACTGAATTTTGGCTAGAGAGCTCAGGAGATTTTTTTGTTCCCCCCACCCCGCTTCTTGTGATTTAGCTGCAAATGCCATGAAGGCATTGAAGTGAGTTTCTAAAAGCCCAATGAAGGCTGAAGCAGGCATGAGAAGGGCTTCGGTCTTCCCTGTGTCACCCCCATGTGATTGTCAGAGAAGCACCATCCTTCCCATTCCTTGTTTGCACTGCAGAGTTCAGGGGTGCCCTTTGTGTCCGTTCGTGAAGAACTGGGGACGAGGCTGTGGCCATGCGTGGCAGCAGGCGTCTGGCTGTACTGGCAGCTGCGGTCCCAGGCTTGCGAAGCTGTTGACGTCCTGGTGTCCCCTGTTGTGTTTCACATGCTCAGAAAGCAGACAAGTGCTGCCTGTTTCTCAAGCGGGCTGCGCTACCCATGTCACAGCAGTCAGAGGTGCGGGAGGAGGAAGCTCACGGATGCCTTGGAGCATGCCAGGGTAGAGCACAGGCAGTCCTCTGTAATGCCAAAGCTTCGGGCTTACCTGGGAAAGCTGTGTGTCGTCATCGCTTGACTGTGTTATCGACCAGCTGTTTTATATAATGCATGACTCATGGCGCCTTTCCCTTTTCTGTATTTAACAGCAAGGCCTCAACATTCCTCCAGCCTGGCAAAGACAGGGTGGGAAGCACGTACAAGAAATCTGTCTATAAGCAATACACAGACTCCACGTACACCACTGAGATTCCCAAACCTGGCTGGCTGGGGTTCCTTGGGCCCGTCATCCGAGCAGAAGTGGGGGATACCATTAAAGTACACCTAAAAAATTTTGCTAGTCGACCGTATACAATCCATCCTCACGGTGTTTTCTACGAAAAGGACTCTGAAGGTAAATGAGCCACTGCCATAAAGGAGACAGATTTTTCTCACTGGGATCTTAGGAGTACGCACTGAGGAGAGGTGTCTGTAAAGCCACAGACTTGGCTAGCCCAAAGTTGTATTGCTGCTGGAAAGCAACTGCTCTTAGGTGTTTAGTGAAGGCACCTGATTTTGGGTTAGCAGGTTCATGGGTCTGGGAGTAGTTTCCTGACCTGGGCATTACAGTACACAGCCTAGATTTGTTTTCTTGATTTTAGAAGAACCTCCAAAGCTTGCTAGTGGGAGAGTAGTGCAGAAGGAAAAGAACTATATTCATTATTTGAAGTGCTGTAGTATAAGAGTCATGAGTGTGATGAGCTTCAGGGAATACACAAGAATGGGGAAGTATGAGACCAAAGAACTGCTGTTTGAAGCAACCCTAGAGATTGTAGAGAGCCTGACTGTGGCACATTGCAGAGTTGAAGGCAAAGTAGCAATAGGCAGAATGGGAATCATCTTTCTGACTGTGCTGACCCGTTTACTGGGCAAGTTGCCTTACAATGGCTCTGTGCCTCAGTTTCTCTTTGAGAGAATTATGATTAAACAACCTCTTTCAGCCTTGGGATGGTGAGTCTCACTTTGAAGTCTGCTACCCGAGTATATACATGCAGCTCTCTACTGATTGAGAGTGGCTCAGTGTAAGGTTACATGTGTGGACATCTCTGCTCTTCTTGAATGGATGTTGTGATTGCTCAATTGTTCTAGGATCCCTGTATCCCGATATGTCCCCCAGGATCAGAAGAAGGATGATGCTGTTTTCCCAGGAGGGAATTACACCTATACTTGGACTGTCCCTGAAGATCACAGCCCAACTGCGGATGACCCAAACTGCTTGACCTGGATCTACCACTCACATATTGATGCACCAAAGGACATTGCATCTGGATTAATTGGGCCATTACTTACATGCAAAAAAGGTAAAAACTCCGAGAGAAAGCAGCTGAGGGCTGCAGTTTCATACTGCGAAGATTTTGTGGTGACTTGAACAAGGATAGGATGAGAAGATACTCTGGTGGGCAGCTCCGAGCTTCAGGGGAAAATGCAGCATGACTGGAGAAGACAGTACCTGTGTTCTTGCTGGCTTCTGGTCATTATGTTGTCTTTATCCCTTTGTGGCTGGGCGGGTGAGCTTGTAGGCCTCTTGATCTGAGAGCACTATTTGAATCCATGTTAAAAGCAGGAATCTTGTCCAAGACCTAGTTTGTGTATTAAAAAAAAAAGGGGACTGTTTCATTTCAGCAGGAGTAAGAACACTGAAGGTGTTGCAGTTCAGCCATGCAGTGGCAGAGCTGCTTGGGAGTGAGAAACATATTAGCAGGGATATATTAGAGAAGAGTGAGCTTGCTAGAACTCTGCAATGAGCTGTGCTGGGATGGTGGGGAAAGCATCAGTCTCTAATTTGTGTGACAAGAGTTACTCTTCTATTGGTGTTTTAATAGCTTGACTGATGTCAGCTTTTCTGCCTGGGTAGGTATTCATTCATCTTTTCTTCCACCCTAGGAATACTGACTGGCAGTTCTCAAAGACGCCAGGATGTGGACATTGATTTCTTTCTGATGTTCAGTGTGGTGGATGAGAACCTAAGCTGGTACCTGGATGAGAACATAGCGTCGTTCTGCACAGATCCAGGCTTGGTAGACAAAGAAGATGAGGAATTCCAAGAGAGCAACAAAATGCACGGTCAGTGTCACCTTTGTGAAGCCACTGACTCTGCTCAGATGCTCCAGGGCTGTCAGTGCTCTGGTATCTTGAAACGCACTTTCTGCTGTTGTATGTCGGGGTGTGGGTGGAGGGGAGAAGGGAAATAGCAAGCTCTGCGATCATGTGCTAAGCAAACAATATCACAGGGACAGTGGAACAACTCCAGAAAAAAGACCTGTTATTTTGATTTAATCTTTGGCTTGAGTGAGCCTTTGCTAGTTGTTTGGAGATTTTGAATACACTTCAGTTTAGGAATGTGTTGTGGAGCTGGGCTGTCCAGAACAATCTCTGATTTTTGGCTTGCTTGTTTTTGCAGCTATTAATGGTTATGTGTTTGGGAACCTCCCTGAGGTGACGATGTGTGCTGGGGATTACGTTTCATGGCACCTCTTTGGGATGGGCAATGAAATTGATATTCATACAGCCTACTTCCATGGAGAAACGCTCAATATTCGAGGCCATAGGACAGATGTGGCCAGCCTCTTCCCAGCCACTTTTGTTACAGCAGACATGATCCCCAGTAACCCTGGGAGATGGCTACTGAGCTGTCAGATCAATGATCACATACAAGGTAAGGCAGAGGTTGGAATATGTCCTGCACTCTGCAGCTTCCCTTTTTTCTCCCACTGTGGTCCTGTGACATACAGGGGATGTAGGGGACAGTGCGTTGGGCAGCATCCCCACTAAAAACGTCCCTAGGTGGATGGGGTGATTCCTGGTCTTGTATAAATTGCAGTGGATTGATTATTAATGTGCAGGCCAGGCTTACTGGGGATGACTTGTACCACTGCATGATGTTCTATGTTGATCAGCAGTGAAGACAATAAGTTTGGTACAGCTGAAAGCTAAGACAAAGCAGTGCCTTAAGAGCTCTAGTCCCTGTAAGAGGCACTTGCATGGTACATCTGAGGATAGCAGAAGGCTCTATTTGCTCTCTGTCCATACTTCCACAGCATCCAATATCTAAGGTAAGAAGCTCTGCTCACTAACACAAAAAACTCCTTGCTGTGGGAACCACCTAATCGCCTTCTCCCAGCCATGTGCCTTTTGGGACAGTGGAGGAAAAATGGCCAGTTTGTGGTAGGAAGGTGGGACTCTGTTCATTGCCCGGTCAAACTGGCTGGGAGGGGTTAAGCATCTATGTCCTCCACCATGTCTTGGACAGCTGGGATGGGGGCACTCTATGAAGTCCGGCCCTGTTCTCGGCAAGCTCCGGCATCCACCCTGGAAGGGAGAGTTCGGAAATACTACATAGCTGCAAAGGAAGTGCAGTGGGACTATGGACCTTCAGGGCTCGACCAAAGCAGTGGGAAGCGGCTGAGTGAGGCAGGCAGGTAAGCAAGAGGCTGATGGGCTAGGGCAGTGTTTGGGGGTCTCTGGTCTGTGTCAGGGAGGCTGCTAAGGAAAATGTGGAATTTCTTTCTTATCAAAATATATGGCTGCAATTCACGCGGAGAACATTTCCTGGGAAGGCAGATCACCCCATCTGGAAATGTATGCTGCTGTAGCTAGGCTGTACTGAGAGCAGTACTAGGTACCTCAGGGGACTTCACATGGAAGTGTGCTGTGTTTCATAGCCTTACGCACAGACGCCAGGAGTCCAAGCTTATGTAGAATGTGAGCTGGGCTCATCTTTGTCTCTGGGCTTCATGTCTGCTTGCTGTGCCTGACCTAGGAACAGATCCGTATATTTGATGAACTATTAAGAAAGCATATCTTGCAGCAGACACAGGGTGGCAGAGCTAGCCTGCAGATATGCTTCAGTGTAGCCTTGCTGCAGCAAGCAATTTCTAGGAAATCAAATGTAGTGACCTCGATGACAGCCTTCCATCCCACGTCGGGTGGTTGTGATAGCAGTTGGTGAGTGGCTTCCCGTTCAGACTTTGGCTAACTGAAACAAAGACATTCTTCCCCCTCCATTCCCTTCCCTGGGAAGCTGTTGGAGAGGATATATCTCTTTCAGATGGAGAAGTAGAAATGCAGAGTGGTTAATGATTTACCCAAAGCCACGCAGCAACTCTCTTGCAGACCTTAGAACTGAAAGCTCCTTAGACCTGTGAGCTGGCCTTGTAACTAAGCTGTCTCTCCTGCAAGGCATGCTACCGTCTGTCTGTGTGTTTGGAGAGGGTGGTGGCGGAGGAAATAAGTCTCTCTTTACAGCTGTTGTATGGGGGTTTTTTCAGTTATGGTTGCAGTTGTCCCCTGGCCTGTCCCCTGGCCTCTGAAGAACTTGGTGGTTTAGCAATGCCTTTCCATTTACTGCACTGCAGTTTTGTTCGCTGCCCTCTTTTGCACACCTTGTATAGAGATGCTGTTCAGACCTGTGCCATCGAACCCGTCTGTTTCAGCTGGGAGAGGGCTGCGTACCAGAGGTGCTTCCTGAACACAGCAGGTAGATGAGTCTGTAGGACGAAAAAGCTTCACAGAGACAAGCTGTGCTTGTTCCAAACCAGAGATGCTGTCCTTGTCTGAAAAGCTGCTTGATCTGGAGATGCTGCTGGCATTACCAGAGGGGTGTGGGGAAGGAGCAGGGGAACAAGTCTGATTTTCATAGAAATGACCTGACATTTGCTTTTTGCATTTAGCCCCGCTGAACAGTTTTTCAAGCGTAGCCCCTACCGAATTGGGGGAGTCTATTGGAAGGCAAAGTATGTGGAATATACTGATGAGAGCTTCCGTGAGGAAAAGCAGCCATCAGAAGAAGAGAAACACCTTGGGATACTCGGTAGGGATCATCCAGCAACACAAATTCTCTTTCAGTGTCAGTGAGAACAGTGCTGATGTCGGGAGTAGCAGTCATTTCGTGGTGCAGTGAGCGGCACAGCGGAGGTGTTTCACAGCAGTTACATCTAAGGGTGAGGGGACAGACTGAGGATGTGCAGTGGTAGAACAGACAGAATCACTTTTCTGCTGGGGCAGTCTTCAGAGGTTAGCAGTAAGGGCTGAGGGACACACTATAGTATTTGTAACTAGAGCTAAACAAGTCACAGTGATAGCCCCTGGTTATGTGTTTTTGACTGAGCATCTTCAAGGCATGCTACAAACCCCACTTTCTCACAGAAAGCTTCCTCTCCCCAGTGGGCGCTCTCTGTGTTATAGCCAGCTAATGGGGAGGGTGGTGAAGAAAGATGAGAGAAGAAAATAGGGAGTCTGCAGAGGCAAATGAATTGCACGTGAAGGCTGTGACGTACATGGTAGAAGCATGTAGATGTGGTCCAATTCCCTGCATCAGCAGTGACTAATAATCTAACGACACCAGAAATTAGCAACAGCAATCCCAGCAGAGGCCACAGAAGGAGAGAGCACATACAGTAAAATACAGACTGGGAGGCGGGGAGAGAATAGTGGAGAGAGTCAAAAAAGAAGTAGAAGCAGCTGAATAAAAGTTAAATGGTGGAGTTATGCATATGAGAGATGCAGCATAACTGTCAGGAGCTGACAGCGTCTTGCTGGACCTTGGGAACCAGGGGAAAAAAAAAAAAGGATTAGTGTTACCAGCAACAGCCACATTCCTATAGAAAGACAAGTGACTGAGGGAGAGCTCAGATATGACTTTGTAGAAAGAAATTACAGGTATTTTCTACTGGTAAACTAAAAACACTGAAGGATTAATTGATGAAAATCCCTGGTCAGATAAACAAGTGACATCCGCGGAGGGAGTTACATGAACTCATTTGAACTGGCTGATTAAAGCAGACTTGATAAAGTGGTTGGGATGTCTAGAAGAGATACGGGGCCATGAGGGACTGAGCTCCAGAACAGGTAGCTGCTGAATGTGATGTGGTGCAGTATGGACAACCCATGCTGCACGGGCATGCACCGGTGGCTTATGCTGCCTGTTCTTGCCCTAAAATACGGGAAGCTGTACTATGGAGAAGGCTGGGTGGTCGGTTGTTGGCGCTGTTGTTTTTCTTCATGGGGCTGTTAGGCACACCAGCTGTGGGCACCTGACAGTTCCTCACCCCGCAGTGTGCTCCTGCTGCCCTCCACGTGCTTTCCCTCGCAGCAGCTGGCTGTGGTGCTGCCCAAAGTCCCGTCTGCTTACCAGACACTGCGGGTAGCCTATCCAGGTTGCTAACCGCGCAGCAGGCTGCTTGCTTTTTGTTCTGAGTCTGTCTGTTGGTGTTATGGCCTACATCAGTTGCCTGAGACGTTTAATGGACAGCGGGGATGGAGTCTGGGCCATCCAGGAGGGGAGGGATGGGGAAGAGGGAGCCTCCTCGGTGGAAGAGTTGCAGTGGGATTGCCCTGTGGTAGACCAGCATGTTAACGTGGTCCCTCTGAACTGCAAGGAACAGTCTAACCCTAAGTCTTAATTGATGGAGGGGAGAGGGATACAGCTCCGGGCTGGAGAGACAAGCCCTCTCACCCATCAGGAAGGTGAGCGGTGTGTTAACAAAGGGCTCGGCTTGGGGTTCCTCTGAGGAATCGGGCTGCCACCCAAAGGAGATATTGAGCCCCGAGGCAGCGGTTGCTGGGGTGCAGAGCAGGGCCTGGGGAGACCACGGTTACCCGTGGCTTTCAGATGTTCTCTGCTGGGGGACCCGAGCACACGGAGGCACATCGAGATGTGCACATCGAGGCATGGGTCTCTGCCGGTTTTGCTGGGCAGCAGCCTGGCTTTCCGCATCCCTCCCGTGGCTGTCAGGAGCAGTCTGTGGACCCGGGGGCCTGCAGGCCGGTGGCAACTGACAGACATATTAAAGACTCACGGTTCCTTTCTAGCTGGCTGGGGCAGTGGCTCACAGAGACAGCGGTGGGCTTAGAGCGTCTCGCACCCCTCTTTGCACGCCTGCCTGAGGCACACGTCTTAGAAGGCTGAGGGGACCATGTGTAGGTGGGCGAGAGACACGGGCCTTTCCCGAGGGCATTTCAGCACATCTCGCCATTTTGTTACTCCTTCTGTGAAGGTCTGAAGCCTCTCAGAGTTCTGCAGACCCAAAATGCTTTCAGATAATTCTTGTCAGCCCCCTGCTCCTGCTGTCAGGGCTGAACGGCCTTCGGCAGTGCCGATGTGCGGGGGCATCTGCCTCTCTTCTGTATCCTCTGCTCCCCTCAGCCTGGGTGAAAGGTGGCCCTAGCCTCTTCGGTTTGCTTGGTCATCCGGGGAGTTGCTCAGTTGCTGACATGCTCTCTCTGCTATTTGTGTAGGTCCAGTGATCAAAGCTGAAGTTGGAGACACCATCCTGGTGACGTTTGTTAACAAAGCCTCCTGGCCTTTCAGCGTCCAGCCTCACGGAGTGTCCTATGGGAAGGCGTGGGAAGGGATGCGGTACCATGATGGTTTGTGGCTCCCTTTTCTTGAGTATTTCAATGCTAATGCTGGTGGTGGAGCTCCACAGCCTGTACCTCCTCTGTGCTGGGGAGTTTCTGCAGCCAGGAAGGACTGGATGTCTTCTGAGCCTGCCTGAGGCCTCACCAAAGGAGACTTTCCACTGAACTGGTGCCCAAGGAGGGTGCCAGAGGGAGTATGGTTCCAGAGGTGCTATTTTTCAGATGAAAATTGTAAACCAAAGCTCAGACCATTTCTAGCTGTTTGAGACCCCGTGAGCAGAGGAACGTGCCCGGTGCACTCCAGCTTAGATAACCACATGCTTCCAACGTTCATCTTGCCAGATGCAGCTGGATCCGCTTTGTTCTTTCCCATCGCCATGCCCATCTCTGCCATGGCACCGGGGGGAATTTACACAGTGCTGAGAGCAGCTCCCCGTGTGCCTTATAAAGATGCCCACATCACACTTCAGAGATGCTGGGTATTTTAGTGACATGAATGAAGTAAAGCCCAGTATGAATGTAGTTGGTGAGAAGATGTACCCAAGTTTGTACAGGGATCTTGGGAATAACCATGCCAATATCTGTTTTAAAGGTCTGTCGCAGAATGGGGTTTCTGTTGCACCGCTGCACAACTTTACGTACCGCTGGACTGTGCCGAAGCACGTTGGGCCCATGTCCAGCGACCCTCCCTGCCTGACCTGGATGTACAGCTCAGCTGCGAATCCCATCAAAGACCCCAGTTCGGGCTTAGTAGGGCCTCTGGTCATCTGCAAGCCGGGCACTTTGGATGACAACAACAAACAGGTGAAAGCGGTTTTCCTGCCACGCTCTTACCAGGTTCTTTGCTTTCTTGTAGAGAAAGGAAGCATCAGCAAAACAGTAGGGAACATAATGAAAACAAATGTTACAATAGTGTGAGTCCAGGAGAGTCGAATCAACGCCGCGAGGCAGGTTAACATCAGGACAGCTGGTGCCCAGGTCTCACGTGGGAAAGGCTAGCGTTCTGGGCTCACAAGGGCTGCCCTTGAAATGGCTTCTGGGCTCTGC
Source organism: Gymnogyps californianus (assembly GCF_018139145.2). Classification (NCBI taxonomy): domain Eukaryota; kingdom Metazoa; phylum Chordata; class Aves; order Accipitriformes; family Cathartidae; genus Gymnogyps; species Gymnogyps californianus. Next base: position 435,501 of record NC_059479.1, read on the forward strand.
TTTAAAACTCAAAGACAAACTTGGCTGAACAACTGTACCTTGGATGTGACTTTAAAGGTAACTTTTGTCCTGAGGCTCGCATAGCAGGCTGCTTTCAGAAGCGTGTGGAATATTCATTGCAGTCTCAGAAACATTGAAAAGACATTTTCACTTACAGGTGGTTTGCTTGAGTGGTAGAATGCTTTGAGGTTTGAGTGAGCCTCATTTCTTCTGCAAGAACAGTTCATTTTCAAGCAGAGCTAACTACAAAAAAGCATGTCAAAAATCCATGTCAGTCTTTATGCTTTTGATGAAAGAGAGGTGAAATCTGAAGGGCGGCCAGAACTTCCTCTTGGAATTTCACTCAGGGATAGTCTACTCATGGCAGTAAGTCTAGGAAAGGCAGTAAATTAATATACTGGGGAAGTGCAAGACAGATTAGCAGAGCCTTATGGTGAAAAACAGTAGGCGGCAGGAAAACAACCTACTGCCATCCTGCCTACCTTGCGATGTAGATCAGGGAGTGGCTGACAGGCCTGAAAACTGCTGCCACGAGAGCATCCCTGGAGGAGTTTGCTTTTCAGTGGTGGCACGGCGTGGCTAAATTAGGAGTGCAGAAGAGATCAGCATGTTACACAGGGTGGAAATGTGAATCTTCTGAGCAGAGAGGATCATGAACATGTACAGCCCGTTATGTGAAGGAGCTGTGATAATGATAAAACATTTGCAGGTATTGAAAGGGTGTAAACAAAACAGACGGACTTCTTTGTAAAGGTAGGACAGGGAAAAATCACTTGGGGCAGCAATTCTGGCTCCACAATCTTAGGCAACCCTTTAATGAATGCTTAACTGGGAAAGGTGCACAGCCACTCCTCATGCACCCGTGTGCCACAGACTGGGAATCGCTTAGCTCTCTCTGCAGGCTGTCTTCCTGGGTACAGCTGAGGGAGCTGATATCATCAGAGTGAGAATCTGGACAACACTGGGGATGTTCTTTTAGTGGGGAAACACACCATGCTTTGGAATGCATTTCTTAGGAGAATTAACATTTTCAAGGATTTAGGGTAGTAAAAAAATCCCCAATCCAGGCCTGTGGTAGGAGAGAGGAGGGGTGGAACATAGTCATCAGCCTGCCTTGTGGGCTGGGCTCTGATCTCAGGTCTGATTTGGACAGACTACACCTAAACGTAGGGATGGTGGGGGAAGGAGGCAATGACTTCATATCTTTGGCTGAATTTTGATCACTTCACTCACGTGAAATATAATGGAAAATCCACAAGTGGTGCCTCTTGTGGAACAAAAGAGGAACAGCCCTGGCCCTCAATGAGCCAAGTTTTAAGATAAAGGGGAACATGAGAGCCAGGCAAAACAGCTTTAACTGTAAGGATAGTTAATTGGTGCATTTTAAAAATTAACAGCCATTGTTGTAATTATAGAAAGGGATCGACAAAGAATTTTACCTTCTCTTCAGCGTGTTTGACGAGAACCTCAGCTGGTATTTAAATGCAAACATAAAGTACTACTTGAGGATGGAAGAGACTTCTGTGAAAAAAGATGATGGCTTCGAGGAGTCAAACAGGATGCATGGTATGGCCTGATGCTGTTCTGTGTGCAGCAGGAATGAACCTGCAAAACACGGGGCGGTGTTCACCTAAAGACTGAGCTGGGAAGCTGGAGTGGCTGTGTTGTATTGGCCTGAAATCAAGTGAGGCTAGAGGCAGCGGGTGGGACGTGGGACAAGGAGCACGGCTGTCTCGGGAAGCATGTCCTGAGCGTATTCAGGGGTGAATTACAAGCAAGCTACGTTTCCGCTGGCAGGCCTGCCCAGTCAAAGTGTGTGCACAAAGCGAATCTCTTGGCTGATATCTACCTGCAGACAGTTAATTGTTTTCTCCTTTGCAGCCATCAATGGGCTTATGTTTGGTAACTTGCCTGGGCTGAATGTGTGTGAAGGAGACAATGTGTCCTGGCACCTTCTGGGCTTGGGCAGTGAAGCAGATGTACATGGAGCTGTGTTTCAGGGAAACACCCTGCAGATGAATGGGATGCGGAGAGATTCAACCAATCTGTTCCCCCACACATTTGCTACTGCCTTCATGCAACCTGATAACAAGGGTAAGTGCCTGCACTTCTAACTTAGCAGCAGGAAAAGTCTCCCGTTGTAGTATTTGCTCCTGTGGCTGATTCTTTAGCACAGTGTAAACTCTTACAGGGTGAGCTGTGCTTTAGATCCTGTTTGTTCCCGTTTACAAGGCCACAGCTCCTGTCATTGCATCTGATTCTGGAGAACAGGAGATACAGCATCTTGTCCCATATTGTCCCAGACTGATTCTCTAGGCTGCCACTTCCTATTAAATATTTGTAGTAACAGCCCTGGTGGACACTGCTGCCTCTGACCCACAGAAACATGCAAATGTGTCTTTCAGAATAAAGTAGCAGACAGTTGCCAGAGCTGAACCCTCCTGTCCGTGGCTTGTGGAGATTCACGTTTATGACAGACCCCAGTCTTCCCAGTTTGCGGGATAGGCACACAATACTGTGTCTCATTCACACAATGTGATGGCCTCAGCTGCCAGTTGTCTCCTCCCTTTTGGCATTCACAGGCTAGATCTTTTACTTAACCAACATCTCAGCAGTGGTAGCACAGTTATGTCACTTTACTGGTTTCTTCACATCTAATAACTGGTTATTGTGTAAGAAAGCCTCCTGAGATGATTTTTGTGTAGGACTTTGTTGTGCCATTCCTGCTTGGTTTGTCTAACAACCCCTTTTAATCTCGGCCTGTGGCAACCAAGCTCCCTACGCAAACACACAGATACACACATACCGATGTCAGCCACGTCACAAGCTCTGCATGGGAAGCAGCTGTTTCCTGGGATCTGTAAAAGTAGCTGATTTCCTTGTTCGTGCTGCCTCCCTCAGGGATTTTTGAGATCTACTGCCAGACGAGCAATCACTACCAGGCTGGGATGAGGGCACGCTACTTCGTTTCCCAGTGTGGAAAAAGGGATCCTGCTCCTGCCCTTCAGTACAAAGGGGTGCGGACATATTACATCGTGGCAGAGGAGGTGGTGTGGGATTACGCGCCTGACCGAAGCTGGGAGAGGGAACGGCACAACCATTCTGCGGAGAGGTAGAGCCCTTCTTCTGGGGAAGCCTTTGGCAAAGTTTCTCAGTAGACCTTGGTGAAGCCTGTTAGGTATCTTGGCCATCTGGTGACCTGGTGCATATGGCACTGCTGGTGGTGCTGCTGATGGGAGCCGCAGCCCCCTGCGTCACTGCGCCCACCTTTGCAGCCAAAACAGGTCTCTGGGAAACCCATTCAAGCCCCTGCCGCAAGTTAGCTGTTCGTTCCCCGTGAGCTTTTGGGTATCTCAGCACTCATTCTGCATTTCTCAGCTACGCCGATGTATTTTTGAGCAACGAGAATGGACTGCTCGGCTCCAGGTACAAGAAAGCAGTTTACAGGGAGTACACCGATGGGACTTTCCAGACCCCCAAGGCCAGGATAAATGGTGACGAACACCTAGGGATACTAGGTAAGGGTATGTGCAGAGGGTACGTCTTCCACTCACACAGCGGTGGTACTTGGACGCTAGAGCTGCAGTGGCTAAGGGCTGTAATCTGAAGGCCTCCTAGATATTTAGGCATCTGCTGCGTATGGAAGTGAGGAGAAATTCGGACTGTCTCCTATCCACGTCTGCCAGCTTTGGAGAAAGCAGTAAAGAGGGTGCTGAACGCAGCTTGTAGTAAAGACTGGGTTCTCGTGCCTGCCTTTGCGCCAACTTTCTTTCGTGTCTTAGGCAAAGCATTTTTCACACCTGCGTTTCTCTGACTGTAGAACAGAAATAACTACTGACTTCTAGAGAGCAGTCTGAGAGATGTAGGTGAAAATCTGTAGCTGTGAGGGAAATGCTTTTGGAGCAAAAGCAGGCAGGCCTTGGGAAGTGGAGGAGCATGTTACAATGACCGATGGAAGTCTGTGGAGACACAGCTCTGTTACGAACCCAGGACTATAAGTGGTGCCAGAGCAGCAAGGCCGAGGCAGTATATGCCATTCAAAATAGGCTGCAGCTCTGATCTGTGACACTGTCAGGCCAAATCGAATATTACCGCATTTTTTGAAACCAGCGGCAAGGGATGATCAAGATGTTGTGCAATTTAGCATAGCAGTATTCAGAAATCAAGCCTTAGTTGTACTGGGCACAGTTAAAATGCATAACAACCTTCATTTCCCTCATTGTGAAACTCACAGTCTGGTTTTCCAAGACTTACTTGAATTGGGACTGACCTCCAATTCTCTTTTTGGGAGGTAGAGATAAGGTAGAGAAGAGCGAGGGGAAGATAATAAATATTATAAGGGAATATCTCTGGGGAGAAGATGTTGAGAGAGAGGTGGGAATAGTCTCAGGAGATATGTCGACAGTTTTTGCTAGTCTCAGAGTATATTCTTCCTATCTCAAGGTCCTTTTCTGTGGGCGGAAGTGGGAGATATTCTCAACATCGTGTTTAAGAACAACGCCACACGACCCTACTCCATTCATGCACACGGGGTGCTGGAAAAGGAGACAGCACAGCCGCAAGTAGCAAACCCTGGTAAGTCACTGGTCTCCAGCCGTATTCCTGTATGGGCTTACAAGCTAATTTTAGTTTATAGCTAGACTGGTTTCCTTAAGCTGGCTTGGACATACTTGTTTTCTTATAGTAGAGAACTGGAACTGAACAATAACTGGTCTTTCAGGTTCACCACGGTTTTAGTGATACCACTTGTGTGGGAACGGCAGCCCTGGGAATTCATATTCTGCTCTGACTTCTAGGATAAGTGTAGCACAAACTTTTCTGTGTGCAGCCTTATCCCCCGCACTGAGTGTGGTCTGTCTGTAGGAAGGAGAAATGCAATGGCAGTTTGCGGCTCAGTCAGTCCTTGGTGGCCCTGGGCTGACCGCCCATGATGGGGGAAGCCTGCCTGTCGTCTTTGGGACCTACACTTTTTGTGATGTGCACAATAGTATGAAAATAGTATGAAACAGGAGAAATGCACAATTGCTTGGCAGGACACTGAATGAAATCACCAATTTGTTTCACGGTCCAGGTGCCAATTCGTATAGTTTTTGGTCCCCTTCAACTTGCGCAGGCTGTCTAAGCAGCAAACAGATTTTCAGTTGGGCCCTGTCTTTCTAAAATGTATTGCTAATATGCAAAATAGTAGTTTTAAAAATGGATTTGAATGAGCATTGTAAATATACCTCAAAGAGAGGAAAGATAAGCTCCATCTGTACTGAAGAGAGGTGGAATTTCCTTGGTCAGGTCCGGTCTCAAAGGTGGCAGATAAAACAGAGTTGTGCTGATACCAGATAGTGTGTGCATCCTGTGACCCCTCTGCTTTGCTTGTGGGAGGGGAGCTTCCATCCTGCTTTTCAGTGTTTGGGGAAGGAAGATGCAATATGCAACAAAATCAGAATTGAATTTGCACTTTGGAGACAGGATCTTTTTTTTCTTTTGGTTTGCTTTGCATGCTGCTCGGCAAACTGGTGAGTGGGTGTATCACACTGGTGTTAATGGTGCTTCTCTGTCACTCAGGCGACATTGTGACATACCGATGGGAAGTTCCTGAGAGATCTGGTCCAGGGCCAAATGATTCAGCCTGTGTTCCTTGGATCTACTACTCCATGGTGGACCCAGTAAAGGTAAAATAGAAATTAGAACCAGAAAAGCCCAGTTAGGCCAATTTTTCACCCCCTCTAGAAAACAATGTGAGCTGGATACAATTAAGAGATTGGCCCAGCCGAGAGGTAGAACCACCACCTGGTGACACGTCCAGTGTCCTCCTAGGAGAGGAAATCCTCCAGATTTGTCCTGATGTTTGTCCTTATTTTTTCCTAACACAAACCTTCATAAAACAATTCCACAGTCTCCTTGACACTAACCTTCCTTGAGTTGTTTGCAGGATGTGAGAACATCTCCCAGTCAGTCATAGTTTCTGTTGGTGAGAGCCATAGGGCTAATCTAGACAGGCAGAAGTTGTCCAAAATTAGGCCCCATGGATAAAGCAGGAAGATTTGAGCGTTGCCAGGATCAATTGTCATAGCACTGATTTCACCGGGAAACAACCTGGAGGATCCTGCAGTAAACCATCACATTCAGCCCAGAGATCATTGCCTTTTTCTCTCAAGTTGCAGATGTTTTTGCAGTCACAGAGTGGAGAATATTTTGATACCATTCATATTTATGACTTCTGGATTTGCATTCATAAGAGCATGTATAGTCTCTGTTCCTGTGCTTTGGTAGCTGATGTTCACCAATGAGAGTACTTACACTTAGCACCATTTGTTTTAAGTGGGGTGATGCAGGGAACAGAAAATGCGGTTACTGAAAGGCAAAGAACTGCGTACAAAAGGGAGGGTGGGAAGACGCTTGCCTCAGAGGTTTTTCTCCTTCGTTCTGATTAGGATATGTACAGCGGTCTGATTGGACCCCTGAAGATCTGCCGGAGAGGGACACTGCAGTCTGATGGGATCAGGAAGGATGTAAACAGGGAGTTTGCTCTCCTGTTCCTGGTTTTTGATGAAAATCAGTCCTGGTACTTGGAGGAGAATGTGGAACGTTACAGGAAGGGAGATCACAAGGAGATCAACCTGCTGGATGACAAGTTTGTGGAAAGCAATAAAATGCATGGTAATGCCTGTTAGGCACCTGAGTACCCATTACTATCTACGCAAAGTTGATGTTGACTCTGCGACCTCTATAAGTAGTCAGCCACCCAAAACACAAGAGCCTGAATCCTAGTGGATGCCCTCATCCTTTTTAATTCTGTTCATGCCACTGACAATGAAACTGTCTGTTGTTCTCAATATTGCAGCACATATATGGCACAAGTCTTCGATCTACAATGAAGGCCAATCATTATGGCTGTCCCTGTCAGGAGGAATAGCAAGATACGAGCCAGAGAGGTTAATCTCTGATGTGTCTGAGTGGCTCAGAACAGGAAATAAAATCAAATGTGAAATTAACTTGTCAGACTAATTTCATTCTGTTCGTCTCAGGACCATTAGAACATGTTAGATTTCAAATTAATTGACCGAGCTATGTGGCTACAATACATGGCTCAGTAGTTTTAGCTGATTACCAAAAAGCTAGTTCTACCATAATAGGATGAACACATTTTTCTAAATTAACATGTTATTTATGATAGTTTTTCTCCATATTATATCTGGATCGATCTAAAGTGTTCTCAGCAAAACAAGTCCCTTGGCAGTTGTAGAGATAAGAATAGTGAAGAGTAGCGTTATGTGTACTATCATTACTACTGGTTTCGTACAGGTGATATAAAGAATCTCCAAATATATATGTCCATGAAGTTGTAATTGTTAACCCAATATTATAGCTAGCAAAACCAACACACTGAAGTTGGATGCTTGTCTTGGGCTACACAAAGCGCCTATTGCAGATCTGGGAGTAAAACACCGGTGTTCCTGCCCTCAGATCATGTCTCTTTTCGTCTTATTCCCTCCATTGGCATCTGAGCATGAAAGTTTCCATGTGTGTGCCATCACATTAAGCTCACTCATTGTTTCGGTCCCTTTCCTGCATTTGCAGTCAAAGCAGTATTCCTTCTGGCTGTGTTAATTATGAAATAAAGTCCTGCCATGTAGCGATTTTACAAGTGATCAGCATGTAACGTGTGCAGCCAGCATGAGACACAGAATGAGAGGGTTGCCTATTGGCAGGATTTACCTGTTTTCATTGTTCCGCAAGTAAATTTTTCAGAGATTTATGTGTATATAGATACGTACATATTTCCCTATCATTGGGCTAAGAAGGCCGTTTTTATACATCTTGACTTCTAGAAACAACCATCTCTGCTGGATGACTGCAGGTTTTCAGCAAGAGGTAGTTTTTGAGATTTATTTGAGCTGAGCTACAGCATGGCCTTGGATGCAAGTCACTTTACTTTTCCTATCTGTTAAGAGCGGATAAGTAGTTGAGCTGGAGAGAGACTGCCAAACTTTTGGGGGACTGTCATATGGAAGACACTAACTGCTGATGCACTGGTTGCTATATGAGCTTTGTAGCATCTAACTTGCCCTGCATGTTCTCCCTCTGAGATGGTTCAGCATCTTTACCATTTCAATAACAGCCTTTTCTACTCTCTCTGTATGTTATTTACTGCACAGCAATCAATGGGAGGCTTTACGCGAACTTGCCTGGGCTGACCATGTTCCAGGGTGAGTGGGTGAACTGGTACCTGCTGGGAATGGGTCAGGAGATTGATGTCCACACAGTCCATTTTCATGCTGAGACCTTCATATACAAGGTAAGAATATCCTGCTGATGATAAAGCAGAGACTGACCACCGATATCATCACTTTTGCTTGACTCTGATGGACTTGAACTTCTTGAATGACTTCACAGCTACTTCACTCAACTAGGAAAGGGATGTGATTTTATACATCCAAATCTGACTCACTGAGCCCCTGTATTGTGCTGATATGTTTAGCCTAACCCTTCTTAGGATTAGGCATTACCAGATTGTGTTTGCTTTCCCAGCTACAGCCCTGGAGCTGCTCTCTGAAATCTTTTTTGAGCATTTAAAAACTGTAGTAGCACTGAAGTGGTCTCCAGTGACACTAACAGAATTTCCTTTCTGAAAGGATGCACCAGAGCACTGCACGCTAACAGCCTCCCTTCCCTTTGACAGAATGGCAAAAGCTACAGAGCAGATGTTGTGGATCTGTTCCCTGGGACCTTTGAAATGGTGGAGATGTTGGTTGGGAACCCTGGGACGTGGCTGCTTCACTGTCATGTGTCCGATCATGTTCATGCTGGTATGGAGATAGTCTTCACAGTCTTGCCCAGACCAGGTAGGGAGCTATCACAGATTGTTACTGTAAGACATCTAACAGCACTTTCTACTACTGCTGCTAAATTCTGAGTGTTTGCATCACACTTACAACTCTTTTATATACCATAAACAGCCAGTTAATTGAGCAGATAATTACTTAAGTACTCTTAATTTAAGATGTTCCCTTTGAATATGGTAATACCTGCAGCTGGAATTAATAGCAAATTGGTTTCTGGGGTTTACATTGCCTACTATTATTATGAGTTTTATTTTAGCTTGTGTCTGAGAAGCAATGTTCAGCCATCAGCTAGTAATTGTTCTTACTAATATATTACCTGTAATCTAAATGCATGTCCTAAGGGTTCTCATTTCACCAGGAAACACTGGAAGGTGCGCAAAGGTGAGTGACACTCTGTACTGGGTTTGGCTGCGACGGAGTTAATTTTCTTCTGCATTGTAGATTTGTTACCAAAACGGAGTTGATAGCACATGGATGTTTTAGCTATTGCTGAGCAGTGCTTGCACAGTGTGAAGGTCTTCTCTGTTTGTCCTTCAGTAGGTTGGGGTGGGCAAGAGGCAGGGAGGGGACACGGCCAGGACAGCTGACCCAAATTGACCAAGGGATATTCCATGCCGTATCACATCACGCTCAGCAATAAAAATGAGGGGGAGTTTTTCCAAGGTAGCCATTGCTCAGGGACTGGCTGGGCATCGGTCTGCTGGTGGCGAGTGATTGCTTTTGCATCACTTGGCTTTTTTTGGGTTTTGGGGTTTTTTTTTTCCCCCTTCACTTATTAAATTGTCTCTATCTCAACCCACAAGTGTGTTTTTCTTGCTTTTGCCCTTCCGATTCCCTCCCTGATCCCGCTGGGGGGTGAGTGAACGACCCTGCCAGCTGAGGTCAGCCCACCACACGCTCAGAGACTTTGAGTGTGCTTTTCTTTCAAAGGTTGTAAAGGGTTGTGTGGCGGGAGCGGGCCTGCTTTTGAAGCAGGTAATACAAAAACACTCTTGGTGTGATGCGGAGAGGGAAAACATTGACAGGAGTAAAATAAACCTGGAAGCCCTGGAAAACCATGCTGCCTCTGGATCTGATCCTTGCCAAACGTGCCGCGTTCTGACTCTCTGCCTGTTCAGCCCAACACTTTCTCACCCTCTTTTTGTTTCCTTTCAGAGCCGGCGCTTGAAGTCGTAAACTACAGTGCAGGTACGGTATATGTTGCACTGCTAAATACTGTCTGTGTGTGTGAGGCGGAGGAGGGAGGGAGATCCCTGATCAGTACAGATTTAATCTGTATGAGGAGAAGGGAGGAGCATGAACACGCCTTACAGCCTCTCCTCTGTCCGGCTGGCCAGCGTGTTAGTCTGAGGCCTGGCCGCTGATGGATAACAGGGAGGGTTCCACGTTGGTTTGTTTATCTGTCGTCCAAATGTCTGTGCTCGGATGATAAAAATAAGGGAGTTGGGCTTCTTAGGCTTGTTTGACCTTGTTAGGTGAAAAAGTTCAGCGGTCTCACGTCCTGTTGTGCTTGCTATGTATGGATTCATCTTCAGAGAAGAGTGAAAGCTTAGAAACTGGCAGAGACTCAAAGGGCTTTAAAGGAGGGTGTTGCAAAGGAGGTGACTTTTCTTATCCCTCTCAATCAAAACCCGAGGGGCGCCTTAGATTAGTTGTCCTGCCTTCTTCAACTGTCAATGACTCTGTGGTTTAGGGAATTTTCACATTCACCATTACTAGCCGAAAGGACTGAGTCAGCGTGCAAACAAGCACGTCTGCCTTCTGGTCTGTTCTTCCACCAAGAAAAGAGCCTAAGCACGTGCCCTGGGTCTTTCAGGTATTTTAAAGAACAGATGTGAGAAGACATTTGGTTGAGCAGCACCAGGGAGAAGGGGAGTAGTAGATAAGATACCTTTAAAGTTCTCTGGGGTAAAAGTCTGAATAGGCTATGGTGGTCACTTCTTTCCCTGATTTTTCATCTTTTTTCACAACTCTTTCTCAGCTGCTCGAATAAATCAAGCTGAGCTGATTTCAGAGCCAGCTCAGACCAGCTGAAAATACAGCCATCTACCTACAACTCTTCAGTCTTTCTACTGATACTTCAGTCATTTCCTTCCCAACAATGTTTTCCTCACTCAAAATGGGTGTAAAGGAGTAGGAAATGTGTCAGAGCAGTAGTGACAATATTAAATAATTTGGTTTTATACCATACTCAGGCATCAGCCTGTGTATGCTCACCAGGCAAAAACCTTGATCAACAGCCGTTACCTGTGCAAACAGCCAGTTTTCTCAAGAGGTTGCTGCTGCCTCTGCGTGGACGCGTAAGAGAACTCAGGATCTTAAGTGACTCGCCACCGGCATGACTGAGCAAGTGCACTCCGAAAAGTGGTGGTTAGGGCAACAGCCATGTGCATGGGGAGCTTAGAGCAGGGTGGGGAACTCGCAGCAGCCCTGGTCTGGACGCACGTTCTCATCTCCATTCTTCTGTTCCTAGCCCAGCCACTGACTCCCCACACAACCTCAGATCACCTCCCTCATGAGTGGGGACAGCAATGGTTTAGCTGATTGGGCTGAATAGCTGTGAGACACGGTGAGGTCCTGGGATGGAGTGGATTAGGGAAAGAACCATTCATTCTCAAATCTCTGTGTCACCTCAGGGATGAGGGTCTGTTAGATGGATGGCGACTGGGTCTCCTTTGACTTGCTTTGATTGCATTGGGTCTTTCTTTTGCTCCTTTTTTATATTTCTTGGAACCTTTCAGTTGTGGTATTTCTGGCTCTCATTGGAACTATCTTCTTGTCTCTCAGAGTTGCCACCTGAGGATAAGGATGAGTCCCAGAAGATCATGCTTTTTGGAGCTAAGTTGGCTCAAGGGCAGATAGAGGCCACAGTCATCACTCTAGCCGTTGCAGGAATCGTGCTCTTCCTGGTCGCCTGCTTCCTCCTGGGAGTGGTCATCTATCTCGAGAGACAAAAGAGATTAAGACGCAATCGGAGGTCCATCCTGGATGACGGATTCAAACTCATGTCTAAAAAGAATTTGGAGCTATAAAAGCCATGTACAAACTTCGGGCTGTGTGCTTGGAGCAGAGGCTGGATTGTTGTCCATAGCAAAGATTTTGGGGCATCATTTCAATCGTACACTGTACTTCTAGAAGCTAAGGAGGGAAAGCTGGAGCCCTGACCTCTTCTTACATCCTCCTCAGCAGTCTGTAAAGAAGTCCATCCAGGAGAGATCTGAGGACCCTTTGAACTGACTGAAGAGTAAAAAGGTCCTTCTAAAATACTCCTCTTCCCCAAGAAAGAGAGGAGACATTTCCCCTGTTTTCTTCTCTCCAGAACAACTCCAGTTGGTCTTTCTCAGCAGACCAGATTCCAGTCTTGTTCCAGTGCCAGAGCTGAGTTGGGAATTGTCTCCCAAGAAACTGTGAGCCTTTAAAGTAATTAATCTGAAGGGGGAAGATAATCTTTTCATTTTTGTGAATCAATTAAGAATACAGAAGAGAAAACATTAATTTAGATTTGGATTGCTGTTTTTTTGATGAGTAATTGGACAAATGCAAATTCAGGGCAGTACATGTGATGGCATGAGAGAGCTCCATCAAGGACCATGACAACAGCTATGCCTCACCATCAGCCTTGCTGTGACACATCCTTCTGCTCTCGGCACCCCAGGCAATGTCCTTTGATATCGGGCATCCTGTGCCTTGTGCTGGGAGAAGCAGCTTTTCCAAGTGCTGCAGAGCGTCCTGGTGACTTCCCCGCGTTGCTGTTCTGTCAGGCTGTGCGCATGAAGGGCTGTACCTCCCTGTGCAGCTCCCTGTGCACAGTCAAGGATGCTGTGATGTTCTGTGATGTGGTTTGCTCTTTCTTTCAAATACATTTTACTGAAGTTATCTCCAGAGTTGAGCTGTTGCTGCGTTACTGCTGTGAGCCAAGCCAAAGACTCAGTCCTGTGTGAGCTGGAGTTTATGGTTGGGACAGGAAAAGTCAGGGAGTGCTTCCCCCATCGTGGTGCAATGGCAGTTTTGTCCAGGCAAATGTGGCAACAGTGAAGGAGGAGAGAGCTAGAGTGCCGGTGGAATTTAGCAGTGTGGAGCAAATAAGCTGCAGTCTGTGGAGCGTGAGGTAGTGTGGCCCGAGATAAGGGAATGCTTGCCGTAACAAGGGGTTGTACTAAGGGGACCCTTGCCTTTTAGATAGCACAGAATCGCAGCTGTTAGAGATGGAGAGGCCTGTCCTGATAAATAACTGCTCGTGGAGCGTTGCTGTCTCCCGAGCCCTCTGTGGCTAATGACAGTCCCCATGGGGAGAGGAGCTGGGTGCTGGGGGCAGCCTGCTTGGAGCCAGGAGGGGACGGGGACACGGTGCCTCCCCTCCGGCCCCGGGGGTGCCTGTGGGTTGGGGTCGGGCTCTCTCTGCTGCAGCTGCCTACCAGGAGCCAAGCTGTGGGCTGGGTGGTGTAGCCTGTGATTAACCTCAGAGCTCTGTAGCCCACCCCGCGGGCTGTGGTAGCCGTCCTCCAGCAGCAGCCATGCCCACACACATCACAGTCGCATCACCCTGCGTGTCAAGTACCAAGCAGTTACCTATAAAATATCTATCTTCCTGGCTCACCCACCGAATCCCCATTATCTAAATGGATGCAGGTTAGTGCTTACATATTTCTGTTCCTGGTTTTAAATTGGAAGGGGCGTAAAAGAAATCCTTTCTGGGTGGCTTTCAGAGGCAATTAAAGCAGAGCCAGCTAAATGGCTGTAATGACAAGGGACTGCTGTAGGCTATTTAGGTATAACAGCACCATTTTATTCAGAACAATGGTTATAACATACTTAATCATGCTCAATTCATATTGGGTCCCTGCATATTTCCAGCTGCCCTTTGCTTTGGCAATGGGGACAAAGCTCATTAATTTCCTTTCATTACACTTCATTAGGCCTGCTGAGGAGCTGGAGGGCTGTTGAATGCTGTGAACATGGGTACTCTTCGCTCATTGTCATAGAATCATAGAATGGTTTGGGTTGGAAGGGACCTTAAAGACCATCTCGCTCCAACCCCCCTGCCATGGGCAGGGACACCTTCCACTAGACCAGGTTGCTCAAAGCCCCCTCCAGCCTGGCCTTGAGCACTTCCAGGGATGGGGCATCCACAGCCTCTCTGGGCAGCCTGTTCCAGTGCCTCACCGCCCTCACAGTGAAGAACTTCTTCCTCACATCTAGTCTAAACCTACCCTCTTTCAGTTTAAAGCCATTACCCCTTGTCCTATCGCTACAGGCCCTTGTAAAAAGTCCCTCTCCAGCTTTCTTGTAGGCCCCTTTGGGTACCCTGGTTCAGCTGCTGTTGCAAACCAGAGGTTTACTAGCCCACTGGTCCTGGGTGAATTTTAGAAGCCATGTCATCAGAAGTAAGAACCAAGCAGGAAACCTTTGGGTTTTTTTTTTTTTCTTTCCTCCTTGGCTTATGAAAAAATAGATCAAAAAATGTTTTCAGCCCACACTGAGACAAAGGAGTTATCGTAAATGTATTTACTTTCTTCAAGAAAGCAGAAAGAGGGAAGTCGCCCTTTCTTCATTCTTCAGCCGGTAGCCAGGGCACTAAGCTGGATGACAGCGGACTTGGGTTTCAGCGCTGGCTCCGAAGCAGGGCAGCACAGGGACTGGAGCTGGCTCTCCAGATTTGCACGCATTCCTTAAACAGCAGGCTGCCAAAATTCCTCCAATGTAATGTTTTTTGGGCCAAGTGGAGCATCAGTGGCGGAGGTCTCTTCTCCAGCGATGGTAGTTAGGACACTCTTGAGCCCACACCCTAGAGGAGGTCTCAGCTGAGTGGCTGCTTTGGAGAGGACTGTGTCCTCTGATAAGCAATTCCACCCCAGACTGAGAAAACTCAAGGGAAAGCTTTGGACAAAACAGATCATTTTGTTAAAGCTTTCTGTTGCAACAAACCGTGATGGAGAACAGTTTGTCAGCAACTTCACAACTGCCTCTAATCAGAAGTTGGCTCTCCGAGCCGGTGGGCGTATGAGGAGGAGGAGGAGAGATGTTTCACAGTTCTGGTGACTCTGAGCTGGAGCCTGCGAACAAATGTGTGTTCGCTTTGGCAGCAAGCCTTCTGTCTGAGCATCCTACAGTGTCTTGTTTGTGCTTATCCCTGATGCACGTATGGCTACCAAGGAGCCCACCTTGCTGTCGTCTTGAGAAGGTGACGGGATCGGAGTCTCAGCGCTGCTGCTCCACAGGGAGACACTGGGATGGCAATAGCTCCCACGCTGAGCTGAGGCAGTAGATCATGTGAGTGCCTCTGCTTCTTTTGCCAGTGCAAAATAAACTAGCTAAGGTAAAACTCTCTTCTGTAGTGGTTCAAGGTAAATGGTTCACAATAATACACACTGAAAAGGATTAGAAGTGCTCAGGTAATCCATTAGCATGGCTGAGCTCTAGGGACAGAAGGATAGAAATACATGTATACATGCTTTTAGATAGTTTGGTATAGGAAACTTAAAAAAAGCTCCACAAAAAAACCCACCTCACTTTAATACACGCTGCCAGTATGAGTCCAGAACAGGTTTATCTTCATGGAAGAACTGGTCTCTCAGGTTTTGTATGGGATAAACATAAGAAGCAGCTACTATTTCCTATTGTATTCCTTTAGGTAGTGCTTTTTGTCTGCAGTTCTAATGTTATCCTTCCTAGGCCCCAACTTTTCAGAAGTTTAGCTAGATGACCGCTCACCTATTTAAAGTTACCCACACTCTTCCAGGCTGTCTTAGGTGACTGCAAAGCTGAGGTACTCATTTATATGGCAGCAGCTGGATGTTTGCAGCAGGGCTGAGATGAAAATCCCTTTATTAGTGCTGTCATCTTGCTCGGTAATGGGCACAATCACCATGACATTACTTTAGCAGGCAGACAATTGCATCCTTACTCCATGTCAGTGCTGAGCCAGTGTTCAGCTGATGTTCCTTTATACTCCCACTCATGCTATGGATGTGAGAGATGTGCGAGTCAAAAGCAGGGTGCCTTTTGGATGTGCACGTGGAAGTATAAAATGCTGTCTTGATTTTTTTTTTTCTCAAAACACAAAAGTTAATGTCAAATTAACCTGAGGCACACCATAAAAAAAGACTAACACTGGTAATTGTCAGCGAAAGGATTT
The DNA here is from genome assembly GCF_018139145.2 of Gymnogyps californianus. Lineage (NCBI taxonomy): Eukaryota > Metazoa > Chordata > Aves > Accipitriformes > Cathartidae > Gymnogyps > Gymnogyps californianus. Next base: position 451,476 of record NC_059479.1, read on the forward strand.
GAATGTCTTTCAGGTGTAATGCAGTCTTTGGTTCTGAATTAAATGTGTGGCTTAACATGCAGCTTGCTTTGTAATATATAATTGCCATGTGGATTGTTTACGATGGTTATAATTTTGTTGGCACAGCAAATTATAGGAGTGATTGTAAGTCCAGAACTATGTGCAAATATACTGCCTGGGGAAAGGAATTCAAGCACAATAGCTGCCAAAACAAGGGGATCTGCAAGATCACAATCAGAGGATGGATCTGAGTAGAAGTAAAAGCTGGCCTCTAGCTTATTCCTGTATGGAATATAGGAAGAAGGCAATATGCATGCACAAGGTACCAAACTTGCCAAAGCATTATTCTCAGAAGCAATTGATGAATTTAGTCACAGACTATTCTGGCGATGTGAGAACAGCAGGACTGGGCATGTGATTGATGAAACAGCTATTACTGGAAATCAGTATTTATGGTGTTAAAATTCAAAGACAGCCTGTCTTGGAAATCAATTTATTTGTTAATTTGCTCCTATTTTGGGGAAAGTAAATCTATTACTCAGCAGGTGTTCTTTATAAACCTCATATCCTTTGGTGTTCTTGAGAGACTGGTTTTATTCTGCATTCTTAAACCATGGGAAGGACAGGAAAGATAAGTCACCTATCCCCGATGAGCCCTAGAGGAAGAGTAAGGGAGTAATTCAGTCTATTGGGACAAGGTACGGGCAAAAATCCTGCTGCGTAAGGGATAGTTAAATAGGTATGATGCTGCTGCTGCTGCTGGCAGCGTGTCTGGTGGGTGCAGGAGAGAAAAGTTCTCTCTGTTATTCAGTGTCATCAAGAATAACAAAGAAATTATGTCTTAGCTTTGTGTACAGAAGGATGTTGATGTAGCGGGAAGTTTTGGAATCTGTCACTGTAAGGAGCTTGCAGAGAACCCTGCGTGTAGGACCTTCCTATCAGATCCTTATTTTTCATATTTGGGGATTATTTTCTTCAAATTGAAAGCTTTCACTTTAGAGGTAGGCAGAGAACAGCCATCTGCTTTCGGTCAGGCTGACTTGCTTTGTGAGAAACAAACAAGCAGAAAACAAAGCTCGGGATGCCAAGAGAGCACGGCGCATCCCTGCCTGCCGTGGGCTCCTTTCTCCGGAGGCTGTGTCCCAAACGGCAGTTGCCGTGCCGCAGGAAGGAGGTTCAGGTCGTCAGTGAGGAGGTTCCTTCTCTGCTTGTCCGTGCAAAATACGGAAAAGTCCTAAGCCGAACATAACGTGCGGAAGAGGCCGCTGGTGTGGGCCCCCTCTTGTAGCTTCAGTCACTCCAGGTTTGGTGTTTACCCATCAGTCATTTTACAGATCTCTGCCGTCGCCACGGCTGGGAGACAGTGGGCTGCAGGATTTACGGTTAGATTTGGGTGGGCTTTTCGAAACCTAAGCTGTTGAGCAAGACTGAGCATAAGGATTGTGACTACTCCAATTTACAGACTCAATTTTTTAAACATCAAAAAAGCCCAAAGCGTAACAGCAACGTGGGTTTTGAAACAGGCGGCTCATTAGCTGGATTGCATTTAACTGAAAGCTCTGCAGTGCTCCGGCTCGTCTAGAGGAACTCATTAGTGGTGCATTGAGCTGAAATATTCTTCAACCTTCTTTCATCAATACTTTGTGAATATACAATTCAGTAGGTTACAACTGGGATGTGACCCCAGAAAACTTCCTTTCTGCTTCCTTTTTTCAGTGCAAAAGAAATAATTCTTTTTGGGGAGAGCGCTGTTGTTGCATTTAATCTGCACTTTGGCCTGGGTGTTCAACAGCATGTCTGTAAACCTGTGTACAGATGCTTATGGACACACGCCCATTTTTGCAGGGGCCCAATGCGCAACATCTTACTGGAACGGTTGTACAGCCACACGGGAGGTCCTCATCGTCCTCTGCCAGCCCTGTGGCCGGTGGGGAATCTCCCGTCCTGCACGAAGGTCTTGCCATGCTCTTACACGCGCAGCTCCGTGTACAGCTGAGCAGGCGTGACCGTTTTCCATTTCTCAAGGCATGTCATGCTTTTAAGTTGTAATCTCTTTTTGTTTCACAAAAAAAGCCAGCGCACGTTTCCTGACTGAAAGGTTTTGCTTCAATAAAACTGAAACAGGCATTCCAGCTCTGATTTCTAAAAACCCGAGGGAGAGTTATGTCAAAACTATGAACTCTTTCAAAAGGTGTTCACAATGGAAAATTGAAATTATCCCTTCAGTTTACAAAGATGTTTTGATGCTACTGGAATGTTTCATTTGATTTTACAAGGTATGACTGAAACTGAGACTATTAAAAAAAAATAGATATCAATAAAGTCTTGACACAAGTTCTTCCCACCATCTCTTACCTTTTTGCATTTCAGGAGATTTGCCCAATCCCTCCTGTCAGCTGAAACTTAGAGAGTAAGTGTATCTATTATTAAAAATGCTAGCCATCTAAGTAAACTGTACAGCAGGAGAAAGACAGTTGTCTGTTTTCATACCTGAAAATTATTTAAGGAACAAATACCTGACTTGCTCAAGGTCAAAGAGGCAGTAAACTGGTTAGGCTAGGACTAGGGCCTACAGCGACTCAATTTTGAGTTTGTCCCTTTCTGCAGCCGTTGGCAGAAAACCAAGGCAGCCTCCTGGGATGTGCCAAGGAACATCTTGAAGCAAAGCTGTCACCTCCCTGTCCATCCACACTCTGTCTAACGATTCGGCTGCGAGTCTTGTGTCAGAATAGCTCGTGGCTCTTGGTTTTCTCTCTGCAGCCTTTAGAGATCCTCAGCTTGGAGGTGTTTCATGAATTAGGCTGGAAGAACCAGCCAGGATCCCTTGGCGTTGCCAATTGCCGAAAAGCCCAGCGTGTGATGAACCACCGCTGGGTATTGTAGTCATGACTTTTACGCTTTTGTTAATATTCCAGATGCATAGCTCAGAAATGGCTTCCTCATGGGTGCTGTTCTCTTCCTAGAATGAATGGGACCCGCAGGCTGGAGGGTTCGCTGTGAAATTGCAAATTGTAGATGTAATAAATACCAGGTTTACTGTTGCTTTATAAGGAACCTTCTGGGAAATCTGCTGCTGGTGTCATGGCTGAATTATGTGATTTCCCTGGGGTGAAGCTGCACAAAGGTTTGATAAAACTGATTGCAGTGTTTCATTAGCCAGCAAATTCCCAAAAGGCTGATCATCCATCATAGCGTCCAGTTGCTGTCAGCAATGGTTCGGGATGTGAGACAAGGCCACATCTTTTACCTCTTTGAGAAACTCAGATAAATCACTGTCAAGGTAAGTTGTCGTGTTCAGTCGTGTTAAAAGCCTGAAGACTGGTTACGAGGCTCACAACAGAAGCGGAGGGGTTGTGGGGAAAGGAGTCTTGAATGGTTCAGCTCAGCCACGGTAATGCAACGGGTGGAAATGCCCGGGGGCACCAGTTTAGTTAAAATAATGGTTAATGCCTATATGCTGTAACCTAAGGGCCTATAAGGAAGCAGCTGGCATCTTGAGAGCTTACACAAGGCTTCAGGAATAAATTGCTGCTAGCTTCTTTATTTTCTAAGAATTTAAATAGAAATAGGTGATGTTGGCATTTCATGTTGTGTTACAGACAGCAATTTCATTCTCACCCAGGGGAACGGCAGTATTGCCGATATGAAATCCTTATCATAATTTGGTGGATTTTGAATAGTCAGGTGAAATGGAACCAAGATTTAAAATTCTTCTCATTCCATTTTGCCCAAATAGAACCTGATCAAACCAAAGACCTTCTCAGATTTTGCCTGTATTCAATCAGTCTTGCAAACAATAATTCAGTAATCATCAAATACCTGTGTCCCGAGCCATACAGCCGCTGCGGTTGGTCTGTGATCTCTGTCAGCTCTGCAGTTATGCAAGCACGGTCCATTATGACTTTCCTGTTAATCCTTTTCTCTTAGGCTGCTTTCTGCTGCTTTATTTCACCGACTCTCTATAACCTCACTGCCTCGGTACTGCTTCGTGACGGCGGCTGCTTTATGGGTTCCATCCCCGCGTACCCACCAGGATCTGTCTCACCGACTGCCTCTCCCAGGGTCCCCTGATGCTCTACACGCTCCCGTTGAACTGGTTCTTTGGGTCATTTGTAATGTCAAGCTTTACTGCCTCTTCTCTCTAAATTGTGAATCTTAGAAAAATAGCGTGTTTGTTTTAAAAGTGTGTTGCCATGACAATGCCACATTTGGATCTTGTAAATATTTGGGAAGTGTATATTGTTAATCAGGGGAAAATGAGACTCACCTCAATTACGCATTAGGTGCCTATTTGTAACTGCACACCTTCGTGTAACTGAGGGAGTCTGGAGTCGGCAGAGCGGATGGTGATTTTGATGGAACAGGGCATGCACGTGTGCTCTCATGGTGTCCAGTAAGTTATTAAAGCACATGTTCAGAGAAACCAGAGTTGGTGATTTATGCCGTGAATATTGCCCAGCTCTTGAGGAATCAAGTAAATTCTGTAAAAAAGAACCACTTTCCGCCTACAAGACTAACTCCTCTAACAGCTCTGGAACAATTGCTGATATGGATTCTCTCTCCCATGTCTGAAAAGGAGATAATTTGTTGCCTCTTGATGGCTAAGCTCTCAGACCTTATCTAGCTGTCAGTTAAATGGAAAGTTTTAAACCTAGATTGGATTGATGAAGCCCCGGGTTCATTCACACACCCATTTTTTTATCTCTATCCCACAGTACAGTGTGGATAATCAGGCATTTTTCTCACATGTTCCTCGCAGCTTTGCAAACACAGTGAGAGTTTGTTGGCTCACCTGGAAGCCATACATATTTATTCTGGCACTTGCTTTTAGATTACTTGCACTTCATGCAGAAACCGGTGTCATTTACAAACGTTCAGAGAAGCCTGGGAACCTGCAGTTTGTTCTCAGCCATTTCAGCCCACGGGTGGCTCTGCGAATGAGCACGTCAAGAGCTATGCAACAAGCTATGAGCTTTCTTTGCTGTTAAGAAGTCTTTTAGAAGTTCAAAAAGCAATGGCTTCTGAGGCTCTCTCCCGCCTGCTCAGCCCATGCCGTTTCCAGGCGCTGCCGCGGTGTTGCTGTGTAATTGGGCTGTGATTGCAAAGCACTTTCTAACAAGCACTACACAGGCTTCCAGGATCTGGCAGCGGCTGAGATTTCATGCTGCTTGACAGTAAGACTGTAAGTGTACAAAATACTTGCTACCAAAAAGGTAACCATGGAGTTGGAGTTTTCTGTTCCATTACATGAAAAACTATCCTAATGCTAAAGCCTACCCAGACACATCTTGCTTGCACAAACCAGCCTGTGCGCACCTCCTAGGAAATCAGCGATGGACCTGAATGCTCTACCCAAAATAATGATTGAAAGCTCACTCAGGAGGTTATGCTTTGAGATATGGCTGGGTGAACAGTTCAGGGGAGATGGAAATAAGGCATTTTGAAGTCTGATGAACCCCACCTGAGGGTTTACATATGTTCCCTTGCACCTTTCTGGGGTCTATCCTTAGACTGCAAGATGAAGGTGATTGCCCAGCTTTCTGTAGGCTAAAGATATATAAATTACTAAACCAAACAGAGGAGAGTCAGCAGATTCCTGTATGCTTTGTCTTAAGGTAATGGAAAATCAGTTTCACCCTGTGGAATGGAAGGGCAATAAACTTTAACTGGGTTTGTTGCACTGGGCCGCCCAGCACAACAAGCTCCCTACCGTGGGGCACGATCCCACGAGTTTCAGAGCTCAGCTGGGCTTCTGTGAGATTCTTGTTGGCTTCACATGATAAAAAAAAAATCTTTTCAGTAGGTTGTCTGCCTGTTGCATTTGGCATTTTGATGCTAACACACTGTGAAGATACAGAAATAATTTCATTACTGCTGAGTAAGCTCCTCCCTGCCATTCCCAAGTTACATATTACAGCAATAGTCAGTTGGCTGTGGCAAAACATGATTAGCTCAGTCTGCAAAGCACAGTTCAGAGAGGCAGAATGTAGAGAATTAATCGAGGGGAAGTCTGCAGGGGCTTTGGAAGGGAAGCAGGCTCCCAGAGGAGCCTTAGTCAGAAATATGAATTGCAGTTTGTCCGCGTGGCTTCCAAGTAGACTTCTCTTAAGGAGTGATTTTAATTTATCTTGTGCCTCCATGAGAGACCTATGTGATGAGGTGCTCCATTGTCTGCTGGCAAGATGTTGTGAGCTACCAGATGCAAGTACCCAAAACTTCTAACAAACCATGTGCGGAGAAAGGCAAGGATTCCCCTTCAAAACATAAAGACTCCTAGAAAGTGATCAGACACCAGCGAATGGCTTGGGAAAGCCAGGTTCCTCACCTACCATCATGGCTTGGTGTTTGACCTACTCCTGAGGAGTCTTCTAGGTCGGGGCAGGGGATAACAACTGATTCCTTACACTTATTAAGAGTAGATTGCTGCTAGTTAAGGAAGATCATGTTTTAAGAGAGAAGAACTTACAGAGTTTTGCAGCTAGTCAAAACACGCCATCAGTTTACAAATATATGTTTTGTTTCTAGTTATCAAGGAAGAGAATAAAATTTAGCATCATATTAACTAAAATATTGAGGAGTGTGCTCTAGAAAAATTGCTTTATCCCTTTTCTGGGCTGCAGGCAGCTGTGTCAGAGCAGAGATAAGGGAGACTGCTGAACTCCCAGACATGCGTTTCTTACGGCACCGAGTGAAACCCAAGCACCGATTCCCCATGTCATGATGGGTGGCAGTATCTTGACAAAGATCACTCAAGAAGCAAAAACATAGCTTAGATAAGGTCTAAACCTTATGACATACCCCACAGTCTTACAGAGTGCTGTCTTATCTCCTTCCTACATATATTTTCTAACTTCTCTAATATTTAAATAAAAATCAAGGCAGGCAGAGATAAGATGTCTCATATGGGCAAGTGCAAGATATTTGCTGGCAAGCATGTGTTATTAGGCACAATCGTGTATTGGTGAGGCGGTAGCTCAGCTGCAGGAGGGCAGGTTTGGAAAGGAAAGATCTCCATGCCAAATGAACCTGGATAGTATTAATTTGTTGTTTCCAGTGAAGTGTTTCTCATTTCTAGCGTGCTTTAAAGAACAGGAGAGCTGGCAATGTCCATGTCAGCTCTTGTTTTCTGCAGCATTCCCCTCACTCACGTTCCCAGCGTGGACGCAGCTCCCCACTGACCCCTGACCGGTGCTGGAGGTGGCAGCTCTCTTCTGGGGACCTGTGCCGGGACTGGCCTGATGCCGGGGGAGGCAGGGACAGGGCTGAGGTCTTGGCCGAAGCCGCAGCCGCCTGACAGAGCGGGTCCCCACTGCTGCCCGGGGAGCCGGGCTCAGCCCTGCTCCTGCCAGGGCTTGCTGTCTCCCCACGGGTTGTCATCAGCCCCGTCTTCTCCGCAAGTGTCTGGTGCTGGGGCTGTTCCCCAGGCGTGCTCGGTGCTTACAGCTGCGGCCTGAGACGATGAGCGCTGGCTGCGCTTCATACGCAGCGACAAATGCCCCAGAAAAGCCCACAAGGCCGGTAACTTCAGAGCTGGAATAGCATGAGCACCATTCTCTGAGCACCATCAAATAAAAGCCCTGACTTTCTAGGCTGGGCAGTTTTCTTTTAATGCAGGTTTTGTTTCGTAAGCATATAAACATCATAACCATTATTTTACTCAAGCAGGCAGAAGGGAAAAGCAGACTGCAGTTCACCGCAGACGTTCAGCCGGATAGCATAATGTTTATACTCATTACTAACCCTCCAGCTAACACTTAGGGAAAGTCATCCAAAGGCATCTGTAACAGATGACTCTGGTCCGTGCCACAACTCTGCCAGGTAGAGCCCACCCTGCGCAGGAGGAGCCACCGCTCCCTGGCACAGCCCCCTCCACAAAAGCTCTTCCACGGCTGCTCGCCCCTGACTGCCTGCACCCCGAGCCAGCGGCTGCCGGCCTGGAAGCATCAACCTCCTCTCTCTCTGTCTGAAGTTTGTGGCAGATCACCTCAGCCTGGTGCTACGGGTGCCAGTCCCGGGTAACCCTTCTCCATACCTTTCCGATAGGCGATCAAAACGTCTCGGTTTGCGCTGGTATTCCTCACTAACACTCCGAGACACGTTTTTCATTGCTGTCAAAGCATTTAGCACAGACATCAGCACACCTTCTGAGTCCTGCGTTTCAGCTCTGAGAAGCTGGCTGCGCAGAAAACAGAAAAAAAATAATTATATTCCGAGATGCTAATTAGTAACAGACTGACCAAGGTGGAGGCCAGAAGTTCAGGACCAGTTTTGTCTTCACTTGGCCTGCTTTTTCTATAGCAAAAAGGCACTCAAATAAAAATCCTAACCCAAATTTTTATGCAGAAGTACTTTCTTCGATTTTTCTTTCACATGCATAGGGATCTTTTCAGTGTTCTTGAAAATTTGGCCAGCTGCTTATGACTGTTACTGCTTTACCTTCCCGCAGTTCTAGCTGCTCAGCATTTGCTCCAGAAGTGTACTGCCCAACACATGTCAAGGCACAGCCATGGATCATGGGATAAAAAGGCATCCTTTGTTTGCAGGGCTTGTTGTTTTGCTTCTCGTTGACTCACAGCAAATGTTCCAATATGACTCAGAAAGAGCCAATATTTAATTATGGAGACATTCTGTACTAGCATCTGAGGTTCAGCAACTTAAGATGCTGTTGCTGATAATAATAACTTTGCACTAATAGCCACTTCCATTCAAGACTCTCAAGGCTGTTTGAGCATTATCCTGTTAAGTTGGCTGAAGGGGTTTAAAAAACTGCCAGGCGCAGAACCCTCTGCCCAGCTTGGGAGAAGTTTGGATGTAACCCAGGGCTACTTTGCTTCAGATTGTCTATAATTTAAAATTCATCATACCTTCTGGAGGTAAGATTTATGTGCAAATCAGATACACCCTGGTGGCGAGCCACATAAAACCTTTTTTGGCCAGCGTTAGAGGTGCTGTTGTTTTGAGCGTGTGAAACAAGACATCCTGTTCCCAACCAGATTATTACTTTTGATCTTTCATGGGGCTAAATTCTGGGAAATTTTAGGAAAACACAAACAATAAGAATGCCATTAATGCCAAAGGGATCAGGATTAGAGCTAAAGACAGGAATAACAGTTTTCACCTCTAAGCTACTTTTGTGAAGTTAGGGGCATCTCTCTGTATTTTGGCTTAGTCTTTGGTCAGCTTCTTTTGAGCTGCTGGGATATCATTTAAACTAGACTTGTGCTTCCAAACAGTCTTCAATTCGGCTGAGCTAAGGGAAAGCAATACAGGACAGCAAGTACGTAAATCACCTTCCTCCAGGTGATCCTCCTCCTCCTCCTTCTAGTCACCACCTCCTTGGTGCCAGCAGCGGCGGAGCATTAAAGCAGTGCACCCCGAAAGCCCGGATGCCCACCTCCGCAGTCGCATCCTGACAGCGCCCGGCGAGGCAGAGCCACGGCCAGCCGGATGAGCGGCTCCAAGGCTGAGGGCAGAGTGCCGTGCTTTTCAAACCCCACCTTTTTGGTGCTAGGACTGCCACTGAGGCTGTCCTTAATGCAGTCACAGCTGTTCTCAGCCTAAGACATTAAAGAAAGTCCCAGGTGCCCCTTTCATGGAGATGAGTAATTAACTGGCAATTTTATAAAAGAAGCCTTGCTTGAAAGCAAGCAGTTCCTCAAGTGCCCAGGCTGCAGGAGAGCTCTCTCAGAATAAAATCATGTGGTTCCTGTTTGTTTGAAAGCAAATTCTTCTCTCTTCCATGAGCTTGAAGAGATCTGGAGCCTGGGAGCTTCTTTGGAAGGTGAGTGGCTTGTGACTTTGGCCAGCTCTGCTCTTGTTCCTCCCTTATTCCCCTCGCGTACCAACTCCAAAGTCACCGCAGACCTGCAAAGCAAGTACTTTAAGCTGTCCCATGACAGTAATGCAATCTCAAACTTTATTTCTTTCTCTTCTGCCGGTCCCTCCTTTCAAGCATTTCTTCCAAGCTGAGAGCCTCCTGAATTCCTAGACACAATTGTAGTCTTTGTAGGAAATTAGTTACGATGATGACTGCAGCAGTGACATTGTTCCTGTTTAAAATTCACCAGTATTAAAAAAATGAATGATACTATCTTAAAAAATGTTTTCTGGAGGCATATGAGGTCTTGTCAGACTGCATCATAAAGCAAAACCTTTAGGATAGTTTGACTTGCTCACTTTTTTCTTTCCCTAATGTGCTTCCCTGCACCAATGGACTCCTGTTTTCAGTGACTCAATCCTTAGTCTTTTAAAACAGCCCAATAAAGAAAAAGAATGGCTTTATCTTTCAGAACGTTTTTGCCTTTATCATTACCTTAGTTACTTCCAGGACAGCGAATAGTTTGGAGCTTGCTAATGGGTCTTGCTGAGCTGTCTCCCTTCTGATTCATAGGGAACACAACATGAAAATGTTCTTCTCGTCCCTTACTTATTTTAGCTGGACAAAGTACAAGGGAGCCTCTTGGAATTTTTTTTTTGCACTCACTCCTGTAGATCAAGTTGCAGAGAAATAGGCAAGCACAGATGCTTACCTGTTATTCTTTCACTCAGTTCCAAGTAACTCTTCTCGAATACTTGTGTGCTAGGGAGAAAAAGAAGGCCAAATAACTTCTACTCTGCTGATCACTAGTAATTTACAGTATTGCCAAGAACTTTAAAATACACGTTACTTGGAATTAAAAAAGAGTTTCAAGAAAGGTTTTAAAGGGGAAAGTGATTTACTGGGGAAAAGTCTGAGATAGATGGAGGTGATGGTGGAGGGACTGCAGAAGTGACTGGCGGATACAGACCCGCCTGGTGCTATCACTGACCCAAAGGCAGAGCAGTGCTGGACGTGGGGGTGTCCAGTTATTAAACTGTTCTTATCTCAACTTGTGAGTTTTACTTTTCCAATTCTCCTCCCCATCCTGCTGGGAGCGGGGAGGAGCGAGCGAGCGGCTGCGTGGTGCTTGGTTGCTGGCTGGGCTTAAACCACAACAGGGGCTGATGCTTGGGAGTCGCAGCATGGAGACAGGGCGCTGATTTTGTGGTCAGGCTTCCCCTGTGCTACAGGATGGGTCAGGTAAGCCCCATTCCTTGAAAGCATTTTGGTGCCTACAGCCCATTGAATGCAGTGGGTGGAGAATTCAGCCCGGGGTGTCCCAAGCTCCCCTGGATGCTCAGAGCCAGCCCGGGGCAGGAGATGGGCACAAGGCTCGGTGCATTACAGCAGGCACAGCTAACCGCCCCGGCACTGGCTCGCTCCGGAGTGCCTGCTCACCCTTGTGTCCCTGTGGGCTTCTGGCCCCAAATCGAGACCCCCGCTGTGGCTCGGTTGTGCCGGGAAGGTAACGCTGCTCCTGCTTTCTGTGGGCAGTGTGGCCGGAGAGCAGACCGGGGGCCGTGCTGTGGGGGAGAGGGCTCGTTCCTCTCTGTGCTGACACCTCCCGTGCTTAACGGGCTGCCTGGCTCCAGGCTGCTGCAGCAGCCCTGCCTGGATCCCCCGCTGCGGTGCAGGCATCCCGTGGGGTCCAGCACATGGCAACCGCGAGTCCGACTGCTCAGGGATCCGTGCTGTTAAGCCCAGCACCGCTGTGTCGGGAAAAATGAACTCACCTGTCGGCAAAGAGATGAGCACAAGGGGTAGAATTTGTTTTCCTGATGGTGTGTTTAAAGCCGTTGGCAACACACCAGCCCATTATCTAAAGAAAATATCCAGGTAGCTCTTTGGCAAAGGGACAATTTCCCAAATGTGCAGTGGGCTGGCAGAAATACCCTAAGGGGTGAAACTGAGGGAAGGCTTCCACCCATGTGGAACCAGCACAACGGGGAGCTGGTTGCTGGAAGCAACTCTTCTCTTGAAAATACTTTTATGCAGTAATTTTTATAAAACCACGCTGTATTCACCCTGTAATCATGCCTGCGCCAAGTCACCACATCAAATTAGTGGTGGTGCTTTGAAAAAGAGAGCTGTTCCTCCATTTTGGCTAGCAGGGACGTGCACATCTGCGGTGTCAGGGCTCCAGCCTTGCTTCTCCTGCAGTAACCCTGCCTGCAGCCAAGCAGCCGCTGTTCGGTTTGGCCGCCGGGCCCCAGGTCCGCAGGAAAGGCGTGCTGGTAGGAGCAGAGCCGCTGACTGCACAGGCCAGGGCACGGCTGCTCCTTAGGGGTGAAGGCGGAGGAGCTGCCGCAGGCGGCTCTTGTAGGTCTGTGCATTGCTCCGTCTGCTCGGTGTCCTGCCCGTGGCATTTCTGCTCTCGCCCCGGGGGCAGGAAAAGCGGACTCAAGGCTGGCTGTGAATGTTGGTCTGCCTGTGAAGTTCCTCCTACAGCATGAGTCGCTGCTTACCCAGCCCTTCTGCTTGAGCTCCCCTGTTTGGGGCAGCAGCGAAGCATCTCCTGCCTTTGGTGGGAAGGATGGGACTGCTGTGTTCAGAACTTCAGGCTCCACCTTAAAGTAATCGGTGATGAATAGAGAGGATAATTTATCCCAATGCACTTAATAAGTTATCACTTAGCATTTAATCGAGATTATTGAAAACAGTAATGAAATCATCACAGCCCAGTTAATCAGAACTGACACTGCTAATGAGCTGTAAGTCACCTCCCTCCTGCTGCTCCCCAGGTGACAGAGCTGCTCTTGGGGGGTCTCGGACCCTGGCCCCTCTCAGCACGGGAGGGAAGATGCTGGCAGCACCGGGTTTGGTTTGTCCTGCCTGTGTGAGCTGGCTCTGGGGATGAGGGAGTGAGGAGGGCTGCTGGAATAACTTGCCCATTGAAGAGCAGGGACTGCAGCTAAGAAAATCTCTGTCTGAAGAGAAACTCCTGGAGGTCACTTATGTGAAACCAATTTGGTCAGGGGAACCCAAGGTGAAAGACTTCACAGCTTTGTGCATGCTCGGAAAATATTCCTCTTTTTAAGAACTGCCTTAGCTCAGTCAATACCCTTGAAAATCCACTCGATCAGTTTTGAGCGAACTCCAGCTTTGGCCTTCCCTTTCCCCTGCAGGCAGGACCAGGGGGGGCTGCCACCGGGGCTGTCCCGGGCCAGGGGACAGTGCCGCAGCCCCGTGTCCTGGTGCCACGCACCAGACCTCTACGGCAGGAGACAGACCGAGAAAAGAAACCCGAGTCTGGAAAGGAAAAATTGTACTTTGAGAGGGTTTTGTGGTTTTTCTAACATCTTTTGATCTTTAGGACTAGCTAAATCAAACACCTTTTCCTGGACACCCACTCTGCTGCTTTTTTTCCCCAATTTTCTTTCAAATCCAAGTTTCACCTGGAGTCCCCTAAGACAAATGCTTGCTGCCACCTGCGCTTTGCTGCAGAGCACAAGGAGCCTGCGGTGACTCCTGGGCAGGGGTATCGCTCCAGGGAAGCCCAGATGGTTTGGGATGGGAGCTGTGGGACAAGCCCGGTGCCGCGGGGCAGGGGGGCTGTTGGCTCCTGTCCCCCGAGACGTGTGGGAAATACCTCCTCCCTGCCCTCACCCAGGGAGAACTGCTCTGAAAACGCCTCCTGCCATACTCCTGAAAGCCAAAACCAATTAAATGCGTTTTAGGCTCTGCATTTTAGCTTTTCTCAACTCGCTCAGTTTCTCTGAGCTAACTGCTAATGCCACCCACCTGCCTTTCCCCCAGAATGAGGAAAAACAGGCAGCAGGCTCCCAGAGGCAAAGAGGAGGAAAGCTAGGATATTGTAGAGAGAAGGTAGCAGCTGTGTAATTTTACATAAAGCAATTTTGGGAGGTTTCAGCTCATTCTTGTACTATAGTAACGTCTTTTCTGTGCGGCTGATGCAGCTACAGTTGGGCTGCACTCTGAAATGGATCGGCAAGAGAAATGGGTTGTTAAAACCATAAACCTTTGATCAGGTGCAGAGGCGAAGCCGTGGGTCATATTTTGATTCCTGCAGTGGGCTTACATCTCCATAAAGAGATGCCTAGGCACAGGGTGGCAGGTGGTAAAAGCTAAAGCTGGGAGATGGTCAGGAACCCCTTAAAACCAGCTGCCCGCCCGGCAGCCCCCCAGACACCCCTGTGCTCCCCGCTGCAGGGGTGGGCAGGAGGGCGCTTACGGAGACGTCCCACCAATCTTTTCTCCAGCTAACGGGTCCTATTTTGGTGCTCGGTTTTTGAGCACCGAAGTAAAACACACGGATGTAAAGCTTGCGGCTCGCTGACGAGCCGTTTGGAGCACGGGGAGTCGGAGACGGCTCTCGGGAAAGGGCTCTTCCTGCCGACGGTGCCCTCATCTCCGTACCGCAGTTTGCACAAGAGTGACGTTTGCCTTCTGGAGTGTGTGGTGTCTCTATCCCTGAATTTTTAGATGTTGGAAAGAGATGTGGGGGTTCATAGATCATTCAGGAATGTGAATGCAGCATCTAGCATTTAAAGGAAATAGATGTGAATTTTTTTTTTCTTGAAAGCCAGGAATTTTAGTGAGTGCAGCTGGGGATGTGGCAATCATGTTAAGGAGAGAAAATAAAGCATTGGCTAATTCTGCTTTTCTTGGAGCAGAGTTGAATGAAGTGCAGTTGAAAAGAGAGAAGGGACCGAATGCAAGAAATGTTTTTCGTAATGCGAATGCAAACTAATCCAAGCTGGAATAGTCATCAGTGTTTCAAAAACTTAGCCCCTGAAACACTGAGATATTTGAAGAAATGGAAAAAACCAAACAAACAAACCCCCAAAACCCCAACCAACCAAACCCCAAACCATCCCAGAATGAGTAAGAGCCATTGAAAGAGACTGTGAAAATTATGAGGACAAAAGAATCCAGTGAGAGACGCCTGAGCTAGAAGGGATGTGAAAGGATGCTGTAGAGGAGGTGGGTGCTGGTGAGGTGGAGGTAAGGGATGCTGTCTCAGGGTGAGCTGCTTCCAGGGCTAACTTCCACATCCCTGAGACGAGGCCACTTTCTGCTTCTCACTGTTATTCTGCCGTGACTTTCCTCCCTGAAAGATGTGCTCCCCACACAGGGCTGTGTCCTCCGAAGTCGTTTGCCTTCTCCAGCTCCATAGCAAGACCCTCGCAAGTTGGCAGCACCCAAACTCGGTCACGGTAGTCTGGCTTGAGAGACTGAAGTTGAAAATTTTGTTTCTGTAAAGAAATATTTGCTTCCTAATTAAAAAAAACCCCTTGTTTTCCTTATTTCTTAAAATTTATTGTCCATAGCTAAAATTTCAGATTGGCATTCATTACATTTATGTCCTGGCTTTCATTCAGATTTTCAGTGAAAAAACAACATTGTCAGAACACAAATGTAACCTGCAGAACACCACCTATTCTCTGGTCGCTTTCTGAAAAAGAAAGCTGCCATTCATGGCTGGGTTTTGGAACTGTATCTCAGGGCTCATGTCATCCCTGTCTCCAGGGAGTCTTCAGAAGCGTTTCAAGGCTTCTTTATTTCACTTTTCCTTTCAAATAATATTTTACCTTCTGCATCACTTATTAAAGGAACAGGGCTCTCAGTTCCCATTTGAACATTTGTAGCTGCTAGTAAAATCAGACTAGGGGTTGGTTTTGGTTATTTTTCAGAAACTTCAGAGCAGTTTTTAGTCTAGTCCATCTTCCCATGCTCCCAGAGGAGTTTTCTTCAAACTAAGGGGAAAAAAAAGCACGACAGAAGCTTCTACAGCAACTCGCCTACCTCTGCCAATGGGACTTGGCTCCAGAACAGCCTGTCTGGCTCTTTCTCCTGGTATTGAATCCTCTGCGAAGGGGAAAAACCACAATGTTACCTGAACCTGGCAGTGCTCATTTCCACCTCCTAATGGACTATGGTCATAGTCCATAGCTGCCGCATCGCCGATGATGGCCACCTCTGCATGTCTTGTCTCTGCTATATCAATTAAATCTTCCTTGTCAAGAGCAAATCTTCTGGATTAGCATACGTCAAATTTCATGTCCTGAACCGATAGCGTGTCCCTTGGTTACTTTGCCTTGTTTTTACTTTACAGCCATTTGATAGTCACCAGAAATAGGAAATAACATGAAATTTTAGACTATAATTTTGTACTTTCTCACTGCTTAGAATTATGGGCATATAATCCACTCGAGTGTTTTGCTGTGGATGACCTATATGTACTACAGCTGATCTCTGCTGTGTGGCTGGCACACTGAATTAGAAATAATTGCAGATACATTAGAGAAGTCACAGAAAACCTGTCAGGTACATTGGTACCAAGCTTTATAAAAGCGATTGGCCAGAGCTGGCTCCCACTCTTGATTTGGGAAGTTCTCCCTCTCCAGGCAAGGGACTCACATCTAACCAAGACTGCTCTCTAGGAAAGGAGGAGAAGAGGGTCCCTCGGAGCTGAGTTCCCTCTCAGAAATGGTGCTGGCTATCTAGCGCAACAGTGCTTATTTGGCAATGAAGTGTGACAACTTATACCCATCCCCTTCCCCAAAGACCCTGGAATAAGTGAGCTGGTACCGACAAACGTGAACTCCTCTGAGAAGAAATTCAATGAGGAGACCTTTGCTTTCACAAATAGTCCTGCTGAGATGAGGAAGGCTGCAAGTGACTGAGATGAACGGTGGCTGACGGGTTCAGCCTCCCTCGGTCCCTCTGGGGATGGAGAGCAGCCGTGGTCCAGCTCCGACCGTCCGCAGGGAATCCGCTCGCGGAGAGGCTCTGGGTGACCAAGGGTCACGCTCCTCTTAGATGACAAAGGGTCGTGCTGAATTAAATTGCCGTTGCAAAAAGAAAGCAGCAAACATACTCGAATGTCTCAGCACAAAATATTAGAAAGATTTGCACTGGTTCCAGGCTGTGGAACTGGGTATTTTAGGTGTTTCAGGATAAACCTACGGGGTGCTGTGCATGGCTCTTTTTAGTTACCTTTGCAAAATCTGGTCCAGGATAATACAGCATTTGGATCACAAGGTCATGTAGTTCCTCACCAAGCATCAGTTCACTGCGGATATTTTTACAGGTTGCTTATATGTCGGTCTTCACTATGGAAAGGCTGGTCCAGCGTATCCAAAGAAGTAATTTTCAGGTCCTAACTCAAGCATCAGTGTCCTGGGTAATCCCACACAGGTCCTCTGATCATCTATCCCTTTCCTCTGTCTGCAAAATGGGAATTGTATTTCACTGCCTCCCAGGAAAGCTGTGAGAATAAAAGCTCAAATACTGTTTCAGGGGGATTTAAGTAATTTGGCAGATAGACAGTCTGTGCCCAGCACCTACCTTCCACATTTTTCCCCACAAAGAGGATTTTTTTTTCTCTGTGGAAAAAAAGATACTGAAACTGTACAGTGTCTGTTTACCTCGGGGGCAATCTATTCTGCTAAAAAGAAAGCACAGCACTTCAAGGAGGACCTGAAAGTAATTAGTGAGTTTACTTTGGCGTAACTAAATAAACTGCGCTCCACCCACTCCCTATTCAGCTGAGCATCTTCTCGTTACACGATTCATTTCTCTCTCTGTTTACTGATGCCGCTTCTCCGCAGAAGTGAGCAGGTATAAAGGGCTCTTACGGAAGCCCTGCCTTGCAGCCTTGCTCTAGCAGAAGGGCTGCAGGTGCCGGTGCAGCAGCCGCATCGCCGCGAGGGCAGCCGCATCGCCGCGGTGCCGGCTGAGCGAGGGCGGCCGCCTGCCCCCAGCCCGCCCCGAACGCCAAGCAAACCACCCGTGCTGAAGGCACCAGCTGTGGTCCCAGCAGAGCTGGCAGCCTCCATCACGCCTCCGGTTTGGACCAAAGGGAAAATGATGATCTCTCCAAGCGACACGCAGGATTTGTAGGCTGAAATTGGCCCTTGGGCGCAGTTAGGACCCTTCGGAGCTTTACGCGTTGTAATTCTTAGCAACGTGGAGGCAAAACCTGGTGGGAGAGCAGATGCAAATGAATATGAAAGGAGCGCTTCATCATCTCTGGGAGCTCAGCCTGAGCACGTTCAGCTGGGTGCAGGCGAGGACATAACACCCGGCTCTGCTCGGCTCGTTGTTTGCAGAAGCAGAATCCCGATTCAATTCAAGATAATTGCCTGGAATAGGTTTGCCTTTCCTTCGGAGCTTGTCCCATGTAATGTGTTCTCTTAATAGTGGACTCTTCCCCATCTAATACCATCGACAAACCTGGCAATAGAAGGAACCGGCAATTTCACATGCATTTAAAGGTAGTGCAGAGAAATTCATCCGTCTCCCCGTCAGCCCTATTAGCTGGGAAGAAAGTTGTGCAGCAGATTTGCAGTGACTTGGCGTGAGCTCTTGGATAAGGGTGTTCTGCAATGAGTCCCCACCTTGGAGGGTCGTTTTCCTGAGTGGTCTGCTGGGTCTCCCAGAGGGAGTAAACTGGCATAAGGATTTCGGGAAAGGAGTTTGTGCACTCACATGCTGAGCTAGGATTTCGCTTCTCCTGTTCAAGAATCCTATAATAGGAAGAGTAGGTTACTGGGAGAGATACAGGGCTTAACCTCCTACTAGCTGCCTCAGAAGTGGAGGCCCAAACAGCTCAACTGCCTTAAATAATTTTCCTCGATTTTGCAGACATCCAAACTTTGAGCCGTAGGCCCGTACCGATGGACTGTCCCTGCATACGAACTTCTTGTGTCATGCCGAAGGCAGCAGAGTGACCCTGAGCGGACGAGAGTGACAAGGCAAGTAGGAGGACAGAACCATAGCCATTTATTTCCGCGTATTTAAGGGCGAATTAATAAAACCAATGACTAAAACACACCTTTCACTCTGAGAGTGGGGGCTGAAAGAACCTGAAAAAAAGAAGAAATACTGTAAGGCATTGTCTACCAAAAGCCTCTATTCTTTACTGCAGATTGCTGAGATGGAGAACAAAGTCTTTCATGCTGCGACACTTATGTGATCCTGAGCAGGTCCTTGATGGTGCTGGATGTAACACTGGCAATGGGTAACGGTATGTTACCACAGGCAACAGCAGCCCTGAAGCTAAACACTCTCCATTCTCCTCTGTAGTTAGTACCCTTTCCCTTCTCAGAGCACCTCTCCACCAGATTTTCTGACGTTGCTTATTAGGCTGCCCTTCTCCGGAGTAGTGTTCCTCTGCCTGGAGAGGATGCGGCTCTGCGGTTCAGGGCCCATCTCCTCCACGGCCCCCAGCTCCAGACTGCCTGTCTGTGGTCCTGAAAGCCAGAGACATTGCCAGCAGCTCCCTTGGCTGACGCTAAATGATTGAAGAGCTTTAGTTCAGTGTCCACAGAATTAAACACGGCATTAATTGGATGCTGAGACAGATTGGCAGACGTCAGGTAGGATGTGCAGTCATTTGCAGGTCACACCTGCAGGGATCCTGCCTGGGTCTGAATTGGATCACTTTGACAAGAGATATGGAGTGCTGCACTTAGCAGAAGGGGCTCCCGTCTTTGGGATGCACTGAATCATTTAAGTGTTCACAACGTGAAGATCAAACTGCGGACTTACTAGACTCCCTAAATAAACCTTATCTGCACCAAACACACCCATCAATTTTTTTGCCATCAAGCAGATACAGAAGGAATTAGTTGTCAGGGAATGCTTCTAATTTAAATGTTAGCAGCTGTTATTGTTTCAGAGTGGCAAATTTTGTGATTTTTGCCTAAAAGTCTGCTCTCACTAAATGAAAACGTTTTGTAAAAGCTGGATTATACCTGCAATGGCTCTCATATCGAGAGGGGAATGCAAGAGAAAGCCTATGGTGAATAATGTTAGTGGGGATGAAGGAACCCACAGATAAAACTTGTGTTGCCAAGTGCTGTGGGCTGAGCAGATCTTTTCCTCCCCGGAAGCCAAACCTTGGCGTACCCGCACAGAAAAGCGTTCCCCAAAGCGCTCGGGGTCCTCACGCCCCAGAACGCCCTCACGGCATAAAAGGGCTCTGAACGCCTTTTAAAGTAAATGCAGTTTGGGTCCTGTGGTCGCAGTTGCAGCAACGCCAGCGGGGCTGGTCGGGGCGAGCAGAGGCGAGGCAGGGTGCTGGCTCTCGGCAGGGTGCTGGCTCTCGGCAGGCTGCGGTCCCTCCCCGACCCGGGCACCATGGCAGGACGCTGCTGCTCGGCGGGTCTGGACGTGCCAAAGCTCGCCTGCCTTTCCCTGTCTTCAGACGCAGTCTACTGTAGGCTTTACTACTGCCATGACATTAAGCTGTTCTGCACAGTAAACAGCCCTTAAGTTAAATATATTTGTGATTTTGAATTGTTAGCATCTGTCTGAATTACAGAGCTGCTTTATTTAATTAGTTACTGGGGTATTCACTCCATTATTGCTAAACATGGTTTATTTATTAGGTCTTCTTATCAAATCCATGAAACGTCCTGCAAGATTTCTGCGCCTGTTCATCCCACATTTTCTGAGTCACATAAAGCAGTACTAGTCATTGCAAATGAAGAGGAATACAGTGTCCTCAGTGCATTAAAGCAAATCTAAAAAAAGAAAAAGTTCCCACATCATGGTTTTCAAGGACTGTCCAAACTCTTATTTACAACACACTTTTTGAGTGAAAGAAAAAAATCTAGGCGTTGATATATAGCTCTCATTGTTTCTGTTATTTATCAAACTTGTATTTAAAACAGAAGAGTGTAAACTATTGGCTTCTCTAGGGAACAGGAATCTTTCAAAAAGCTGCCTGATGCAACAGGCGCATTGAATGAATTTTTCCTCATTTTGACTTGGGAATTTTAGCTGTTGAATTTTCTCCCTCTGGACAAGGCTCAAGCACTGAAACTTCCCGTCTGCTCCAGCTGCTTTCAACTCTGAATGGCAAAGCAGAGACATTTTCTTTTTCAAGCCTTGTTTTCGGTTTTGACATAATTTGCGCGCTCCCTCCTCTCTGCAGTGCGGTCCCCTGGGGACCCTTGCCCGGGAGGACAGAGGATGCTCTTGGAGGCATGGCCGGTTGCTCTGTGGATCTCCTTTGCGTATTCTGAAGCAGAAATGGCTCAAAAGTGGGAGCAGCTTCAAGCAGCAGCTTTTTCTTGAGCAGCTCTTGCCACCTTTCCCCGCCGGCGCGGGAGGCCCGTGCTCGGCACCAGCAACGGAGCTCCGAGAAGGACAGACAGAGACACAGACAAGAAGCTGAAAAATGTACCTTTGGAGCGCGATGGGAACTTTTGCATTAGGAAAATGTTTAATGTAGTGGCCTTGTATTCTCAGTATTTCTCTTATGCTCTCTTATGACGTCTTTATATCCCTCATAAATATGAAATATAACAATCTGCAGGGACCTGCAGGGACAATTTTATTCGGCTTTGCAAGCTCAATACTCCAGTAATGAAAGCATTTTCTTTACATCTTCATGGGAGCAGACAGGGACAAACATTTTAATACATGTACCTACTAAGACTGTGGTAACGCAGCCTGGGCAGACGGACTCCCTTTCTATCATGATTTGGCTCATCGTTAAGTACTGTCCAGTAATGAAGATGAATCATGTCTTTAGAAGCCAATATCTTTAAAATTAGCTTAAATTAAGGTGCAAGAGTGAGCAGCCTGTATGCAAACCTGCCTGTTCCCCGCTCAGCCCATCTCCCTGCCCCGCGGCCCGGTGCTGCCAGATGCCCCCCACCCCGGGGCGCGGGGGGGCCCGCTGCGGGAAGGCAGCACAGAAAGGCTCTTTGCATCTGAGTTTCTGAGCTTGGAGCCTGAGGCTGCTCTGCAAATGACTGTGTCGGCAAAGAAAGGGAAGGAGAAGAGAAGGCATTTCCACCCATATTGCTGCCCTTTGCTGCTGCTCCCCCTCTCTCCAGGCTCGGCGCACAGAGGGCTGAGCTGCGGCAGGAGTCTCCCTGGGCACCCAGCAGCACCCTGAAATGTCCGTTCTCATTTTCAGGTTGCGTTTCACTTTTTACGCTGTCCTTCCCTCCACAGGAGAGCGAGAAGGGGACAGTGCCAGGCACAAAGCTGGGAGCTCTCTGGAGGCAGAAATCCTCGGGTGTTCTCCGTCTGCTAAAACTCTGGAACGGAGAGAAAGAAAGATGCTGCAAATTAGGAAAGATGCTTCACCCCATGTAGCTGTTGTGCTGGGTACCCAGAAAGGAGGAGAGAGGAGACAGGGAAGATCAGGGCACATCCACTCTCTCTGTATTCTGCTGCTCTGCTAGATCTGCACGTCAGACTCTCCCATCGTCTCTGTGTGGGGTTGCAGCACACCTCGGGATAAGCTAGGAAGAGATACGCTATTGGCTATTTGATCTGCGGTGTGTCATCTGGCAGGCTGTATATATCGCAGGGAAAGCAGGGACCACTCAGCCTCTGAGCGAAGCTGCTTCACTGTATAGCTCAGAGATACTTTGAGGATGGAAAGAAAAGGGAAAGGCAGCCCTTGCTTTTTTTGATTCTGACAAGCTCTGAAAACTCTCAGGAAACAGAGACCTGACGGATGGAGGACTATGTGGAAAACCAATAAAGCAGATTTCCAAGGAGAAGTTGCGGGAGAGAAGCAGAACAGTGCCCGAAAGGAAATATTCACTAGGATTTCTTCCTAGGTGCAGAGAGAAAGTGTTTGGGGATCTCTGATATTTCAGCATCTGAATCAGCTTCTGTATGTAGGACATACGGGACTGAAAACGGACAGCAGCTGGAGAGTCCCTGGAGCAAAGCTCACGTGTGATCAGCGCAGGAAGAAGGACCCATTTACCAACTCTTTTATGTAGTTTGCAACCACGGGGCAGATTTTTAAAATGCAGGCGTGTGTGTTCCCTCCTGCAGCCACTGACTTTGGCCCCTGAGCTGCCAGGAAGGAGGGCAGAGAGGAACGTGCAGCCTGCCCGGGGACACGGGCAGCGCTGGAGCTTCGCTTCCCAAGCCATGAGCAGGCACACGTGGTTCCCTTTGCAGTACATCTCCAAGCCCTTCTGGAGAGCGGAGAATCACAACACGACCAACTTCTTCTCTGCACTGTACGGCTTCCCTAACCAATCCTTCTTCCACAGTGATTTGGACCTGGAGGACCTGGGGGACTTCGACAGCGGGACCAAGTATGAGGGCGAGTCCCAGAGCCGGACGGTGAAGGCGCTGCTGATAGTAGCCTACTCTGTGATCATCTGCATCTCGCTCTTTGGCAACACCCTGGTGTGCCACGTGGTGATCAAGAACAAGAGGATGCACTCCGCCACCAGCCTCTTCATCGTCAACCTGGCCGTTGCCGACGTGATGATCACCATTTTGAACACCCCCTTCACGCTGGTGAGCATCCCGCTTGTCTGTGTTTTGCTGGTGTCCGTGTGTGCCTGTCAGCTGTGTGCACGTGTATTGAACGGGCCAGCAACAGGCTAATGTGCGGAGTTTCTTCTTGGCTCCCCATCCCTCTCCTTTTGCCCCCCGGACAAGCTGCGGCGGTGCCCCTCCTCTCCCCGACAGCCCCTCGCGTGCAGGCAGGGCTCGGTGAGCGGAGCCGGGGCACTCGTGCCCCCACCTCGCGATCCCCTCGGGAGGCGTCGCTCCTCTGCGGCTTTCCTCCCTCTTCCAGGACGGTGGCAAGGCACGGATGGCGAAGCCCTAGTTGTCTTTTGATGGGGAAGGAAGCGGGGACAAGTTTGACACTAGGGAGTCCAATTAACTGCCAGTTTCCTACAGAAACGGTGCAAACGAGGTCAGTCCTTGCGAAGGTGATTGCAGGGGAAACTGCTAGGTCTGTGCTGAGCCATGTCAGCTTGGCATGCCTCTCACTTGGGCACTACAAACTGTGCTTCTTGGATGGCTGATTGTCCTTTGTTTATTTTCAGTTACTAACTAATATAAGACATAAAAAAAATATTAAAAGAATGAGGTGGGAAGAATTAAATGGATTCATTTCTTGCCCCACTGTCACAATCTATAAACAACGTGTAAGCAGGACTCTGTAGCCGAATTTGACACAGCCCTCTGGTTCGAAAGCATCCCAAATATTCCCGGTTCAGTCCTTGCCCAGAGCTGTCCATAGTGTTCTTCTGCCTTCCAAAAGCAGGTCCCGAATTATCAGTTTGAATTCACCTTTTCTTAAATTGATCCTGTGTCTTGGTGGGATTTCTCTGCCTTGCTTTGATGGGATTTGCATCCCGTAATCTGTTCAGGGAAAGGATAGTGCCCTCTTGTGTGTTTGCACAACAGTCACACAGTAGGCACAAGTAATTAAATAACTGTAATCTCTCTTAGGAAAGAGCTTTACATCAACTTCAAAGAAACAGCACATTGCTACACGCTCAGTGACAGAGCCATTACTACTAGAGTTGTCTCTATAGGGAAATTAATTAGATTAATTGAAAACAGATTAGCTCGTCTTGACTAATTTTCTGTGTGGACAGATGTTTTGTAGTAAATGTGCTTTATTTCAAATTAGCTTAATCTGCTTCCAGAATGAGTTACATTAATTTGGAATAAATATTGCGCAGTCAGGAGAAGCAAGGGAGGGAGACAACAACTGTTATTTGGAATAATCTCCTCTGCAGGAAAGCCACAATAAGACCTCTCTGGGAGCTCATAAGAAATGCCATGCCGCCCTTGCCACCGCGGTCTCAGGGAGGCTTTAAACTCCCGCTGCCCCCCTCCCCTCCCGTGAGATCCCCGGCTGGATCTGCTGCCCGGGCGGGGATGGCTCCGGTACCTGCAGAGGTCAGATCAGCGAGGGAGGCGACCCAGCGTGTGAAGTGTGAGTTGCCTTTTCAGCTGGAGGGTAAAATTTTCCTCTCTGTTTGAGTAACTTATTTGACACCTCTGAAATTGCTCTTGATGCATCTCACACAACGTGGTACGAGGAGAGTCGGGCTCAGAGATCAGCGTGCGAGCAAGACCCTGCCACCAAGCTCCACGTCCTGTTTCTGAGCGTGGCTGGTAGCTGCAGACCCCAGGAGGAGTACAGACACAGGGCAGGGATGCTCCACAGACTGGCAGTCCCTAACTCAGAAGCGTTGCCTTGCTATTTCAATGCCCTCAATGATTTTTCCTTCCACAAATTTACCTCACTAAGTTTTGAACCTGTGCAACTTTCAGCATCCACAAATTCAAATGTGCAACTGTTTTTAAGGAGGCAAGCTGCTGTTTTTCCCTGCAGAGCCTCACCAAGGAATTGAGCTAAGATTTCTTTACCTTTTCCAGAAGGGCCATGTCACATGCACGTGTGTACACATGCACGCATGTACACGCAAACACACATACACAGAGCACTACTCAAGTGGCTTTGTTTGCGCAGAATAATAAATCTCACCTCTGTTTCAGAGCCTCTTGCATAGTCACTGTTTCCCCAGAAAAACTGAACATAATGCATCTACAAAGCATAAGGAAACTATATTAAAGCATTTCTTCCTTACCATACTCCTGGGAAGCCTATTCGCCACTCTTCAGATAATGCACACTTTTTAATCCAGTTTTGTCTGTTCTTCAGGTGCGGTTTGTAAGCAGTACCTGGGTTTTTGGAAAGCTGATGTGTCACATAAGCCGGTTTGTTCAGTACTGCTCCGTTCACGTGTCTGTGCTGACCCTTGCTGCCATCGCTCTGGATCGGCACCAGGTACGTGATATACATCACCCCTATGTTTGCTAGAAAATAAGGTGCTAAATACATATTTCTTTTCCCCTTCAAACCCCAGCACTTGGAAACCTGCATCGTCTCGGGAATCAAAGAACGGAGGGGAGAACTCTGGCTTTCATGGCGGTGGACAAAAACCCCATGGTTTTTTTTACAGCGAGGGTGATCAAACACAGGAACAGGCTGCCCAGAGAGGCTGTGGAGTCTCTGAGCTTGGAGATATTCAAAACCCAAGCAGAAACAGTCCTGGGCAGCCTGCTCGAGCTGACCCTGCTTTGCACAGGGCGCTGCACTCATGATCTCCGGGGGTCCCTGCCCACCTCAGCCGCTCTGTGGAGTACAGCCTGACAGCATGGCGGGAATATATTCTGCAGTTCAAACACCAGCAAGCCAATGCATTATCTCAGCATGTATTTATGAAGAGTCTTACGGTTTTTAGGCTTGCCCCATTATTCTGGGATGCCTAAGACTGTAAGCAGTGAGAACTATGTTAGCACGTTCAGTTCAAGGCGAGAAATTCTCCTCTCCTCCCCCCGCCCTGATACTTTTTGGCACGTACCAACCAGGAGAACCTTACAGGCCAAGCAATGAGTGCAAACCGAAGGGTTTCCTTGAAGTATAATACAGTTTGTAATTTTTGCTTAAGCTGATCAATGCTGTGCACTGGGAGAGCAGATCCTGCAAGGTGCACTCTCAGGCAGACTGTATTTTTCTTGCAGTGCTGGAGTCACTGAAAAGGTTGTTACTGAAAAGCAATTTCAGATGACAAATAACATGGCTAGATGAAGTTCAAAACAATAATGGATTCCACTCTGATTGTCTGGGATGTGCTCCATCTGGCGTCAGAAAATTGCAGTGACTGCCAGAGTATAGATCATCCATTTCTGTCTTTTTTTACCACAAAAAGTTTAGTAGTCTGCCCATTCTATGTGCAACATTGCAGCTCCTGAAAGCAAAGCATTTTGATAATGATTCATTTTAATCAGTAGATTCTGGGTTGATTGCAAGGTTCAAGGCTAGGTATCAAGAAGTGTTTGTTTAATTAAGGGCAAACGCAATACCTGCCTTTAAATCCAGCGGAGTAGGTTCCTCAGAACTGGAATTAGCTACTATGGCCCAAGGAGATAAAAATAGAAGTAAGGAGATGTCGCTGAGCAAAGAGAAATCAACACTTGCCTCTAAAAATACTGCTAGTCCTGAGAGGTACCAGAGCAGACAGATGCTCCAGGGGAGTTGTAGAAGCTTGATTAAGTAGATATTTATAATGAGACTGGAAAAGACATGCATAAAACACCAAAGACTTCATCAGCCAAGAGATCATTTGGATGACACGATAGGTCTATTTTTAATTATTGTTTCATTGCCTAATATAATCATCCATAGTGCATGTAGCTCAGCAGATATCTAACCATCGTGATCTCTGAAGTCAAGCTGAGGGGTGACACTGAGCGTGTTTCTCTGCTCAGGGCACTGGGCCAGCAGTAACACTTAATACTTGCACGACTCCTTGCATTTTCCAGCCCTGATACTCTCCGAAGTCCTGTAAAATGAGTCTCTCCTTTCTGCCTGTTAACACTGGAGGGATGCAGAGCTGCTGCAGCGCTTTGAACTGCAACGTGAGGCTCAAAGAGTGACCAAGACGTTGTGAGATAAAGTAGCCCTCCTCAGCAGCAAGCACACATGGAGTGTACTGCACGGGGTGAACTGTGAATACAAAAGAGACCAGCCTTCAAGTTTGTCAGTGCTATGTTGGCCAAAGATTACATTCAGCCGTGGTTCTTGAGCATCCTGTCACTCTGTCTTGCGAGTCCACCAAATGCCAAATGTTTTGAGCCCTGTGGTTGCCATCTGTATTGGAGACCTTGTCTGTAGTAACTGGGAGACTTTTTGCACTGCCTGTAGTACAA
Organism: Gymnogyps californianus; assembly: GCF_018139145.2. Lineage (NCBI taxonomy): Eukaryota > Metazoa > Chordata > Aves > Accipitriformes > Cathartidae > Gymnogyps > Gymnogyps californianus. The sequence goes on from NC_059479.1 coordinate 478,813, forward strand.
GCCAGAACAGCCTCTTGGCTTTCAACTTGTGCCCCACTGAATGTCCCTGCTGAGCATTCCTTGCTGTCCTGGCAAGCACACATGCTGTTTGCTTCTTAGTGAGCAGTGTGAAATGCTTGCTCCTGGACGTGGATAAAGCAAAGATGCCTTCTTTTTTTTTCTAAAGCTTGCAGCTTTTTTTTATCAATCAAAGACATTGTAAATCCTCAGGATTGGTTGTTCTCTGCAGGTTATCATGCACCCTCTCAAGCCGCGCATGTCCATGGTGAAAGGAGGGATTTGCATCATTATCATCTGGGTTATGGCCAGCTGCTTCTCCCTGCCTCATGCCATTTATCAGACTTTGACAAGATTTTATATCGGGTAAGACATGTACATGGTGCTTTTTTTTATATGACATATGCAGCTTAATCAAAGCACCGCAGATTCTAAGGCACACATCTCTCTGTTATTCAGAAATAAAGTATGGTGGAACAGAGAAGTCTTCCTTCTCTTTGACTAGGCTGTGTGTTTCTCTCAAAAGGACAATGAAAATCAATGGAATTGCTTTCAGGCTTGTTTGTTAGTTGATTTTGGCTCAGAGATTCAGCCCTGTAATTTGAGGCAGGCACGGAAGAGAGGTGCTCTTTGTCATTAGAGGGCACAGATGTCAATATAGATTTTTTTTTTTTCTTTCTTTTCCTGGGGTTGTGTTTAAAATATCTTCAGTGGGGCCAAAGGTCAAGCTTAAAGCAAAATTTTCCATTGAAAGTGGCACTTGCCCGTGTTACTGAATGAGCGCTGCTATCTGTACCCGTACTGAAACTTGCAAGAACGCCTGAGATGTTTGTCCTCCAGGCGCTGGGGGCATCTGGTAGTGGACTTGACAGTTCTTTCTCTCTTTGATCTTCAGAAACAGAACAATACGAATGGTCTGCCTCCCCAGCTTCCCTCCTCCTGCTGATCTTTTCTGGAAGTATTTGGACTTGACTACTTTTGTTCTCTTGTATGTCCTACCCTTGCTTGTGATCTCCATCACGTACACCATGGTGGCCAAGAAGCTCTGGCTGAGAAATGCCATCGGGGACCTCACCATGGAGCAATACTATGCCCATCAACGGAAAAAGAAGATGACGCTGAAGATGCTGATGGTGGTGGTGATTGTGTTTGCAGTATGCTGGTTCCCCCTGAACTGCTACGTGGTGTTGATCTCCTGTAGGGCCATCCACAGCAGCAACGCTCTGTACTTCGCTTTTCACTGGTTTGCCATGAGCAGCACTTGCTACAACCCCTTCATTTACTGTTGGCTGAATGAGAGCTTCAGATCTGAGTTGAAGTCCTTGCTGTGTGTGTGCCAGCGAAGGAGCGCAGCCCAGAGCCACGCTCTGCAGTGCATCTCCCCCCCTTTCAGGCACGCCTGGGTTGAGAACTGCCATTATAAAAGAGGCAGCGCCTGCCAGAAGGCAAGGGCATCCTCCCAGAGGAACTCTGCAAAGACAGACATATCCAGTGTTCAGCCAATTGTGGCAGAAAGCTAAACCCTGCATCTGACGGCCAGGCAGCATCGCGTTGTAATTACAGAATCACAGGAAAAACGGAGTTGGAAAGGACTGCTGGAGACCATCTAGTCCAACCTTCTGCCCAAAGCAAGCTAACTTCAACGCTCAATTGGGTTGTTCAGGACCTTGTCCAGTCAGGTTTTCAAAAATCTCCAGGGATGGACTGCCCACATGTGGGCTCCAGAATGAGGGGCGTCGAGTGAACTTTTCATCAGAACAGTCAGCACAAATTAAGAGAATTCTTTAACAGCACACAAAACCTTTCATAGCCTAAGCAAGTAAGGGGACCCTACACTGGCTATACACAAGCCAACTGACGCACGCTGTTTTAAAGTAGATGGCTGTTTATGCATATAGAAACACTGTATTGATTCCTTCTTTTTATTTATTTGTAATTTGTTCAAGATGAATAACATTTATAGCCATTCTCAAATTTATACCCGCAACATCTCAGCCGCTTACCCTGCTGTTATACAAACGCCGCAGCTCTGCCCGTCCGCCTCGCTGCGACCCCGGCGTGTTCCTTGCAGCACGGTGGGCAGCCGTGCCTGCCGGTGGAGGGGGAAATGTCTCAAAAATCACAATGGGAACACAGCCTAGAAGCAGGACAGCAAAAACTCATTCCATTTTCACAGGTGTTCTTCTTTCAGTGGCTTGTTTTGTTCTGTAAGGATTACTAGTAGTCACCGTAAAACGCCGCTTAGACTGCAGTCTGTGGTCAAGAAAGAAATTATGCAAGTGAGCTTATTCTGAAGCACTCGCTAGCTGAGGAACCAACCCTTTCTTAGAACATACACCACCTGCCATTTTGCGAAGGACTGAACTAATGCCCGCTCACCAAACACCACCAGCCACCCAATAAACAGAAATGGTTCCAGAGGAATTTTTCATTTTTGCATTTTCTACCATGTTTCTTTTCCGATGTATATCTATTATCTACGTAGGAGATATTAAATTGGAAGTCAAATGTCGACAGTCAAAATCATTTTATGGAGCTTGTACCAGCGGAGACACCAGTTTGAGTCTAACAGTGTGACAGTTGTGTCCACTGGTCCCAGCAAGTTAAGCTGGTTGATGTCAGGGCAGCTCCCCAGGCTGGATGACAATGGCCGGTGGGGTACATTCGGAGGAGGCCCTCAGGGACTGACGGACTTCGGAGACCAACCTCCCTCCCTCACCCTCCAAATGAGGGTCGGTCAGTTGGCAGGCCAGGGCTGGGAACTGGGCTGTGACCAGTTTCTCTAGCACTGGGAGCGCAGGCTCACTGTAGGCAGGCAAACTGGGGGTCTCGCTCCGCGTGTGAGGGAGGGTGGACAGCAGACTCACGTAAGAGCTGGAAGGTCCACGCAAATATGCTACGGAAACACGGCTCTTTACCTATTCCATGAAAAACTTCATGGTTAAGAATAAAAACTGTATGCAAGCACTCAGAGGTGGTGAAATCTGAATTGCTTCGCCAGGATGTATATGGAGACAGAGAGGGGTGTTGGCCGGTAGGTACCTGTTCTGCTGATACACGTACGGCTTTGTTATAGTCTCTAGGCTTTCCCTCAAGAATGTCTCACATCGTTATATTTCCTAAGAAAACTGTATATTGCCATGTTTTAACATTGTTAATCAACGTTTCCTTAGAGTAAAGTCTAAATTATTTTCAGTTTCAATAATATTTTATTTTTTACCAGTCCTCAAGAACTGTGTCCTTCGTGGCTTTGTTGTCAGACTGGCAGCCCTTTCCTGGCGTGTCAGCCTGTCTGTCTGTCCTGGCGTCAACCTGCCGGGCAGCAGCGATAACTGCTTGGCTGCTGCTGAACAGGGCACCCTGCTTTGCCTGAGGTGGAACCTGCATTGGAACTCGAAGAACAGATCTGCAGTTCTTAAAACCAAACGGCAGGAGACAGGAAAAGTTGGCACTAGATAAAGGAGTTCATTTGTAAACCTTTATACACTCCCCCGCTCAATAAAACTGAGCGTCTGATAATGTGCCACAGCAATTGCCTCAAATACTGATACTTGCATTCCTGCTGCTCTTGGTGGTGACCGAGTGCTTTCAGCCGCGTTTATCCTGTTTCCAGCAGCGGCTGCCCATACGTAACGAAATAGCTGAGATTCCTCGGCACGTGGGCAAGCGGGCCTGCGGTGCCTGGACAGCCGGTGCAGGCAGCTGCCGGTCTGACGGGTCACGGTGGGAGCCAGCCCTGGCATTTCAGAGCTGGATTTGGGTCAGCAGTGAGGAAAATACCAAGTGGGAGCATGTGGCCAGCTTCAAACCAATGGCTGTGAAAATTCACCGAAGTTGCATTTTTCTCTTCCTCGGAAAGAATGATCAGTTTCTTTACTTGTGTCCGTTTGGTGCTGGCTCGGCCTTCGTGATTGCAAAGGATTTAGCCTCAAAAGACAGTGAAAGGAAAATGAGTTTCATCCTCCCTATGCAAAATAATACTAACTACACTTCTACAGCTTGGCGTTTCCACTGAACACTGGCAGTTCGCTACAGCTGCAAGGCTGAGTGAAAGACTGTTTAAATTTGGAAATCAAGATGCTTTGATAGGTACAAAAATGCTGACGTGTGACCTGAGAATGTATTTGCATCTAAAAAAGAAACTGTGACGCTGAGGAAAGAGTAAGAGTAAGACAAATCTTGCTTCTTCCTAAGATAATTGCGGGAAGGGGAGAGGACAGAAGCACACCAGACAAGGAACAGAGACCTCACGTGGCTTGAGATACTGCAAAACACACCGGCATTTCCAATGCTAGTGCTTCAAGTAAATGCTCCCCTCTTACAAACGGTGATCGCTCGTCCCTACCGCAGCTCTGCAGGAATTACTCTGCAGAACAATGCGCTTAGAGGAGAAAACTGAATTAGAAAAATCTCTTCAGAGAACAAGCACCCAAGACTCAGATATCTTCTCTGATTCACCTACAAGAAATATGTTTAACAGACTTTCTCCTGTGGGCTTTACCGTGTGACCTTTTATTTTGTTTACAGTAATAAAGAAGCGTAAGTGGAGATCTGAATGGAGCTGGCACAGTGGAGGCAGGCATCCGAGTCTTTAATTTTATGTTACAAGTAAATAACAGCGTAAACCTGATATTACTACTAAGTTGGGTTTTTTACCGTCTGGAAAACTTGGAATTCATACCTCTGCAAATGGCATTTCCATAATGTAACTGTCTGGAGGGTTTCTATAAACAAGACCTCTCTTGTTAAAAAAACAAACAAACCACAAACCCAAATACAACATTGTTAAGGTGAGTAATTCAATGAAACATCTTCTCATTCAAATGCTCTTGTTTTTACGTTGGAAAAATTCAATGAAATTAAATAATGCAGTTTGCATGTATATCCCAACGCACTCCCAGAGAACTGCTAGAACTCTTTACTCTGGAACAAATAAAACAAACAGAGCCTGTTCTTGCTGCTCATCTTTTTAGCAGGACAGCAAGCTGGGTCCGGCTTCCTTCAGCCTTTGCACGGAGGGATGCATGGTGTACACCAAGGTCAAATCCACGGTCTGCCTGCGTGACAGCGGCGGGCGTGCGGAGACGTCCCTCCCCTGGCAAGGTTTCTCTAAGGGACAGTTTGCTCCCAGATGGAAAACTGGCGCTGGTTTCCTAACGGCACATCCTACGCCGATCCTTACACAAGCAGCGCTTTCTTCAGTAAGAATCTGCAGTCTGGCAATGTTGAGCTGCCTTAGAAAAATATTATTTCCTTGAGGTGATTGTCAAAAGCTTACGTTTTTGTAAAAGTCTGGCAAACTTCGCCATCGTTATATGCAACCTTCCGCTGGATGCTCTTGCTTTAATATAAGCTCTGTTAAAATTCCTGTATGGTTGTAATACAACAAGATTTGATTCACCAATGTTTTTTGGGGGCTGATAACAGCCAAATAAAAGATCTGGTTTAGGACCCTCTCTCTCCTGTGGGTTTTGTGTAACTCTTAAGTTTTGAAAGGGAGATATTCCCTCTTACAAGAGGATTAACAAGAAAGCATAGGCTGCTGCTCCTGACAGTCTCAAAACATCGACCAGACCTTATGTCTGCATGTGTTTTGACATCTTTCAGCATGAAAAGCCCTTTGTAAAAAGCAGAGCTATGATTACCCAGATGAGGAGTCAGCCATGGACATGTGACGACTATAAATGCCATTTCATTCCCATGCATTTAATTGCAGCTCCATGCAGTAAATAGTTGGTCTCGGCAGCACTTCTCTTCGCCTGGGTGCCTCAGTCCAGACAGGAGCATGGGCACATCTAACTTGAATTTAATTCTTATTCTCCAATAAACGCTTCCATGAGTGGACGCACAGCTCGATTTCTTGTGCATTTCTCCCAAGTGCTCCTGCCGGGATCCTCAGCCACCTCGTGGGTCCCCTTCCCTTTGCTGGGGACCTCGCTCTCTCCCTCACCTGCCAGCAAGCAAATAGGGTAGGAAACGTGCACTGCTGAGGCTGCTACATCTCTGCAACACTTCTTTGAAACTGGTTAATGGAGTCATGTTTGTTTCAAAGGAACCGCTCGGTGTCAACACATGCAGCGTGATCGTGCAAGAGCTGGTCTCTTTGAACAAAGCTGGAAGTATGATAGCGAAGTCTCAGACAGGTAGCCTGGTTACTGAAGTTGCTACATCAATTTCCAGCTCCACACCTACTGGAAAGAAGCAATATGCCAACTACAGAGAGCCCTACATCTACATTAAAATAACCCTTTAGTGTTCAAAGTGTTTGTCATGGTTTAACCCCAGCCGGCAACAAAGCCCCGCGCAGCCGCTCGCTCACTTCCCCCTCGGTGGGATGGCGGAGAGAATCGGAAGGGTAAAAGTGAGAAAACTGGTGGGTTGAGATAAAGACAGTTTAACAGGGAAAGCAAAAGCCATGCACGCAAGCCAGGCAAAACAAGGAACCCATTCCCCGCTTCCCATCGGCAGGCAGTGTTCAGCCATGGCCAGGAAAGCAGGGCTCCATCACGCCTAACGGTGGCTTGGGAAGACAAACGCCATCGCTCCCAACGTCCCCCCCTTCCTCCTCCGTCCCCCAGCTTTCTGTGCTGAGCATGGCGTCCTATGGTCTGGAATATCCCTTTGGGCAGCTGGGGTCAGCTGTCCCGGCTGTGTCCCCTCCCGGCTCCTTGTGCCCCCCCAGCCTCCTCGCTGGTGGGCTGGGGTGAGGAGCAGAAAAGGCCTCGACGCTGTGTAAGCACTGCTCAGCAGTAAGGAAATCATCCCGGTGTTATCCACGCTGTTCCCAGCACGAATCCAAAACACAGCCCCATACCAGCTACTGTAAAGAAAATTAACTCTATCCCAGCCCAAACCAGCACAGTGTTAAAATTAGGTAGCTATACCAAAAGAAAAGAATATTTTACTGTCATCTCTGAAGAGTCATTTCTTATCTCTCCTTTTGAAGAAACTTTACAAACAGAATAATGAACTTGCAGCTGCGAATCATTTAACCAGCTCTGACCAGCTTCGTGCAGCTCCAGAAGGGTCGCAAGACTCCCTTTCTTGAGAGGGGTCTGAGGTGTGTAAGTATTTTAAGTCACTGAACACAGTGACGTGAGTATAGACACCAAACACACGAGGCTAAGTACCACGCCGTATCGCAGCCAAGGCGTTTTGTCCGGTTGTTTGCACTAGAAGGTGGTTCAGGCAGAATAAAGATCGGTCCCTTTCTGTACGACCTCGGTGCAAAGCCCTTGGAGAAAGAGTTGAGGGAGCCCAGAGCCGGGAAGGTCCCCAGGAGACACAAGGCAGCACAGCTCGCCTCCCCGCTCCGCCCCACGTCCCCCGGCACGGAGGGTGCCAGCCACACAAGGAGCTGAGCACGAGAGCGGTGAGAGCACCCAGCCCCAGGGTCCTGCAGCCCAGGCTGCCCGTGCCTGCAGCCAGGGCTGGGTAGAGAACACGGGAGCCAGCTTTCCAACGCCTGCCCTCCCCTCCGCTCAGGCGAAGCTGGTGCAGCAGGGAAAGAGGCAGATATCTTTGTTTTATGCCGAAAGTAACGGCTGCCGTCCTGGATGCCTGGGTTGTGGCTCAATATTTTATAGCATCTGACAGAGGCTTAATAGCATACGATGGGGTGAAATGTGCTGTGAAAGCAGAGAAAGACCTCTGTAAAAGAGGTTCCGTGAAAATGATTTTTTTTCTTGCTTGGAAATAAAAGGTACGCTCTTAGGAGCACAGCTCAGTGAACAATGATGTTGTCATGCGGCATGACAGAAACACTCGTCATTCTGTGTAACGTAGGTAAAGCAAGTTTGGCACTAAATAACTTCTTTTAATATGGAACCATCTTTTTTATGTGCAAATAGTCTGTGCCATACCACATAACGCTGCAGGAACCACCTTATTTCTTTTCTATTTAATACTTGAAAAAATAAACCAGAGGTCTAAAAATGACATTGCTTCACATGGATGTTTTTTCCTCCTCTAGCAAAAGCTAAAAGCAGCAAAAGCCGCTTCTTTTCCTTCCTCCGTAACCTGACTCAAAGGTCCAGGCAGGTCTGCATTGAGCATCTGGCACAGAAGACAACGAGTTTGCTCTGTGACTTGCCCCCAGCATCGGAGGGAAAGGCGGAGTAAGTGTCCTCACACTCTCCTGGTGCAGGAGGCAACGCCACAGGCTAGGGGGGAATTAGTCACATCCTGAGCTATTAGAACTGCGCCAGTTAATTGGGTTCACTTCACAGCACCATTAAATCGCAAAGCATTGTGGCTCTCTCCTAATCGAGACCAAATGCCTTTATTTTGAAAAACAGGGAGATGTAGAAAGAGAGAGGTATGTGTAAGCGAGAGGAATGGGGAAATATATCCATCCACAGAGGGTCATTCTCGTTTCGTCTTTAACTGCGATAAGAAGAAATCTGAAGATTTGCTGGTAAGGCTCTCTACCTCCCAAACACGTTACTAAAACATGTGAGACTGGTAGCCTAAATTTAGACTCAGTTTAGGATTATTGCTATTACTAAATAATCCAGTGCTAATTGTGCAGGAGATAAGCTTGCCAGTGGAGTAATTATTAGCTAACTGTGTAATTATTAAGCTGGTAAAACTAATAGCAACTTTACTTCTACTGGGAACTTTGTCCATTTTTAAAATTTTTGATCACTGACTCAGATTCAGAATTGCTCCTTGTTGATGATTTTTTCTTTACAAGAAAGGCATTAACTCTCACGATGCCATTATTTGCACAGCCACTGGTGTCCGGTAAGGTGAGGAAGAGTGGACCCATTATTTTATACCACAAAATGAGAAGTCATTCTTTTTTTCCCAGGAGAACAAAATTCTCAGCTTTATCAAGTGGGAAATCCTCATCTGTGGCATCTGCGCGGACCCTTAAACTGTCCCTAGTTCATTTCCATTTTTAATATTCTCCTGACAAGAAGTGGACAAGAGTAAATGGGATTTGTATTGACATTCATCTCGCAGAAATCTGGTGTAAAGCTGTCCCTTTGATCGCTTAAAATCCCACAGGCTGTTTATTGGCAAGGTGCTGTTCCTGGGTGTGCCACCAGACAGACAGACGTGAAAGCACGTCTTCAAAAACGGAGACGCTGCAAGGAGAGGCACGATGGAGAGCCAGGAGGGCACTGAGCCGCTGGCAACTCATGAAAGGTCTGAGGACCCGGAGGGCGGCACACAACACGTGCTACGTTAGGTCTCGTCTCTCCCCCACCGTAAATCCAAAGGCCTGGAAGATCGGAGTCTATTTTTCAGCTGGAATGTGTCCCACCGAGGTCCTGGCATTATTGAAGGTCTTGTAATTCTTTGTAAGATTAGCATTACCAACACTGCTCACTTATTTTACTTCTACAACAGCACTTCACTGTTTCAGCTGACACCTTTGTTCCTTTGCTAAAATGCAGTGGTTTATTTCTCTTGTGGTTTGCTTTGCTTTATTCCAGAGTATGTCGATGAGGTATGGAACAGACTTTCTAAGTGAGAAAAACCGATTGCCCCGATCACTGCAAATTCAAACGTTACTGACTGACCTGCAGTAACTTGGAAGTAACTTCTGTAGGTTTTGCCTTGCTGATTCAAAGCTCACTTAGCATCTTATTTCCCAAAGGAAGTTTTACATTAAATAAGCATGAAAATACAGCAGGTCTCATCTACAAAAGAGCTTCCATGAAACCCAGAGCTGAGATACTAATAATTAATGCCTGGTTCCGAATCAGAGCCACCGAGAAGCACAACAGCCAGCATCTTTAAACAGAATAACGAGTTTCAGGATGTTCCCGGTAATACTCCTGTACATTTACTGGAGTACTCCTACTAAAGAACCATATTAATAAAGTTTTCTTGTAGCATGTTGAGAGAGAAAGAAGCTGTTTTCTTCTTTTTCCATTATCCCTACTTCAGACAAAAGTTTGTGTTACAGTTTAACTTTTCATCTTGGTCCAAATGTTCTATTTGTTTTTAGGGTGGAGAAAAATCCCTGGAGCGTCCCGGGGCTGTGCGTGACTCAGCAGGGAAGAGTGCGGGTCCCTCTCGGTGTCCGGCTTCGCGCGTGGCACCCACCCACTGTCGCGCTGAGTGCGTCAGAGCGGTGTGGCAATGAGAAAAAGCAAAAGGCGTCAGAGGCAAGGAGGTAACAAAAATGTTGTTCCATGAAATCATATTTGTGTTTAAAGCGCATGGAGTCCAAAGGGGAGGACAAAATGCTGCGAGGATCAGATCAAAGTGGCTTTGAGAACTCACTGTTAATGAAAAAGCATCCAAGATTCTTGTTACTCCTGCAGCTTCCTGCTCGGGTTCAGGCCTTTCGTAGTGAATCCCACTTGCTGCTCTTCCAGAAGCAAAGGGAATCGCTGCCCAGCCTTGGAAGTTTTCACGGCGTGAGCGTGAGCGGCTGCCTGCAGGACAGGGCGTTGTGGTTCCCCCCCTGCGTTCCCCGCGTCGGGGAGGTCTCGGCTGGTCTTCTCCTGGCTGGGGGGGGCATTTCACAGCCTGCACCTATCCCACCTTCCAGCATCTGCGGACACTGAGCCACAACTACGGGCTAGGGTGAAAGAGGTTTTTTAGACAGAAGAGCAAGGCCTGGAATAACGTTTACACCTCCAGCTCTGCTGCAGCCGCTGGAAGTGCTCCCAGTGACAGGGAGGTGAGGACCCAACCAACCATCAGCACTTGCTTGCCTCTGCTCTCTCCCCACAGATGCCGAAAGGGTGGGCGGCGGGCTCCAGCATCGCCCTGGAGCTGCTGGGGTTCACAGCGCGCGTGTTGAAGCACTGCAGTAACGTGAAGGCTCCGACTCCTGCCTTGCCTGCCACCGGCATCGGCGGGAGGAACTTCTGAGTCGTGCAAGTGCAGAGCTGGGAGGCACTGGGATGGCTGGCGAGAAGAAACAAGGAGGATGGATGAGAAGAGTTTCCTCGGGTAAAGAATAAATACATCAGGGGAAAATAGCTTGCCTGGATTTCCACAGTATGAGGGGCCGATTTCTGGTAATTTTATCAACAAGTTTAGAATTAGCTCTGATCCCACCACAGGATGAAATTAAACTGTGGGCCATCTGGTCTCTGTTCCAGTGCGTTGCTCTGAGAGGTATGTTGTTGCAAGAGCCGCACGTAAACCGACCGCGTTCCCCTTCGTCAGCCCGCACCGCCGGCCGTCACTCCTCTGCCTCTCCGAGAGAGGAAAGAGCGAGCGGCAAAGCCCACAACACGTGCACACAGAAACAAGACGAGCAAGTGGGGTGCAGCGTCCCTGCCCTGCGTCAGCCCCCGCCTTCCCAAAGCACCCCCGAAAACGAGCTTTACATCCTCCACCTGGCAGCAGGCTATGGGACCACTGAGATGTTCACGTAGTTGACCGGGTGCTACCCCCACCTAGGAGGAATGGTCCCATTGCTGCCTTCCTCCAAGGTGTCTGGTACAAGAGCAGAAATAGCCAGCAAGGGATGTCATACACTGGAAACAAGCCTGTCCTCCAAATCGTGTCCCGAGACGGGCAACTTTATTAATTTTCAAGCTGCTTTGGCAATGGAAAGTAGGATGAAGGCTATCATACACGCAGCCTGGTGTACAGTAGTGCTCTAGCGGTATGAGTGAAAAGGGATTTCTCAGAGAATTTGACAAATCATATCAAAATATGATTCAAGACTTGAGAAATACAATACGAACTTGGGTACCTGTTTGGAGCATTTTAGTCATCTACGATAGGAGATGAGGCTATTGATATACGATAAGAGATTATTTGTGCGTGTGCGTGCATGTCCCTGGAAGTTCACCTGCAATTCAAGAAACCCAAGGTCCTGATAAGCCAGAGAACCATCCTTTTTCAGGGATGTGCCTCAGTTTAAATCACTCGGTGCTAATGCCAGTGATGTAATTCTGGAGCTTTGCCTACTGCCTTGGCAGAGGTCCCTTGGGCCTCAGACATAATACACATCTGAGGAGTTCTGTATCTAAGTTAAAAGAACACATTAAAATAAATAAGATAAGGCAGCCTGACCTCGAGTTCCTAGTGCAGCCCAGCTGGATAACTACACCGAGCCCTGAGTTCCCAGAAGCGATAGCACAGATCGGCAAAGGAAGTGGAGCAATTACGTTGAAAACACTTCACTGACAGATCTTAACCAGCCAGCCTGGCAGAGAGGACTTTGGCAGAGGCTTTTGTGCTCACAACCACAGAAAACAATCAATAGAAAAGCTTAACTTCCTGGACCTATGCTGAATACTAAGTTAGCGAAAGAGTACCTCATTATTATACTACTTTTTACAAGGAAGCCGTGGGCAGAGGAAATGTGACTCACTACAAACACTGGGATAAAAAGGCACTGTGCGAAGGAACAAATAAAGCACTTGCAAGTAAGCTCCGCTGAGTGCCACTGTCACATTCTTGTTGAGTCTCAGGGCATTTCAGGATCCACTCCAAAAGTTTTTCATTATTCATATGACTAAAAATAGGTCTTGACGGCTAAATTGCAATGGTCAGCCAAAGCAGAGAGTAGCCAAATACCACTGATACACTGAACTTAAAACTTTGGACTCTTCCAAAAAAGACGAGGCAGGTGACAAATTTCCGGTGAAGTAGAACCAAATGTTGACGGTATCAGTTTTCATCCTCTGACATAACATCTGTCCTTTCCAGCTTATGATTTGTTAGTAATAATACTGCACCTAAACATACACAAAAGCCCACGACTGGAAAACACTTGCCCTGGGGAAGTTAAAACAAACATATGAATCCCACAGATATTTTTCCTTGTCATTAACATGTCTCCCAGAGTTTCATTGCTGCTCTGACGGCTGTTTTGAACAACGTGCTATCTTTTTTATCCATTTCTTCTCATGAGTGGGCATCCTGTCTTTTGTCCACTCTTCTCCTGAGTCCTCTACATTAGTCTCAAAATCACAAGACTTGGTATTTTTTATATGGAAAGCACAATGTACGCAAGGTTTGTTTCCATCAGCTGACAGAAGAAAGGATGCTAAGATCATAGTGCTATGCAGAAAGTATCAGAAAAGGAGGTGTTGGCTTAGTCTTGTGAGAATAATTTAAAAAGTGACAACTTTAGAAAGTCTGTGGAGGAATAAAAAAGTAATGTCCCTCTTTGTGATAGGGGCGAATGAACGATGCTGAGATACGGAGGTTGGACTAATTCGGGAGGACCAGAATGAAGAGAAAGGGCATGTGGCTGTGAGGGGCCGCAGGAGAAAGAGGCTCGTGTGCCTTGTTCCAGCTTTTCTCCCAGCACTCGGGGTGGCCGAGCCACGCCGTTAACGCCTGTGAAGAGAGGGGAAATGAAGGCAGCGAGACTTGCCCGCTGCGGCACAAAGGCAGCTGGCACCGAGGCCACCGTCGCGGTGGGCTCAGCCTGCTCTGGAGCAACTGCCCTCACCCCAGGGGCCCGCAGCGGCTTCAGCGAGGCACCCCACACAGGCTGCTTCACTTCAAAAAAGTCTTGAGAAAGCAAGGAAGACTTCTCACCTCACTACAACAAGTCTGACAGAAAACCGGCCAGGGGACGTGTCCGAAATCCCTGGCGGGATTTTCAGCGCCTCCGACAGACTTGCTCTTCTGTGGCTTTCACAGGCGCTGGCGCGCACGTCTCTGCGGTTCTGCGCTCTCCTGGCACGGGGGTTTGTTCGCATCACCTACCTGAATGCTGCCTCGAGAGAGGAGGAATGTGGTTCAGTGATGCTAAACCTGAACGTGTAGGGGACGCAGCCTCACGTCTCTAGGCTGAAATTGCTTTTCCCAAAGCTCATTGCCCTGCATGCTTCTGGAAAACTGTTCCACCCCAGGGTGAGCGGTGAGGTGCAACTGGTGCAGCCATCAAATCTCACAGCTGAAAAAAAATCTTGACAAGGTCCTGAATCCTCCCGAGCTTTGAGATCTTAAAAGGGAGCACCTCAAAAACAGTATCAGGGCCCTGCACGGCCCTGGGCAAAGCTCTGTTTGAAGAAAAACCAGACCAAGGTGCTTTTTAAAAGAGTAACGACTCCAAAGAGACGTAGCAGAAATAAAAGGAGTCACAGATCTTTTCTGCCTGGTGTGTCGTGGCAGGTACTGGGCTGCAGTCCAGCAATCTCCTGCCACGCTGCAGTTAACTTCACACCATCTCTTAGGAAAACGCTTTCTTCTTCCCTATGCTTCTACAGCCCGGACCGTGCCAGCTCCCTGGACTTACTCCCAGGACGGCTGCCTGGGCGCAACTGGCCCACCACTCACTCGGATTTATTTTGGAAAAAATAAGCGTGAGCACAGGATGGGGGAAGGAGCGGAAGGCAAGATCTCCCGTAAGTCTCTGCACAGGTCACAGTAGAGAGAGGGAAACTGAGGCACTGGGGAAGGACGGGGCCCAGCCGCTGCCGGGAGCTGGGCTCGGCTCTCCCCGTGCATCGGCCCCATGGCACACTGCAAGGGAAGCGGTGCCGGCTCCCACGCTAAAACTTGGCTCGCTTCCTCACCTCACTCATTTGCCTTACCACATCAATCAAAATCCCATTTTCTCACCCCTGTTTTAGCATCTGAAAGCTGAAGACATAAACTTCAGTCAGCTCTTTGGAATTAAAGTCTTGGTAAAGGTTTTCTGAAGGAGTAGGGTAGAGCTGAAACCTGCACCTCACTAACACCTACTCACCTTCAATATTGTGAGTAATTACTTAATATTTGCAACAGTTCTGTGAATGCTGTAAGGGATGAATACTGCTATTACTTGCCATTAACTTTTCTTTGTCCTCTTTCTTCTACCTAAACCTCCTGCTGTGTTTAGCGACAAGGGTCAGATTCAACCACTCACTCCCAGGCAGTGAGTACCTCAACACAAAAGCCCTGCATGGGGAACAAGGCATGGCTCGGTGTGTACAGAAAGGTGGCAGAATCAGACCATAAATAAATTACTATAAATCACTGCTTGTTTCCACAGCTCTCAGGAAAGGAACAAAACATTTCCTTGGCTCTGCCACTGAATTAATAGAGCCTTTGCTGTAGCCTGTTGTACCACAGCTAAACACCGGTCACAGCAAGGTTTTCTGGAGATGCACCCGAGCCTGCCGTGCAGCAGATCAGCCTGATGGGACCTGGCACCCGAGCACCCAGCCAGCCTGCCTGTCAGCTGCTGCTGTGACCCGCCGCTCACGGGCATCACCTCTGCCCCTCGGCTGCCCGAGGATGAGAGACCTACAGGGGAAAACCTTCTAGCCCAGTCTCGCAGAACATCATGTATTGAATACCAATGGTCCTGGACTAAAGGTTATTGGCTGCGTTATTACCTGCAGCATATTACCCTCGTTTATGTGCCTCCTGGGTATTTTTGAGTCTCCAGACGTGGGATCAGGTCTTTCTGTTAACCTTTTGGGAGAGTGCTTCCTTCTTGTTACATGAACACAAGTGGGAAAAGGTTTCATCATTTCATTTTGTATGAAAAGCTACAAAGCTTTCAAGTAAAGTGTATTGTAAAAGCAAAACACACAATTCTCATTATGTGTTTCTTCTTTTTTTCTCCTTCTTTCTTTTAGATAGAAATAACAATCAGAAGCATCATTAAAAATGCTTTGAATCTGCCATCATCTCGAGTTGGAATGACACTCCTGACAGCTGCTTTCGCACGTTGCCAGCTCCTGCTTTCAAGAGTTATATAATTTACAATGTTTTTACTTACTCGGGAAGGTCATCAAAAAGTTAAAAGTTGATAAATTCAGGAAAATATCAGCCAAACGAGATCAGTCCCAGCCACTTACCCAGGCTGCACTCCTTGTGTTTGGAGAGATGCTTCAGGGCTCGGAGGCTAAAGCCAGGGCTTTGCAGGAAGGAACAACTTTGCCCAAATCCCCGAATTGTTCCTCTTCTCCTCTCTCCAACACACTCCAGAGTTAAAGTGGACTTCTGGTGAGAGGCCACCCCCGAAGATTTTTATCCGGTGTGAGATGACGCTGATGAGAGTGCCCTATATGTTGCTTAAACACACAGAAAACCTTCCTGGGGTTTAGCAGGCTTAACCGTGCATATAGCCTGGGGAAAGCACAGCATCATTACTGTCAGGATGGATGACAATGGATGAGATGGCTAATTAGGGCTCCCCGCTTTAAAAAATCAGGACTTTTTTTTCAAAGTATGTACACGCTTTTAGGTTACAAAACGCTGGCAGCTGACTGGGATGCCACAGGAGATTGTGGATGCTGTTGAGTAATGTGAGGAAAGGAATCAAAGCTTATTGAAGACAATGACCCTGCCAGGTGTGATGGCGGCGGTCCCCATCAGGTGTGGGCTGTGGGTGGCCCCCGAGCAAGCTGCAGCCCATCACCTTATCACCCAGGGCTTATTTCTAGGAGCCCGCTCCCCACAGCTCCTTTGGCTCTGGTTCCTCAGCACCCTGTTCTCCTCCCGCTGCTCCCAGCAGGCGACTGGATCCATCACATCCAGCTCCCAGAGAAGGGTGAGCTCATTGCCATGAAGTGGCTTATTCTGTTTTGTTTTCATGCCTCTTCTCCAATTTCTGGAGTTGGTGTCCTGCCCTGCGGGACAGATAATGATGAGCTTGCCTTAAGAAACTTAAGAGAATAGATATTAAGCCAGATTCCTCTATGTCTTGTTGTCATGGTATGTACAAAAGGTGTTTTGGGGAAACAGCCTTAATTTGGAGAGAGCCAGGCACTGTGAAGTGTAAGTCCAGGTACAGCTGGGTAACAGAAATTCAAGGACCATTTGCCTTCCCCTGTGTCTCCAAGAACGGGTTTCAGAGGTGTTCTGGGGGACCTCTTCTTGGGATTAGAGGTGTGCTTTGGTTTCTTGCTCTCTCTGCTGAGAAGAGCTGGCTTCTACCCTGGGGCTCACTGCTAGGGCTGGAAGTTCACATGATAATTTTGCTTCAATTGTGGTTCCTCTTTTGAACAGAAAAAGCCTCAAACCTTGCCCCAGAATGTCTGTTCTCTCCTGGAAGCTTTTTTCAGTCTATATTTTAGCCTTTGCTGTTTTGCATCCTGACTGTGAACTTGTTCATCACTGTGATTAAATATGATTTTGCCTTTCTTTAATTTGCTGAAGATGACTGGGCTTCCAGGCAGCAGTTCCCAAAGCAAGGTACCTAGCAACATGCAGTCTGTGATATTTTCAGTCTAGGAAACTCATATGATGTGCTAATGTCCCTGGTAATTAGTGTGTGTGTGTATAAATGTCGGTTCAATTTTCTTTGTGGCCTGAGATTTTCAGATGAACTAAATTGTCTTGTTCTTTCCTATGATAACAAATGTCTGTCTACTAGAACACTTTTTGTCCTCATTACCATGGTGCCTTTGTGCCTACCTGAGGAGACAAACACCCCTGGTGTCCTTCTGGCCTTTCCACTCAGGTTCTGCACAGCAGGGGATTCCTGTTTCCCTGTAAATCCCCGTCAGGGGTGTGTTAGGCTCTTCATACGCACTGCTTGCCTGAAGTCCTCAAACCATTGTGCTTGCTGGGGTGCTGTTATCAGTGTTGTGCAGCTAAATAAACTTAGGGCTTTACCCTGCCCAGGGCTCTGGGCATGTCTGGGGAGCGGGGGAGCAATCCTGACCTCGGTGCTTTGCCGTAGGTCAGGTACCAGGAGGAGCTTGTCCTGATCCCCTGCCCTGTGCCTCTGCTGATGCGGATGCCATCATCGCCCCACTCGCTCTTCCCCTGGGGCTGTCGCTGATGTCCAGCTGGCATGTCTCACCCTGGACTGCTGGACACTTTAAAATCTGGCGTTTAAAATGCAAAAAGCTCTATTTTTGTTCCCTGTATGAAAAAGTTGTTTGGTTTTTTTAAAAAAAGTTAGAGAAGTAAAACTTTGGCATTTATGTTTAAAGAAAGCGTAAATCACTTCAAATCTGAATCATGAAAGCTTTCCTCTTTTTTCTGAAAGCGTGCACAGTTTTCTCAAGCAACTGTTTCTGCTATTTCTAGAAATATTAAGTGAAAAACAAACTTCTGCCTCTGGATAAAGAAAAATTCTAACTATAAAATTTTTCTGTGAATTCTTTACCTGCCTTAAAACCAAGCCAACGCACAGCAACAGAGAAAAGCCCGCAAAGGCACTGTTTTTAAAGGAAAGCCTTTGCGTGTGCCCTTTAGCAGACTCTTACTTTCATCTTTTGGCTTGGAGATCAGAGGCCATTGGGTGTGTAATAGCCTGCCAGGGCTCAGGCCAGGAGGGGACGGCAGAGAGTGGTCGGGGTGATGGAGCACTTGGGGGGTCCCTGGCCGTGTCCTGCCGGGCTCGCAAAGCTTCACCAGCGCTTTCCACGCAGCAAAGACCTCAGGCACTTGATGTGGGATCCACCTCGCTAACGTGCTGGAGGCGGCACCGCACCCCGCCACCGGCCGGTACCTCTGCGGGTGCCTTTGCACAACGGCGACTGGACCCGTCCGTGCTGCTTGTGGACCTGGTGGTTTCAGCATCCTCTGCTAGGGGTGAAGATCACCATCTGTGACCACTGCACCCAGCAAAAGAAGGGATCCCAGGGGTTTCTGCTGCTCCTCTGCTGGAGGCTTTTTGCCAGTTTCCCCCAAATCCCTGGGATAGTTCAGAGACACAGTGAGTTAAGGAAGGAGCTGAAGGGGATAAGAGAGAAGAGTACGTGAAGCCAGGATGACAGCTGTCAGTCACACAAGGCTTTCAAAATGTTTTATGAAAAAGACTAGTTTCACAGGAGATCTGGCCAGCAAAAGGAGTTGCCAATTGCCATGGAAAAATAAAATTTTTTTAGCTTAAAATACAAACTAGCACTATCAATCTTAAACTGAAAAAAATCTTGCGTGAAAAATATTTTCCAGCACCAACTTAATAATTCTTATTTTATAATATTTTCCTATTGCAGACAACTGACTTTCTGCTTGAAAATTTTTTGTATAGGAATCTTCTGCTGTTCTTGGCAAAGAGCTTACTTGTGTATTTCTTTCATTAGGACACAGACATCAAAGAGGGTGAACAAAAATGAGCCATTACTTTTCCTTCTTGTCCCCGCTCTGACTACCTGTGCTTAGGCTTCCTTCCAGGTCTCTGTGGTTTGGACCACCTGTAGGCTCATGTCCCCAACCTCATCAATCTTAGTTTAAAGGTTTCCTCATGAAGTTAGCAAGTCTGTGATGAAAGAAACTCTTCCCCCTGCTTCGGATGGACCTTGTTCCTGCTCAGCAGTTCTCTTCCCCTGGAAAATCTTTTCCTCCGGGGCTGCCTGTGCAACCAGGCAGGTGCTTGCCCCGTTTTCCTCTGTAGCCTATACAATTTTAAAGGCTTTGGATACACTGCAATTTGGCTTTATTAATTTTAAAACATTCAAACTTTATTTTAATGCCTTTGCTAATGAGCGTGCCAGCCTAATAACAGTGTGATCTCCTTTTACTTCTTCAGTGAGCATTTGGTAATACAATGCGGGCCACAGAAAAAAGAAGGATCTGGAAGGTGAAATGCAGAAACAATGGGAAGAAAGAATTGTAAGACTGTAAGAATGGTGGTGTTTTTCTAGGCCCGGTGAAGTTCTTGGTAGGATTCCCATGGCCTTTTATTACTTGATTGTTAAAGCCTATTGAAACAAATCTCAATGAGCTCTGATCAGGGCCTTAAAAATCCTTCCAAAACTTTTCCCGGGGCTATGGGATCAGGGAAGAGGATTCACCTTCCCATGAGTGTCAGTAGGCGTCAGATGCTTCATTTTCAGCAAGGCATGCTAGAGTAATTCCCTTGGTGAACGTGCTCTGGGGCCTTTTCAGGGAGAGATGCTGCAGCAGTATCTCACCATCATGTAAGGTTTATAACTGAAATCCTTTCTCTGCTGATAGTGGTGGAACATAAGCCAAGGGAAGATTTACTTTCTCTTGTCAATATATTTTACCAATTTGCCAATCATTAAATTCTAGTATGAAGTCAATGGTTTGAAGCAACAGTAAGTGGTGCCAGGAGCAGTGTTGTCCATGGGATCCTCAAACTTCTGAGCAAATGGGCAAGTCTACAAGATCAGCACTGACTGTGACTCTCTTAAACCTGGCCTAGCTCCTCAAATGACTAATCTCCAAACAAGACTCCAGTATAGGAATGGGTATCACTAGAGGAGAATGGGTTCAAGAAGTTTGGAGAGCCTCCTGGGAAGGCAGAAAAAGGGGTTTCCAGAAAGATGGATTTCACCTGGAATAGTTAAGAGTTTAAAAAACTGTTCCAGATAAGCATATGCTTTAGCTTGTCTGAGCTGAGCCAACATTAGGGTGGCATGAAGCCTGTGAGGAATAAATAGAAATGATGCTGTGAGCACGCAATCAGCTACAAGCCATGAGCATTCCTCTGCTACCGCATCATAACAGGAGCAGAGCATCTGGGCAGCGTCGTTCTTGAAAAGGCCTAGCATCTGCCAGAACGGGCAAAAAAATCGCTTCATGAATCCTTTTAAACCAGGAGTGAATCCCTCCCTGTGCTCTGAATCAAATGTGAAGCAACATCAGTCTCTAGTTCCACAGTGTCAGAGAGTGTGGTTCCCCCTTCACCCTTGAAAATGTGTGTATATATATGTATGTATATGTACGCAAATATACAAGCTTTATTTGAAATGTAATCCCCTTCATAGATACTGAATGTGAAGGGCAGACCTTTTCTATCTTCACAGAAACTAGTGGAATTAGACCACAAATAAATTTGGTCTGAGATCTTAGGAGATTGGATCACCTCTTGGCAGTTGTTGCAGCCACCACCCTTCCATGATGCCTTGCAAGGCAGAATAAACATTCACTGCACTGGTATTTCTGGGATGGTTTTTTCTGCTCAGTCAGAACCAGAGGCTCTTTGCTGGTATCACCACGTTTACTTTAGGGATAATCACAGATTCTCTCAGTTTCTAGAAACTGAGATACAAAATCCAAACCATGTGCAAGGAACTTGTTTCTTAGCAGCTTCGTCTACTGTCGTGGTCTGTTCACTGATGTTCCTCCTCAGTAAATCACAGCTTGCAGAGAACAATAGAGGCACAGACTCATGGCCAAACTGAGGAGCTCATTTAAGTAGTGGAGGAGTTAAATACTGGTGAGACAGCGACAGTAAATGGAAATAAGCATAGCTCATATAAAAACTTAACGGTTGCATGGCAATCGGGAAGATGCTGTCAGATGAGGCAGCCGGAGCCTGCTCTACCCAGGCTCTGAACCGCTCACGTTTTGGCACAGGACCTTTCCCACTCCTTTTTCCCAAGCCAGGCAAAACTTTGACAGGCATAAGTTTAGTTGTTTTCTAATATTTTTAGGTCTGGAAGCCTTGCAAGCTACTTCCCATCACTTGAGGTGACTTTGCCTTAATGGCACCAACTTCCCCACGTGTCTGGTGGGACCAGATCTTTTCTGTTTCCTTCTCCCTCTTTCTTCTTTTCTCTTCTGGTGATGCTGAACTAGTCATCCCAGGAATAAAGCTGTCAGGGGAGGAGGGTGCAATGTTCCTTTGCAGTGATTAATGGGCCGTGTACTTGGAGCTAAGAAGTGAGATGAGTCTTTAAAATAACATTCATCAAAGGGAAGAGCTTGTTGGTTGCTAATTTATGAGGGAGAGTCACTACCCTCCCGCTGTAGGCTGATAATCCGGAACTGACTCACTGACTAAAATTGTTTAAACCATCATATTCCTGAAGTATTACATTTCAGATCAAGGCTTAAAGGGCCAGGAGCGTTACTGGCTGACACTCTTATGCATGTGTCACCATCCATCTTGAGGGAATACTGCAGCAGCAGGAGCAACCTCAAAAAGCTCTAGCCATCGAACATGCCTCTCTAGTTGCTCCTTATAACCCCAGCTTCCTCTGTTTTCCCATGAAAGCCATGCGCTTTGGAAAGAGGCAGCATGCTTAGGAAGCTGGTGATTTGGGTAGGACACGGAAAAGAGATTCTTCCTACCAGTGTCTTGAGGGGCTTGGTCAGGCAAGCTCTCACAAGGCATACCAGATCAGGCAGAATTGGAGTGATCCTCACAGCTATGCTTGTACCAAAACTGTGTAATTAAATCACTTAACCAGCAAGGGGGGGAAGCCTTCTTTCTCGGTGGGAAAAATCTCCTCCTGAGCCGGAGGGGACTTTGCCCTGTGTACCTCCCCTCCTTGGAGAACACCCTTGCCTCCAGCAGACGCCCACACGGAAAGACTGTGTTTGAAACACAGGCCTTCCTCTGGAAGGCTGTTCTACTTTGTACCTATGTGGAAATGAAAAATCATCTAAAAAAAGAATTAGTTACTCTGCAGTCTAATAGAGAACTAATCAACTCATTTTGCACCACGATCTCCGAAGTCGGAAGAGATGCCTCGGCTGCAAGCTGATGGGGCTGAGCAGACATCCACAGCCCCGTGAGCATCCCCACTGGAGGCAGTGTATCGCCTCTGCTCCCTGAGGGACACGGGGAGCAATAAAAAATACAGGATCTCGCACAGGGACGTGCATGGTGCCACATGCCTGGGACCTTGGCAAGGATAAAAACTTGTTTAAAAACTTCATTGCTCTTCTAAACGCAGCTCCAGAGTCCCGATTCTGGTTGTCCCAGTTTAGTGGCCGGGCACTTACCCAGGAAGAGAGAGACCTGGCAAGTTCAGCAGTGATAAGCATCCATGTTTGATAAAACGGGATACTGAACTCGGCCACGCATCCAGCTTTCAGTCTCTTACATCCTCGGGCACAACCAACCTCAGGAAAGACGGACAGAAGGAAAGAACGGGGTTTCCAAGCAGGGCAATGCTTGTCCGCTGGCGCAGCCCCATGCTGGCACACCGGCAGGTCTGTGTCCCTGCTGTGCCCCTGGCTGTGTGCCCCTGGGACCCCTGGCAGCTGGGGGGCTGGCAGCGGGGCTGGGCTGGTGGTCCAGGTGAGTGCCATTGTTCAAACATGAACAAATCTTAGTAAAGCAGTCAAAGAATGATCAGAAAAGCCTTTTTTCTTGGAGTCTTACTCAGTTTTCTGCAAATTGCTTAACAAAAACTAAAGCATTTGAAAACGGTGCCAAAACTACTATGAGTTATATGTTTGGGTTTCTTGATACCCTGGGAATGGAAGCCTGCTGCAACCCAGTTCTGCTATTACTAATGCTATTGTAACTTTCAGCTCTTCATGTGGAAAAAACATTTTGTGTCTTAACTACTTCCCCTTGCCCTGGTCATGGCCCTAGTCATGCATGAGTCCTACATAGTGGAGAAGTCTCATTAATTGTGCTCAGCCTTCAGCAATCGGTCAATCGATGAACATGATTTTTATGGCACAGGGGTTTTTTGGTGGTAAAGTCATACCTCAGGCTACAAGAAAACTCTTTTAATGGACACATTTCTTGGAAAGCTAAACACATACCCAAAAGACCAGGAAAAATGCAGTAGAGAAATAAAATCCCCTCTAAAACAAGAAGAGAGAGAAATACAAAAGGAAAATTAAGTGTCTTGGTTGTACAGTGAGATAATTTTCCCCTCTCAACTCTCAATAAATATCTGAGGCATTAGTAACAGGAAAATGTGTCCCCTAAACTGCTGCGCACGCTCTGCTTTGTCTTTTGGCTGTATTTGAGGAGTGCAGCATCCTGTGTGAGTGCAACAAAATCAATCTTCGGTACAAACAGTTTTTCATAGTAATTGCACTTCACTAACTGAGCTTGTCCAGAACTTCAAAAATACCTTTCCTGACACCTCCCCAAGCTGAGATGTAGTTTTTGGCAATCCAGGCTTCTGCCGGCCGAGATATGAGCTTCCAGTACATGTAGCATTAAAAAAGGATGCCCAGCGATTGCCGAGGAGAGCGCTTGTTTTGATCCAGTGTCAAGTATTGTCAGCACGTTTGCTGCGGCTCAGCCCTGTGACAGCTGGGAACCAGCTAACTGCTCCTGTCTGTCAGACATGTCACTCGGCAAAAATAAAAACAGCTGAGAAAGCCCTGCCTTCTGGGAAACCAGAGATACCCTCTCCGTGTGTCAGAGCTGTGACTGTGTCAGGGAGCGACGTTATCGTTTCGCCTTGGCGTGATGTGCAGGGTTCATACCGGCGTGCTCCCACGGACCCGGCAAACCCTTGCCAAAGGCAGAGCCGTGCGGTGCCCGTGGTGCGTGGCGGCAGTGCCTGGGCTGTCCGGTGCTGCCGCAGCAGCAGCCAGCCCTACTGCAAAGACCAGCAACTGGCCCCGGGAGATGGATGGAGCACGCTCTCGCTGCGAAGGGGCACCGTGTCATCTTCAGGCTGAAGAAAGGGGGCACTGAATGCAGAAGCTGTGAAGGCACACTGCTGCCGGCCTGCTGGATGGAGGAGGAAGGGAAGGCAGACTTTCCTTGTTCTAATGCCTGGCCAACCCCAGTGTTTATTAAAAAGGTTATGTGGAATAAAACAGAAGAGAAGATGTGAGCAAAGTGCGACATAGGTATCTGTGCTGGCTACCAAAAAAGGATGCCTGGCACTCGGGATGCTGAGGAGAGGGATGGTTCAGAGACAGGACCTTTGAGCTCTTACTCCCATGTAAATACTGATTCTCACTCTTTGCCCTCAGCAAATCACTTCATTTCTCCACTCTCTCCTTTCCATAAAATGAGGTTAATGATAGCAATTTCTCTGCTTCACAGGAGGACTGCGTATGAATTAATATTTGCCAAATAATGAGAGACATAAAAGACATGATATTAACGTGGAATAAAATTGCTGCAGAGGAAATGCAGTTTTAAAATTGTTGGGATCTCAGGAGTGAAATAGCTGGGCATGATGGGTCTAGACTGAGGAATACGAATTATTGCCAAAAAGATTTGGGAGTTCATGTGATCTGGACTGGAATGCCTATGGCTGACGCAGTGAGACCATGGGGTTTAAGGAGCAGGGCACTGGTTTTCTGCAGAGTACAGAAAAGTGTTAGTTCTGCCACTGGAAATGCAAAGGAGACCCCAAGTTAACAGCAAGGATCCTAGTGACGGGGTTTTTTATCTACCTTTTTGCATTGGCAAGTTAACATTAAACATCAGGATTTTAAGATAAACATTCCTAGCAGCAGATGAAAGCGATCTCCCTTGCTTTCTACCCTCCAGCTAACGTGGAAAGCCTGGTCCAACATTTATCCCCATACCAGCACTGGAGAGAGGAAGATAAATGAAGAATTCATATTGTTGGACTAGATTCTGTGTTCATCAATAATTCCAAAGTAGTTCCTGAATTAGTCTATTACTAATAATCTATTTTCACCATAATTGGGAAGACAAGAAGTTCTGGCAGGCGGTGTGTGAGACATACAGGAGAAAATGATTAAAACAGAGCCAAAAATATCACCATGCTAGAGTCATGAGTCAGATCCTGACCTTTCAAATAAGCACCACAGAGAGACTGAGCTCATGTGGATGGGATCCCAGTGATCCAGGTGAGAGCAACAGGACAGCTCAGCATGGCCAACTTTTAATAGAGGGGGGAAACTGGGAAGGTCCCACAGACACCAGCATCTAAAGGGCACGAGGGGCTGGGGACAGCAGTGCTGCCCTTCAGATGGCTCTGGGTCTCCTGCAGCCTTCCCAAAGGAAAGGATCGCCCCACGCTGTTGAGCTTCACTGTTTTACGTGGCAGTACTCCTGATCAGCTCCTTGTAAAGAACGTGCATCCCCTGGGTAATGCGATTATAAACAGTAATAAATTCTAGCTTCCTCTTGATTAGCATTTTAAAAGCCCTTTAAGCTTGTGTCAAGCCACATTTGCTCAGGAAAGAGGATGACTGTAAACTCACTTCTTATGAAATCCACAGTTCTTTGTGAAATGATGTGACTGCAAGACACACAATTTCAAAGGAAAAAGTGCCTGTTCTGAGACTCGCTATAGAACTCAAAAGCTGGCTCTGCAGTGACAGAGCCGCAGGCGGACCGTCCTGCAGGGCTGGGGGGAAGGCTCTGTGTCGTGGGTTTTAAAACACCAGGCTGCTGCTGGGGCAGGGGCAGGCACCGGTGCCGGCTGCTCGGATGCTGCTCGATGGTAGATGGAAAGAATAATTAGAAATTTGTCTCAATAGTTGGCTCCCAAGTCCAGAGTCGCTCACCTTCCCTTGGGTCTGTGGGTGTTTGACCGTGGATGTTTCATGGGATCACGGGCAGAATTTTCTCTCTCCCAAGAACAAATTACTCAGCCAGATAAAACAAGCAAAAGATGCCGGTTGTGCTGATTCATAAGGAAACAATTTCCCTTCTATTTTAGCACCATACCAGCAGGAAACTGCAGGGCGATTTGCCAGAGGGGCATAGAGAATGAGAACAGGTACAGATCACCCAGTATTTGCTGGGTGTCTGGTAATTCCTTCACAGCCTTAAAATCTGTGAGTAGGTTTATGCTGCACAATATGGTGTAGAATAAAGAGCTTCATGCTCATCTTTAGTAAGCTTCAATACCAGGAGGACCATAAATAAAGCAGCCTGGAGCTCAGTGGAGTCTAATTTACATCGCTGGAAAACGGTACCTGAAGGGAAGCAAATCCCCATGGTGCTCCCTGCTGCGTCGGCTACGCTGGGGTTTGTGCATGAGCTGTTGGGTAGTTAATAAACCTTCCCTGCAGGGGTGATTTCTGCCCCTGCCTCCCACACTTGCTGGCAAACAGGGCAGATCTCCCAGGGGAATCAGGCCTCTGAGCGGCTTTTTTTGGCACCCAGGCCCTGGAGGTTCATGGAAGGGTTGAGGCTGCGTCCTGGCTCTGCGGGCGGAGGAGCCTGGCGTGTGTGCGGTCAGGAGAAACACCGTGAGATGGAGGGAGTCTTCCTCGGCTGCGGACGGCCAGGGCTGATGGGCTGTGGGGAGGCAGAGCGGGGTCTGGTTGTGCTTGACGTGTGTTTCTGGCTTCCTCCTGTTTGGTATCCACACCTTGCGAGTGGCTCCGGTCTTCACAGAGATGCAGCCAAAGTTTTGGTTCCCGCATCTTGAAGCACTTAAGAGTTTCGGTAGGAGTTCAGACTTCACTTTGCAACTAAAAGCCTTATTTGCTACCCACAGAAGTATAATTGCCTATTCTTGTCTGCTTTTCAAAGTCATGAAGTGGTTTCTCCTTCCTGTGAATCTTTCCATAATACCTCTCTCCTTTGTTGTTGGTGAGGCCGTTGCACAACTCTAGTTTCTCTGAGCTGTAGTACTGTGAGAATTCAGTGGCATCAGATTATCCTGCAGCAGCTGAAACGGCTCTTTTCGCCTCTGCTAGCCTCGCTCGTTATCCAAATAGATGATCTGCAGTGCCCAGAAAGATGTGATTTTGTGATGCTTGGAAATGCTGCTTCAGAACTCATGAAAATTCAGCCCTTCACGTTTTACCCCCGGCTCCCCGTGGTGGGGAGGAAGCACCCTGGCCACTGGGACCTGCTCTTTGTGTCCAGAGCCTCTGCCTCGGGCTTTAAACAGCAGCCACTCCGATAAGCCTGTTTGGTTCAGGAGAAGATGACAACAGATTCTTTAAACAGAGCAAGCAAATTTGCTTTCTCTGAGAATTAAGTAGACTCTAAACTGCTTCTCCACTTAACAGCTCCAAAACGTGGTTTTTTTCCCCTTTATCTGTACTTGTTATTCTTTCTCTGGGCTGCTGCGTGGCCGGGAGCGCCGTGATGCACTGAGTTAGATCGTCTGTTTCCTGTTTTCTCCCACGTCAGGACCATACTATTTTGAGCGGAGGATAGCAGAACGTCGTGGCTTGGTCAGATGACGGGAGATAACACAGGGCAGGGCAGCAGAGAACCATTGGAAGGGAAAGGAATTATTTAGACATCACTAAAAGAGCAAAATGAAAGACATCTGCTGTCTAACTGAGTAATCCAGCATTAAAGATGTTGATCTGTGTTAAAAAAAAAAAAATTCAATATAATTGTATGTTGATATTTCTTTTCTTGTTTCTGCGATGATGCTCGCTTCAGTAGAGAAATAGCCTGCAAATAGAGGTACACATTTAACAATTTGTTGCAATCCATTACCTACAGCCCTAAAAGACAATTAAATTCTCAGGAAATATCCTGCTTTTTAGCACCCTTTAAAGGAAATGATATATGGTCTGCAATCTTGAAAGGCATCTTGATGAATACACAGATTGGCTCATCTGCAGTTACCTTCACTTTTGACTTTTGAGGTCATGGTCATCAATGTCTGTGTGTAGTTTTTAATGCTGAGAGCGCGTTAAAAGCAAAGCATGTGCTCAGATATGGAAACACAAAACCATGGGGATTGGGTTATGTTTAAGGGCACGAAGCAAACGAGACTGAGCTTGAAGGAAAGGACGGAAGGAGCAGCACACCCCATCACCAGCGAGCGTTCCTCCTCCCTTCCTGCATCCCGTCTGTTCAGGAGGTCAGCATCACTAACAATGCCCGTTCGGTCATCCTTGCAAACTTCTCATACATTTTTATAAATTTTTCAAGAAAACTTCCTGGTTTCAGAAGAAATGGACAGTCCTTTTATACGGCTCAAGGCAGAAGAGTGTAAGAACGGGGTTGGTGTTTTTCTGGCATCTAAACGAAACAAATCCTCAGGCTATCTGGGAACGTTCCCAGGAAATCTCTGTTCTGCCCCAGTGATAAGCTGCCTAAGCGTCTAGGCTTTACTTGCAGCAACTCCAAAAGCACTTTCACAGCCTGTGAAGAGCTGCCCCGTGTCTTCTGGTTCCCTTTTATGTTTGATGCTTGTCAGAGTTCAGATTAGTATTAATTGCTGAGCCCTGTAGAAAAGGGAGTGTTTTGATGCAGCCTGTAAAAGGAGGTCTCTCGTATTTCAAAGCATTTGAGAAACAGGCAAACGAACGCAGACAACAGCATCAAAGCCAACATTATATTCTTCTGGCATAGCGTACAGCATTTGGTAGAGGAAGCGGATTTCATACGATAGTCGTGTTTCTGGAGGAGCATACAAAGCCGCTTAGCGTTTCCCAGCTCCAGGAGCCGCCTGTTCACACCCTCCGAGCTCAGTCGCTCACCACGAGCGGCTCCAGCAGCGCGGGGCGCAGGGAGGGACCAGACCCGGGCCAGGCAGCGCGAGCTGCCTCAGCCCGGCATCGGGGGAACTGGGAAATGCTTGCCAAGGGCTTGGGCTGACGTTTTCTTGAAATGAGTTGAAGGCTCTTTGAAGTACTATCACACTTAACAGCTTTTCGTTTTAATGCATTGACTTCTAGAAAGGAGGCATGAGCTAACATGGAGAAAACCCATTCTTTAATCTAGATTTGAAGTTCTGAATATTCATTGTTTATCTCCAGACCACCCCGGCATCTCCAGGATGGCATCCAGTACTGAGAGCTTGATTGATTCAAAGCTTTTATTAGAAAACCAGGTACTTTTGAATAAAAATGCCTATGTAAGAAATTTGAATGTCATCCAGTAGAAAGACTCCGTCATGCCCTGGCAGCTCATCTCCAGAAAGCAACTGCATATTGATAAAGCGCTCATTAAATAAACATTATCCAGTCCTGGTGGAGAAGAAACAGAAGGCCTGATGGAGAAATAGTACCGGACTGCGCAAATGAAGACTATCATAAAACAGACACGTAAGCAGCAAGGATTCACGTTGCACAAGAAATCCTCGCTCTGGCATATACTGATTGCCGCGTCTCTGGCTTCGCAGCCTTAGCAAGCGCTCTACCAAGGCACCTTCCTGTGGCTGTAACGGCAGATGAGTCTGAAATAATTCCAAGCTCGGGGAGGATGCTGCGCTCTGAAGCTGCGGTGCTTTGCTGCAGGAACCTGCCGGCTGCTGCTAACCCAGCTCCTGCCGAACAGCCGCTGCTGGAGCACAGCTGGTTCTGCCGAGCAGAAGCCACCTGAGGACCTGTGGCATGGTTTAAGTTATAGGATGCTACTATTTTGCTGTTCCTATTTCCCCGTGCATACGCACACAGCTTTTTCTTTCTTTTTTGAGTCCTCTTTTCAAACGTGTTGTCAGCATGTATGATCCCAATCATATACTAAGGAGAGAAGAGAGAAAATTGCTTGCTGAGCAGCATGGCAGAAGAATCTCACTGCTTAAGGTCTTCACCCTCCTTACCACGGCAGCGAAGGTACTCAGGTGGCTTTGTAAGTCGCTTCCATCGCTTCATTGCAGTCCTGACTGACTGGAGCAGAAAACACTGGCTGGTGTGATTAGGAGACGTGGAGATACAGCTGCCTCGAAAACTACCCTTAGCTTCAGCAAATCTTTTCGGACAATGAGCTGCTAGCACATGGGGAAGCTGTCAATTTATTAGCACCTGAACTGCAAGCAAAGCAGAATGTCGGCCTGTCTTTGTTCACAGCTCCCATGCAACTGTAACAGCCATTTCTGCGTCTTCTCCTCTTCCGAGCTAAACAAATATTGTTTCCTGAATCAGAATGTGAGGGCTTAGACTGCAAAAATAAGCAGGCAGCACCAGCCCTGAGGTGTATCTCTGCTCTCATATGAGGTCTCCGGTGTTGACAACAGATGCCTTTTTCATCACAGAAGGATTTTAGGGTTCAGGTCCACAAATCAGCTTAGGCTGGTCTAAGCTAACCATTCCTCCATCCCAGCCAGCCACATCAGTGACCAGGATCACTGACCGGCACTGTCTTTCTTCACTTAGATTATACCCTGTTCATTAGCACAAATGAACTGAACAGAAAGAGGAAAATTGCTCCCCAGGCCCAGCACTTGGCAATAAATTTTCTCTACAAAAAGGAAATGCCTGTCTCTTCAGTTTTAAGTGTTCATATTCTTAAGCTAACAAAGGTTAAGCTAAAAGAGGTTCCTGGTATTCCTCCTCTGCAGCCATTCATTTGCCTCTGGGAAAGGTTTGGCTTCTGTGCTTGCCAAGCTAATCAGTGAAACAGAAAAAACAGAACATTAATGTGCATTTAAATCCCAGGCACTCTAGTCACAAAAAAAGAAAAAAATGCTTGAAAGATATATCCACCTGATCCCCACGGCCACTCGATGGTAAGTGCCTTAATCTAGGGAGAGAGAAGCAGAAGGGACTTTTTCAATTTGAAGTTTCCTGACTGAGATACCAGCTAGGACAGGAAAAAAACTGAAAGAAAAATGGATAGGACCCAAGTTCCAGATTGGGTAAGCCCCAAATACACAAATTAATCCATCACCAGTGCAATTAAGCATCGCTGACATGAGCAGCGGGTTGCCAGGGAGGCTGATGAACAGACAATTGGGGCAGGCTTTCCAGAGGTCCTGGCGCTGGCCGTGGCGCCAAGGAGGATGGCGTTAAGCCGACCAAAGGCTTTGAAATCCTGCTCCGCACCTCCTCCTGGGAAAAGCCTTCAGCAGCAGCAGCGTTTCGCTTGGCGTCTGTATTTTTGCCCACCGGGAGACTCCTGCAATGTGCGGGTCTCCTTCTCTTTGACGTCGAATGCTTTGCAGCCTCGCGTCACGCGTTTCAGGGTTTCGGGCACGTGCTGGGTGCAGTGCGGCGTGCGGTGGGGAAGGAGCGGGCAGTCCCCTGTGAGCCTCCTCTCCCCAAACCCCGCTCCTCTCACCCACCCCAGGCGGTTTCTTGGAAAAGCCGTGCCGTAAGCAGCAGCAGACCTGTTGGGCCGTTAGTGCCTCCTCTCGTTAGCAGCTTGCTAACGTTACAAAATGGGTAACATTAAAAAAAGCAAGAAAGGGTTTCGTAATTTTTGCTCTCATATCTGGAAAGGGAGGAACCCCACAGGACGGTGATTTAGATCAGTCCCTCGAGCAAGAAAGTTGAACAGAAGCGGGAAATCAGCATTCCTGAAACCTCTCCTTGTACCAGAGGTACCTCAGCTTCAGAGAGGGCTAACAGCCTCTCATCTGTTCTGACAGGTACCAAACAGCTGAACAAAGCTCCCCTAAAATCCCCTAAATCCGGAGGGAAACCTGAGAGTTTCAGGAATAGTTTGAAGCTTCATTTGAATCCAGTGGCAAGGAGAACATTTTCCACCTTGGCTGGGGAGGGGGTCCAACCCCTGCAGAAATCCCACAACCTGAAGGGTAATAGCTGGGACGCAGCGTGCTGCTCCTGCCGCACGCCGGCCGTGGTGGCTGAGATGTGACCCCCACTGCCGGTGTGACAGCCTGGGAGGCTTTACTAGCTGTGCTCACTAATAATAGGTTATTTTGTCTCTTTTTTTTTTTTTTGTGAGAACCTAATTTTCTGCTTTCATAAAGTTGCATGTTTTTTCCTTAAGCTGAGTCAAGCAGGAATGTAGCAGAAGCTGGCAAATGCTTGGTATTTCCCTGGAGATAATAAACCCAAGGGGAGCGTGCGCAGGTAAATACCCAGGGTGTCCGGCCGGGCGGCAGCACCCGGGGCTGGGTTCTCTCCCTACGGATGCGCACCCATCACTGCACGTCCGGATCTCTCTGCGGGAGGAGGCTCCAGCGAGCGAAGGCGGAGTGAGGCTGGTGGTTCGAGACCAGAGAACCGTGAGCCGACAAGAGGTGGTACCCCTTCACGTATTTCCTTTCCGTTTTTGCTGACTCCTGCGCTTGTTCCCCAATCTCAGTTCCAGATGACTTAAGTTTAAAATCCAGAGCAGCAACGGTGCAAAATCGGCCCGAAGGTGCAGACGGCGGAGGAGCCTCGTGCCCGCACCGCTCCGAGGGCATAGCTCCGGCTGGCTCCTCGGGGAGGAGGAGAGGAAGGGACCGGCCAGTGCCTGACTTCATTCCCAGTTTAAGCTCTCTGGTTTCTTTTGGATACCTGAGCTTTTAAGAGACAACCTACAATAGGAAAAACTGCCTTTTAAGAATTTGTATTTATGCTTTTTTTTTTCTCCCCATAGAAAACAGTATACCAATATAGTGAAGAGGAGAAAATCTGCCCCAACTTTACCCAGCAGTGAAATGCGTACTGATGGGCCTTAACTTCGCACTGTGCGACTGTTTCAATTTAAGTTGTACAAAATATTGCAGATAAAAGAGCCAAAGTTTGCCCGTGTAATATGTTTTGCCCAATAATTGAAGCTAGGAGCAGCCTTCACAGAGAATGCTGGCTGGCTGTATTCTACAGCCATACACTAGCTGGGTGGTTTGTGTGTTTATCTCTTGCCTGGATTGTTTAGGATTCTGTACCATGAAGGAAAGAAATGGAAAATTACCATCTTGTCCACAATTGTTACAGAAATCTAAGCCTCCAAGCAGCTCTGGAAATCTTTCTGTATTGCTTGATCCCAGGTCCAGAGATCACTCCTCAGGTTTAGTTCCTCAGACCTGAGATGTTGAGGCTCCAATTTTCTCAAGCGCTGCATTTTGATAAGATACTCGAGCCCCTGAACTGTTTGTTTGCTTAAAGGTGTAGCGGTGCAGGTGCCATGCTGCATAACTACATGTCTAAACCGCGGTATTTTTGCAGCACCCGAAGGCCAGCCCTTCAGGAAAGTCTCAGCACTGCCCAGCAAACCCGAGGCTTTGCACGACATTGAAAAATGCCCCTCTTCATTTCTGATCAGTTAAGTCATTCCTCTTTTGCTGCAGTGTTTCCCCTGAAGAATTTCTCTGAGCCTACAGCCCTGCCGCGGCTGTCTGTGTGTCCTATGCAGGCAGACTGACACCATCCCGGGACAGGCAAAGCAGGCAGTCGACTGCTCTCTGCCAGGTTTGCTCATTCCCAGGGCTGGTCGGGCTGCCCCGTGCCCACGGTCCTGCAGCAGCCCAGTTTTTTCAAGCGCCTTTGTGGAGAAACCCAGCTGAAGTCTTCCTGGGGACCCAAACTGGCTGTACGTAGCGGGTCCTCCTTATCCACGTTGCCTCCTTCAAACAAGGAGATCTTTTCTCTAAAACGAAGGTGTCTGGACTTTACCTCCAGTCAATCGCATTTCTCCATGTTTTATAATCTCCATTAATCCTGTTTTTCAGGCTGCTTGGAAGGGAAGTTGGATGGAAAATAACCAGGATCGGCCCTGGAGCCCATTTTAGAAAGGATGCCACATTTGCCATTTTCCATTCCCTTGGTGGTAAGGCAGGTTTAACTTATAAATTAAAAAGCATGATAATCAGCAATTTTGTATTTGAACTCTTTAGACCTTCTGGGGAAGTGCCACTTGAAGTATGCTCTTCAGATTTCATTATTATAATTTCATAACCTCTTTTGACTGAATTAGCTGAGAACTAAGTATTAAATGCTTCAGAGCGAGTGACTGTCAACCCCCCCCCCCTTTCCTGATTGTTTTTGCTTCTGCTGCCTTCTGTTTGCAAATACAGAGCGATGGTACTGCTCAAATCCGTCACCCGCTGGATCTCAGCTTTGCAAAGGCTTTTGCCCCCCCCACCCTCCCTGCGAGCGTGCCGCTGACGCGCTTGGCTTTTTTTGCAGTTCAGAAACCCGCCAGAGCCTCAGCACCCTCCGTCCTCTGCCGCTGCCCCGGGCTGCCCCGGCAGAGCTGCGCCCACGGCCAGGGCAAGCCTCTGCACGTGCCGTACGGGAAAAGGGCCAAGGCAAAATGCTGGGAGACCACGGGGCGATGCAGGAGGACATCCCGCACCGATGCTTAGCCACCTTTCCCCCCCCATCCAGAAGATGGGGAAAATGCACGGAGATCCTTCCCAGCTGACCGGGGGAGCTTTCACCAGAGCTCCACAGCTCAGAGGTTTGCTGACCTGACATGTCTGTTGACAGCTGCCCACAGACACATTTGTCACCACATTAAGGTCCCCAAACGAGGGGCCTGGTGGGTGACTTGGACCCAGTTAGAGCTTGGAAGGACGCTGCAGTTGCTGTCAGCTTCTCTACATGACCGTCCTTTGCTGGCTTACGCAACTTCTGGCTTTGTCACCTCTCTTCCTTTGGTCAGTGCTGCACAAAGGGACAGAGTTTTGAAGTAAATGTATATTTTACCATTCCTTTTTGAGTCTCATCTTCCTTCATTCCTCCCTTCCTTTGGGTGTGAGTCATCCCAGCAAACCTAGCATGCCTTCAAATCAATCAGGCCTTTAAAGGGAACAGAGATGATGAGCCATTACAGGATGCCATTATTTAAAAGCCAGGAAAATGTACAGCAAATGCTAAGCTGCTACCGAAGTTTTCCTCACCCTGTCAAATGCATCCAGATCTCAGGCTTTGCCTCCTTAGCTTGTGACGGGTGAGGTGCAAATGAGCGGTCTCTGCGGTGTCTGCCGGCTCTCTTGCCTCCCGGTCTCAGACACCTTCAAAAGGGTTCAAAGTGACAGCGTTTCTGTCGCAAAGTCTTGCCTGCAGACTTTCAGCTCTCTGGCCTCAAATCAGCGACGCACTCGTAGACAGGCTTAGTTTTAAGACTGTGAAAAGTGAACGAGTTCTGAGCTTTTCATCAAAGGCAACAGGGCTCCTTGTGAACTCGGTGAAGCGTGGTTTTAAATGTAATTTTTGCATGGTCTCACCTGAACTTGGCAGTGTCCCTGTTTACTGTTTCTGTATCTTCACAGGCAGGCTAAAAGCAATATGCACTGGCTGGTGCACCTGAGAGTAAGCCGCAGTCAGAGATGAGGAAATAAATGCGCACAGTGACAGTCGTATGTACATCACACAGAGAAAATGTCTTATCCTTTCCACTCATTGTCAAGTCACTTTTATTAGCAATGAGTTTTCTGTTAAGGAAAACACGGTCGGTTGGTTGGCTGGTTTGTTTTTCTGTCCTGTACTCCTACACAGAGGGTGAAGAAGAACGAAAGAAGAACCTCCTAAGAAGAAAACATACACTAAGAGGTGTTAAAGCCTCGGAGGCTTCTGGAGCCAAGAGTCTACCACAGCAGAGGAAGATGCATTCTTCAGAGAAAGTCGGAGGGGTTGGTCTTCCCACACATACGGGCTGTTCCGATCGGAAGGGCAGAAGATTGCCGACCCGCGCGATGAGCCAGGCTGGAGCACTCGGAGGCGCGGGTAGGAACTGGCTGTCTGTCACTGCTATCTTGTCGTGGGTTAACCCCAGCCGGCAATGAAGCCCCACGCAGCCGCTCGCTCGCTCCCCCCCGGTGGGACGGGGGAGAGAATCGGAAGGGTAAAAGTGAGAAAACTCGTGGGTTGAGATAAAGACAGTTTAATAGGGAAAGCAAAAGCCATGCACGCAAGCCAAGCAAGTGGAGTCACTAGACAATACCCATCAAGTCAGGGAGAGGGCAAATTTACAATGCCGTATTGGTTTTCTTTGTTCGGTCACCCAAGCCTTTCAGCTGAAAATTCAAGGACTATCAAATCCATTTTAAAGCCTTTCTTTTCCAACCGCTCTGAAGTTCCGTTATTAGTAGCTATTATGTACTTGCCATTTGTATTTTGAATAATAAAGTCTAAATTGTAACTGTCACAGAAAATCAAATGCAATTGCTATTGCATTGTTGCTCTTTTCTTATTTTTCCTATTGAAGCCCATTTTGTGAAACTTACCCCTCCACCCACTCGCTTGTGATGACTATTAAGTGCTATTTAGAATATATGCTAATGGCAGACTTTAATCTGAAATAATGTGTTTGAAAGCACTGTTCCCATTTAGATGGGCAGCTAATGCTAGATCACACTCTGACCCTGGGGAAACGGTGCCTGAGTATCACTGGAAGATTAGTTTACACTTCCCAGTTCTGTCATCTGAATTTTAATTTGACTTAAGATGGCAGATGAATTTAAAATTTGGTTGTAGTTTCTGTTTTAAATGTGAAATGTCAGTTGTTTAGAAATCTGGCATGTTTGTCCCAGGTTAGGAAAGCCTGCGCTCGGCTGCTGCTGAGTAGCTCCGTCTGGAGGGAGGCTTGTAGTCCACGCTTAGGGAGCCGAGCTCAGATGAAACAGTAAGAGGAAAGGAAGCGGTCTGGTGCAGCAGACCTTGCCCTGCAGTTCCCAAGTGATTAATTCAGCCCCTGGCTCTGCTGCCGCCACCGTAGGTAAACGCGAGCTGGCTTTTTAAACGTGTGCCTCGGGAGCGAGAAGGGGTGAGTGACCTACACGTTGCCTGGCTGTGCGCATTAAACAGCGCAGGTGTAAGTCTTGGTAATAAATATTTCAGGGATTCAGCTACACCTTTTGTGCCTTAAAATCTGATGGTGGTAATAGAGTAGACACCAATATTTGACAGCAAAAGGAGGAGTTCTTGCAGCTCCTAAGTTACAATGCCTCTGGCGCCTTTGTATCTGCAGTATTATTAATTCATCTGTCTAGAGGTCAGCTAGCCCTCCAGGAAACAAAAAGACCTTCTGACATTTAAAAGTAAGACACGAGAATGAAAGATACTGAATGTCTTTAATATCTCCAGCCTGCAAAGTCTCTGCAGAGACAGGCAGGTAACTTGAATTTTGCCCAGGAAAAACAGGCAGAAAACTCCAAGCAATTTTATTCCACTACACAGCCATTCCTGCTCCTAAAACGTTTTCCGACAGGTAAAAAAGCAGACAAGCATCAATTAGACACTTGTCTAATGACATGAAAAACAAAGGACTGGCAGCTCCATCGAGCGTCCGTGGGACAGGAGGCGGCTGGCGTGGAGCAAAGGCAAGAGCGCGCAGTGTCAATGTCAGTCAAAGCAATTAACGTCATGGGAACCTTACAGCCAGGGAAGACTCATTTCATTGCTATGAATTCTTTTAAAATAGCTTGATTTCAATCAAATGCTTTGAACCGTGCCTTTGGGAACATGGCTGACAATGATTTTAGTCTCCACTTGGATTTCAGGTTGCAAACTATCTGAGATGTTCAGTTCATCAAGACATTGAGGCACGTGCATGAACATCGACTGCAGCAGCAGATGGAACCTGCCGCAGCACTGGGACCCGTGGGTGATGCTCTGCTGCATCAGCTCGACCAGTGACTGCCAGCGGGGACCGGCTGGAGGCTGTGTGCAGGCTGGCTGAGCATCCAAGGGCAACGTTACCCCCCCCGGGGAAGAGAGTGGGGTGGAGAAGTTGAGCAGCTCCGGGTCAAGTCCCTTCCTCTTCCCCCTTCACCGAGCAGAGGAGCAGTAACCCAGGGCAAGAGGAGAAGCCAGGAGGAGTAGTGGGCATCCAGCTTCTTGCCTATCCTTAATCCAGAAACGAAGCAAGCGGTAAGGCGTGAGTGGGCAATAGCGGGACCTACTGCAAAGGGAAGAGTCTCTGTCCCCAGTCGGGAGGGTTAATAAGGATTATTGTTGTACAAAGGAAGGCTAGATGCAGCAATTGTAATGAATCAAGTCTTAATTCTTCAACCCATGAGTGCTCGAGTGTTTCAAGAGGTTCTAGCACATACCTGCAACTAAATAATTTGTACGGAGAGCAAGATAACATGCCTGGGATTTTGCTGGAAATTTGATTAGGCTAAACTCGTAGCTTTCCTCTTTGAACATACTTGCAGTTATAAAGCCAGTAATAATATGTGCCAGGCAAGAAAAATAGGAGAGGATAATGAAATGACTCTTCAGATGCATGGGAATCTCACAGTCATGATAAGAATGACTTCGGGGGGGGGGGGGGGGGGAAGCAGAAGCCTACCAGATGATCTTGTTGTAATGGTAATAAATGTACAGCATGTCCTTTCTACAGCCCTCAGGCAAGAAACTCCATGTAGTAAATACAAGACTTCATTCTGCTTCTGCTGAAAGCAACTGAAGTTTTCCCACAGCCTTGCACTGGAGCACCTTTGAGACCCTGGGAAGAAATCAATACAAAATTCTGAGCAAAGAACTGGTTCCCTGGAAACACACACATCAAATGTACATATCTTTACTCCCGCAGAAGGAATTCCTATCTCTATCTAGGCTCTCTTTTTCTCCCGTTTACTAGACAGATCTTCACTGGTTTCTCAAAAAGCCTCTGGCTGATGCAGTGCAAGCTGGGATGCTCAGTCTGCTTCACGGCAAACAGATACCCAAATTGGGGGGAAAAAAATCTTTAAATTATCATCACTGTTTAGTTGCCTTGACAGAGGTTGCAAATGGGGCTGGAGACCAGGGTGCGTGCTAGAGCCAGGACAAGCGATCCCGGCAAGACTCAGCAAGCGGCCGGGAGCACGAGGACCGATTGCTCCGGCCCCGCACGTGGTTCCCCAGGATCGGGAAACTGAGCTTGAGGATGCTTCTGGATTATTGTTTTTTAATTCTTGGTAGTAACAGCTACTGGAGACCAGTCCGTCTTCCCAGAGAAGAACCGGGGACACCGACTGCTCGCTCTAACAGCATACAGAAAAGGTGAACTTAGTGCCAGAGAACAGGACAGATGTTAGGAAGCTTGTGTATAACAATTTTAAATGCATTGTTAATTAGAATTAGCAATAATTAGATCATTTGGAAAATAAAGTGTTGTTATCATTGTAACAAACAGGACCACCAACAGCGGCTTGCTGAATTGGACTGGACTGTTAGAACCTTAGACTTGCAATAAATTTGAATTATTGGCTCCACACGTCAGTGTGTGACCTTTTTACCTGTAAACAAAATTCTGAATCTAGCAGGAGGCATGTTCTCTGTGTCCCATGTCCCTCCCGTGCGTTCCCCACCCCGTAGCTGCTCCCCTGCCGACGACACACGGCCCAGGAACCAGCCTTCAGCTTGGCGTGACCTGGCTGTAGTGGTGCCAGGCAAGAAATGGCCAGTGGGAAAGGAGCCACGGGCAGGATCAGGAGATCACAGAGGTGGCTGGAAGTGGGCAGAAAACAAAACCTTCTTTCTTTTTTTTAAATAAGGTGTGAGTGACACACACAGCATGCAAAATGAGAAAGATGATAATACCTAGTTTAAAAATATGTCTAAAATCTTTGTCTGAAACCTAAACCATCTTTTTTTTTCCACATTTCTGTGTCAGCATCTGTCAAGAGGAGTGCAGACGTGGGAAAAACACTTATCTAAGAACAATCTGTCAGTGCCAAAAAATCCACTAAAAGAGCCTCATTTCAGAAATTCGGGCTTGGAGAGTTTTGTGAGGATTCCCCCCCCCGTTAATTACATTGCCAGCATCTCTGCATGCACGGATGCCCCGTACTAGAAAAGGCAGCGAAGGACCCATGCTCACAGCCCGCCCGGCCTGGTTTTGCCATGGCGGCTGCGGCAGACTCTGCTCTTTGGCAATTGCCGCATCCTTGCCGGGCGGCTGCAGGCACCGCGGCTCTGCCCGTGGACTTGATCCGCAGCCCAGAGAAGTCAACACAAAGATCTCCATTGAGCTCGCTGGGCTTTGAATCAGGCTTTTCAACAATCCCCTTCCAGAAAGGTGGTACAGGCACTAACTTTCCATACCAGCTGGTCTGGGAATTAATGTAGGGAGGAGATCAGACTTTCATCCTCAGCATCAGCGTGTATGTGTTCTGGCAACCCACACAGAAGAAAAAAATGAGGTATTATTCTGACTCCTGTTAATGACTTCTGGGACCAGCCAAATCTCTTAGAAGAAGAAAAGAATCTTGTTCCTTTTTCACAAGAACTTACAAAGAGCTCATCTTCAAAAGTAACAGTGGCAATTTTCACTACGTGTATTGAACATCCTATCTGCTGTTTCTTACACTTTTAAAATGAAAGAATAGCACGAAACCTGTAAGCAGCTCTTTACTCTGCTAAAATGCCATAGAGGAACACATGAGTTATGATTCCTACTTCTGTCTTTGTCTGGACCTCTCTTTTAATGCCTATAAAGTATATGCAAATCTGTGGCACAGAAATAAATAAAAAAAGAATCACTAACCCGTGGTGTTGCTTTCTAATGAAATGTGTATGTGCCTGGAGATAAACCGTGTTCCTTGGCGCTCGGGTCGATACGAGAGCCCTGCGCTGCGGGTGCAGCGGGGGGGTCTGCGGGCACAAGCGAAGCTTTGCTAAGGACCGAGGCACCGAGTGAACCCGGTGCTTAAGGCGGGCGGCCCCCGCCCGTGCCGTGGAGGCGCGGAGCCGGCTCTGCCCGCGGGGACGGGGCGCCACGCGAGGGATGTTCCCCGGCCACGCGTGGGGGAAGGCGCGGCGCCTCTGGGCGGGAGCGTCTCCCCTCGCGTGTTCCGCAGGGCAGCTCCCCAGCCCGGCAGCGGGACAGCCGCCCCCCGGGGAGCGGAGCGGCGGGGGGGGGCGGCGGAGCACCGTTCCGCAGCGGGGCTCGGTGCCCCGCCCGGAGTGGGGTGGGGGGGGCTCCGCGGGCGCGCCCGGGGCCTTTTTTATGAACGGAGGAGTGACACCCCACCCGGCCCCGCCCCGCTCCCGGATTGGCGGCTCCGCACCCGCCCGGCTGCACGTGCGGGGCGGGGCGGGGCGGGGGGGTCCGCGGTGCGGTTGGGCTGGGCTGGGTGAAGGGGACGCGGAGCCGGCGGTGCCGCCCCGCGGGAGCGGGAGCAGGGGACGCAAGCGGCCGGATGGCGGGGGGGTAAGCGCTGGGGTCTTTGTTCCTCCTCGTCCTTGGGGCGCGCTGGGAAGCGGTGCCGTAACTCGCGCTTGCAGCGTGCTTGCTGTTATGTAAAGGTTTGTCTGGTTCGGGAGAGCGCAAACGTTGATTTCTGTTCAGGATTCAAACCGGCTGGCAGGCTGCTGTTGGGAAGGTGTCTTTAAATTTGTGAGAGTGGAAGGTTAACGTTTCTGCACCGGGGGGAAATTATTGCTGAAGCCGCTGGGAGTATTCGGCCAGCCTGTTTGAACCAGATGCTAGAAGGGCGAGGAAAAGTTGTACTGAGGTAGGCTCTTCCTCTCTGGTCCTCCAGAGTATATCAAGTTATAAAAACCGAAAGGTAGACTCTGTTAGTGCATGAAACCATAGTATTCCAACTTGTCAGGATAACCTGCATTTAAGCACACCCTTCCTCAGGAAAACAGGAGAGTCCTCTCTGCTGCCCCTGTGGTCTCGTCCAAGGCAGCAGGCAATGCCGAGAGCTTCAACAGTTACTGAAAGTAACGTTTTACCGGATATAGAAAGATCTGAGGAGAAATGCTGTGCTAGAAGTTCAGGTTACAGCTCCATCACCTTAAGCTTTTCTATTCTTCTTGGCTCCCCAGGGAAGTGGTCAGGGCACCAAGCCTGTCAGAGTTCAGGGAGCACCTGGACGACGCTCTTAGTCGTGTGGTTTAGTGTTAGGTAGTCCTGCGAGGAGCAGGGAGTTGGACTGGATGATTCTTATGGGCCCCTTCCAACTGGAGATATTCTGTGATTTGTTCCTAGAGCCTTCCCTGGAAAGAACAAGGTTCAGCCATGCAGTGGGTCAGGTCAGGAAACCGATGCAGCTGAAAACACTGTTTATTTAATTTTCAGATGGATCAGCTTTTTGATCTGATTGTACAGGGACCTGGACATAGGCACAAGAGAAATGGCTATATGTAGGAAGGAAGAAGAGACGTCCCCGTTCATCATCCACATTTAAGGCCATGGTTCCCCGATCACTGTGAGCTACTCAAGAGTGCAGGTCCTACAGGTAGTCCTTGAGAAATGGGCTTCTCAAACACATGGGCACTTGAGAAAACCTGCTTGGCTTTTTTAAATTGAATAATCTGTGCAAGGTTTCTTCTTGCTGTCCACCACTCTGAAGCATATGGACTGTGAATCTGATTTGACCCATGCATTATAGCAGTTTCTTGAAACGTGGCCTCATCTCATGGCAGCAAAGACAAGTTTCCACATGAGAACCTGATGTAAATTGGTGCAGGGAAGGCAATAGGTGGTTTCATCTGTCACACCGCAGCATCTTCTCTCAAGCTCAGTCATGGCATTTCAGCGTAGCATGAATATCCCAGCTGTGCTTATTCAAAGATCCAAGTGGTTCAGCTGGAGCTGACTAAAATAATATTTTTTTGTTACACACGTGCTGCATTACCCTTACAGCTCGGTGTAGCTCCCTCTCACTGCCCACTGAGAGCCGCCATGTGCCATAAAGCATGACGGCCTCAGTATATACCACAGCGGACAATAAAGAGGTGTGGAGTCCTGCGCGCCTTACCCAGGCGTGGGACAAACCTCGCAGGTCTGTGAAGGCCCTCAGTGCCCGTCTGCTCTCCCGCCCCAGAAGCCTGGAGGGATGTAGTTCTGGATTCTCTCGTTACCTGTGTAAGCATTAAGTCCTTTCTGGCTCGTGCCAAGCTCCTAGTCTCAGAGAAGTTTCGCTGCAATGAGTCCCGTGAGCCAACCATCTTTTTCGAACAAGGTGAATGATGCCTATCCCTGGTTTCAGCTCTGCTCCCAGTTTCATGGCAGCTCCCCAGGTTCTTGTCTTGTGAGAGAGTCGGACTGGGACCTGGTCTAGGGCTGGTCCTGATGCTCCCAATACCATCAGCATAGAGAGAACAACAAGGAGCTGAATTGCCCGCTGCACTACAGCTGCTTTGCTCCAGCAGAGTCTGCGAGCGTTTGTCATGCTCTCTGTCCTACCCAGGCTTCTTTCACTCATACATTGGCCCAGGAAACAGCCGTAGCCTCTTCTCAAGATTTGTACTCTCCATCTCCTGGATGATTCTTCCCTCCTTCCACCCCACCAAGTTGCTTTACCATCCACTTGCTTTTGAGAGGCATCCTCTCGTAGGTCCTCTGGTATTCCCAACACTCCCTGGAGTAAGCAGGCAAGCCAAAGCAGATTGTTATTATGGGAATGCGTGGGTACAAACACACTCAGTCCCCTGCACTTTATCTCCGTCAGAAAACAGTTAATCTCTGACTCTTGGTGGTGTTTGCAGCCGAGGCCACCACCGTGACGGGGGGGGGTGCTGGTTTGGGGGCTGCTGGATGTCTGCTTCAGGCCGCTGCCTGCCGTGCAGCGAGCTGGCTGCCCTGGGCAGCCTGCTGTGTGGGAAGGTATCGGGGAGCCTTTTAACGCTCTGAAAGCTCTGCTTATTAATCCCTCATGCCGTGTGCGGTCCATTGATTTGTGCACACCGCCACGGGGCTTGACGGGAATGGCACGTACCAAACAAACCAGCCACCCTCTCGGAGAACCCGACAGAGCTTCTAAATGACTTTCTCCTCCTGTATGTAGCGT
The DNA here is from genome assembly GCF_018139145.2 of Gymnogyps californianus. NCBI lineage: Eukaryota > Metazoa > Chordata > Aves > Accipitriformes > Cathartidae > Gymnogyps > Gymnogyps californianus. The sequence continues at coordinate 522,567 of NC_059479.1, forward strand.
ATCTGTAAATACCGGTGTGCATAGTTAATAGGTTCCACCTGACATCAGTAGATCAATGCAATCTAAAATCAGTGGAAATATCTAAAAATGGGTATCGGTAAAGATGAGGAAGCAGAGAATTTTGTCGCTAGGGAATTGTTCTTGTGTATCTAGCGCTGTGTGTTGGTTTGTTTGTATACGGTGTAAGTGGCTCCTCTGTGAGTTGCCTGCCTCTACTGCTGAGTCTCGCCTTTTGCAGGAAAGACTGTTTTCTCGCTGACACTGAAACACTGGAAGCAGAATTCAGTTGTTTGGAGGAGAGAATATGAGGTAGACTAAAGTCAACTTCTGATGTGATTCCCAGGTTCTGAATCGCTTTAGGATAATTGCTGGGGTTAGATGCAGACAAAAGCTACTTCTGCTCTTAAAAATGATCCCCCAAATGGCTCTGCCTTTACATTTCAACAGAAAAGAACCGGGTGTTTTGAAGTAGAGGATGAAAGCACCAACAGCGCAGCCATCTGTGGAACTTGGAGGAAAAAAGGACTCAGGTGAGAACAAAGAGGAAAAAGCTGACGTGGGATTAAAACAACTTCAAACCCCACCTGAGGTTTTCCTACATTTGCTACACGTAATAACTAGTTCTTCTTTCCAGCCCGCCTGTGGAGCTATTGCTGCTCTTGGTATATGAAGGGGTTGAGAGCGTGCGGTCCCAAACCAGCCTCTTCCCAATGTGCCCGTTGGAGCTGCTCCCCAGTGCCGCCTCTGCCCCTGGGGAACCCATCGCACCTTGGAGGCTCCCTCCAGCTTTCCGTTTTAAGGTGGTGTTTGTAACGGCAGCTGCATCTTCACCAGCTTCCCAGAGAACCAAGCAGTTGAAGCTGATGGACCGCTTGCTATGTCAGCTGGAGCTGTGATCCCAGCGGCCTCGAGCTGAGTGAAGGCTCGAGCTAACTCACCATGCCTCGCTTGCTGCTTCAGTCATACAGGTCACAGATGATGGGGTTTCTTGAGGAGTTTGGCCATTACTCTTCCTTGGCCAAACTCATGTCAATCTACCAAGCAACCAACAGGACCACCTTCAACTGGACAGACAGCCGCATTGTTGAGTGGGAGAAATTTGCCGAGCTGGCTAAATACGAGCCAGAATCCCAGAAACCAACAGTGAAGGCTCTCCTAATCGTGGCGTACTCGGTCATTATCATCATGTCTCTCTTTGGGAACATGCTGGTGTGCCACGTGGTGCTGAAGAACAAGAGGATGCACTCAGCCACCAGCCTTTTCATCGTCAACCTGGCAGTGTCTGACATTATGATCACGCTGCTCAACACGCCTTTTACCCTGGTAAGTGGCCCGCTGTGCTGTCCCTTCGGCCAGGAGGGGAGTCTCTCCCAAGAATGCCCTGCCTGGAGTTCACACCCTCTCTGTGCATGCTCTTCTAGGACTGAGGCATGAACCCAACACAATCAAGTCTAATAGACAACTCTGCCAGGCAAGTAAAACACTGTTCAGCAACCTGTGGGCTCCCTTTGCTCCGTTAGACTCTGTATCTCCTAAAAGGCTCTAAAGTCTCCCCAAGCATGCCACCAAACCACAGCAAGAGCTTCTTGGGGAATGCAGAATAAGTGCCTGGATGAACATGTACTTTTCATGTACACGCAGGAGAGCACTAGAGAGTCACACTTAAAACTTAGTGGGTGAAAACAACTCGAATACCAGTTATACTCGGGTGACTGGAAGAAAGTAGTCAAGCTTCTCAGAGCTGCCAGTTGGGTAAAGTCTTCAGTGAAAGCTTTCCAGACCTGAAGGGGGGTTTCTGTGACCAAAACTTGGTCCATTTTTTCCAAATATAGTTGTTAGTATAATTAAAAAGTTATTACTGCTGTTCACAAATGGTGTTTACACAAACAGGCCAGGAGGGCTGCGACAGCATCACTCGTTTAATCTGTGGGTTTTGGCCTTATAAATTCTTATGTAAAGGTGTTTGAAAATCCAACGTAGCTAATCTTTCTTTGGGTTTCTGGTGGAGCTGCCCAGCCAGCCAGCCAAAACCCATGTGCCAGCTCAGGTGCAATCCAAAGGGTTTCCTCATGGATTTGTTTTCCGTACATTTCCTGGCTGATGACCTGTTGTTTGCCCCTCAGGTTCGGTTTGTGAACAGCACGTGGATCTTTGGAAAGGCCATGTGCCACGTCAGCCGCTTCGTGCAGTACTGCTCCCTCCACGTCTCCACGCTGACCCTGACGGCCATTGCCCTGGACAGGCACCAGGTAAAATCGCCGCCTGTCCGCCGTTCCCTTGCAAGGCTCTTCCCAAGCCCCTGTCAGTCTCGGTCGAGCCATGGGTTTAAGGTGGCTGAATCTTGGCGATTAAACCCATATCCAGTGAGAAGGCTCTAGAGCTAAATTCAAAGACGCCCCTCGTGTCAGGGGTAGGAAGGCTTGATGGACTTCTGTAGGCTCCCAGGTACGGGGCAGGAGGGAAAAAACAAAATGCGGCATCACAGGTTTCAGAGGACACTCCCAGACGTTCAATGGAAAAGGGTGAGGGCACCTTTTTCATGTAGTTTGGAGAGCCAGGTCCAACCTAGACCCAAGTATGGCAGGGCAAGTTGATTCAAGAGGCTTTGTTGTACACGGGGGGCCTTGAAAGACAGCAGAGCCAATGCTGATGGCAAAGTGTTACTTCAGCTGTACAGGGAACTTTTCCAAGCTTTTTAGTTTACCACCCAAAACCTATAGAACACCAGTCTGTAGCATCCTGAGCTTAAATTCTGATTTAGTTGCCTGTTTGTTCTTTTGCTCTTCTTTTCCCGTTGGGCATTTGCTGCATCATCAAGTTGCAGGACAGTTGGAGTAAAAAGAAATTCTGAGACTGAAGTCCCATGGTATAGCTATGGGACTGACGCTGGACCAGTATAAAGGGGAGCAGCAGAGTGGGAAAACTCTGTTGGAAATACTGGGAGGACACTTCAGAGCTGTGAGAGGACGGTAGCCACCATCTGCCTGCAGCCAGGCTGTGTCAGCTGCCCAGTGCGATAAACACTCGCTGCTTTACCAGTACAGGAAAGAGCGGGCAGCCCAGGCCATGTGCTTATCTCCAGCAATCACTCGCCTTTCTGTCGTGGGTTAACCCCAGCCGGCAACGAAGCCCCACGCAGCCGCTCGCTCGCTGTCCCCCCGGTGGGATGGGGGAGAGAATGGGAAAAGTGAGAACTCGTGGGTTGAGATAAAGACAGTTTAATAGGGAAAGCAAAAGCCATCCGCACAAGCCAGGCAAAACAAGGAATTCATTCCCCACTTCCCATCGGCAGGCAGTGTTCAGCCATGGCCAGGAAAGCAGGGCTCCATCACGTCTAACGGTGGCTTGGGAAGACAAACGCCATCGCTCCCAACGTCCCCCCCTTCCTCCTCCTTCCCCCAGCTTTCTGTGCTGAGCATGGCGTCCTATGGTCTGGAATATCCCTTTGGGCAGCTGGGGTCAGCTGTCCCGGCTGTGTCCCCTCCCGGCTCCTTGTGCCCCCCCAGCCTCCTCGCTGGTGGGCTGGGGTGAGGAGCAGAAAAGGCCTCGACGCTGTGTAAGCACTGCTCAGCGGTAAGGAAATCATCCCGGTGTTATCCACGCTGTTCCCAGCACGAATCCAAAACGCAGCCCCATACCAGCTACTGTGAAGAAAATTAACTCTATCCCAGCCCAAACCAGCACACTTTCCTATCAGCCAGATAGTATCTTCCAGTCTCTCAGATTTTATAAGCTCTTTAACTTTTCATCTAACAAAGAACATTTCATAAAAGGTGAGTTAATGCCTCAAAAGAGGGGAGGGGGGCTCAGCTTCATAGGTTCAGCTAGAACAGGAGACATTTCTTTATGTAATTCATATAGAATAAACAAACATGCCTGTAAGTGAAGAGACTTGTGTAGATATCTTCTTTTCCTACCTAATGTAACCCACAATTTAAGGAAAATGGTCCTCACAGAACAAAATAGAGGAAAAAGTTTCTTTGAAAGCACTTCTGAGCAGACTGAAACGTTCAATGTTTCCCATTTTCCAGGTCACTCTAATAAGCAGGACATTTTCCTAATCACAGTTGTCATTTTCTTAACAGCCTTAGATCATGTCAAAAAATGCCTCTGCTGTGTGCATTGGTGAAGGGACTTTGCTTTCCCGTGCGGTAAGAGTCACGGTGAAGTCTCTGTTGCAGGTCATCCTGAACCCGCTGAAGCAGAGGATGTCACTAACAAAGGGAGCGCTGAGCATCTCTGTTATCTGGCTGATGGCAACCTGTTTCTCCCTACCCCATGCCATCTATCAAAAGCTTTTCCAGTATAACTACAGGTGAGTTATTTCCCCTTCCAAGCGAGCGTGAAGAGGTCCGATAGCCCCCTGCGGCGGTGGCTCTCAGCGGTGAGAGCTGCTGGAAGGGCTCCCAGGCTTGGGGAAGGACATAGCGGAACCGGTGGGAGTTTGTGCGTGGATGAAATCTCACTCCAGAGGCTTGTCCTGCTGGAAGAGCCGCCTGGCTCCCTGCAGGGCACGCACGTCCTGGGGACCTGGGTTTGCTTTCGCCGTCTCCCAGATGCCTGGACGAGGGGGTGAGTCTCGCCTCCCAGCCTCGTGCTGGTGGCAGGCTCCAGGCGCAGCCGGGCGGCCAGCGCAGCCTGGCCGGGGCACGGCAGGTCGGTGAGGCAAACCTTCTCCAGTGTCATGATACCGTCAGGAGGGACTTTGTCCCGAGAAGGCTGTCTTCTCCCGAGGGCCTTTCCTCTTCCCTCCTCACGCTCGCTCAGCTCTGTAGACCAAAGACCACCACGTCTAGCCAACTTGCTCAGGCAAGGAGGAAAGAGAGAGCCAAAGCTGCAGTTTGAAAAAGAAAGAAAATAAAACTCATGGTGTAAACATCTGGTGCTGACGTTAGCGAGACTATACAGAAAGAACAAGGAGGAGAGGACTGCCTTTGTAAGTCAGAAGGCCCACGAACCCCAGATCTCCATCTTCATACGCTGATTCACACATTTCCTTGCGTTTCATCCATTCGGATTTATGAAACAGGACCGGCCTTCCTTAAAGCTTGAGGCTCCTCTGCCCAGCATTACATAAAAAAGAAAAGCAAAAGAGAAACCTCCACCTCTTCCTCTGCAGTGAAGGGCTGGTGAGAGGAACAGTGCTTCGACAGGGAACTGAAGTCGTCTCAGTGTTCTCCTTTGCCTTGCCCAGCAGGGAAGGGGGCTCTTTGCCTGGCTGAACACAACAACAGAAGCTGTTAAAAGGAGATGAAGTGGAATTTCACATCCATGTGAGGACTGCTGAAGTATCAGAAGAAAGTGAAGGTTCTGATCTGGAGGGCAAAAAAAGAAAAGGGGAAAAAACCCCAACCCCTTATCTTCCCCCCCTTCCAGCTGGTCTAGCGATGGCATTCATTGCTGGGAAGTCCCCTCTCTACCAGGGAGAAATAGAACCAGAAGTTTTGGGTTGGTTTGCCCTTGCAGTCTTTTGTTGCTCCACAGTACCCAGCCTGTCCCGGCCCTCTCGTCCCCACCAGCCTGTGGCATTGCTATGACTCCTCCTGGCTAGAAAACCGTCCATAATGCTACACAAACCGGTTTTTTTCGCAGTGGTGTGTCACACTGCTGGTGCCTGCATTTCGCAGGAATGCCAGACGCAAGGCCAAGGGGATAATCTTACAGTGAACAGTATTTTTGACCTGAGAGCGGCGTCCCAGGGAGCAGGGTAAGGAGGCAGTAATAGGCAGCAGGAGAAAGATTTCTGTTGTAGATATTGAGCTTCTGTATCAAGGACAAATACCTTTTTTCCTACAGCCCAGCCGCCTCCCTCCCATCAGCATGGCAGGGAGAGTGTTTGACTGCCCGCACGGGCTTTCCATGGCTGTTTGTATACGAGAGGCTACACAAAACGGGAGCGTAATCTGGGGCTTCGCAGCTCTCCCTCACTCGTGCTTGTGATTGATTTGACTGAGAGATGCCTCTGTGGGGGACGCAATATCTTCAACTGCTTAGACTTTGTAAACAAAGTGCTGGGTTACTCCTGCACTCGCATTGCTTCGCAGCTGTGTTCGGGGTATTACTGAGCAAATCGCTTGTGAATGAACAAACGCCGCGCTCTGTTTCGCGGCACCTGTCTCTGTTCATCCTTTAGCACGGCCAGAGGAAACCTAGCCGCGCATCGGCATGAGGCAGCTCGGCAATATAAGGACTTCCAGGACGTGCTATTCTCATCCCTGCTTTCCATTGAATAAAAATCGCAGTTGTAATATTGCTTGTAATAGCTCCTGCAGGGCCAGGGGCTCCTGAGAAGTCCCACCAGGGAGCTGTTGGGGTTCTGGGCACAGGAGAACGTGGGCTCCACCAGCATCAAACCTCTCTGGCTGCAGTGCACAGCAGTGCGGCCAGGTCCACGGTCATACCAGAATTTACCAACATGCAGCGTCCTGGCTGGTTTTGCTCTCAACCAGCCTCTTCCCTGAAATAATCGTGAGCCTCTTGTACAGCTCTGCGCCCCTCCTTTAGAGGGTGAGAGGGAAGGGGGGCAGCGAGGGCAGCAAATGGTTTTTTGATTACCCGCGGCCTCGCTCTGCTGCCCGCTCTGTTCAAATGTGTTTTTAAGCTCCGCAAGCACCAAAGCATCACCCTCGCTAGATCTCAGCTGCGCTCCAGCGCCGAGAGCTGCAGCCCAGACACCGTCCCGAGCTCAATGCGTTCCCCAAACAGCCGATCCCTGGGGGGGCAGCGAGGGATGGCCGCCCCGCTCCCGCCCCGTCGCTTCTGCTCTTTCCCTACAGCTTTGCTCTTCGGCTGTGGCCATGGTGGGTCTGACCCCATGCTGCGGTGTCACCTTGGGCACCACGCTTGCTTCCCCTGCCAGATCTCCAGTTGCTTTGGCGGGTCCCCTTTGGCAGGCAGGCAGGCAGAGCTGCCTGCAGGCAGGGGCAGCCTCGCCCGTGCCAGCGGTGAGCCAGGTCCTGGGGAGGAAAGAGTCAGGAGTGCGGTTCAGAAAGGATGATTTTCCCTTCTGCGTCAGTTCCCCTCTCGAGCAGCGTCTCCAGGGTCCTCCACAGCCAGGCTCGGCGGAGCTCTGCTCCCACACCCTTTGTCACCCCTCCGACAGCCGCGCGCAGGCCCTGCTTACAGCCGTCTGTTTTCAAGCAATCTTCTATTTGTGGCACAAAAGCCAGCTGCAGAGGTTGAAAACAGGATATTAAAGATATTAATCAATACTGCAACGAACAATGCGGCTTGATGGGGACTAAAGTCTGTGCTGAATGCAAGTGAGCAGAGGACAAGCGTTGAAGAGAGAAGGGCGAAATGGAATAAGAGAAAGAAAAAGAGGGGAAAAAAGGAAAGAAAAGGCAAAAACATCCATTGGAAATAAATGTGCGAGTGCTCCTTTCTCCTAATGTTTCGTCACTTCCAGTCATCTGCTGCAGGATGCGGAGGGGACACGTGGTGCTCTGCAGAGGGTGCTGGGGTGCGTCAGCTGAGAGCCGCTGCCAGCCGGAAAATGCGAACAGAGCCTGGATGCGTGGGGTTGAACGGGACAGATTGCTGAAGTGCTGTTAAAATAAGCTATATCGCATATAGTTGAACTCAGTTCTTTCGTTAGTTAACCATCAGAAGTTGAACTGTCAGGCTTAAGTTAAACTTGAGTTAAGCGACCAGGTTTTCTAATAATCACGCCTGTTTTGAGATGTAGCAAAAAGGTTTTAACAGCCGGTCTCCTGAAAAGCTGATGAAAACGGGATGGTCGGTACGGGAAGGAAGGAGTGCTGTCCGTGCAGGTGGGGACGTGCCTGCGAGGCTTTCACACGGCCCCCAGCCTCCAGCAGCCCCTTCCCCTTCCATCCGTAACGGCTTTGACTTCCCAGCTGCTGCAGCAGTTTTCTGCTCTGGCCGAGGGGGTCCCGTACCCGCTCGGGGGCACAGAAAGGCGGGGGTACCCGTGTAGGGCATGGACTGCAGATCCAACCCGGCAAAGCCAAGTCAGAGCTATTGCAAGCGTGCTGCAGCGGTGATCCCAGCACGTGCTGTGGCTCTGCCGTGTCCCGGGAAGATCAGGTCAGTTGTGCTTGGCCAGACAACAGTTTGCACAGCCCACGTGCAAGAGGAGTAACACATCCCGGGCTGGATTTCTGGGTGGGCACATTCAGGGAAACCTGGGCATAATGTGTCCTCTTCCCAGGTGCGCAGGAATCGCCTACGGGACTGGAGAAAAGCGGGAGTTAGGTGGTCTCACTCACTGCCTTCTTTCCTCCTGCACTGGGTTTTTGGGGAAGAGGAGACCGGCACTGCCGTGTCCCTGTCCCCGTGCACACGGGGAAGGGGCAGATGCAGCCAGGTCAGTGCTTCTTTCACAGTAGCCCCTTTTGTAAGAATGGGCCATCAGGGTGACTTTTGCTGTGTTAAGGGGACACGAGGGACTCATTCAGTTAAAGTCAGCTGCAGATTCTAAGAGGAAACTCCAGTTTGTCTTTCCAAGAATTTCTTTTATCGGACAACACAACAATTTAAGGGGAAAGGAGATAACGATGCACAGTAGCCAGGCTCATCCTTGGTGAGACGGACACAGAGAACACGATGAGAAGACTTTCTGGGAAACAGAGGTTTGACTGAGCTTTGTTTTGTTGAGATGAGCAATATCTGGCCCTCCTCTGTCTGTACTACAAATCTGAGGAGGTGGTTGTGGGTGGTGTGGAAGCCCCACTGTGGTTTGCCAAGTTAGCAGCATCCATTTGCACAGCAATGGCCACATGCTATATATGTATTTCTTTGTTTTTCAAGGGAAGCCACTGTCCGGAGTTTGTGCCTCCCCGATTTTCCTGAGCCCGCAGAGCTGGTCTGGAAGTATCTGGACCTGTCCACCTTTCTCCTCCTTTACCTCCTGCCTCTGCTAATCATCACTGTCACCTACACGCGCCTGGCCAAGAAGCTCTGGCTGCGCAACGCCATTGGAGACGTCACCACGCAGCAGTATATCACCCACCACAAGAACAAGAAGAAGAGCATCAAGATGCTGATGCTGGTGGTGGTGGTCTTTGCTGTCTGCTGGTTCCCTCTCAACTGCTACGTGGTGCTCATCTCCAGTCTAGGCATCAAGGCGAAGAACTCCCTCTATTTCGCCCTGCACTGGTTCGCCATGAGTAGCACCTGCTACAACCCCTTCATCTACTGCTGGCTGAACGAGAGCTTCCGCTCGGAGCTCAAGTCCCTGCTCTGCCTGTGCCAGAAGGTGCCTCAGACTCAGGACAACGTGCTGCCGCCCGTGGTGACGTCCTGCCGCGAGGCGTGGATGGAGCAGGCCAGGTACAGGCAGGGACCTGCCTCGCAGACCGCTTGCTCCACCGTAAACATCCGGACGGCCAACACAGACCTGTGAGCCGAAGGGCTGAGGTGAGTTCGCTGGATTCGGTGGACATCAAAGGGCATCTCCCCGTTTCTCCTCAGGAATCGACGTTGCTGCTCTGGTGTTTTCCTACTGACTTTTGACTTGTGTCACAGCAGCACCCCCTCTACTCGGTGCAGTGGGAGCAGAGCCTCTCAAGCACCCTCCCCGTGAGCCCACAGCTGCAGCTGGCCCAAGGAGCAGGTATATGTGCAGGAGACGTGGCGGCCCGCAGGCAGGGTGATTTGCTTTCGGGGGTTTCCCATCTGGTTCCTAGCAGAGGGAGTGGCACCCAGGTTTCCGTCATGGCTCGTGCTGTCCCGAGTCGCTGGCCTGTCTCAGCGCTCGTAACACGTGCCTTGGCACGGGGGCTTTGCAGAGCGACAGCAATGGACCCGTTCTGACACGTGTTTGAAGGAAGGACTTGGACATCCAGGTTGACTCCGTCCATGTGGAGTTTCACCCGGTAATTTTTACCAAAGCCTCCCGGCAGAGGTAAGGGTCAGTCAGCAGCAATTTCCCCTTCAGATGGTGCTGCTCCCCCTCCCCTCGCCCCCCCTGCCCCGGCTCTGTCCCACCCCTCCCTCTGCCCCCCCTGCAGCTGAAATCCAGTCCCGGCCGAGAGGGGAGCGGGAACGCACGCCGGGCATCGGCGGTGGCGGCAGCCTCAGACGGCACTCCGGCGGACAAATTTAGTCCATTGAGAATTTCTTTTTGGTTTTATTATAAATGTATTAATTCAGAAAATAAAGCTACACTGGCACTAAACAAAAGGCCTCAAAATATTTCATCAGGGCTGTAGCGTTCACTAACTGAAGAATGAAATCGTTCTCCATAATTACTAATTGCTGTAAAAGAGTTTCATTTAAACAGCGGAATTGACTCAGACTAAGAGGGAAGATTTTGTTTACAGTCCTGGGAAAAATACAGTTTAATTTAGTTATGCTTGGGAGGCAGGTGAAAAAAAGGATACAGAACAAAGGAAAGATTTAGTACATGAGAGAGAGGGGAAAAAAGAAAAAGACAGGGAAAAGAGACATTAAAGGCAGAGAGAAACCAGAATTGCTACGTGATTTTGCAAGCGGTGTGGAGCAGTGGCTGGGCCCTGGGGAGCAGGAACTGGAAGGACCTCCTGGCCTGGCCAGCGATGTCCCTTTCTCCATCATACCATCCCTCTTAAAAATTGCACCAAGACCAGAGAGGCCAGACTTCTCCTCTCTGCTTCCCTGGTTGAGCTTGAGCAAGGGACTTCTCTTACTTGGAGAAGACAGACAAAAGATGGGAAAATATTTATTACTTATCCGTCCAGACTTTGGGTTGAGTAGTCATAAGTCCTTTGCAGGAATAAAGCTATGTGTGTTTTGAGCCCCTCCAGTTCCTGCATAACCCTTCAAAACTTGGTGCTGGCGACTGGTACGTGCTGCAATGGTGACAGAGGGGCTCTGGTTCGGACCGGCCAGGGTGGTTACTCTCTGGTCCTCAGACCTGAAATTCGGAGGGAAACACTGTACTCGTAGCAAAAAAAAACCCCAAACAAACTGCTTTGGATGAAAAGTATTCAGCGCTGGTGTGGCCTCACCTTGAGCACTGTGCGCAGTTCTGGGCCCCAGAACTCCACCGTTTAAGAAGGATGTGAAGGTCCTTGAACGCGTCCAGAGGAGGGCAACAAAGCTGGTGTCAGGGCTGGAAGGCATGTCCTGTGAGGAGCGGCTGGGGACTTTGGGTTTGTCTAGTTGGTGAAAACCAGGTGACGGTTGTCAGTAGTTTAAAGGCAGTCATGGCCTTTAAAGTTTTCGGTTTCCACTACGGAAATGTAGCAGCTCATTTCCACTCACGTATCTTCAGAAGTTTAAGAGACTTTTTCCCAAAGGTTGCAAAACCCAGCATCCTTCGTCCTTTGGTTGCTGTAGCACAATATTTAGCACGAGGTGAGGATGTAAATGAGACGCAGTTATAAGGTGCAGTGGACAAGCTTCTCGCAGCGACTGGAAAGTTTCCTTCAAGAGTGGAAACGTGAGTGATGGCAGCCTCGGGGCAAACTGGGAGATGGCCACGAAAAGCCTGGGAGGTGCCGTGTCGTATGGACACAGGAAGGAAAAAAGTCCTGGGAGGTCCTGCTTCACAAGGACTAACTGGAACACCCCCCTGCCTCCTCAGAGTCCAGGACAGGGATGAAAAATCAGCAGAAAAGAGAGTTTGGCAAAGGTTGGGTAAAGCGTGGAGTCACCCAGGACCTGACCTGGGGGCAGGAGGGGACAGCCCTGTGGCACCGAGACCCCCACTGGGTGCTTGCTCTGGATCCGGAGGACTTGATCTGGGCTATTGAACTTCCCTGACATGCTCTCGCAGGGGCCCTTCAGAAAACAAGGTTTAAACTCACCATTTGCCAGTAGGTAACAGGATCCATGCCAAGTAATAAGTGAAAAGAGAGTACCCATCTCTAGTGCCGTAGCAGTAGTGCTAAGTAAGTGAACTGTGATAGCAGCATCCATCAGTTAATAAGGCAGACGCAGAGCTTGGTTAGCTGTGATTCATGGGCTTATTTGCTGTTCACAGTTATTCAGCTGATTCAGATAGATACTCATGAAAAACACTGCTGGTGTCACCCAAAAACCGTGCAGAGTTTAACAAAAACACCTAAAATTTCATCCTGGATGAGCATATTCTTTATTTGCTATGTTTTATTGCCCTGGACAAAACTTCCCGGGGCTCTTTGAATAACACCCGCAAAGCAAGCATTTCACAAAGAAACAACAGAAGACGGAAAATGGCATCCCGCCCCCCCGAAAGCTCTCTGGAACAGCCCGGGGAGCTGTGCGTGACCCAACGCCCAAGCGGCAGCGCCGGCATGGACTTCCAGCCCCGCGCACAGCCCCGTGCACAGCATGTTGTTCTCAGAGTGCCTTTCCATAGGCTGCTGTATGAGGCACTGTGCACACAAAACTCACACAGTTTCTAAAGAGATATTTCTTTCTACGTTTTCTTTCAATGTACATATTATATCTTGGCCTTCTATGAAATAACCATAGCAACAACACTAGCACTGATATCTTCCATGAGAAATACTAAGCTATGGCTCTCGCTGTGATTCTGAAATGAAATCTCCCGCTCTGTTGGCAAATTCTGGGGTACAAACCAAGCTGGGGATTAAATCCCATCCCCAGGGCTGTTTTACAGTGCAAGATGGATAGATAGAAATTTTCACTAATTTCTTGAGATGTTTGTCCAAGAATGCTGGTACAGACTGGCTGCTGGTTTCCTCAGAAACAGCCAAATTTCTGGGAAGCAGCAGGCAAACCTTGGAGTCGTACCTGCCCATCATCCCTTCGATAGGAAAGCTGTTCTGGGAGCCCCTGTCACGTCTAGTGGCTATGGGTGAAGTAGAAATCTCCTTGAAATCTCTTAACCTTGTGTTGAGTCCATCTTTAATATTTCTTAGGTTGTGGGTTTTTTTTCCTTCCTTTCTTTCTTTAAACGGCTGCATAATCTTTTTCTGGAGGAATCAAAGACCTCATTCCAAAGAAGTGGGTCTCTCTTCACACTCCCTTGATCTTCTGCTGATCCATGTAGTTAGCTGTCTCTTGCTGTGAAAAATAACCTAGCCGGTTTTCGTTGGATCTGTCAATCGGAGCATCTCTTCATTGCTGAATTTTTCTCCCCTAAATGGGCATGATGTAAGAGCTGACTGTATTGCATCTTCGTAATGGTTTAGCTATCATCTAGACTGGTAATTATCAATGCCTGAACGAGATTCAAAGCCTCGCACGCTTTGCCCATTGCCTCGAGGCTCTTGTATCACTTGAGGATGACCTGACTAACACAGCAGCACTCTCTCAGCAGCATTCAGGCAAGCGATAGGATGCACAACATCATAAAAAAAAAAGATAAACTGAGCTAGGTTGTTTGATTTGGGCAAGGCACAGTGACCGAGGGGCAAGAGATTGCATCTCTGCTGAACTGCAGGCGCAAGGCTTGCTGCAGCAATCAGAGGGCTTACCTAGCCAAGGTCTGGAAAAGAGAATCTGAGAAATTCTGCTTTTGCTGAAATAGGGCAAGGTCTGAGCCAACTCAGCAGGTAAATAGATGCTTAAACATTCATTAATTTGTCTTCAGACACGCCACTCGCCTGTGGGAATAGCTTCCTGAGTGCCGGAGGCAGCCCGGTGTCCAAGATCAATAGGACCAAGGGAGAGCTCCCGAAAACGGGACCGCCGCTTCCCGCTGGGTGTTTTCCCCCCTTCCCGGCAGGGCTGCGCTAGCAGGCTGCCGTGGGCTTTGTGCACAGAGACCTGCCCTGGCTGGGGCAGCAGACACGGCACGGTTTGCTCCCTGCAGCCCGACGGTGTGGCAGCCCCGAGGCTGGAGGGCTGGATGGGAGCGCGGGGTGGGAGAAGAATCCTCCGGGAAGCCTGTGCCGTCCGGAGAGCCCGCATCCTGCTCATGCGCTGCGGGCCGAGCCGTCACCCTGCGCCTTTGGCAGCTGCGGTGCTGCTCTCCTCGGCAGGCAGATGACTTGAACCTGTCCCTGGCAGGCAAAGCCCCGGGAGGCAAGAGCTCGAGAGTGAATTTGGAGGGCAGATTACTAAAACACTGAGTTACCAGAAGTCTGCTCCAGAGAAACTATTTGAGCACACACAAATCAGCATGCAAAGATTCAACGGAGACATGTCTGAGTGATTAACAACCCAGATTTATTAAGGTTAGCTCATGCCAAATGCATCTAACTGCCTTCAGCATAGTTGCTGATGAAGACGATAACAGAGCACACAGTGCAGGGGATACCTGAATTCCAGAGACAAATCCCCTTATATAGCCCCATCGCATAATGAACAAAGAAACCACAAAATGCCAACTAGATTAACAAAAAGCAAGCAGAAAAAACCCCACAATGAGTCAGAAAATTAGCTCAGGAAGGAGAAACAGAACACAATTATCATCAGTTAGCTCTTCAAGTGGAAAACAGTACCGATGGGCTGTCCAAAGCATGCTGAAGGAATAAAGGGAAATGTTCTCACTTAAATCCAGATCAAGCCCTGGGAAGTGGGGATATAGCTGGGTCAGCATCAGAGACCATCCTCTTGCACTGAGATGCAACTCAGCAGATTGGGTCACTCCCAGAGCAGGGGAAGAAGAGGGAGGAAAAAGCCCGAACCTCGCCCGGGAGGCTCGGATGCAAAGGGCACACCCAGCATTAACACTTGGAAGAGAACGAGCAGGCACCCCCTGCCATGGGCAGCAAAGGAGAGCCTCTCCCTCAAGTCAGGGCAGATGGCTCTACCCCTCACCGACTGAGGAGCAAACATGCCTGCTTCCCTCGAGCTATCGCCTCCTGCGCTGCGGTAGGGAGAAAAATGCTTCTGATCTCCCCAGACTTTGGATGAAGCCCAAGCAGGAATACTGACAGGGTAAGGGCAGGTTTATCGCGCCAAGCACAATGCTGCAGTCAGCTCTCAGCTTAAAGATTCAAGGCTTTTCACAAAGTTGCCCTGTGCCACCAGTGCTCAGCAGTAATCCCTACCCAAATTCCAGTATATATTCCTAAACTGCTCCCCCGGGCTTGTCACCCAAGCACTCCCAGCGCACACACCTTTCCAACGATGACCGCACCTCTCGGCTCATCCCGATGAGCTTTCTGTGCCGAGCAGGTACGTCAGAGGCAATCTCATTGCCAAGACGCGTTGGCAATGCCACGTTTCGGGTGTCTACGTTGGAACAGGACTGAAGTCATTTGGGGTCACTGGCTGATGGTACGAGGCAGGAGTGCAGGAGCAGGTTACCAAGCGCTGCTGCAGCTCAGGCGAGTGCCCGGGCGATGCTCCGAATTGTGCTGGAGAGGGCAGGTAACAGCGGTTAGGAGGGAAGGGAGCTGACACGGCCGGGGTCTGCAAGCGTCTGTGCCTGCTGCGCTGCACTGAAGCAAACCCTTCCTGGGGAGGTTACTGGCAGTCTCCCCAGACAGCAAAGCAGAAGCACTTCTTGCCCTGTCCCCATCCCCCCCCAGTATTTTTAACTTTGCCCCAGTAATAAGGGTTGAATCAATGCATTTGGCCCTTGTAATGAGGTTTTATTCTCCCATGAGCCCGTACTGGCTAATAATGCCTTGTTCAGCAATGCCAAATCGCACAAGGACGCTGCCCTCTGCATTGAGCTGTCGATCAAGAGCAGCTGTCACTTACCAGAGGTGAGAGGAAAAAAAAATAGTAATAAAACCCCCCAAAAACCAACCGGCTGAGTCCTGCAGAAACCATGTCTGATTTTACAACACAATAGTCTGTCACTTGAAGAGACTTTTCCATGACAGGCCTCATAAAAATCTCCTTGGCAGATAAGAACAGAGGAATTGCTTTATAAAATCGGATTGATGGACCATCTAATTTGTCTGCTGCAGACAAAAACAATTGCTTTATGGGACACCATAAGGGACAATTATAGGGAGTGTCCCCATTACTGGAATTTCTGCTTATTGCCTTACAATTAACGCTGCTTCAGAGCATAAAGGTTTATATCCTCTCCAAGTGTCATCTCTGTCTAACATACCCATATGCTTTTGTTGTATACGTGAGTACCTAATACATACTGTGTCCTGGCAGGTTGTTGAACCTCAGTGGTCTCTTGCCCCAAGGATTTCCCCTCGGCAAGGATCTCCAGTTGGTGTTTGTAGCTGAAAGTACCAACAGTCATTTTCAAAACATCCTTTTTGACAGTTTTGTGCCATTCTACCAGAACTGCAGCATATTCCTCAGCCAGGTCTGCAGAAGTCATTGCTATTTCAAATCCACGCTTGTAGCCAACTTGAGTACTGTAATCCGTGTGGTTCCAAGGCGGCCAGACTTGGGGTGTTGTCCGGAGACAGTTTATGATACATAATAAAAATGATGGCAGGCAAGTTTCAGAGCAACAGATTTTGTTCCTTTTTTTGAGACGGAGATGATGTTTGCTTGCTGCCACATCTTGTCTCAGGCAATTTCCAACAGGAATTAAGTGATCAATTAATCAATGGCCTAAACCTTCTGCAGCTTCTTTCTCCTTCCACTGCTCATTTTTATATTTTACTGGTGATACATGTCAAACAAGGCAGAATTCAGAATTATAAGGAGTTCCTGGATCACCCAAAGCTTCCATGATGGGTTTACCACAAAGTTCAGTTAATGAGGAGTTGCAATAGACTGGATGACTCTGGGCTATTTTGGAAATTTTTGTTTCCTTCTGAACGGTGATACATTGCTTGGACCTTTCACATTAAGGTTAATAAACCAAGTCCCTCCTAAAGACTGGAAAGGAATCACGTTTCAGTTTTTACCACTACGGTGTTTCTAGGATTCCCTTCATAGTGCATTGTCTTTCCTGAATCTGTCTTTACAGATCAGTTATTTAACACACTATCTTCATTTTCTACCCTGTTCTTGAATTAAATGCACCAGTGGCTCTTGCTTACGAACAGTGACTAATGCCGACAGTCCCCTGCATGGAGGTGGCAATAGCTACAGCGCCAAATAAATACTTTAACGCAGTATCCCCCCTTTATGTTAACATTTCTATTGCAGGCTACATATTTTTTTCCTTTTATTAAATTTGAAGGTTGATTTTAAGAAACCTAAAGATAAAGCTGACTTGAACGTAAGGTTACCCTGTGTTCTATTTAAAAGAACTGTATTAAATTGCATTACCTTGCCTTCCATTTAGTGGAATATAAGTATTCTGTTGTCCTTCACAGCTTGCAGGGCATAATGTAGAAATATATTCGTCCTCTAGGTGAACTGTAATGATTAACATAGCTAATAAAGACCACGAATATTTAGCAATATATTCAGACATCTCAGCTATAAATGGGAACAGGTTGAAAACGAACCTTAAGCTTGTTTGATCCCCAGCATTCAAATGCCGCAGGCACCGTCGTGGTCCTCCTTCCAGCAGCCTCCGGGATGAGCAACTTTTAATGACTCACTGGTGCCCTTGTGAAATACTTCTGGTGAGAAGCTGGAGGATTGTATCTCTAAACTGTACATTGCAAATATGAAGTTTAGCGCCCTACATTTCCGGTTAGCTCTGGGGGCATCAGTTCTAATTTAAGGGTAGATTTTTACTTCATTTATGATGTGATTCACGGTGCGGATGGAGAAATGGAGGGACAGAAAAAAAAAGAGGAAAAAGTCACTCTGAGGGTTAGTGACAAACCCAGCTTGGGTGTGCAAGACCTTCCAGCGGCCATTCCTACGCTCGTTCCCTCAGCTCTGTCCACGCACCCCGGCCGAGCATCCCTCTGACCCCTCCGGGTGCTGACGGGCCGGTCAGAGCCCTGTGCCCAGCCTGACCCCCCAGCTGCCCAGCAGTCAGGCTTCTGCTGTTAACTCGATTTCACAGGGGGCCAGGCAGAAACAATGGGTTCCCGGGGTTTTGGCCAGGGAATTAGCAGCTAAAAGACACGCATTTTAATCCTTGGTGCAACCCTGCAAAGCAATCCTTGCATGTTAAAGCAGCGGGGTTGCTAAACCCTGCAAGTGACAGTAAAGGGAGGCTGGTGACCTCAGGAAAAAGGACCCAGCTATGTTTTGTGCTCTTCTTTTCCTCCAAACTCAAACATTATAAAATCCAGCTGGCTCACATGTTCCTGCCACATGAAAGGTTATTTATCTCTGCATCCTCTAGGTCTTATCTGAGAATGACAGAAGACCTTGCTCAAGAAGAGGACAGACACTTCAGCTCTAGAACAGGCTTTAAAGGAAGACTCTCTCCCTTTCCCTGTGGGTGATTTCGCCGATCAGCGCTACCGCCCCGCTCCCCGTGCCCACAGCCCGGCCCAGCCAGCTGTGGCACAGCTGTCCCCGCGGGAGCCCTGCGCCCAGGGCATGCCTTTGGGAGAGGCACCTCGTCGCAGGGGTGCCCAGAAAGAGTCTGGCCTGCGGCACAGCTCATCACTTGCGGACTGCTATAAAAAGGTGTCCGAAACCAGGAGAAAAGGGTAAGTAAAAAAAAGGGAGGACACTGGCAACATCAGCCTGGCTAATATCCCTTGGTATAGAAGCTTAAAATAGCACAGAAAGCCCAAATATCATGTAGTGTTCCATGATTTTTATTTTCCATATTCTTGGAAAAACTAAAGCTCTTTTAGAAACTTGAAGAGTTGTTTTACAACCTTTCATCTGTTTGCTCCTTTGAGCACTTATCATGGTGAGGCATAACGTTTGGTAAGTGAAGAACACTGATTGTATTTTCATTACCTTAGAACATTGGCATGGCAGCAAATTAATAGAATAGGAAATAAAACACAGCCTGTGGACAAAGCCGGGGAACTGAAAGGAGGAAAAGCAGAAGGAATGGATGCTTTACACTAAGGTATCATTCACAGGAGTGCATTGTGTGGGCAGCTGGACCCAAACAGAGACCCGTTCATCTGTGCAGGCAGCTGAGGAGCCTGGCTGGTTTCGCCAGAGCCAAAGGTAGCGCTGACAGTGTTTTGTTCATCGTCTCTTTGCTGGCCCCCGCATGGTGATTCCACGTTTGGCAGCAAGCGTGTGGAAACTAAAACGGTCACACCATTTAATGGCAGTCTAGTTCCTGCTTGTAAAAGATGCTGAGATCTCCTTGGAGCTCCTCTCCGTGGGGAGAGCGGGGGTGTGTGGACACAGTGTCTCGTACCAGCAAAAACGGAGCAGGAAGGGGAACGCCTGCAAATGTTGCTGCAGGTCGTGCGCTCGTTGGCACGGGCTGCTGGTACCGCCGGGGAATTAACCGCCGGGAGGGCGAGAGCCCGCCTCTGCCTTGGCCTGCAAGCGAAAGCAAAGCGTTCGAGGAAGTTAGGTTGGGTTTTGCCAAAATATTCTACTCCCAACCCTTCTAAAACATGGCTGTGAAGAACATGAGAGTCGGAGAATCAAACAGTAAAAAAGGAGGAAATTAAAGCTTCCCATGAAAATTGGCATTCTTGTGCCTGTGCATTATGCTACAGGTACTGCCATTTTCAGCTAAATGTCAGCCAGATATGAGATCTTACATGTGTATGTGTGTATGAAACATGTTTTCCACTAACCTCATTCTTGGGAAAAGCTTAATTCTTTCATCTGGAGTTTTCCAATAGGAACACGATTAGTCTGAGGCAGACAGAGTATGGTAAAAACCCATGGAAGTTACTTACACGAGGCAAAGTTAATGGCCATGAAAGCCGGAGCGCTTTGCTGGAAGGGAGTGCTCATGGCAGCTCGCATCGGCTCTGTCTGGAGCGGTGGCGTGTCGTGGCCAAGTGACGACGTGACCCTGCAGCGCCCGCAGCTCTCCCAGAGACACCTCCTGCTTTCTCCCCTCCTAGCCCCCCGGCAACTCGAGCTTTCCACCCCGGTTTGCCTCTCCCGCATCCCACCTCCCTCGGCCTCTCCTCCCTGCTCAGCTCGGCCAGGCAGTCCCTGCTGTCCCCCTGAGCTGGTCTACGGCTTTTGCCAGACCAGCGACAGCCTCGGTGGCCAAGCCTGGATCGATTTACCTATTCTTTCTGAAGCCAAGTTGTCAAATTTTTTGTTCTGCCTTTGCGTTTCTCCTGGTCATTGCAAAGGAAGGAGAGGCTGAGGGTGAAGGTGGGAGGAACTGCAGTATTTTCCTATTTGTTGTTTTAAGCATTGCTAATATATTCTTTGCTCCCCCCCCCCATACAAAGTGGAGGATATGAGCCTTTCCTCCATTACATTTCATTTATATTTACATTTATTTATATGTATGTATGTGTACATACACACACTGTGGATGCTGGGATGCCATTTCAGATACACCTTTCTGTGGCACCTGTGCCACGGGACAGGGGCACGTCTCCGTCGGTGCCCGGGGTGAGGGGGTGCACGCTTTGGGAGGACCCTCACAGACACGACCAGGGTGAGACCTCAGGGAGGAGGCAGAGCAGCTCACAACCCGCCCGGCTCCCGGCGGAGCTCTGCCGACGGAGCCGGCCTCGCCAGCCCCACCGTGTGCCCCGGCTCCCGCAGCACCCACCCAGCAGCATCGGGGCCGGCGCAGGACGGAGCCCCCCGGCTCGGGGTCGTGTCTGACTTGTCTGGCCTTTGGAGGAGGCCGGGGCGAACACACCGAGGCATCGTGTGCTCGTTGCTCCTACTTGTTTTAGATTAACTGTAGGAGGTAAGAAATTATGAAAATTGGCCCTATTGTTATCGTATGTGATTGGGGTATTTACTTGTAATCCAGTAATTCCTTAAAACCAGCTCAGAGGAGGATGTGAGGGGGAGTTTGAAGAGGTAGTGAATGGGTTGCAAAACCACTTTATTCTTTTGCTAAAACTCTGTTCCCCAATGTAGCTGCATTCGAATCCAAAATCAGCCCATTATCCAGTGTGTTGGCTGCCGTTAACGTAATAATTGTCACACAGAGATAGGCTGGCCAGTCTCAAAAAGCCTCATTTACCACCAGGACTCAGGGAAGGAATACAGGAATTTCACTGGGATAATAATGTCTTTTTGACGGATAGTAATGATTATTGGCATCAGGCTGTCCCTGAAGACAAAAAGAGTGTTTGTTTTTCATCAGCAGGGCTTTATGATTGGAGCTGCAATATTTTCCCTTAAAAATGAACTTCTGCTGCCAATAAAAGGCATCCCGCTCTCATTTTTAATCTTTTTTTTTTTTTTTTTTTTTTTGGTGGTGGTGGTCGTTGCTCCCAGTTTGGTTCCAGTTGAGAGGGTTTGCTCTCATTAACGTCCCTCTAATCCTCTAAACACTATGCCCAGTTCCCCAGCCCTCTGTCCGCACAGCCGGGGCAGCGTGATCCGAGGGAGGGGGTTCCCCTTCTTCAAATGTGGAAGGGATCTAACGGCAGAGACAGTCCCTGGGCCTGGCTGCGGTTTTGTCTGCTCAGCAAAGCCGTGGGGTGATATTTGCACTTACTGCGCGGGTGATGCAACGCAGCCGGAGACGCTGGCATCCCCAACACACGCACTGCGAAGCTTTTCAGCTGCTTTCTGAAAAGTGCGTGTGGAGAGTCCCTGTGAGTCAGCCCACAGGTTTGGAAGGTAGAAGAAAAATAAATTTCTGTCTCCTGGCAAACACATTCAATAATTCAATAATGTGCTGTAAAATGTTTGTTTTCATTCACTTGTAATTGTCCTTGTGTCCTGCAGAGAAGCAGTAATATGAGAAACGTGCACGCAGGGGAAAGCCTGTGGAAAATACAAAATGGGAAAATCAGAGAACAAACAATAAAAAAATCATCTGTGGGGAAGGAGAGGAAAGCGAAGAAGGAAAGAGAAGAAGAAAAGAAACTTGGGACTGGAAATTCAGTCCTCTCTAATGGATTTAAGTCTTCATTTTTAGCAACCGAAATTTAATTGACTGTCCTCTAGCCCCTATGCAGAGGAGACAGGAGCACGCAGCAATTGGTGCAGAGTGGATTTAAAAGGTTCAGTGCCACAATTACTCTGTCAAGGAGAGCACGGAGGTGTAGGGCTGAGCAAGACGAGCCCAGCGGGAGAAGTGGTTTATTACGGCGCTAAGTGCAACCGATGCCTACGGGGATGAGTAATTCCCACGCGAGGAGCAGCAGCAGAGCACAAGGAAGCTGAGCATCACCTGGACCTGTCCCTCCTGGCATGAAAACGAGCTGAAATTTAATTACCAGCTTTCTCCTTGAGTTCACCCCTGTGAATCCCCTTCTCTCCTCGCCATCGTTCCCCTGGGGTTTCTGCTCTTTCCTGCTCGTAATGGACGTGCACGGGGAAGCTGGAGAGCAGGGCCGGACCCTCCACCGCCACATCGCAGCTTCCACCCCTCACCTAAAAGCTGCTGCAACAGCTCGCCACCGCCACTGGGCGTGGGGACGTGGGGGGATGCTCGGAGCACGGCTCTGGCTCTGCTCCCCCCACCACCGGGCTCTGCACGGCCAGGGACAACCTCGCACGCTGGGGCACCGGGCAGAGAGCAGGGACCAACAGCGGGTGCCAGCACGGGGAGAGCCAGCAGCACGTTCCTCCCCTCCGTCCTCTCCTCCACGGCTGTCCCACCCTTGGGTCTGAGGACAGTCTGTCGCAGGTGTTTGAAGGAAACCTTTGGAGGAACGTAGTTTCCTTACTGGTGAGCCTCCAAGTCCAGGTGCGGCTTCGTGCCTGGCTGCCTACCTAAATTCTGTCAAACTATTCACACCACATAAGTAGATGTTAATGAGTTGGCTTAAGGTACCTTCTACTGACACAAAAATTTGATGGGACAGTTTTCAACCCACCTGAAATGTGCTCTGAATGTTTGTGAAAGATTCTTCCAGCTGTCACGTAACTGAATGCAACCAGGCATCCCTGTGTGCTCATGAAGCCGCTGTGCCAGGGAAACCTCCGCTGAGCCGAGCTGCGCAGAGCTCGCCTCTGCTCCCTACTGCTGGGTTTCTGCCTCTCTTACTTGTGGTGGCTCGCTTTTCTTCAGACCCCGTTGGTCTGTGTTTAAACACCATAGCTCTCTATAGGGTAGGCAAGAAAATGAAGTGCAAAAGCAGGAAAGCTGCATTTGCCAAGGTGTTACTGAGCACTCTTCATCATTTCTGCCATTTGCTCATTCCACCCCAGCGCTGCAGTTTAGCCAAACTCCCCTGAGGAGCACGTGCTTCCCTCTTCGACCCGTTTCTGCAGAGAAAAGGGCAGCCTTTCCCTGGTCACGCAGTCCCTTTTCCTGCCCTCTCCTCCCTGCAAGTACAGTTTTTTGATCTGTATTTTCATGCAACCTTGTTTTTAGTCCAGATCATCTCAGGCCAAGGATGGACAAGCAAACCCAGGGTTTCAGGAAAAAGGTCTTACTGTAAAAGCACTTGCTGTGTGCCTCCAGAATCTGCACACGAGGGACACCTTAGAAAGCTCATGACTTAACTGGTCACAGATCATGCAGTCACTGTTAATACAGGGCTCATTAATTAGCCTGGCTCTTGCAGTAGGCTGCCAAGCAGGATCCCACACAGAGCATTTAATTAGCGGGAACATCTCCTTCAGCCTGGCCAGACCTCTCCATCGGCTCCCTTTTGTGACTCAGTGCTCACTGGGCAGAAGGACGTGCCTTCAGATGGGAGTCCCCTGTGAGAAGGATGCAAAGACCCCACTTGCCTTGCAATAGCACCTCGGTAGGTCTTAGATCAAGTCTGCTCAGGGTTTACTGGTCTACACAAGGACACAGAGTCACTGGTCTCCACCTCTGCAGTTACATCACTTGCATCCCCCAATGAAGTATCTCAAGACCCCACACGTTTCAGCCAAGTTCTTTAAAGCAAAAACCCATCGGTCAGGAATATTTGGCTTGACAGGGTCACTGGCTGCTGTGAAAGGCAGGACACACGTCTGCATTCCTGCCCCAGAGACCAGCTCAGGAGAACACCCAGCGCACATGCCTCCTGTGGGCCAAATGGCATGTACTGGCATCCTCCTCTGGAACTGGAGGCTTGTCAAGCAGTTGGCCCGTGTGCTTTGAATGCCTCTGTAGCAGTTTTGCATCCCAGCTGGAGATGTTTCTCCTGCAGGCAGTTGAGGTGAGGACTGCATGTACCCCCGCATCTTGATATGCTGCCAGCCTCTCTGCAACTTGTGGCCGATGAGGCCCCAGGAACCGGAGAGGCAGGAGTCAGCCTTGTTCTGACCACCTAGGAGCTGGTTTTCAAGCCCACACTTCTCTGCTTGCATGGAGCGTGTATGTTCCTTCTGTCGGCTCTGGCCCACAGCTGTCTACCTCTTATCACAGTGCTGAGAACAAGAATCCCAAGTACTTTGAGAGGAACACGGTTTATCATCGCTCCTCATGCATCGGCCAAAAATGAGGCGAGACCAGACAACACAAACGCTCTGAGGCAAGGAGCAGAGCAGGGTGTAAACCTCTTGTTCACAGGGAGCTCCTGCTTTGGGTGTAAGCATCTGCTTTGCATGGGAGTGGTCACCCCAGGGACTTCTCCAGAAGAGCAGACCCTTGAGGTATGGCCAAAACCACCCACACCTTACCTACTGCAGCGTGTCCAGTCCTCAGACAGCTGAGAATGAGAAGTCCTGGATGGTTACAGCCCCAAACCCAGGAGTCCCTGGGAGATAAGGCAAGGCATACTCTGAATTCCCATCCCAACAGCATGCAAGAGGCTGCTCTCCCAAGACACACACCTCCGGCGCTCTCCTCCCAGCACAGCAGCCTCAGGCAAGCGGCTCGGCATCGGCCGGGCTCTCCGCCCAGGTCCCAGGAGCTGCCTGACCCCTGGGAGCGCTGGGCTCCTCCCGAGCCTGCAGCACGTCTGCCTGCACCATCCGCCTCCGGTTTTACTCGGGGCTCGCTGCAGGCAGAGACGCTGGGATCACTGACTCCTTGCAGACCCTCAGTCAGGCTGGTTGCTCTCAGCAGAGCGGCCAATTCACTTCACTGTTAACTTGGGGTGTATTACTTCAAGCATCTGTGAAAACAGAGGCCCCACGCACCCAAGGAGCTCCATGGAAAAGGCTTCTTTGGAAACCACGCACGCTGAATACCTCTTGATACGATGGTTTTGCATTCAGTGATGAATGACTGGTTCTTCTGGGCCTTGATTTCAGAGGCTGCTGTATCCATACCTACTGTATTGCATTAATGGCAGAGGCACGGTTAGCGATGCAGGACTGCATGCAACAGCATCGCGTGTGGGTAGCGGTACCAGCACCTATAAATCCTGCCAGAGGTTGGACAAGTATAACAGCTTTAATTAGAAAAGAAAATCATATCCTTCATTCTAATAATTATTTTAAAGAACAGACCAAGTGTAAGGGCATGAACAGACTTAACGAGCACTGTAATTACCGAGCTTAAAGAACAACTGTTCCTCAGTGAAGCTTCAGGAACGGGAGCTTCTTGGGCATTGTTTATGGGGTCTCTGCCTCCTCCCTGTCCCCAGGCCACGCGATGAACCCCGCCTGGGATTTGACCCTTCCGAGGAAGATTAAACCTGCCCAACAAGGAGCATCTGATGCCCCCCGGTCGGGGCAGGCACCTCACGGGGAAGGGGCTGGGGGCCACGGCTGCTCCTCTCCAGCAGCGCCCGTTTAAGCCGTTCCTGCCCCATTCCCACACCGGCGTCACGAGGCTGACGGGCTCAGCTGCAACAGCATCTCTCTTTGGCAAGTGCTGCCTGCCTGCCCCTGCCAGACGTACCCCTACACGGGACCCTGCGGCCAGCGCACACGGCTGGGTCCGCACCGCGCCGTGGCGTTTGCCCGTACCGGCCGGCGGGCAGGGGGGCTCGGGGTCGCGCTCATCTGTACGCTCCTGCCCAGACCGACCCGCAGGCAGCAGGGGAGAGGAATCAACACTCACCGAGCATCGCCACCTCCGGCTCTGAAATTTATTGAACTACAAACACACAGCATTCGAGAGCACCAGGTCTGGGAGGAATGTGGGGCACGCGCACACCCCTTGTTTAACCAAAAGGGCAGGAGCTTCAGCTACTGCTTTATCCGAATACAGACATCACCCCAAAAAACAACAGGAACAACTCTACTTCAGAATTACAATGATAATGACACAGAATTTACAAAAATATAAATAACCTATTCGTAACCTTAAAGAAAAATAACATCCACCATAAAAAACACCATGTATTCCCCTAGGTAAACCATGGCTACAGAAATGTTGTTGTTTTTTGTTTTTTTTAAAAAAGCACCAGAGTCTGCATTATTAAGTAATCCAAAACACACAGGGCATTTCCCCCTAACACTTGCAGACTTTTCTGAGAAGTGTGCCCAGATCATTAAAACCGCGTTTTCTTCAGTATTGCCTGCTTCTGTAACAGCATATTGAAGGTACGATTCTTATAAGCACCCTGTTCAAGAAAAGCACCCAAGAATGTACTAATTGCTCATTTTAATGAACACTTTAATAGGATGTAAGTATGTGCCTATTTTAAGTCTATGCTTAAGAGCTTTCCAGAACAGGGCTGGATTTAAACTTATCACATAAATTCCTCTGCAAATCAGACTTCCAGACAAGAGTGGTGTCAAAAACACTCGCTTGTAAAAAAATAATCCCGCTGCACAAGAGTATTTCCATTGTTCAGCCCCAGCTAAAGTTTGCACAGATGCTGAATTATTTGATTTCTTTCAACTCTTTTTGAGCCATGCCAGCTTGGCATGAACAGCTTCCTGACGCTGCAACGCGAGATCCAGCGCTATGGGAGTTTCCTTCCCTTACGTTCCATGTATTGTGCTGAAAATACTATTAAAAAGCAAAAGTCAAGCATCAAGTCCATTGGTTCCCAGCTAAAGAAATTCACCGCCCAGGGACTGCCGCCGTTTCCAATGTCCAAACCGGAGCGTTATGCCCCGTTTTTCAGGCTCTCGTGGTTCCCCGTCGCCCGAGGGCTTCAGCTGGGCTTGTGGCAATGGGGCCAAAGGGGTCCCCGGGGGGGTGAGTTAAAGGCCACCTGGAGAAATTTTGGCCCATGTAAACAGAGCTGATTTTGTCACCGCAGCTGGAAGGAGGGCGCCCGCCACGGACACCAGTGAGAGTGGGGAGCAGCCCTTGGGTGGGAGCTGGGGGGGGGGCTCCACCGCTGAAAAGCCCCGTCCCACAACGCTCTTGTGCAGGGTCAAGCCTCCCTGGAGCACCAACCACGGCGACTTGCACCGAGAGCACGTATGAGGTTCTGGGTGGGACTGAGAACAGTTAAAACACACTTAAAACCAGCCCTGCCTCGCGCTGCCAGCTCCTGCCAGCCCAGCGCCGCAGGCAGCGTGCCCAGCGGCACGGCTGGGGCTCGAGGGGCAGCAGCCGGCGGGGCAGGAGCTACGGCAGGGCACAAACCCACCCTGTGCAGTGTGTACGGCACAGAACAAACCCACCCTACGCGTTGTATATGGCACGGCACACACCCACCCTACGCACCATCTCCTCAGCCTCCGGGCAGAGGTTAAGTTTTGACCGTGAATAATAATGCTTAGACATCAAACAGCTGAAAAATAATAGTGTACCTTAAAAACTATGAAGGGGATGGGGTTGATTACAGAAGGGAGAAAAAAAAAAAAAATTAAAAAATAATCCATCCAGTGGGTCCGGAGCCCACCCACTGGCACACCAGCAGAACTGCTCAGCACACGCGGGAGGGACGAATGCGAGGACCTGCAGCACACACAGGTGACGATGTCCTCATTATTCACTGTTTTTAATTTAACAGCCGTTCCTGCCCATCCCTTGCTCCCGACACTGCCGTGGGACAGGAGGAGGCCGGCTCTGCCGTCCCGCCCGGCCACTGCGGCTCTGGGCACCCCGAGGGACCGCTTGCTGGTGGCACTGGTGACACACGTACACAGGGACACGCAGGACAAGCCACCCAGACCGGTTCCCACTTCAAAGCCAGAGCTGGCGAGTTGAGCTGCACGAATGCTCTTACTCAGATGCTGTAGGTGAATTTATC
Organism: Gymnogyps californianus; assembly: GCF_018139145.2. NCBI lineage: Eukaryota > Metazoa > Chordata > Aves > Accipitriformes > Cathartidae > Gymnogyps > Gymnogyps californianus. Next base: position 550,319 of record NC_059479.1, read on the forward strand.
TTAATTCCTGCTGGAAGTGACTAAGTGTGTCCACAGAGGAATTAAATATTTGATTTTGTTACGTGATTAATCCAAACGCGCTCTCCCCACTGCAGATAAACCTCAAATGAAAAAACCCTGGCCTCAGGCTGTGTTTGCTTTAGCAATACTTTTCCTGACTGCTCCGTAACAGACCAAGCATGTAACGAGAGCCTGACTAACCCTGGCCTAAAACGGGTACAAGGTCTAATACTTCTGGGTCTTGCAGAGCAAAGAGCAATAAAACGACCTTGACTTTGGAAGAAACAAACAGCGGGGGAGAGAAAGTGTCACATCCAGCTGAAACTGCCCATGCCTCCCTTTATCTAACCACATCCTGAGCGCGTTCAAGTCTTAACAGCATTTAACGGGGAAAAGAAAAAAGAACAGCAGCTATTTATACCCGTGTTCGGGCAGATCTGAGGAAAGGGCTGCCTTCCCAGAAGGTCGCCCGCTTTTTCCAAGTACTGTGGCCAGATAAAAGGCAAAACTTGTGAGCTCAGCCGGGGATGCCCAGCGGGTGCCCGGGTGGGCGGCAGGGTAACAGTGCCGCTTGCTGGCGACCGCCGCGCCGCCGGCATGGCCAAGGACCCCGGTGACAGGGGAGAAAGCAGAAAGCGCTCGCCGGACCCAGCCGCAGCGTTGAGGAACAAAGCAAAGAAGCGCCGGAGCGAGCGCTGCCGGCTTGGCCCCGGCGATGCCGCCCGGGGGTCCCGGGACAACCCGGGGTGAGGCTTATCGGATGCCACCTAAAGGCACCCGGCATTGAACCGCCGGTCGGAGGGAGCTGTGGGTCGCCGGCACCCGCCGCAGCCCTGCTGCCGGCTGCTCTGCCCATGACCTCAGCAGGAACGGCATCCGCAGCCGGGTGCCGGCACCGCCGCCTTGGCCCCACGCCGGCTGGCGGCCGCGCCGGGGCAGCTCCCCGCATGCCTGGCCGCCCCCGCGCCGCCTCGCCCTGCGCGCAGGCACTCGCCCCCGACAGACATGCCAGACTGCAGAGGCGCGGGCTCGGCTCCGGCACGGGCTCCCGCTGCATCCCCCAAGCCCCGTCTGTCGGGCCGCCGGCAAAACCCCGTGTAATGCCCCAGAGGCTGGGGGCAGATTCGGGAGAACAGCCCGGACACCTGCAGCCACCAGCCCCGGGGCGCAGCACCCGAAATCAGGGGCGCCCGGCGCAGGCGGGACTCGTGCAAGCTCTGACAAATCCTCCAGGAAGAAATTAAAAGCAGAAGGGTGCTCCCCTCCCCTCCCTAGCAGCTACTCCCAGAAATGAGAAAATTAGGCCATTTCTAGGCAGGGGAAAAAAAAAAAAAAAAAAAAGGATTATTTTAAAACAAGCCAGCTCTGCCGTGACTGGCACAGGGACATCGCCGCTGACTGTGACGCAGCCACGGTCACGGCTTCAGCCTCCAGCTGCCGCCCGGCGCTGGCTGCTCCCCGGGGCACAGCGGTGAAGCAGCCCTGCCCCTGCCGCCCTGTGTCACCGCAGGGCGGTTTGCAAAGCCTCGGCGCTCGGAGGCAGCGGTCAGCAGACGTCCGCAGGGCCGGGGTGCACGGCAGGGGCCCGGGGAGTGAGCCAGCACCCTCCCCGGGCCGGCAGCCGCAGCACTGCGCTGTCACAAGGACATACGTCAGCCCATCCCGCGGATCAGTCTGAGACTCCTGCAAGAAAACTGCACCGCTTCACAAAACGGACATGAAGGGGAAGGCGCCAGGGTGGCACCGCGAGACCGAAGGCTGGAGCCTGGCGCAGCGGCCACGGCCAGGTCCTCTGCCGAGGACCGTCTCTGGCACAGAGGGAGAGGAGCGAGCAAAAAGTAAACTGGGACAGTGGCAACCGGCACCTGGGAAAGCAGAGCATGGGCCAGATGAAGGACGAGAAAGCTGGAATGGGAGGGAGGCGATGGCTGGGCCCGTAGGAGGATGGCTGCCCGCGGAGACTGAGCCCCGTGGCCGAGGGACCCCACGGGGCTCACTGCAGAGCGAGAGCACCGCAGCACAGCGACTGACGGCACTCCGCTGCCAGACAAGGGTGTCAACGCAACTGGAGAGAAACGGCCTCCGGAGGGGCCTGAGCGAACCCTCCCGCGCGGAGGCCGGGAGGAGGCACGGCTGCGGCCTCCCGGCACTCCCCCGAGGAGGGATGCTCGCCCTTGCATCCTTTTGTTCCGCGATGCAAAGACTGTCTCCACGTGCTCCCCACGTGCACACCAGAGAGATTATGTGACCGCAGGGCTACCAGATCCTCTCCCGTACCAGTACACACAGTGCCTGGAGCTTCCTCCGTCCCTTCCCTGTCGTCTCTAGCGCTGGCGGCCCTGAGCCTGGCTGAGCGCGAAGTGGTCGCAGAGCAGGAGCAAGGCATCGAACCGCTGGAGCCGCTGCAGAGCTTGGGCCAGGAGTGGGATGGTGACCGTGTCTCCCGAGCGGGTGAAGTGAGCGACGAGCTGCTCGAATCCAGATATCCGTCCCAGCAACTGGGGCGCAACCCCCAGCTCCAGCGCCACGTGGCTGAAGTTCTTCACACCGTTCAAGGAAGGGTCCAACAAGAAGGCAAGTGACTGCACCAAGGAACGGGGCAGCTCTGCTACCGGGAGACCTGGGGCAGCAACACAGCAAAGCTGGGTTAGAAACCAACCTGACCGGCTAGGATAAGGGTAAACGGGGCAGCCAGACTCCAGCCCCTGTCCCAGCCGAGCAGGTGAAATACCTGCCCTGGCAGGGTGGCATCTCCTCCAATGTCACTTTCAGAGCTCAGCCACATGGAGCTGGCTCAGTCCCGGGGAGGCCGGTAACTGGTGACAACTGGGCATCCATCCGCCACCCACCTCCAGGCCGTTCAAGGCAGTATCACAGAAAATCTACCCTGTGAACTAGCACCAAAGGCCACGAAAGTCAGGTAAGTCCCTGTGATGACTGGCACCTCCACGTAGCCGCGGTGGGCTTCTGGAGGAGCTCCCTTCCAACAATCTGCCTCTCTCCGCTACCCCAATACCTGGAGAACAAAGATGAGGCTGGAAAGACACTTACCCTTCGCTGTGCTGCTGATCTGAGTCACGAGGCTCTGGGCATCATCCACCTGGCAAGACAAAGACCCCCAGGTTGATGGCAGGCCAGTGAGAACAGCAACGCCTGTCACTGCTCCCAGGGCCGTTACGGAGGCTCAGAGGAACGGCGCTTCTCCTTCCAACGCTACCATCCCACGGAGCCAACGACCTCCTCGGGATGCTCCAGGGCAACCCAGCAAACTGCTTCCATAAACGGTCACCTGGAGCTAAGCTGTTAAACGCATCTCTCTGCCAGACATTTTCTGAGCCTCAGTGATGTTAGTCACCGGGTTCATTACGAGCTCACCAGAGAGGGAGGAGGAACCAGCTCCCCCCGCTGCCAGGTCAGCTTTCTGGAGAGCAAGAGGACAGGAACCACTCGGGAGCACATCAGTTAAAGATATTCTTATACATTCAATGAACTGACTCTGGTCTTTTGGGTGTTTGAAACTGCCCCAGCAGGTCACGTCTCCATGGCTGATGGCCTGTTGAGTGACACATCACTAAACACCTGGCAAATAATTTTTGGTAATTACCAGTTAGTCCCAGATATTAATGAACCTTAGTCTACATCCCTAACCCACCGGCGAGCCCAGCACCCTGTGCCCGAGCCCCGGGTGTCCGGCGGCGGTTCGGAGGAGCAACGAGGCCGGAGGAACTTACCGGCTGCTCCCCGCTTTCGGCGGTGGGATTCGGGAAGGCGGAGGGCGGGCGCCGGGCCCCCTCCCGCCCCACGCCACCGCTCTCTGCCGGGATCCTCTGCGCCGCCCGGCTCGCCGCCTCCTCCGGCCGCTCGCCGCCCACAAACTCTGCCTGGGTGGAGAACTTCTGGAGGTCCAGCTCGGTGCACTCCACCGGGGCGTGCGGCCACTTGTGCTGCATCTCGGAGGCGCAGGAGGAGAGGGGGGCCAGGGCCTCCGCCGTGCCCGGCTGGCCCTGCCGGGGGTCGGAGGGTGGCAGGACCCCGGCCAGGCAGTCGCCGCGGCCCGAGGCCCGGATGAGGGGCTGGCTTTCCAGGAGGCTCTTGCCCAGCTGGGCTTTGGAGGCAGCGCTGATGGCGACGGCCGGCGGCAAGTCCATCTCCGGCTGGAGAGAGGGGAGCTGGAGACCCACGGCTTCCCCGTCCGAAATGAACTGCACTGCTTCCACGGGGCCTGAAACCAGAAACCGGCACGGCTCAGCGAATCCCCGGATCTGCCCTAGCCCCTTCCGGGGGTCCGCCAGCCCTGTTGTTAAACCCACTGGCCCAGGGCCTGCAAGCAGAGCTGGGAGCACCCTGCCAGAGGCCAGACCCCTGTCCCCTGCACCACCACTGAGCAAAGCCGCTCTTGTGCCTTTCTGCAAAGTTTTGAGTGGAGTCGATCCCTCCCCCAGTCGCAGGGAGAGCAGGAGCGGGCTGGGGGGATCGGGAGCCGCAGGGGCTGCGCACGAGCATTTCTGGTACAAGGTCTGCAAGCGTTTGTCAAGAGAGGTCCCACATTTCATGTTGGTGAGACTCGGACACTGTCCAGCTCTGTCCTCCCTGCTTAAGGGCATCTCAGTAGGCCCTAGACCGTGCGGGCTGGAGCCCAGCACCAGCCTCCCTCCCTCCCTCCCTCCAAAGAGGAAGGCGGCAGGAGCAGGTACCTTCTGCCTGCCTGTAGCAGGGGCTCAGGTTCTTCACGCCCAGGCAGCAGGGACCAGACATCTGCTCCTCACACAGGAATCTGCCGGGCGCCGCCGCGGTCGGGAACATTGCTTGCTGGCCCGAGAAGTTCTGAGTCCTCAGGAAGACTTGGAGGATAGAGGAGAACCAGTCTGAGCAAAGGCTTGGCTTGCTTCCCCAGCACGTCCTCAGCCGTGCGGTATGTCTGCTGACGAGGAGCCGGGAGCCAGCAGCTCCCTGGCACGCTGCTGGATGCCAACGTGCCCCAACCCCAGCCACCAAACCTACTGCCCTCTTCCCTCAGCAGTCCTCCGGTCCTGCCCTGCAAAGAGCCACTCAACCTCAGCCCGGCCCCGAGAAACCCCAGGAAAAGAGGATCGCCAGCTCTGACTGTGAAATGGCATTCTCCTCCTACTGATTACGGTACTAAGGAGGAGGGACACGCCTCCGTGTCTTTGAGCAGGCAAAGCACGAGAGATGTAGATGTAAAAAGCAGGATGAGGTGTTTCTTCTGTATGAGCAGAGGAACGCTTGGGTCACTGTACGCTGCAAGAGCAGCAATGCTAGGGGCAATGCTCTACGCAGCAAGGAGGGGGCCATGGGCACGTGTGAACAGCAAAGGGAGGAGGAGGAGAAGCGCTGCAGGCATTGACTCACCTCGCTGGCACTGGCTCTTCCAAAACCGCTTGCAGTAGATGATGGAGAGTGCCAGAAGCACCAGTACGATGATGACCAGGGCACTGCTGGTCACTGCAAGAAGGGCCGTGTCCTGCGGCGGTACGGTGGGGATGGCTACTTTCACCAGGTTTGTTCTGGACCGACCTGCAAACACACCAGCCACAAAACATTGGAGCCTACCCCAAGGCTTGGGCCACCCCCTCCCCGCCCATCCCTCTTCATACGCAATGACCGTGCCTCCTCCAGCAGGTCCGTGGGACAGCAGCTTGCGTTGCTGCCAGCGGAGCAGGCTGGCCAGCAAGTAGGATCAGTGAAAGGACGGTGCACATCCGAGTGCACGCCTTCGACACCGTCACGACGACTTAGCATGCACCGTGAACCTGCTCCACCGCGCCCGCGCCGCCCGCCCTACCCCAGAGCAGCTCGCCCGCCCGCCGGCGAGGGACGGCACGTACACTGAGGCTCGGAGGAGGGTGTCTGCTTGGTGCAAGGGATGCACTCCCAGTCCAGCTGCCCGCTGATCCGCGCCTTGCGGTAAAACCTGCCAACAGAGCAGAGGGTCTCAGCAGCGCACGGCCCCGCGGCAAGCCCCCGAGCCCCCGCCAGCCCGGCTCTGGAGAGACAGGCGTGTCGTCAGTCCCCGGCAGCACAGGGAGAGCCGACCCCTCCCCACGCTCCTGCCCGGGCAGGCTGGGACGCCCCAAGGCAGCAGGTCTCCCCATCGCCGGCTGAAGCCATACCTGCAGCTACTTCTTCGTGTCTGTCGCCACTTTGGCCAAGGAGCGGCATCACTCGAACTGCCTCCCCCCGATCAATAGTGATCAATAGCTCCACGAAGCCACAGAAACACCCCCCAGCCTACAACTGCGTCTGGGAAGAGGCTCGTAAACCAGAGCCCCGACTCGTTCCTCTGTCCTGAGTCCCCCTGCTCGCCAGCACATGGTCTGCAAGCCCTCAGGCATTTCGCAGACTGGTCGTACACAGCAGTCCGGGAGTTCAGCAACTCTTTAAACCCATCGCCCAAGGCACGATCTGTCCTCCTCTTTGGGGACCACCAACTGCAGTGGTCTACAGCCACTCATCTTCCAGGGCTTAGCCACCCTGGTGTCCACAGGAACAATTCAAGCCTGGAAGGAGTTTTCTTCCACTGCTCATTCATGGGAGCCTCCAGGTTCCCTTCTTTGGAGCTACAAGGGGGCCATCGGATGGGTCTGATTTGCATGTCATTAGCATTGTCCTCAAAGCAGCAGCCCTGGGTCACCAGGGCTCCTCTTACGTCCCGTGTTCTGGGTGGCCTCAGATGAGCCCCCTCTGTCCATCCCCAACCCGCATGCTCCAAGGTGCGACCACCACGGCTCCGCTCGCGCCAGGATCCGGCCCCACTCACCCCGGCAGGCACTCCCCGCAGACTGCGTTGGTCGTCGCCGTGCAGTTGGACTTCTGGATGCGGTTGATGAGGGTGCAGGAGAGGCAGGGCTTGCAGCTCTGATGCCCCCAGCTGTCCTTAAACTTCCTGGGAGGGCAGGCAACGCACTGCGCATCCCCCCCGCCGCTGTCGCCGCAGTCCTGCAAGACACGAGGTCGGGTGCACGGCTGTGGCGAGGAGCCACTTCAGGTCCCAAAGCAGTACCGAGGGGAACGGTGTCCCTTCTTTGGGGCAAAGGGTGGAGGGGTTACCGCGCACGCGAAGGGTCCTCAGAACCCAGCCGAGAGCAGACGCCACCACAGCAGCTCCGACGGAGAGACGCGGGGAAGCCGTCTGCTGCCCAGCCGTGGCCCACCGGCCGCGTTTAGGGAGGAGGAAAGCTCTGGCAGTGACGTGCCCCAGGAGGCATCGCCTCGGGGGGGACACCCCCCTGGGTGCCCGGGCGGGAAGCGCGACTCCCACCGCAGAGGCTGGGCCGGAGCCCCCCTGCAGCCACGTCCTGCACACGTCCATCCAGCGTGCAGCCTGGCTGGGCAGCGCGGCTTCGCTCAGGGCTACGGACCGGGAGGAAATTTAGATTTCCATCGGCAAAAAGGAAAGAGGGCAACCCGAGCAGCAACCTGAAATCCCTTCCCACCTCCCACTTCCATCGTCTCGCCCTCCTATCCAGGGTGAGTGAAACTCTTCACCATCCCTTCCCACCAAGTCCCAGCTCTTCCCAACATGCTGGGACCAAAGACTGTCCTTCCGAAGGAAGGCTGGCAGAGGATTCGCCTAGCACTGTAAAAGCCTTGGTGCTAGATGATTCCCGGTCCTTCCAGAACAGCCGATTTACCTTAGAAAGCTCCTGCCCGGGCATGCAGTTTCTGCAGGGGGTGTGTTTCCCATGCTCATCCAGGTACTCGCTCTCTTGGTAGTCCATTGGGGCTGGAGAGGGGCAGGGAGCCTGAGGAGGAGAGGAAGAGAAGGCAGAGAGGTCACAGCCAGCCCCACCGCTTTTCAGATGAGCAGCGTGCCCTTCTCTGGGCAGAAGTTTCCACTCTGGCCAGGACAGCAGTCTGCATTTCTGGCACATCATGGATGTCACTCTGGCAGGAGGCGGCTGCCCGCTCCCACTGCACGGCAGGCTGCTCCAGCAGCTCAGGAAGGGCTTCCCAGCAAGGCTGGTGAGGAACCGCCTGGTTTTGCTGCCACGTCGCAGCCTTCATGATGGAGCAAATTGAATTTCACGTCCGGTGTTAAGGTAGACCCACCGATTGCTCAGGTCACCGATTCGCAGGAGGTCAGTGGACTTTGCCAGCCCCCACTGTAGGTCTGGGTACCCCAGACTATCGGTACAGAGCTCAGTCCCAGCAAAGTCCCAGCTTTGGGATCCGGCAGCCCAGCTCTGGCCGGCGTGGCTGCGTTGGTCTGACGTGACCAAACGCCAGTGGCCGGCCGTGTCCCCAGCAGAACGGGACACGCACCTGCAGCCCCGCTGCGCCAGCCCAGAGCCGCGCAGGCTGCCCAGGCTCTTGCTCCGCACATGTTCCGGCTCAGTGCGGGCTCACTTGCAGCAATCCCAGAGGACCGGCAGAACAAGCACCCACCTCCCTCAAAAACACCATCCAGAGCCTTCCCGAGGTGACTCAATGGCTCAGCTGCAGGTAACGGCTGAACTGCCCCGGCTGCAGTGGAGCCACGGTTTGCGCCTTCGGTGAGGGTGGCTCACAGGGGAACACGGGACCGGCATCTCGCCGAGAACAAGCAACTCGGAGCGAAGCTACAAAACTGAGCAATTTATTTGGATTTTTGGGGCTGTCTGTTCATTTCTGCATATTCTAGGTGGGTTCTTACCGTGATGACAGAAACAGAATAAAATCCACCCCCACTAGACCAATCTTCATTTTGCTTTCCCCATAACCTTGTGCAGCAAATCAGGAGAGAAACAGTGTTCAACCAGCCTTGGGAGCAAAACTCGTGAACTTCTAAACACCCACCAGGAACAGGGAACACCTGAAAATGCTCTTTTGAAGAGCACCACCCTGAACAGCCTGAACCACCGGGGAAAACCTGGCATTTCAACCAGAGCCATCCTGCTCCGCAGCCTCGGGAGGAGGAAAGGCTCGGCCGGGACGCCCGTCCCCTGCAAGGCTCTAGCAGCAGAGTGGGGAGCGGACTGCGGGGCCCTCGAGCACCCCCCGGCCCCTCCTGCCACAGCCCCCTCCCCTCCCATCCGCACCGTCCCCGGGCACCGAACACAACGTCCCACAGCAGCATTCCTCTGCAGGCTTTTTCTGCGCTCCTCTGCCTAATCCCCCACCACTCCCTCGCTGGCTGCCTTTTGGAAGCGGACACTTGGACGGGCTCCCCAGGCTCTGAACGACCGAGATTCATTCGAGATGAAGTCTGCCCCGGACGAGCATAGAAAGTGAGTCACCCCTCGCCGCAGCTCCCGCACATGGCTGGGTCTCATTAGCTGTTAGAAGGAAAGGCAGCGCAAGCCAGCGAGGATTGGCGATGAGGAGCTAAGGGAGCTAAATTTATCTTGCAAACATCTCGGGAGGGGCATGATCACAGTCTATAAATAGCGTAAAGGTTACTGACACTACCGAATAAATAAAGGAGATTTGTCACCATCTCAGAAGGTGGCGAAGAGGGAGCTCGGTGCCAGTGCCCTTGGAGAAGCACAGGGTTTAGCGCTGGGGCTCAGCTACAGGCTGAATGCAGTAGGAGAAATAAAAAGGGGGGAGACAGGCCCCAAACGGGTGACACACAACTGCTTCGGAGGGCTGGCACGCTAACGGCCCGAACCCAGCCTCTCGGTGAGCTCAGTGCCCGCACCCTGGCTCGCCCCCGCCGGCGGGTGCCTCGGCCCAACGCAGCGGGGTCAGCACTGCTGATGCTCTGGTCCGGAGTCCGGAGGTTGATTTAGGCTTTCACTCCTAACAAGAGCACGAGGCGTATGAAATAACAGAATTGCAGGCAACAGAAAAGGAGCCAAGACACCAGAGTCTGGAGAACAAGGGGACCGATTTTCACCCGCTCTCCAAAGCACCGTTGTAACGCAAGAAGTACTGGTGGTGGGGGAAAGAAAAAAAACCCACAACGTAAAAACCCCAAAACAGCAGTCTTTTTGGTGAAACTGTCCTGCGAATGCAACATGACTGCCTTCTCTCATATATTTATGGACTTTCCTGCACTTTGGAAGGGCCTGCAGCTAGCCATACATCCCTCACAGCCTATCTGTCTCCCCAGAAGAGGCACAGCTTCAACCAGTTTCCCAAATACAGAAAGTTACACAGGCAAAAGGAATCTCGTGCCAGTGCAACTCCACGCGCGAGGACATCTGCCAGCATGACGGTATCACTCCGGGATGGCGGGGGAAACGGCGCACCACATCCATGCCAGCAAAACTATTAAGCGTAGAGCAGGCCTGCTGTTTCTCAAGCCACAATATAATGATACATAGAATGAACGCTTTGTTGAATATCTGGCATGAAATCAAAGCTGTGGGATTTTTGTACTTCTTATTTTAACAATACCAGAACCAAGACATTTAATTTGTAAGTGGAGCATACATCCAAACCACACAGCACTGCCCTGCTAAAGCAGCAATTTCTGATAGTCTAATAAGCGACTAAAACAACTGGTCCTAATTAGCCAAAGTAAAAAACAAAAACAAACAACAAAACCCTCCCACCTCTTTGGAAACTACACGGGATCTCAAGGTGACTGCCAGAGAAAACAGATTTTATTTGCCAAAGAGGAATATAAACATGACATAGTATCAATGCACTTATAAGTTGGAGGGAAGCAAAACGTACTGCCATCATTTCAAGATGCATGAAATGTTCTAACTTAAAAATATCATGAATTTGTTAAAGGACTCTTTTATTGTCTCAAAGAGACATCTTGCCTGAGCAAGGCGAGCAGAGCGTGCTCCCCATTGCGTTATTACTCAAGACAGCAAAAACACGAGTTGCTGAATGAGTTTCACTGCATGAGAGAAAAAGCATCGCAGCAAAGCTACAGTGCAAGATGCAGTTCATTCACCTCCATAACAGTTCTGGGGCTCTGTCATTTTCTTTTTCCTGTGAAAATGTAATTTTCAAAAAAGTTCGATTATATGGGAATCTAAACTATTTCTTTTGTGTCCAGCTAATGGATTCTGGTAGGAAAAGAAGGCAAAGAAATCAGTAAGTGAACAGCTACAAAAAAAATCATCGGCGAAAGCGTTAGTGCTTCTGGTTCTCCCCGTCTGACCACAGCCCCGCAGGTACCAGGGGGCAGGCAGGGCAGGCAGGGTGGCACAGGACCCGCAGCAGGAGATGGGCCGGGCTGGTCCCTGCCCCAGGCGCGGACCCCGTCCCCTCGAGCCGTGGGTCTCTGCTCAGCCGGACAGGGGGGTGCCGAGACCCACCTTTAGGGGCTCTGACGCCCGCCCGCCGGCGGCAGCTCTTCCACGTCACTGCACGAGCCAGCGGGACTTCTACTCTGCTGCACCACAGACTAGCACAGCCAGGCAGTAACTGCATCTCAGATGAGATACTTGTATACATTGGAACATAAAACTAGAGAGCTGAAATCCTAAATAAGAACTGCAAGTGAAAAGGAGGGGGGAAAAAATGAGATGTTATCTGGAAAATATTACGGCATGCCTTGCGTTTGGCAGTGTCTAGTCCCAGTCTCTTGCTCAGTCATTCCTCTGCTCCTGCTCATTAGCCTGCACTCGTTTTGTCTGGACAGCATCTCTCTGTGCCTCCCTACACTACAAACCACGCTGGGAGCGGCTCTGCCACCCCGGTAGGATGCTTTGTAGATGAAGGACTGCTCAGAGAAGCAAAAATACAGGAAAAAAGGCTGAATCTGAATCTTTCCACGTGGCTTGGAAATCAGCAGGTTTTCCAACACGTTTGGAAATTCTACTCACAAGATTGTCCACTAACTGTTTAGTTTGGAGTGGCTGGGAACTTACGTTTGCTTTAGGTGAAAGCACCCCAAGCTCAGGCGGGAAGCACTCTGGGCTGGTCCCGTCTCCCTTCACCGCACGGCAAGAGCCCCCGAGTTGCAACGCTCACTGCCTACTCCTGCCTGCTTGCTCCAGCTGCAGAGGCAGGGATCTGAAACACTGCCAACCCCCCCGACACCGGACAGAGAGCAGCCCTCCTGCTTTTGCTGCTGCTCCCATTCAGCTTTGCAGAGTCCCACAGGGCCCCCACCCAGACAGAGGGTTATCCCCGCTCAAACGAAGGGCTGCCCCCGGCGCCGCATGCCCGTGGGGAGCGCCGGTTCCCCCCCCCCGAAGCAGGAGCCAGGCTACAAACTGTGATGGACGACCGAGACTCCAGAAAGGAGAATCCAGGGTCCTGGAGGAACACGACATCCCTCCGGTATGTGGATGACTTCAGTGCTTGGGCCCCCAGGGTTACAGCTACAGGGCTCTATTCCTGTATTCACTGCATAGAGGTTTGATAAATAATTATAGATTGAGACCATAACTACTGATTTTTCAAGTTCTGGCTGTCCACCTTGGGCACCCACGCTCTGCCTTATTAGATATCTCAAGTAAGACTTCCAAAACTCCTATCAATTTTCATAAAACCTTGGATTTCTATCTGGTTTGTGCCCCACCTCTGCTTCTTAGTAATTGTCACTGTCTGGCTTGCAATCATAGTTCAGTCTATCACCTGGAGGGCCTGGTTTGTTTTTTTTTTTTCCTCTGCAGTTCTCAACACCATCACAAATACAGTCATTACTGCACAGAGATTACACTGAGCAAAGCATCACGTAATTTGCATAACTGCTACAAATAGATTTGCAGTCGGTACTTACTCAGAACTACCTAAACGTGCCCTTAAAACTGCCTGACACCCTTTGATAGGTGAAGGCTCGTTGTCACGGGGCGAGCACACCACCGTGTGCCCCGGCACCCGACCCCGGCGAGCCCCCGCGCGCGCCGCCGCCGCCCCCCGCAAACCCTCGCGTGGAGGGGAAGGCCGAACCGAGCCCTGCCGCACCGCGGCCCCGGCTTTAAATAACGCGGCGAGGCCGGGGGCGGGCGGCGAGGCACGGCCGCGGTGCGCAACGCGGTGCGCCCCACGCGTGCCGGCAGGGCGCGGCGGGGGCCGCCCACGCGGGGGCCGCCCGTGGGGCCGCCCGGCTGGGGGTCCCCGCCGTGCCGGAGGGCGCTCGCCCACCTGCCGTGCTGCGCGGCCCGGCAAGCCCCGGCTCGCCTGCCACGCGCGGAGCCCCGCCGCTGCCCGACCCACGCGGGGCGAGCTGCCGAGAGCCGCCCGGCCCCGCCGGCGCCCCCCGCCGCCCGCCCGGGGGAAGGCGGGCGGCGCGCCGGGATATGCCCGGGCACGTCTCGGCGAGGGGCTCCGCGGCCCGCGGCCGCCCCGCATCGCCCCGCCCGGCGCCCCCCGGCCGCGGCAACCCCCCGGTCCCCGCATCCCCCGGCCCCCGCCCCCTCGTCCCGGTACCCCTCGGCGCTCGGAGGTGCCCGCCGGAGCCGGCCGCAGCCCACGTCTATCGCCGCCGCCGCCGCTGCGCTCCCGGGTGCGGGACCCGCCGCAGCCCCCGCCGGTCCCCCCGACCCCCGCAACCGCCACCGCCCGGCGGTGACACCGGCACCGGGGAAGGTCGGCACCGCCGCCGCGGGCCGGGGGGAAGGCAGGCAGGCAGGCAGGCAGGCAGGCAGGCAGGCAGGTGCGCGGACCCCGCGGGTTACCTGTGTCCCGGTGCCGGCAGGACGGTACGGGCCGGGGCCGGCGGGAGCTGGGCAGGCAGCGCAGGCAGCACCGGCGGGACTCCGCGTGGAGCGGAGCGCACCGCGTCCCGGGCAGCGCCCGCCGCCCCGCCCCGCCGCCTCTCATTGGCGGGCACCGCCGCCTGGGCGGGGCTGTGCAAAGGAGCGGCCCTTGCCGGGGCTCCTGGGAGTGGCGCCGGTCTGCAGCGCCGAGCACCGGGGCGGGCGGGGAGCGGGGGCCGGGGAATGGGGAGGCTGGGGCCGGGGAATGGGGAGCGTGGGGCCGGGAGCCGGGGGCCGGGGAATGGGGAATGGGGAATGGGGAATGGGGAATGGGGAGGCTGGAGCCGGGAGCCGTGGCCAGGGAGCCGCAGACCAGGCAGCCGCGCAGCGCCACACGGCGTCTGGGCAGAGCAACGACGGAGCGTCCCGGTGTTAACGGCCGCGACGTGAAAAAAGAGAAACCCCGGGCCGCTCGTGTCCGTGTGGGCTCAACAGCCACCGGCAGCAGCAGAGTGGGTGCTGTGGGGCGGCAGCCGGGAGCACCCAGGCGAGGACCGCATTCCCGAAGAGCTGGATTTGGTTGGCATCTCTTCCGCAGACTTCTTAGGGACGCTGGAAGAGCCCCTGTCCGGCCACCCCTCGCCATCAGTGCGAGGGCACGCACACGATGAATGAATGAATTTACCATGGCCGACTGTGGCTCTGCACAGCGTGGGTAGGCAGGCCGACCGCCGCGGCCACGGGGCTTCTCTCGCACTCAGAATTAAACTTCTAACGGCGCATTCGGCGTGACTCACCCCTTGAATCTTTGGGGTGGTTCAGGGGAGTGATCCTGGAAGTATCCCAGGATTGTTGTGCAAAAGACTTACTCCACCACAGTGTTTACCGAACTGCCGTGTGGAATCTAACTTTGTTGTGCAGGAGGGAGCTTATTTTCCCAGTAGTACAGACCTTGGCGCTCTGTCTCCAGTTTATCATGCCTCCAAACTAGTTAGCTCTTAAGTTTTATCTGCCAGGCCCGTTGCACAACCTTGCTGTCTTCCCAGGCTTTGGGAGGTGGAGGCTAGGCGGAGTTAGTGCTGCTGATTCCGGTGGCTTGGGCAGTAGCTCTCAGTAACGGTTCTTGCGCGAGGATGTGTACCTGAACTGTGTTTGGTGTTAAACCTGTTATTTTGGGACATTCTCCCCATTTCTCTCTCTTTTTTCAAAATTCAAGGAATCTCTCTCCAGCAAATGCTTTTGAGAAGTCCCAGAAGTTCCCCACCATCACTGCATAACAGCTTCTGGAGAAGCTAGACTGTCAGATTGGAATAACTGGAAGGATTTTATATGAAATTCAATTAAGCAGTCAAAACTTCCTCACTCTTTTCTCGCTAAGTCTTCTGATTTTTCACAGCCCGGTGCTTCAGCCAGGTTAATGATGCAATCTCCACAGGAAGAAAAGCTCAACCGGAGTTGTTCTGTAGGGGGATGAGGATGACTTCATCTTTCACATGGGGCAGTTTGCCTCACGCGGGTCCGTGTCTGATGCAACTGGCCTGCACTGTAACGCTGCTGCCCCTCTTGCATCACGCAGACGGCAGCGTGCAAGCGGCCGGCGCTGACGGCGGGGCTGCCTCGCATCAGGGCTCGAAGGCAGCCGGGACAGTCAAGGACATAAACACCAGCTTTTGCACTTTGGAAGGCTGATGTAAGAGTTGTTTAACTGAGCAAAATTACGTCAGCAGAGGTCATCTGTAGGATTTTTTTTCCCGCTAAGAAGCTGATTGAGACAAGGTGAAAGATTTGCAGCAGAGCACCCGGCACAGCACGCCGGCTGGCTGATGGGTGGTTATTCGCAGAGCTGCCCCAAGCCCCTGTGGTTTGTGGCGGTTTGTGGCGGTTTGGGGGGGTTTGGGGGGTTTGTGGTGGTTTGTGGCGGTTTGTGGCGGTCCCGCTGGCAGCTGATGCCCAGCGCTGCTGCGGTGCTGGGAAGCTGCACTGCAATGGCCAGCCCGAGCCCCCAGGCTGAAGCGGGCAGCCCCGCTCTCGCCCCAGCTCCATTGTGTGGGGTTCTGCTGCCCTCCTTTGTGGCCTCACGGGAGCCAGAGAAAACTGCCCATAGAGCTGGAAATGCTGTTACTGGGGTGGGGTTTTTTTCCCAGTCTGATCAGCACCTCACAGCCACACACACTAGCACCAGTGCTGCCCCGAGGACAGCTATGAAAGCCTGCAGCAACCCGGGGAGGTGGCAGGGCTGCCCTTTTGGTAGCAGCACAGACTTAGACGGGCTTTAGCGGCTTGCCAAACTGCACCGGGGAGTGTCGGTTTGTGTGACGTTTGCCAGATTTCTGATATTCCGGATGCAGGGATCGCTGGGTGCCGTACATCCAAGATTTGTGTGTATTTTGCAGGCTAAGGCGTTTGAGATGTTAGCTTCAGCCTACACAAACGTGTCCTGAGGTATTTGGTGTTGTGACTGTAATTACCTGATATGCTCAGGGTCACATTATCTCCATTAAGTTGTATCTATGTAGAATAATTAACAAAATTACTGTATTATGAGTTGGTAAAACCATGAATTCTGAAGCAGGGAATCTGTTTTAGAGTTTTTTTCTTACATACCGGAGTATTCACAACACTAGAGGGCACCAAGTCAGGGCACGAATCTGTCGGGGGGGGGCAAAGCAGACTGTAAACACCCCACCCGCACACCAACACACACACACACACTCACAAATACCCCCCACTGACACAGGGGGATCATCCACTTGGCACACGATGTGGTGAAGAAGTCGCACTTGTACAGTCATCTGGACACCTTCCACCTTCCCCTCCGTTTCAGGTCAGCGCTCTGCCCATCCCTGCCTAAGGCATCACGAAATCATACTTTAACCAGGTGGGGAGGTTATAAAAGGCAATGGGAGCCGCGCAGAATTCCCCTCTGCAAATGCTCTGACGCACCTGGCCTCCAGGTGAGGCCTCTTGGAGGTGCTCCATGGAAGCGCCCGGTGCTCAGCCGGACACGACGTTCAGCTGAAGCCTCATCCCTGCCGGGCTGACGTTTCTCCAGTTTTAATTCTTGCTTCGTGGTCAAGGCCACCTCTTCAGAGCCACCTTTGTTGCTTACCTTGTGCGAGAAGCTGCTTTGGGCTGAGATCTACTGAATTTTCCCTATGAGAAATTTCCCGTGATTGCCTAAGACATAGCTGAGCAGCAGAGTTTTGAGGTGATTTGTGACTTATTTGCTCTTTGATTCAGTGCCCTTTCCACTTACAGTGCTCGAAATAATAGGGTGTGCGTTCAGAGGAACTTATTCTCTTGCCTGACCATATGGCATTTACTGCACCTATCCATCTAACTCAGCGAGCAGGTTTCTTTCCAGGGCCATTACATAAATTGGGTTTTTCACATGATCACCCCATGCATGCTATGACTCCTCTGTACGTGTCGGTTAGGTTTTGTTGCTGACTTTTTTGTAAAGGTATTTAGAAGACTTTTGGCTTCTCTAAAATACTGTCTTGTGGTGCTCCAGGGCTTGAGTCAGGAAGCTAGGCAAGCCTTTCCCAAGGCAGGAATGTGCCTTCCAGTGCTCATGGCATGTTCCTCCTGGTGTAAGCCTGGGACATTGGACGCTGCCTGGAGACACAGCGTGCAGACAGGTTTTAAGATTCCACTTAAGTCCAGGTTCAGCTGACCAAGAGACTATAACCCTCCAAAACAGAGACCTGTGCCTCCAAGCCCATCCAGGCTGCCCTGTCTTGGCAATGATTTAGCATCTCCATACCACTCTCAGAGGCAGCGACACTCACTTTCTGGACACAGCCTGAGGGAAAGGGGATGGACGGTGGGATCACTTTTACATCAGCACCGATTGGCTAAGTTGCTTTCCTGGGAAGTGGAGGAGGTAAATGCAGTTCCCCTCTCAGCGTGAGAAGTCACAAGCTCACCTAAGAACAAGTATCACTGGCCAGAAGTCACCTGGCCGACAGCCTTCTCTGGCAGACATAAGGACAAAGCTAACGTGATACTTCTCCAGAAGAGTCTCCCAGCCTCCCAGCAACTGTGGTTTGGGGACAAGCGATGCCTTTGCATTAAATAATGCAGATGGCTTATTTTTCCAGGGAATTTGTCCAGCCCATAAAAGCCAGGTAGGCTTTTTCATCCTCAGCTTTCCTGGGCAGAGTATCCAAACTCACCCGTGCGGGACACTGTCAACTCTCCTTTCAAACCTGCACATTTGCTCTCGGGTACCGGCCTGTAAAAGTTAATGCCACAGCATCTCGTTTGCCAATGCCTGAAGTCTTTACTTGGACCTGTAGTACCCATCACAAATCCTTCTAGGGCATTAATGGTTAAAAGTGTTCCGAATCTGCTCATCTTCACACTTGAAAAAACCAGCCTCCAGAATAAAGGCTATCATTTCTGTGCCTGAAAGCTCATTTGTCTGGTTTCCCCCAGCTATCATCTCAGCCTGTCTCGCGCTGTGAGCCTGGCCTTTGCACCGCTCTCAGAGCACCGTTTTTCCGCAGCATCTCGTGGGGCTGACCCACGGGTGTTCCCGGGTGCGCCGGAAGGTGTGAGGACGCGCATCGGCAGGCAGGCACGGGCAGGACACGGGGCATCGCCCGCAAGAGCTTCGGGGGTGGGGGGGGGGGGCAGGCCAGCGTTGATTTGGGCATTTCCCCGGAGGGGAACTGCTGGTTTTTCCTGCTGCCCGCGGAAGTGCGAGGGCAGGCGTTTGTCACGCTGCCTGCACGTCGGCAGAGGGCACTGGCCGCTGCTGGCAGCAGCCAGAGCCGCGGCCGGGGCTGCTCACCTCTGCGCGGCGCCGGGCTGCAGCAGCAAATCACCCCCTCCTGCCCCAGCTGAGCTTATGAAGGCCACGCAACCACCGGCACAGGCTTCATCTCACTTTGCCTTAAATTCCCCTTTCCTTTCCTTCTACTCTCCCACCCAGTTTCACTCATTTTCTCCAGTTTTTCCTGACCGCTCCCCTGCTGCGTTCCTTCCCAGACGTAAAATGCGAGGTTTTCGGAGTGAGACCCCTTCCCCACGATCTCGTTGACCATGCTTTTCACCCCTTTCAGTCCACACAGCTTGCTCATGTATGACAGGATGCTTTGGACCTCTCTGTCTCATACAGTTATGTGCAACAGCCTGCAGTTTGACCTGTGAGAACAGAAGCAGGCAGTACCCCCGACGACAGAGACAATGTGTTCAAACTCAGCATTGTACAGGCAAACGGTCCTTGCTTTCACACTCTTCTCAACAGCAAGCCCCGAATGAGCTGTGCTTTCTCACTCCATTGTTCACTCCTCTCTATACCATTGCTAAAAGCCCCTTTTTTCCCACCAGGGCTTGCACCCTTCAGACAGCTAAAGACGACTCAAATATCCTTACTTAAAATCAGCAGATGAGGCAAGAAGGAGGACTCAAACCATTCCGTCTGGGCTTAGTTTTGCTCATAAGCAAGTGGTACAGTATGGCCTTGGGGCTTCATCACATCAGAGATGGGACACACCAACTGAACCTTTACAAAACAATAAGTATGGTGAGGAAACTGCTCCATCTTCTGGAGAAGGGGCCAGGGAGGCTTTGGAGGCTCTGGGTGAATCAGGGATGCTGTGGATCTCTCCCCAACTCCTCCTTAACTCACTGCTTTCCAAGCAATCCAAGAGAAGAAAGCTTGGGATCCATCTTTGAGGGACAATATCCTGCCAGAGATGCTGCAGTGGATAATGATCTCTGGTACTGCTCTGCCCCCACCCCATTACTGTGGGACACTGGACATCCTTCCTGAGAAAGGTGTCCACAAATGGTGTTGGAGGGCACAGAGCATCTCCAGCCCTTTTCCACCGCTTGAAGAGAGAGGGCCGCCTCAGCGCTGCAGGGAGAAGGTTGTCACAAAGGCACGTGGAGACAGAGGGCCTGGGCTGGGCCACGATGCTACGACCGCCAACGCCATGGTCACGCAGCAGAGCTGACTCCTAATGGCGCCGGTCTCCTCTGTGGCACCTGCGGTTCGGCAGCGGCACCCCTCTCCCGCCGAACAGGAGCTGTCGCTGCGCCTGGGCCACACCGGGATTCATGTCTGGGGCTGGTACGGCACCACCCCATCAAGAAAAAAGAAGAGAACAGACATCCTTTATGCCTGCCCCCAAAGAGAGCCCATCTCTGCCCCCCAGACCCGGGATCAGACGCGGGTTCCCACCCAGCGCTCGCCCCACGGGTGGCACTGCCGCCCGTGGTCATCCTGCTATTGCTCCCTTTCCTCGGCATCCTCCAGCTTCCCATTTCGCCTTGTTTTTCCACACCGAGGCATTTTGCTCTTTCCCTGCTGTGTCTCTCACTTGTCTTAACTCACTCGTGCTTTCCAGCTGTCATTTATTTTCTTCACTCCTCTAGTGGAATTGCCCATAAGGGGCTATTGATTCTTTGCCCGTCGGGGTCACAAGGCAGCAGTCTCGCTGCCAGACTTGCAGTGACCCTCTGACTGCTCCTGGCTCTGGGCTGCCCACCGAGCCTTGCCGTCACCAGCCGGCATGGGTTACTCTTCCCTGCAATCAGTACTCTTCTCTGAGCAACACCTTTGCACAGTCTCTTAGCTAGGGCAAACAACCCAAAGTGGCCCAATTCCAAGTGACATCAGAGAGGGCAGGATCAGACCTCTCGGGAACGATGGGAGAGACTCGATTGTCTTAGGGGACTGAGTATATCTGTCCAAGAGCAACATGCAGGGAGCCCACTGCTTGCCTAAGGGTGAGTGGTAAGATACAACTGAAAACTCTCAGAGAGCAAAGCACTACTCCTGTACCTGACCCTATTGCCTATGTATGTCTTGCTGGACTTAATGTGCTTGGTTTTGGTTCTTTCCAATGCTCTTCAACTGGTCTTTCTTAAAGGAAAAAGGATAGGAGTATCCAGAGAGGTATTCCACATTGTTTCACACACTTAAAGCCATTAGCAAAACTGTATTTACAACTACATACAGGAAGCAATCACACATATGTGGGCAGTAAAGCAGATCAGTTTTTGATGGAGTTTAGCAACTTAGAGCCTGGGAGTTATCACCTTGCCATCGGCAGTCTGCCGCTCCCCTGACACAGCAGCATGCTCTGTGCTCCCCTGCGCTAGCTGGGTTGGAAAAGCAAGGAGGCGGTCGTCCATCAGATTTCTTGCCCTCTGTCACTGCCTCTGCTGCAGAATGAGCTCCCCACAGGCTTCCCCAGCCTTCGTCTGGGGCAACGCTATTTTGCAGAGCACTGACAGAGCTGCAGAGGGGCCTGGAGGTCTTTGGCAGCAGGGAGGAGAACAAAAATAAACCCTAATTTGAGAGGAAAAAGGACAAGGAATGATTTTAGCTTTTTTCACGTTCCCAGCTGGGAGGATGAAGAGCTCTAAAAGGTAGAGACCGCACACCAGCGAGTCACAGCTCCAGCTGGCTGGGTCACGGACCCTGCCACAGGGATTAGGAGCGTTAAGCATTCAGCTTTCTTTTCTGTGTTGCAGTTAAGTCTGGAGTTCAGATTTTGAGTCCTCTATTAGCAGCTGACATTTACTTAGAGACCATGGCAAATAAGGGCTCATTCCAGCTCCCACTGCAAAGACGCTATGCACAGAAACCACGTCTGCTGTTGCGTCCCCTGAGTATGTCTGGTGGGACATCACCAGGATACTCTTAACTCCCCAGAATCATTACTGCCTGCCAGTGGAAAAGGCCTAAATAAATAAATAAATAGATCAAACAATCAGAATGAATGCGTTGCCAAGCAAAAACTAACCTGGCAAAAGAAAAAGTGCAGAATATCCCCCCAGGAGGGAATTACTATTCTTATGTGGTCTTTTCCTTCCTTCCTTCCTCCCTTCCTTCCTCCCTCCCTTCCTTCCCTCCCTCCCTTCCTTCCCTCCCTCCCTTTCTTCCCTCCTTCCTTCCTTCCTTCCCTCCCTTCCTTCCTTCCTTCCAAAGGAAACAACCCCAAACAGAAACAAACCCCTTTTCGTTCAGTGTTTGACAAAGGGGGGCAAGGAGTTTGCTGATGGTCCATAAACACACTGAGGGCTGATATTTCTTCATTGTCTAAAAAGGTATGAGAATCACTATATTAGATCATTTTTTCATGGAAGTGAGATGCAAGAAGACGACAGATGCCTCTCAAGCTGTTTCAGAATAACTTTTCCGAGGCATTCCTACCCCTCATTGCCAGTGTTCATTAGAAAGCACGTTGCCTCTTTACAGCTGTGTGTTCCTGAGATACTGGGGTTTTCCTAAAAGCCGCCATCAGTTCCTTTAGGACCCTCTGGCAATACAACTCTCACGGATTCCTTTGGTTGCCTACCAGAGTATATATGTTAAAATGAGTTTCATCTAGGAGGACACACACAATTCTGCTTATTGTGAGTGTCACAGGGATCCAGCTGTTGGTACAGGGTGTTAGGAAAAGGCACAAAATTCAGACTTTGACAGAAATAATGTGGCAAAATATTTTCCATCTTGAAACACCTCTTGTGTTTTCTCTCAGCCTTTTCAAAAGTAGGTCCACGCTTGTTTTGGTTTATAACAAAATGAAATTTAGTTTGTGCGTTGACTTTACTCTGTTTTCATGTTGAAGAAGAAAAGCAGATATATCCTGTGTCCATCCTTTTCACAAATGATGGGATCACAGGAAGCAAAAAGAGAATTCTTTCATTTGAACTCTTTGATTTTTACAAAGCTATGTGGGAATGGACACGTTGTGACTTTCATGCTTCCCAGGATATCAGATTCCTGCTGTCCATGATCAGTTCTTCTGGAAGAGAGAGCTCTCACCAGATGTATGGAAACCTGCAGGGCATGCTAACCTGACCGCTGTCCCGGGAGCAGAGGGAGATTTGGGAGCAAATTTCAAACACACCAGATGAGAGCAGGATGATGTTTTGTCTGAGAGCACGAGAAACTTCTGGAAGCTCTGTTAGTTTGCTGAGCGGTTGTCTTTTCAGGGGGCTGCCATCGGGGGCTGAAGAAGAGGTGATCGGTGGGCTACGTATGCTCCACGCTACAGCACTGCAGCCCCGAGTACGTCCAGCAACAGGAAGGGCAGAAGTAATTGCCCCAGCCGCAGCTAACAAAAGCTGTGCTGGTCGTAATACCCGCTGCAGGTTAGGATCCCCGTCTGCCCTCAGGGAGCAGTGAATCAGGTAGCAGTCTATTAGTTTTTGTGGTTTTGGTGGGGTTTTTTTTAAGGTGGAAGGTGCTTCTCTGGTCACTCCAGGTCAGAATCCAGGAGGAAGGCTCCCAGATAAATGGGGGCTGTGAGAACGATGGAGTGCCTCCTAATTTCAGAGGGGAAAACAATGACCAACAGATGGGTGGAACAACTGGCTGGATGCTTTGCTGTCTTTTGTGGAAGGAAATAGTTCCGGACAGTTGGCTGTCAGCTGGTTAACATGTTCCAGCCGTCTTCTTCCCTGAGCCGAGTCGTGCAGGGAGGAAAAAACCCCAGGAAGGAAGTCTCTGCCCATGAAGGAGGTTCACCAGCCAGAAAAGGGCTGGTCCTTTGCTGGACACATGAGGAAATACACCCACTGTTTTTCATTCCTCAGTTACACATCCTTCCAACACTTTAAGGAAAACCTGATGGGAACCAGAGTCTCGGTCATTTAGCAGGAAAGAGGTAGAGTTTTACTTGCAGAGTGAAAACAGTTCTGCATAATCCCTAGTGCTTTTCAGGGCATCCATTTTTGGCAACCTGTTCTTTCAGCATGATTAAAAGTAAAAACAGAACAGATGATAGAAATTGTTGGCACACATCTTTCCCCTGCAGCATCTAGAGGACATTACAGTGTATTTCAGGAGCTTTCCTTTGGCAGGACTGGTAGAAAGTTGCTGGCAATCTTTCTGGCAGTCCCAAGATGCTGTCAGAGAACAAGCAAGCACGTTGTTGTTACGTACTCCTAATAATTGCATATTTGAGGGAAGTAGGAATTATGTGCTTAAAACTCACTGATTGTTGCTCCCTAGTTAAAAAAAAAAAAAAGAAATTTGGATATTGTATTGTTTGTTCTTTACTGACTCACCATCTTAGCTAAGGGCAAGCTGGCGTCACTCCTCGAAAGAGTAAAGATGGCATAACTGCTTGAATAGCACTGAACCAGCCCTCAGGCCACAGCCCGGGCCGCTGCAGGACGCCGGGTGCAGCAGGGCATGCGTCAGTGTTCACACAAGCGGGCCAAGCGCTCCTGTGCCGTTCCCTTCTGGAAGAAGACACCACGGAGATACTGCTGTTTCCTCCTCGCCCTGGGTCGGTTTTACAGGAAGAATCAAGTAGATAATAAAGGCTACAGACTCCCCCCCCCACTTTGAACAAACCTGGTGCATTTCTATCACTATTCTAACTCCCTCGCGTAGCACTTTTAGCTTGTCAGACAGGGGTTTCTTTGTTCGCTGTTTCTGCTGTCACGAACCCAGGGTCAGCCATCGCTGGGCACCTCCTCACTGCTCAACCCTTCCTTCGTGGTACTGCCTCTTTCACCGGTGACACAAACACTCTCACTGCTCTCTTAACCCTGATTAAGGATTATTCTGTATTGCCGGTCTTTTGCACAGCACCCAGAAGGAGAGATGTTCTTCCAAACCCCCAGGACAGACCCTGTGTTGACGATCTCTCGGTCCAGATTCCAACGGCAGAATAAAAATGGCAAAGAGCACAAGGAGTCTGAGCCAGGCACTGGAGCTGGATTGCATAAAGCTGTTGATGTGAAAACCTGGCGAACAGTGGAGTGAGGCTGAGAGCACTGGCACAGACAACTGGCACAAGGACAAGGTGGCAAGAACCTCACAAAAAGGACCATTTGCAGATGACCAGAGCTATGTAAAGCTTTGCAGGTAAAGATAAGGACTCAATTTAATGGAGGGAAAGACTCCAGAAAGGGAATTACGGAAGAATAGAAGAACGAGCTTCCAGGGCCACACCAAAGGACCCTCCAGCCCGGTACCCTGATTCTGACAATAGCCAGACATGGGGACAGGGAGAAGTGAATGAAGACAGAGCACAAACATTTATTTAGCAAACCTCGATGGACTTCTCTTCCTTGAACTCCCTAGTTTACTCCCAAATGCATGGACAAATGCAGCATCCACAGAATCTTTTGGTGAGGAATTTCGTGGCTGAACTACCTGTTGTGTAAGGAAGCACCTCCTTTTATTTGTTCTGAACTGGAAATGCAGAGCTTGTTTGACAACCTCCAGTTTTTGCGTTACAGGGGGAAGTGAGCAATCCAATCCCTCGGCATCCTGACCAAGCCGAGGAGCAGGGAAGAAGAGATTACTTTTTCAGGCACACTGCAGCCTAGCTCTACTTGTTTGCCATTTGTTCTTCTTGCTTGTCCGACTGGTGCTGCTAGATTGCGGCTGCAAAAACAACACTGCTTTTTGTATACATCTTCCAGTCTGCTCACGGTAAAGAGAAGAGCTTAAGCTTTCTGCAAGGAAGGATTTCATTTGTTGCCACTGAGTCCATCAGATTTTGCAGACATGTGTAACTCCTCCGATTTCAACAGCACGCCGTCCATTTGCAGCTGAACAGAAGTCAACCTTAAATGTGTCTATACATCAGGTGCCAAAGCTGGCAGTCCAGAATAAATAATTAAGCAGAAACTCAGCAATGGCAGTAGCAACCTGCTGCCTAAAGTACGTTTGTAGGCATTAATGCAAATTGACTGTTCTACACCACCTGGCAATAACTACGGCTGTTACACAGCTACAGTGTTATTGTACAACTAAATAACATTTCAGCCTTTGACAAATGAATATTGCAAAGAACTGTTTCAGAAGGGCAGTCACAGCATGAAATCAGCTTAAATCAGTGCAGTTCTTCAACGTACCAGGATCTCTGGGCAACCTTTTGCTCTCACTTGTACCCACAGCCTCGTTCTATGTCAACTGATTACATCCTTTGAATTGATTTTTCAAACTTACTTTCAAATTCATGAGAAAGCTTCCTCTCTACAAGAGACTTGGCAGTGTTCAGGGGCTGCAGGCATTACTTATTACTGTTTTCCACTAAAACTTGAGCCCTGACCTTGCATCTTAATGTTGACCTACGGAAGCCAAGTAAAGCAGATTCATTTTTTTTTCAATCCCTAAAAAATTTCTGGTCAGAAAAGGCAAGTTCTTTTGTCGAATAAAGAAGTGTTGTTAGCACTAGCTAAGGTACCTTACTTCTAAGGATAAATTAAAAATTGTTTATAGAATGTCAGCGAACTGGTGCTGGCCCATACTTCGGGAGAGCGGGCTACACCACAGATGAAGTCCCTGAGCGTCCCATAGTCGTGGGGTGCACTCAGCCGGGACGCTGCGCTGCCGCTGCTTTCCCTGGAGCACCAACAGTGGGAATTCGTCTGTGTACGCAGGACAGCAGCTGCCCAGATGTCAGGGTTAGAGGTCTGTTACATACATTAAAAAGCAGATCCTGCTTCTCTCTGCCTTCAATATTCAGCTATTTTCACGTGCAGTAGAAGAAGACTTAGTTTTCGATTTTATCTCACACACAGAACCCCCCAGAGCAGCTGAACGCAGGAGCGGACTGGTTTTCAGGCAGAACTGAGCACTGTTCTGCAGCAAAGCCAGCTCCTTTGAAATCCACTGGTAGCTGAGAGCATTCAGTAAGTAATATTTTTGTTGAAAAGTATTGTTTTATTAACGTCAAAATACTGCTGGGAATCATACTGATTTAGAAGGAGTTTTTATCAGCTTTCTGAAGTGCTCTTTCAGTGAAGGACGGATTCAAATTAAAACACTGGCTTTTTGCTTTTCTTTCTAAAAGAGGTATTTCAGCGCAATATCATGTCACAAAAACACTGGAGAGATTTTAGTTTAGGATTCAGAATGGATTTTTTGCTTCCTGGAAGGTGGCTTATGCCATCACTCCAAAGCGTGGGATCAAAACCTTCCGCATCACATGCAATACAAATTTGCATTCATTCGTAATGGAATAATGCAGTGAAGATTCAGCTTTCCCTGTTGTGAAAAACCTACTTGGGGTTTGTTGGTTTGTTTGCTTGTTTTGCCACTCAGTGCATTACATCTTGGCTGCTGCCACTCCAGTAACATAACACATCTGCAGAGTCGTTCCTCAAAACCCCCTGAACCCCCATGGTGGGTTGCGTGCAAGTGTGTACCTCTGTAAAATCATTCAAAAAGATCGTATTTTATCTAATTTATGTCTCTTCTTTCTCATTTAAAAAGGCACAGCCCAGCAAAATCGTGCCATTTATACTGATCTGTAGTATTTTGCACATAGACAAAGTGCGGCAACAAGCAGGGGTACAGCTGGACCGCTCTTGTGAAGGCAGCAAGGGGTAGGAGATGCTCCAGCATTAGTCACCTGCTTTAACAGAGAAGTAAGAAAAAGAGTCCCTATGAATAAACAGAAAGCCAGCTACAAGCTTTGTTTTTACAAAGAAGTCAGCTTTGAGTCATTCCAACTAGGGTATCAGTGCTGGTGCCGCCAGTCACCCACAGCTCATAGTAAAGATCCCTTTTTTCACCTTTTTCTGAAGGCAGAGATGCTTTACTGTGCTTTCTTTAAAATACAACATTTAAGCCAGGGCATTAAGCAAGGGCCCTACAAAGTCCACATTTCCCAAAGAAAGGGAAAATGCATGTAAAGCATCAAGGCTTCTGAATAGTTGCTCACAAAAGAGTCTCTGGTGGTAACCTACACGTATTGCAGGTTCCAGTAACGCCCTCTGGTAAGTTCATCCTCTGTCAGTGAAAAATTAGACTTAACTTACGGGAAAAAAGTGTAACAGCAGCAAAGCCAAGATGTGTACCCAAGTCTCCCTGCTCCAGCCCATTCCCCTGGACACCATGCAACTGCCTCGCAGGAGGGCAACCAAAACTAACGTACAGAAGAACTGGATTTAGCACTTAAAGGCCAACA
The DNA here is from genome assembly GCF_018139145.2 of Gymnogyps californianus. Taxonomy (NCBI): domain Eukaryota; kingdom Metazoa; phylum Chordata; class Aves; order Accipitriformes; family Cathartidae; genus Gymnogyps; species Gymnogyps californianus. The sequence goes on from NC_059479.1 coordinate 577,770, forward strand.
GGAATGCAAGAACAAAGCCTTTTTCTGCCGTTCTCTGTGTTATTCTTCTTATACAGCTATACTGACATGCATAAACCCAGGAGGGTTTTCGGCCTTGACAGCAGTTCTCTGCTGTCCTGCACCCTCAGCTGCTGGGACACACAGCAGCTCTGCTAGAGCTGAAGTACTGGGGAGCCACAGCTGAATGAAGGATTTAGGAAAAGTCAGCGATGGTCATGCCACTCTGAGACGTCACCCTGAGGAAAGGCTGGTGGCCAACACCACACCAGATGGGTGAGGTAGATAAACAGCCATTAGGAGCCACAGAGATGGACAGATCTTGCTTCATTTTGGACTTTGAGCAGGACTGGAGCAAGGTTTCCAGAAATGAGACAAAGAACTTCAAAACGCCTGCAGTCGCCAGAGGCTGTAAGCAAGGACAGCCTCTTATTTACTGGGCCCAACTGCTACGTCCCATCGAACAAGCAACAACTTGACCTACAGGACACTTTCCAAGCTGGATGCCATGTGTATGAGAGAAAGCCTGTAGTCATCTACTATCCATCTCTGTATTTATAGCCTTCATTTACGGCTGTGTTATTGTTTGGTGGCCTTTTGTCTTTTTTTGGCAGTGACAATGACTTTTCTGCTGTAATATAAATGAGAAGCCGTGTCCATGAGCCTATTCCAGGTCATTTTCACAGTACAGTGGTCACAAACACTGGGCAGGCCGCCTGCCAGGACTTCTCCGCCGGCCTGCTGCAGGGCAGGCAGCTCCGGCACTGCCACGCACGCTGCTATGTGGGTCTGCAAAAATAGAAAGCTGCTTAAAGATGGGCCTGGGCCATAATTTCTCTCGATATACTTCATGGAGGAAGCAGTCAGAGAGTGAATCTTCTCTGAAGGTCGGGTGGAGACATTTGCACCAGGACCTAGCGCACCCAGAGCTTCAAATATTTCTTGGCCCAGGCTACTGGAGCTCCCAGGAAAGCTGCTTAGGAATCCAGGCAATGTCACTGTTTGATTTGTTTCTTCCTAGGCTCACTTTCTTTGGGAAGATAGAAGCAAACCGATGATCTTTTCCTTCTGCCTCCAGCCTCTTTTCTGGCTAACTTCAATTTGAGCACTTCTGACAGAACTCTTATTTTGCTCACCTAACTGCAGACTTTCAGCTTTTCCAAACTCTCTGTTTTCCCCAGACGACGAAACGTGTCCATGGACAAGCACAACCTCAAAGGCTCCCCAGAGCAGGAGGACTTGGTCAAGCCCAGCTCCGCAGAGCCCGGCGGGCAGTGTGAGGAGAGTTAGGCACTTCTAATTAGCCGCGCAGAGGAGACTGACCTGAGACCCTCATGCCCGGCTTGTCTCCGGCGGCGTGGAGGGAGGCGACCCTTCATAGCCGCTTGCACGACTCGGGGCCCCGCTGGCGTGAGAGAAAACAATAGATGAATCTATCACTTCGTTCATTACAGCCAGTTTTGCCCTTGACTCTGTTGATCTTTTCGAGGCAAATATCAAATAAAGCCATGGTGAAAACAAACTGCCACAGATTTATGACTTCAGTTCTTAATTAAATTTTTCTTTTGTAGCTGCTCGCTCACATGCAACACTCTTGGCTCCAGGGTGAACCTAGAAGAAGGTAATAAATACAGCTTTGCTCTCCTGATGGGTAACTCTCCCTTCAGCCTGGGGAGAGATCACTCATCGTTTCCCTGCTGGAAGCAGACAGGGTAAGGGGGGCCAGGCTGTCCACGACCCCAGCGAAGAGCCAGCAGGGTCTCTGAGGCAGCTGGTGACCGTCCCTTGATTCTGACTCAGCTTCAGCTCAAGGTTTTCCAGCTTGGTTTGACCTTTGGCAACAAGTGAGTCATGACAGGGAGTCACTACGTGACATCCGCTCAGGTGATGGATATACCTCTTTGCCCAACGGATGCCCTCTGTGTAAAAATCCCCGGCAAGAAAAGGCAGCCCTGATTAGCGCTCCTGTCTAACGAGAAGCATTTCTGGGTCTCGATAGCCTGCCTTCCGACTCAAGGAAAAGCACAATTACCAGGTAGTTCAGAGGACGCGTGCAGAGCAGCCGTTTGTGCTGCATTTATTCTGGGTTTTAGCTTTGCACATTTTCTAAATGCATTACAAGAAGAAAACCAAAGCGAGCCCAGGGCCAGGCTGCACCCGGAGAGCAGCTCACAGCAGCCTGAGCAACATGTGCAGCAGAGAAAGGAAGAAGTGCGAGCACCTTCTCCTTGGCAGTTGTTGAAGAACAAGATCTGAAGCAGGCTCAGAATAAATGCCCCTAAGAAAGTAAGAGATTGTGAGGAAACAATTCTGACTATGAAATACTTCTTGCTGTAATTTTTGTCTTGTTGAACAGGGGATGTCCAAAGCACTCGTGCTTTGGACTGTGTTTTATTGCATGGATATTTTTGTGGACATATCTCCTCCCTTTTGTGATTCTAGGCACAGTTTCCCTCCCCGTGTAACCCTCTCAGCCGTCCTGAGAACTGCAGCTATTTTCTACACAGGGAAATACCATCGGAGGAGCTAGCTAGCCAGATGAGAAATAAGGCAATTATTTTTGGAGGGTAATACATGTTGGAATTTATTCCACTTCTAAGGGTACACTATCATCACAAAACTGACCATTCACAAAACTGCTTACCCTATTTTTCCAGAAATGTTCTTGAATCCCAATTTTAATGAGGTATTTTGTCTTTTAAAAACCCCAAATAATGACTCCCATGTTTAGAGTAATAAATTTTCTCATTGCAAATTAGTAAAATAATAAATGCAACTATGAATTCTGAAAAGAAAATATTTTCAAAGAAAATTTGGCAAGATATACTGCAAAACTCTGACAGCACAATATTGCAAACTGTTCTAAGGTAAACACTACTTAAAACGTTTGCATTTAAAAAAAAGATTTTTCAATTAAAAAAAGTGTGGAAAAGCAGCAAGTTTCCTGTAAGAAGTGTGTACTGGCTCTTTTTATCATGCTATAACAACTGAAAATCAGCAGACAAGGCAGCAAAGGAGGACATTTCTCCTAGTCATCTAGCTTCCCCTGCTACAGGATACATCTAAAACTTATTTCACCCGGTGAAGATTTTCTCTCTTGCCATTACAGTAGCTGCTTACACTCCTGACCTCCTACCTGTATTTCTCCACAGCATGGTAATGCATGGCACACAACCGACACCCTTGCACAACCTTCGGAAAGGCTCCCAACCACAGGCGATGCTACCGGGGGAGCGCTGCTTTAACCGTGCCACGGCAGGGGACCGCTATTATCCCGCTGCCCGAAGCCTCACATGACACAGGGGGCCAGAGCGGTGTAGGTAATGCTACCTTTAAGGCCTCGGCAATTTTAGTATCTGCAAAGGACAATGTGTACATCTTGCATTATACATTGACTACGTTTGAATTTATGCTGCCCAGGGAAAGCAGAGTGAAACAAAAAGACCAAAACATGAAACGACTGCTCAATATAGAGCAAAAATGCGTATGTGCAAGATCAAACTGATGTACACAGACTTATCAATGGAAACATGGAGATGCTGATAGCATCTATTAGCAGATCGTCCTTTCAGGTCTATCCTAGCTATTATCCTAGCTAGTTAGGGTTTCCATCATACACATGACCTTCTCCTAGATTATTTGATAGTTTGTTTCCTGTTTCAGCTCGCTTCTGTTGACAGCAGTGAAGGCTGGATTCAAACATAAGATTCTTCTGCAAATTAAGAAAACCAACAAAACAAGCTTTCTTTCCTAGAAGCCCTTAAGTGCAAGTATCCTTCATTCTTTCTACTCTGTCCTGCCTGTCACACCAGGGAGTATGTGTGGAAAACAAAGTATGTTTTATTGAGGGGAAAAAGGAAACAAATCACTGTGTGTGTACAACTAGTAACTAATCTCCGTCCCTCTGTAGAGTTTGTGACTGCGATTCCCCAGCTGTCAGCATCATATGCCACAGATAAATGTCTCTCTAATGTCATGTTAAATGTCACTCTTTCTTCCACCCCCTATTCCACTACTAATTTTCTTGTAGGAAAAACATCTTTGCTCAAGCAGTGTGCCTGGCCAGTGTCCAGCCTCCTGGAAGATGAACCGCTCCCTGCTCTCTGTACAAGCCCCCGTACACCGATACCCACCGCCCAGGCAGTGTCCCATGCCCACGGTCCATCCCACTCAGGAGCAAGGCGTCGTGAATACAGCCCTGTAGCCATCTAGCAACGTGGCAGGAGCAATGGCATTGTGCTACCCTTATGCATCAAACTGAAAGGAATCATTTCCCAAAGGGTCCCTCTGGGAGGGCAGCTGCCAGGCCGGCAAAGGAAGGTCTGCCTCTCTTTTGGTTCCTGCTCTTTAGCTGAGCAATAAACGGTGATAGAAAGCATGTTCCCTTAAATCCTCTCGCCAAACTGCTCTGGCAATATAACATCTGCAGAATAGCAGCAGTTACACAAAGGAAAGTAAAAGTGATTTCTCACTGCATTTACTCAGCCAATTAAAAAAACCCCAATCCTGTTTATGATAATACTTTTGAAGACAAACGTTGCTGTGTGTTTCCAGTTCCACCTATTTGTCTCTTCCATTTCCTCAGTGATATGCATGTTAACATGGCACTGTCAGTTGTGTCTGTGTTTGTGTGCTAAACTCCTCAGTTTTCCTTACATTATTTTCTTTATAGACAAAAAAAACCCAACGAAACAACCAAAGCTTTTGGCAATTGTTTTGAAAATAAGAAACTGCATTTAATGCCTCTGATTCTATAAAGAAATTTATAGATAAAGAATGGGCCAAATTCTAGCTTTCTTAATCTCGACAGGCTCTCTATTGAGCATAAGGGATGTTTCCTTTCACAGGAGACTAAGCCAGATTTTTCTTCGCCTTGTTACATGGCAATAACCATGAAAGATACAAAGCAATCACCTAAGCATTTTTCCTTTCTCAAATCCCATCCAATATATAGATATTACTGCCAACAGTCATGCAAGGAAACATCCCAAAGAACAAAGCATTACTGACATCAAAATATGTTAAATGAACAGAACAGGGGATCTGAGATACTTGTGGTATGTATTTAATAAGACGACCCTTTTTGGTCACATTTAGCCCACTAAATAGGCAAGTTTCTGACTGATGATGTCAGTGTGCCTTTTACAGAAAAGTTTTAAATGCTCCAAGTGGTGGGTTTTACAACAGATGCTTTAAGCCCAGGTTTCTGACTGTGTATTCAGATTACTTTCTTTCACATTCAGCCTATTTTCCTTTTATCCACCCTTTCACTTGCATGTTTTAATCTTCAAGTCGTAGCCAAAATGAATTAAATTGACAAACAGAACTTGACCCAAGTATTCAGTTAGTGGCACGTTTTCTTATTAAGAAAGAGAAAGTGAAAATATAGAACCAATTATGCAGGTAAGTATCGGAAAAGTCAAAGCTAATCAGATCTCAGCATGTTCATGTGAGAGATTGGCACAGAATGCACTCTCATTGGACTGAAACATCATACTTCCGTACAAGTTTCTATCCCTTTTTCTTCTTCTTCTCCTCCTTATACCATTTAATGATCATGATTGCTCTTGGATTTTTTTTTTTTAACATTTTCCAATTGAAAATACCAGTGTTGGTGCTTAATCAGATATCATTTAGCTCAAAATAACACATTTCTACAACTTCATCACATAAGTCTTTAAAACCATGTCAGTTTTGGAACCACAGTCTAGATGAGAACAGACTGAAACATCAAACAAGCATAAGCCAGTATACAGCATTTAGACATACTTAAACTTAAACAGGAGTAGCTCTCCTTCACTTTTGTTCTGTATTTCGTCCCCAGTCACACAGAAGGAAAAGGAGGATTCAATGAAAAACAAGTAAGTCAGAGAACTGAGTACAAAGACAAATAACAACAGATACTACTATTATCTACGGCAATAGACAGTATGAAGAGAAGAGTTTAGAGAAGGACATAAAGCCCGCTGCTTCAAGCTTTAAACTGATTGATTTACATATTATTGGAATATTTCACATCTGCTTCCTGTACAGCTTCTTTCACATTTTTATCCTCCAGTGCGGGATATAATCACAGGTGCAATACGTAGTAGTCGAAGTATTAACAGAATTAGCAGCTGGACGAGGCAGTGGTTGTCCCTACCCTGTTAGCACTAATGGCCACAGCACAGGTCCTGTGCCAGGTGATGGGATGACGGGGTACCACTGCACAGCGCCTCACATCACAACCGCATCCACCTCCAGGCTTTCTTTCCCTTTCTCTTCCTCTACTTTTAGTATAGGATCCCCGTCCTTTAATCAAACTGGTAAATGGCAACATCTACTGTATGGTCTAGCGTGTGGTTTGCTATATGTTTTAATATGCTAAACTTTCCACATAACTCTTTCAGAACAGCCACCAACATGAAAGCTGGAACCATAATCCCAGCTTTGGTAGCACATCTACTACTATCTACCCGGTGCAGGCAAGTATGCACGCAGTTTGTGGTGGTCACATTTTCTTACTGCAAGCCTGAAGCGTCAGTGAAGGCACAAGTGGTCATGTTGCGCAGAAGACATGCAATTCACACAGCTGCTGAAGAGCCAAAGGTCAGTCTGGTGTCACTGCAGGACATAAATTCATGAAATCAGAGAAACTGGCTGCAGAAATGAATTATCATGAAAATTACTGTTTTTCTTCTTTTTGCATTTCATGTACAATCAACAGTGCAGAGGTTTGTGAGGGGGCTGATTGTGGTTCTTAGTTCTTCAAAACAGAAAATGTTTCACAGCAGCAACTCTCTGGGTTCATGAGAAACACTCTTTTTATCAGTTCAGAGGAGGAAACCGTGCCTGAACTCCATGACTGGCTGCACCTGCAAAACCGCACGGAAGCAAACAAACGCAGGCTTCAGTGGAGCTCATCTGTGGAGACCACAGCAGAGGGATCACCGTGCAACCTGGATGACAACAAAGGGAAACCTACCAAGCATGAAGATGATCTGATAATACCATAGATAACATAATGGGAACAAAATTAGAAAACAGCCCAGCCAAATGTAACGGGATATCCCGGCAGTGTACCATTGCCTTGCAGGCAATGACACTGAATCACAAAGTGTGAGTAAGTTTTAACCTCCTCAGGCCTCGGAATCCAATGAATGTCACCTGCTTCAGTCATGCGCCTTCTTCATATAGAACAAAGGCACTCATTATCCAGGGTAAAGCAAATGATAATCTCTCTTGGCCAAGGCACTGAAGCATGCTTCTGTGCTTTTGTTGAAAAGCCATTAAGAGAGGATGTGGAACTTGAATTCTAACTAGATTGGGTTACTGTGTATCTTACTCAGTAACTGAAGCACTTGACAGATTCCTTGTCTTCCAGAAAATACCATCAGCTTCTTCAGAACAGCACTCAGCTGCCAACTACCATTCCCTCCTAGTACAGACGCCAAGCTAGCTTGAAAGAAAGTTGACGGACTCGTGGAGGCAAGTAGCTGTAGAAGAACTCTGTAGCATGAAATGAAACCGCTGTTCACTTCTCGCTTGTGGAGCCACTGCATGAACAGCAGTGCGAACCCACTCTTCAGGCTCTGATAATCTCTGCACAGAAAACTGATGTCCACATTAATTCAGGTGTTGAGCGGATGATGAGAGCAGCAGAATTCAGATGTGTCCTGAAGTTTCTTAAGACCTGTGAATATCCCTGCCAAATCATGGGAGGTGTGTGCATTGGTAACACGCTCAGGAATATGCAAGCTGCAGTCTTGTATGAAGGAAAGACTGAAATGATCTTGCACACTATTCCCTCTTTATTATAAAAAACTAAGAAGAGGCAGAAGAAAATTAAGATGCTTGAAATGACATCTCTATTGTCTTCCAAGTAATACATATTACTTGGAAGTAATTATATTACATATTACATATTATGTATTACATATAATATTTAACTGATTTCAGTGAGGGTTAATACTGTGTTTTACATTTTGCATAAATGTATAGATTAAGAATCTCTTCTTTGATCAACAAACGTTTAAAGCATTGCTTCTTGTAAAATCTCTTTTATGTGATATTAGATCCTTTAAGAAGAGAGGCATATGTCTTCAAAAATCACCATCAGTTTGGCACTTCAGATGATACCTCTTGCTGAGTATTTTAACTTGAGTCACCAATAAAAAAATAAAATCTATTCCCTAGCTTTCTGTTTTATTTTTCACTTAAAGTCAAACTGAACTGGAACTTTGCCAAATTATAATAGTTAAATACTGTTTTTCCCAGTATGTCTGGCCCAAATGAGAAATACAAGTGCCAAAACTTTGCAAGGAAGCCTGTCTGCATCTATCTGTGACCCAGCTGGAAGTAGGAAGTGCTAAAACACAGCAAGAAATCATTCTCACACAACTTCCCAGGTACATTGTGTGACACCAAAATTACTTGGAGATGCCTATGACCATCTTAAAAAAACAACCTTTGGGAAGGTCATCCATCAATAGCTCTCATCATGCCCTTTTATCCCCAGTGAATTAATGATTTTGGACATACACATAGGAACTTGAGGAATTAAAGTAGCTTATGGCCAACTAAAGAATGTAGGCTTCAAAATTTTGCTGTTTCTGAAGAGAACTAGTGGGACCACCTCAGCTCAGCTCAGCCAGCAAGCAAGCACTGCTGTGTTGTACGTAGGAGCTAACCTAATATATTCCATCCATTTCAGGAGAGCGGTGAACATGCGTCAGAACCATGTCCTGACCTGCACCCGGCCAGCTGATAACTATCGACCTGCAGCAGTTTGCAGCCAGGCTCCATGACAACATAGAGCCTGATAAGCTTGACCAGCTGAAAACAGGTTATGATCCACAGTGATGGGCTTCCCCACCAACCCGTTACATAAGGAAATGCCATGAGCAGCTCTTTGTTGGTCGCGTCTCTCTTCATTTTATCAGTGCTCCATGCTCCAGTTCCTGCTGTAGTCCTGCTCTCCTGGTCGTTGGCCATGCCTTGCCCACTGGCCAGGTGCATCCATGGATCTCCCCGGTTTCTGACTCTTTGGCTTCACCCTTGACCTCTGCCTGATTTTCCACACTCCCATATGCAACACATGGCACATCTAGACAGTCCAAACTGGGACACTGTGCTATGCTTGACATTAATGACCTTTCCTACCATTTCAGTTGAACACGACGTGGCATCCTTGAAGAGAGGACTGGAAGCAGGTAGGTTAATTTGCAGGCAGGTGCAGGCAACTGAGAGCAAGGTCTCAGGAATTCTCCGATGAAAGAGAAGTATCAATATTGCCCTCCACAAACTTCTCATTTCACACTCTGGAAGATTTAAACCCTGTCTCTCCAAGTGGTCATGAGCTGGGCAAGCCAAAGAAGAGGCACCGAGAGATGCGTTTTCCTCTGAATCAGAGGAACCTCTGGCAGCCAGCCAGCTAGCTGTGCAACTGAAACCAAGGAGGTGTCGTGCTGCCGGTAGTGAGTGGCCTCCTCCCCTCCTCTGGTAACAGGGATCCCTGGAGTTCCCTTGTTAGAGGGAGAAGCATCAAAATGAGCCTAACAGAAGTGCATGCAATGAAAGATGCCCAGTGAAGGTACAAGAAGCAGAGTTTTTCACTCATCCCACCACAGGATGGATTAACATCTACACTACCTGTTCTTATGGCAGTCACTGATAAAGACACTAACATGGGAACGGTACAAAACCCTAACAAGGGGAGATACTTGCTGCCACTAAAAAAACCAGAACTGACTACCTCTAGACATTTGCCCCTGCATATGCATTAACATAGTAAAACAAATTACATAGATCTTCTAGCCAACATGCTTTGGGGCATACGCTATCACCACGTGAGGGTCAGGAAGAATGTTTAGGACAGTATTGTACCAGTGCAGCAAGAAGACTTGACTTTTTTTCCTGTGCAAAGGGTTAGACAACATCCTAATAACTGTCTCAGTGAGGGAATGATTCATTTAAGAGGCTGAGACTGCTACAGAGCCGTCTGTTGTGAACAAAAGGTCCACACAGCATGAAGCCTTTTACAGACAGCACCAGTTCAAATGCATTAATTATTGCGAGTGTGCTTCCAAAATCACTGGGGGTATTCCTGGAGCAGACTGGGCATGTGACTGCCATTATTTATTACCAAACACTGCCAAAGCCCGTTGCATTAGACATGTACCCTGGCAGTTGACCCAGTTAAATACACATACAGTAAATCAAGTCTCAGTTACAAAATAATTTCCATATTTTTCAGCATGCGTGTCTGTCCTTGTAGAATATTCGTGAAAGGCAGCATAGCGTATTGCAAGCTTTACCGCTTGCTGTAGCGTACAGCGGTGAATATATTCCAGACCAAAGGAGGTTGAAGGAGCACTATGAGAGGAGGTGCTCCCAGTACTTTTCAAAAAGCACACTAAAGTAAGTGTGTATCTTTACTGAGTGCAGTAAGAGACTAGACACTTGGGAGATTATCCTACAGAAGATACTTTCTGTTGGCCAAACCTTGCGCATCAACATTGCTGATCCTTTACTGAAATGCTAGGTATCAGTGGTTCCAAGAAGTCCACCAGAGCAGCATCAGATAATTGTGTTTTTCAGTTAACAGAGATGATCAAAGCCGGAGGGTAACTCGTAGGTGTTCGGGGAATGCCACATTCAAAGCTAACAAAAGACTGAACACTGGATGCCGTTTCACACCCTGTGCCAGGGCTCATGCCAGCCAGACTGTTTCACTGATCAAAAAGCCTGGAGTTGTACTTTTACCTCTGACCCAGTGATTCCCGTGGAGCTAAGATTTCAGCCCTGTCCGTTCAGAGGCACTGAGTAGTCAAAGCTTCCAGTGGTCACAAATTAAAAACCACCTTGGTCTAAAAGTCAGTGCTGAGCAGACTTTGAGAGGGGGAGGTCACATTCCAGAGAAAGGGGGAAGCAGCCCTGTGTACGGCGTTAGCGTGTCTGCGAGACTGGAGGCCCCCCTCCTCATTGCCCTCTCCTCCACCTTGAGCAAGACCCCGTCAGTCTTGTTTCACAAAACATCACTGGGTCAGAGAAGTTACTTGTCTACAAAGTCTTGTTGAGAAAACTTCTTTTTCTTAAGGTCAATCGCTATGTACCATAAGGGTTAATCCAAGCACTACGTAATGAAGAAAAAAACATAAAAAATGTAGGTGGAGGGAGATTTCACACACCTATCTATATGCATTTAAATCAAAAGAGCCTGTCTGGGCATGCGGTAAAGCTGAGAGAGAAAAAAAGAGATTCCTTGTCCAGCTTTGGCACCTCTACAGCCTTCAGGTCTGCCTCTCTCCCTCTACGGGGACTGTCTGGGGTACTAAAGGAAACTGGGAACCTAACATGGACACTTGAAGTAGACAAGGTTTTAAGCCCTACATGAGGACACTGACGAGCAGGATAATAAGCTGAAGTTTGTTTACACCATTTAAATACATCGGAAAAAATGTAAGTAACTTTCACCTTGCTGAGATAATATTTTATTTGAATGATAAAACAGGAATGTCTCGGCTTCTTGGCCTGGGGATGTGTGTATAAGTGACATTAGTTCTGCATCACTCTTCTGTGTCACTCTTCTCTATCACTTCTTTCTCCAGAAATCAATTAGTCTTGAATACAGAAATAACTGACTCTTATAGTTAAATCTCATCCTATCAAAGGCAATGGTTTAACTGTGACTTGTGAGTGACGATAACACTTTGAAATAAAAAGCTCTATCAGTATGAAAATTGTGCATCCTGTACTTCAAACAGTTATTCCAATATTTAACAGTTATTTCTAGTAATAATGAATAATCATGGGAATTGCTCTTGCAGGTGTACAGCACAAAAATGACATGCTCATTTCCATTTGCTCATTAAAACTGCACAAACAAAAACTATTGTACCCGTATTTCTCCCTGCTACGCATGGCTTAACACTGATGCAGCCATTATCTAAAACATCCCTGTCTAGCATTAACGTAGATAAATAATCCTACCTCAGATTAAAAAAAAAAAAAAAGAACATTATCACCATTCCACAGATTTTAGTTCCATTTTCCTGATATTGTATAGGTAAAGAAAAACCTACAGAGTCACAGTTATAAACTTAGTATAAAATAAACTTTAAAGAAGGGGAAAAACCCAAACCCATATTCTGGTAGCAATGAGATGTTAATAAAAATCCCCAAAGGTTATTTTCAATGAACTTTCTTCTTACCCAGTATCACAAATTGTTTTGTACAGAGAAAGGAATCAGTTAAATGTTTTGCAGAAAGAGGAAATACCGAGTTTCTTCGTGAAACAGGTGAAGCACATAGAGAGAACTGTGTGACACTTGGATTTCTGTTGGATTGTCACCCACTCCATGTTGCCAACACCCAGAATTTCATCATTAATCACGCAATGTTCAGATTTTATAGCTTCAGCTCCTGGTGACTGCTCCTCCAGTTGACTACATTCAAACATCAGTCTCATTGTTTTGTTGTTTTGAAAGCAGAATTTTAAAGCAAAGCCCTCCCAGTTGCACAGGATAACCACAAAATGGTCTGAAAGTTCAAAAACAATGCTTTTTTTTTTCCTCCACAGTGCTCTTTTCACAAATATGAACAACGAATGATTTTGAAATACTGTCTCCTGGTATTTTAGAGCCTCACCTATGATTCTGATAGACTGGATAACAGCATTACTGTTTACTTTCTCTGAAAGAACGTACCAGCAGCCACTGTCTGTCAACAATGTCTCTTTTTAACCTGGTTGCCTAAGTGAGTAAGGCTTATCTAATTATATTGCCTTTCTGTCCTTACAGGTATTTGTTAACAGCCTCCCTGTTACCTTTTGAAGCCATTGCTAGCTTCACTCAGATGTGGCTCAACAGCAAAGGTCTTACAGAAACCAAGTCACTACAAGTTCTGCGCAATCAGTGGTGTCGGTGACAGATGAGAGAGATCCCAAGTAATGCTCTCATGAAAGGAAAAGCAACAGTGTGAGCTCAGGCGCGATCTATTCCGCGATTCATGTGCTGCTGCCAGGGTGGCAGTCAGGAGAATGGGAGGGAGTCAAGCGGATGGAGTAGCAGAAACGGTTTAGACAACGTGGGTGGCCTCTGCAACAGAAGATGTCAGGATGCTGTTGGGAGAGATGAAAAGGGATGCAGAACGAACACTGGTAAAGAAATCAGGTGGCAGTGCTCAAAAGACAGCTTGTTTTCAAGGGATGTTGCCTCTTGGTCCACACAGCTAGTACTTGAAGCCTTACGGAATTGTTTCTGTTAAGAGGCGAAAACGATGATGTAAGTCGGATCTTTTTTCAGTTCATTCCTTCCTATTTACAGGTGCTAAAAGTTCTGTTTCTGTAAACATGGTAAAGGTCAGCCATGGCTAGAAGTTTCCATGCTAACACTTTCTGAGCACACTTTTCTAGCCGGTTTTGTGCCCTGAAGCACTCTTTTTGTTCTCTCCTTGCATCAAACTTCCAATGAGTTCTCAGGCTTTCCAACTGCCTTCTGCCTCGAACACAAAGCCAGACAAAGCTGCAATGCCCCACAAGCACTGGTAGCCAATTTCCTGGGAAAACATCTTGTTTCATCACAGTTATTTCTTGTTTGGGACTTGCAAAGCAACATTTCATCTTGGGCAATGTTTTCTATTGTTTATACTGTTGTTACAGAAAGGTGTGTAGCGATGTCTTCCATTTATCAGGATGAGAGGTAGCCACCTCTTCCATTAGCTTTATCAAGAACTTTGGTTCCCAACATCCCAAGCATGTTTGTTAACCATCATTAGTATCTTTTGGTATAATAGCTCTTTTTTCGTATGGAAGCAGACTTAAATTGTGATTTCCACCATTCTTAAGGAGATGTGTGAAGGAGGATTTATTGTTCAGTGGAAGACACCTATCACACTATTACATGACTGGAGAAACAGTAAAGTGAAAAAAGGACTTATTTTCCAAAAATGGATCCTTATTATGCTCTGTAGCTGAAGGATATGTTGGAACACACACACAAGTCATAGATAACAGATATCCTGACTTTAGATCATAGTTTACCACAAAATAAAGCTGAAATGTAAAACCAGAAGGGTACAAGCACATGTTAGTGATGGACGAGCAGAAAGTAACAGAAGGTCATGTTACAATTACAGAGGGAAGAGAAGAACCAGATCTGAAGAGCTGAAAGGAAGAGGACTTGCTGACTGATTTGCTTCTCGAGTTTCTGAGCAAACTCCAACACATGACAAAGTGTCCTGGTTTCGGCTAGGACAGAGTTAATTTTCTTCCTAGTTGCTGGTACAGTGCTGTGTTTTGGACTTAGTAGGAAAATAATGTTGATAACACGCTGATGTTTTTAGTTGTTGCTAAGCAGTGTTTATACCAAGTCAAGGATTTTTCAGCTTCTCATGCCCAGCCAGCAAGAAGGCTGGAGGGGCACAAGAAGCTGGGAGGGGACACAGCCAGGACAGCTGACCCAGACTGGGCAAAGGGATATTCCATACCATATGACATCATGCCCAGTATATAAACTGGGGGGAGCTGGCTGGGATCGCCGCTGAGGCATCAGTCAGCGGGTGGTGAGCAATTGCATTGTGCATCACTTGTCTTTTCTTGGGTTTTATTTCTCTCTCTTTTTTTTTTTTGTTATATTCCTCTTCATTACAATTATTATTTTTTTATTATTGTTGTTGTTATATTTTATTTTATTTATTAAACCATTCTTATCTCAATCCACGAGTTTTACTTTTTTTCCGATTCTCCTCCCCGTCCCACTGGGAGCAGGGAGGAGCGAGCGAGCGGCTGCGTGGGGCTTGGTTGCCAGCTGGGGTTAAGCCGCGACACATGCCAGGACACATACAGGCACACTAGACAAAAAAGGCAGAAACATAAGACTCATGAGGAAGTCAGTGCCGTGTGTCTGTAACGTTTACCATGCTAAGGCATTACTGTCTGACTGGCAAATGTGACAGATTTATGGGTTGGGCAAGAATCTTAAACCTTTGGGAAGGAAACCAAAGAAAGGGAACTCAAGCAAAACCAGCAGATAGTGTGAATCACTTGATCACCACTGAGGGAAAGTTCAGAAGGGTGGCCTAGCCAGGGAACTGTATGCGAACAATGACAGCCAGATGCCTGCATCATGAAAAAGGCATCTTGGCCTCTTTGGACGGCATCTTTTTGTTCTAGAAAGAAGACAGACATCTGTGCAGGGAGGAACTGATGGGAGAATGTGAGACTGCCTGAGGAGCTTGGAAGAATGAGGGTGTGCTAATTGAACAGAGAGTAAGGAATTGTTCCAGCACAGCAACAGGATGGGCAGGAAGAAACTGGTGACAAAGGTGCTGTGTGGGGATAAAGGAAATCCTCCGGTACCCACAGTCTCCAAAGCCTGGTATCTTCTGATACCACCAAGGCAAAGCGGGTAGAAAAAATGCCATCATTTCATCAGGTAGCATCTGACTTTGACTGTTACTTAAACTTTCACAGAGTTAAAGAGGATTTAACGTAGAGAAATACCAAGTCATGATAATGAAAGCACAGCACTTTCACCGTGAAGGGAATTGAAAGAAAAGGGATCGGTGATGCGGCTTTGTGAGAAGGTTCTCAAGAAGTAGAAGAGAAAGAAATCTGGGGGATTCTGCCACTCCTCACTTAGCTGCAGAAATGGCAAGGGTAGGAAAAACAACAACAAAACACAAAAATTGAAATCAAGGAGAAATAAAGAGAATTTAAGCACTTTTGCAAGTTACTGAGCTGAGAAGCAAGGAAAGTGCAAAGGCAGTTTTCAAATCAATGAGGAATGGTGTTAGTGACGGTACTAACACTGGACAGTGAAAAATCTGTCCATAGTAAAGCCGTAATGCCAGCACACAGACAATGCTACCACCACCACTCCGGGCAGTAGATTGGCATTGTTAATGGCAATCTACAGCTCTGGCTTTTTGGATGATAATCTATACAATTTCTGAAGGTTTTTGGACCTGGTTTCCAGTGACCCTCAAATCCTCATCAAGTGGTGGGTCGGTTCCACACCCCTGGCGCAGCACACCCCAGGGCTGCTGCCCTCACCCAAACATGGTGTGAAGCTGCTCTGCGTGCTGCTGCTGTGTGGAGAAACGACACAGAGACACCCCACAGAGCAAACCCGGAGTCCGGGCAGCCTGGGAGAAACGCGAGGAAATGCTGTGTGCTTCCCTCCCATGTTACTTGGCGAGCAGGGCCTCCTCTCGCAGCCCGGGGTGGCGGGCGTCCTGCCCTACCACACATCTCACACAGCGGCTTTTCAGGATTATTACGTCTCTGAGCACCACACACTCATGACAGGTCTCGCTCTTTCAGCTCCTTCCAGCAGTGACAGCTATCGACACTGGGCCCTGCAGTACCATTACACTGGTTACACTGGGGTTTCAGGAGGCCGTGGACCGCGCCCCGGCTCGCGGTCCCGGCTGAGGCAGCCTGGCTCCCCCGGCCGCAGGGCGAGCCGGGCGGCACAAGATGGCGCCGCACACCCTCCCGCTCCGCGGGCGACGGCGCCCCGCTGCCCCGGCGGCGGGGCCACGCATGCGCAGCCGCGCACTCCCACTCCTTCCCGCCCGCGGCCGCCGCCCTCCCGCTCCTTCCCGCCCGCGGCCGCCGCCCGCCCGCAGGGGTGGAGGCGCGGGGGAGCCGCTGCCTTGGCGGCGGCTGAGGTGGCGGGCGGCGGCCCTGCCGTGCCTCCTCCCGTGTCTGTCGGCCGGCCCGCAGCTTACAGCCCCTCTGAAGGGCGAGCTACCGTGTTTAAATCTCGTCGAGTTCAATGGAATGAAGTTAAATTGTGCGTTTTGGGGATTCTTGCAATAGCTGGTCCGAGTGGGTGCCTGCGAGCGCTCTCAGAAGATGCCTTTTATGCAGCTTTCCTGCGGTATTTGCTCAGCTTGAGGGCCTTTAAATAGCAAATAATGCACTCTGGACTCAGACCAAAGGACTGATAGGTCTAGGGGCGCGGCACGCTCAGACACCGATCTCCGGCCTTCGGCAGCGGCCCGAGAGCAGGCAGAGCCCAGCGCGGCCATGCCACCGGCGAGGAGAGCCGGGCCCTGCAGCCCCCGCCTGCCTTGGCACCGCTGCGGGCCCAGCGCTGCACGGGGCGTGCTGCGGGAGCGGGGCCTGGGCTGGAGGCCTGAACCTCAAACCTCTGCCTGAGAGTTCCCTAAAGCGGTTTTCACACGGAAGAACCTCTGGCGTCAAGCCATAAGATAGCAGCCAGGGCAGAGGGGAGGACAATGAAGAAGGAATGAAAATGCTGGCAGGAGGAGAAGAGACCTAAAATGTCTCTGATCGTGGGCAGCACGGTGCATGCAGTTGCTCAGCAGCTCTCCCGCCTTGCTGCTGTTCCAGGGAATGTGGCGGCGGTAGTGGGACCGTGTGGTTTCTTGAGAGAAAAAAATGGCACAGACTGTTTATACGTGGACTTCAGGGCCTAATTTTAAATCAGAAGTGAGCTCCGCAGGCAAATATTTTCTTTTTTGACTGTACAGTGCTGCTTTTAATCAAACGGCCCATTCAGTAAAGTATCACATACCTGTTTTCTTCAGCCACCTTCAGTAGGAGATGATGGTCAACAGCACTTTCCAGGATTTTTTCCCTTGTGAAAGTAAAATTGTTCTGGTGTACTATTGAATCTACGGCTCGGTGCTGCTTGGACTCAGCAAAGACAATAGGTACCTCCACCAGTATTTAGCAACATACTGATTTTTGCTTGCTCTGGCTGAGCTAAAGAAAATTGGTGTTTTAGTTTAAATTGGCCGTGAAATGCTGCTGTTACGCAGTTTTTCTCAGGTGGGCTCTTGCTGCTCTGTTCCGGACTATCTAGACCAAGATGTGATGAAGCCTGCAATTCACAGGACGTGTGGTAGACAGCTTCTAGAAGAAAAACCCTCACCTTAAATAACCTAAATAGTACCATTGCTTTGTGTAACTCACTGGCCCATCCTTTAGTTGTGGAATGAGTTCCAAATCCTCACATAAATATTCAGCATCCTGTGTCGTTACTGCATGTTTTACCCCTCACGCTGTGTCCTCACCTATGACCATGGTGAGAAAACCCCAGGCAGCTTTTTGGGGTGTGAGGACAGCGTTCCCAGTGGCTCTTCAGGAACTCCTTGCCTGAGGGGAATGGGTCGAGTCTAAAGCACACGGAGCAGTGTAACTCATTTGGCCAAAGCTCTCATGCACAGGCAGCTTTGCCGTGGCAGCGTCTGTGTGATGAGGGTGCAGAAAGAAGGGAGCACCGGGAAGATACCAGGCAGGTGTAATGAGCTTGGGCAATTACAGTATTGCTGTTGTAGCTGCTCACACCAGGGCTGAATTGTGCTTTGTGGCAGAGGGCAGTTTCATTGAAGCAATTGCAACTGAGGTTTGACATTGAATAAAATGGATTCCCATCACTGGGAAACAGAAGTGGGTTTCTCTGTAGGAAGTAGTTGGTCTTCATAGGATCATAGAATGGTTTTGGTTGGAAGGCGCCTTTAAAGGTCATCTAGTCCAACCCCCCCGCCATGGGCAGGGACGTCTTTCACCACAGATCAGGTTGCCTAAAGCCCCGTCCAACCTGACTCTGAACGCTTCCAGGGATGGGGCATCCACAACTTCTCTAGGCAACCTGTTCCAGTTGGACATAGAGCCATTGACTGCAACACTTTGGATGCAGCCATCCAGCCAACTCCTTATCCATCAAATAGTCCATCCGTTTTTGTTTGTCTTTGCAATGTCTGGAAGTTATGGCTGGCCAGCCAAATGACACACTCCAGGTGTTTTCCTTCGTGGCTGTGGCTGACGTAGCTCACATAAGGCATTTTGGGGGCTTTTCTGGAGCAGCCAAGACCACTTCCCTGCTGCTGAACTGTTTCCAGCACCAGAAGTTTACCCCATCCTCCACCTCCTTGCGATGGGGTGTTTCTCTTCACTGTGGTCTGCGTAGCAGCAGCAGTAGCTGGAAGGTTCAGGCATACCTGTGCTCATTTGAAAATTGGTAAGAGTAGCCCTGTTGTGCAAAGCAAGTGTAGGGACACAGAGAGCTGTACGAATAAATGTGAGAGACTGGGATAAGCAGCGTAGGTTGAAGTGGAATGAAGTTAAGATGATCACCAAAGGCTTTATATTAATCCAGTGTGATCTGCATGGAATGTCCATAGAAGTAAGATGAAACAGTGAACAAAGTGACCCAGAACTCCTCATATGCAAGATGTCCACTAGTTCTCAGATCTTTCATGACAATTTGAAATTATGCCTATGCCCTCCTCTGAGGCTTCTCAATTTGCTGATAGTGGAATGAACAGTCCTAAAATGTCACTTTTTTTTTCAGTTCTTCTGTATAGTTTTCTCTAGTCTTGCCAAATATTGGCATACTGCTATATTCCTCTTCAGCAGTCCTAGAGCCTGCACTTAGAATTTGTGGTGAAAGACAGTCCATCAGTATGCAAGAATATTTGTGAGTTAGTGCTATTAAAACCAATGCAAGAGACTTAATGGCCCTTTAATCCCCACTTCTTTTTTGAACTCTCCACTACCATAATATGCTTTCCCTGTGATGGAGCAGTATTTATGCTCCATATTTCATGCATAAAATGCATTCAGTTGTCAATTCAGAACAAAAGTAAGAAGGCAACATTGCCTATGCAAATGCTTTCACTAAATGCTTTCCTCATTGTTCCCAAAAGGGAAAAACCAGACAGCATGTAGCCACAATGCCCATCTACAAAATTTCTAATCTTAGTTTTAGTCATACTTATTAGGTGCACATACACTGCTTATGTTACTCTGCTGGATGTGGATTTTCTTCTACTGCAACAGTTTGTGCATATCACTCTCAGTGAGATGTTCAAATTAAGTGCAGCATTTCCAGAAAGATGCTCCAGCGTACACCCAAAGTGGGGAAATCACAAAGAAATCATTTGCTGTCAAGCTGAATGAAATAACTTTACTGTTACAATTTGCAAAGTTTAATAGAAAAATGGTCTAAAATTAGGATTACTGAAGGATTGCTAAAAGCGTTCCTAACAGTGGAAATTGTTGGGTTTTTTCAGATTTATTTTTCCTGGCTGTTACCATCTCTTTCATCTCTTCAGAAGATGCTTACAGGTGTCCGCTGTAGTTTAGCAGGTAAGAGAGAAGTGATCTGCAATGGGAACTGGAGAACTAGCTTTATTCTGTGACTTCTCTTTTTTTTTTTTTCCCCATTACATTATTTCACTTTTAACCTTTGCCCAAACAAAATTCACTAGTCGGTTAGGCTAGAAGGAGCATCTACATACCCTTGTTCCCCAGGCAGGGTCAGCTGTATTTATATGATTCCCAAAGGTATTTTAACCTGTTTTAAAGACTATTGTGACAACTGTATGTTTGTTCTTCCACATATGCATATAAATGTACATGTCTATTCAGATACTTTAACCAGGGCAGCATCCTGTTAATACCTCTATGCATACACCTGTAAAATCTGATTACTCTTTACACTATTACATTTGGCTGGTGAGGTCATTTTAAGTTGGTAATATAAAAAGATTTGGCTACTTTGCAATTTGATTCTATGTACTAAACTGCTGTTGTTTCACTAACATGATGGCTGTGTTGCATCCATATCATCTACTCGCAGAATTTATATGGTGTGCATTACTGTAATATCTGTCTGGGATCTCCTTTAGCAAACTGCAAACTGAGGCTCAAAACACCAAGAGGGAAACCCATGGAAGCTCTTGTGTATTGCAACATTGAGCACCTGGTGCTTGAAGGTGCAGCAGCTGACACCATTCCGCCTCAGGAGCTTCAGGCATTGAGCGTGTGAACACTTTTAGACATGTGATGTTCTTTAGGTGGAAGCTTAGGGCACTTAAGGGTGTTCAAATGTCAAGAATCAGGCAAGTCCTGAAGGCACCATCATTTCTTCACAGACCTTTGCCTGTGCAACTTCCCCATGGGCCTATCGAAAGTCTATAGCTCAGCACAAGAGTCCTTAGATCTTCTAAGTCAATATAGTAGGCATGGATTCATCTTTTCCCTATGTGAGAAAAATGTAAAGTCAGGTTTTAGAGAGAAGACTATAATCTAGTGTGTCTCTGGATTTTATATACATCACATCTTTCAGGGATCCCGTTTGGTTTTGAACCCTGTAGCTTAAGATTTAATAGAACTTATTGAAAGCTTTTTGGTGGAGACAGATGACAACTGGCAAACTAAGTCATAAAGAGCAGTCAGAGTTTTCAAGGAAAAATGTATTTGTTGTAAGAAAAGGAAAAATTGTCAAGAGATTTAGAACATTTAGTTTAAATGACTAACATTGTGTTCTTCTGTGACCTGTCCTGGAAGACTACAAAAAGACATTAATTTTTCAAACAGCTGTGCTGCCTGAAGACAGCACTGTCCCAGCTGCTCAGCCCCACTCACAAGCTAAAAGTTTCCACCCCGCAGCTCTGTTGGGAGATGGGATCATGCGAGCACTCTCTTCTAGACACGACATGTTAGGCTAGTGTACTGCTCCAGTGGTGAAACTGGGAGAGCAGAGACCTTCACATTGTGGATGGTGATGAACCAGCTTCAGCTAACACAGCGAGGCCAAGAGAATGTCTATAAATGGTTGCTGTCCTCATTTACAAATAAATGTTTCTTTCGTTCCTGGACTGTGTACAAATACTGCAGAAACAAAATAGCCTTTCAAAGCAGAATCTAGAGCACTTTGTGATACAGACTTCATCAGGTTAGCACTGTTTGTCTAGCAGGTCCCCCTGACGGGCTCATCATATAGACTATACAGGATGTTCTTAACGGTGCTGTTTATTTCCATCAGATACAGCAGGACTGTTAGTAGTAATGGGCATTATGATGCGCTTTTCTTATTGGCACCAAAAAATGCAACTTAGTACACAAAATGTAGCAATAGTATTTGGCCTTTAAGGAGGTCTGTGCCATGTCTATAAATTTAAAAAGCAAGCTGTTTGTATTTGTACTTTATATGCTGGATAATCTAAATTCCATTGTGATCCAGAAAGTTACCAGATTATCTAGCAGAAACTTCTTGAATCCTAAAATACATTCCTAAAATCTTAACTGTTCTATCAACTTTGTGTCTTTTCAGCATAATACCCATAAACTCATTCCTAACGTAGAATGTGATCTATCTTCATATATAGCATTGGAGTAAGGAAAAGAATAACATTATTTAGAGGCAATTACTTACGTACAGGATTTGTAAGTTAAATGGTCAGCACACCTCAGTGAGAAGCACAATTAAAACTCAGTCACAGCAGCATTAGATTTGTTGGTGCTGATACTCTGAGCAGGTTGGACACAGAAGGTTTATTCCGTCTTTGACTTAAATTCCAAATGAAGGAACATAACTTTTTTGTTGCAGATTTCTTGAGTCATCCACTGAGCAAAGACAAGAGTGACCAACCAGGAAATTATCCTCCAGTCAAAATTACTTGTTTGGTGAAGATTGTGGAGATGTCCAGCGTGCTGCTTCAGAAGTGACTGCAGTGTAGTACAGAGATAGCTGAGCTAGCAGTACCTGAGTACCAGTAGCAGTCCAGGCATGGCATCACAGATGTCACCATGCCCTGTATCACCTGGCTCAGCAGTATGTCTGTAAGACAGCAGTTTTTACATAACCTCTACAGCTGACTAAGAGTTAGGGGAAATTAAGGACATTCCCTGTACCTCACGTGCATCTAGGACATGAGTTCAAAATAACTTAATGACATAATGAGTTGATTTATGCAAGCATCCAATTGGGATGATAACACATACCGCATCACGGGGAATATCAGACAACAGGAAGAGTGATGGACACAATGAAACGTGTCCCACACCTTCACTATATCCACATGCCAGAAGCTTCAGAAAGGTCAACTTTGGGAACAGTCGCTTTAACCACTAGGCTACTGCATAAAAAGATAAAAAGTGCCTTTTCTGCTTCAGGGTCTTCATGTTCTACCTTGTGACCAGACAAAGGAACTCATGATCAGTTGCCTGGTCAGACATGTTTGGTCCATACTGTGCGGCACTCAGGGATTTCTGACCAGCATTCAGATGAGCAAGTGGCTTAGCAGATATCCAGGCTCTCTATTCAGTCTCGCTTAGACATTCAGTACCTTCCTCGCTTTTTGACCTCACAGCAACCTTAAGCACCTTGATTAAGTAGCTAGGCAAATCAAGAACCCAGTCTCAATACTACCTGTGACCTACCTACCTTGTTTATGGGTTTACAATGCTTTCTTATTTTATTGATAAAATGGGCTGTCAGTACATGTGCTATCACTTTAATAGTCCTTTGTGAAAAATAGGTGCCTTTCCCCTGCTAGAACTACAGCCAATAAGGATACCAGGTCTGCCTAGCACAGGATTTCTGGAAAATGTAAATAGCTAAAATCTGGGTGTACCCTGATCACCACCCTTGGAGAAAACAGACGCGCTCCCCTCCCTGCCAGTGGAGCTGCTATTGCACAGGAAAGAGTTCAGCTTCTATTGAGCCTGAAGGAGAGAGCATGTGTGCACAACTCTGTAGCCTATTGCTTGGAGCCATCACATTAGACCGTGAAAGTCTTGGATTTGGTTCATCACCTTGAGGATTCTCATGCAGTGTGACTGATGTCTTGAGCTGTCTACTGCCTCCTGGCACAACTTCAGCAAGGTGGAGTGAAGAAGGTATAATGTCTGAAAGGTCCTTCATGCTGTGCACTTGGGAGTTGGAAGAGGAGTTGAACCCAGATGTCTGATTTCCCAGACAAAAGCATTATTTGCTGAGCCAAGTCTGCAAAAAGGTATTGTTGTTGTCACCACCTTGTTGACAAGAACACTTGTGCATGTGAAAGATGTGGGCACACTATTCTCAGTACTAGAATGATTGTAAGTATTGTCATTCACAACTGGATCTGAGTCACAACAACCACTTTTCAGCCATGGCATTGCTTCATAAGTTCCACGGAAACATGGAATTTTAGATGAACAACTATTTTGAACTTTGTTGTTGTTGTTCCATCTGTGCAGCTTGGTGAAGAGCAAGCTGCATGTTTCCGGCACAAGCTGCTTTGGGTCCCATTTTGAGGTGTTTGGCTCTGCCTACGTGCTGTACATGTAGTCTGGAGTTCTAGATCTCACTTGTAAGATATATTTTGAGACATCTGAAAATCAGATTGAAACTAGCCTTTAGGCACACCAGTGCCTAATACTTGCACATTGTATCTCAAATACAAGAATTATTTAAGGAGAATTTTACTTTTTCTGGCAATCTGGTCTTTTTTCTTTAGGGAGGCTGAGATTTCTGCAGAATACCACTATTTAGCTTGTCAAGAGTACTCCTTCAGGAACAAAAAAAAACCTGTCTGGAAAGTGCAGTTCTTTCTCAATGTCTACAACTTGGATCGCAAATAACAACCGGTTTTAGCTCATCAGGACTTCTTTCTATGATAGGAAAGTCCATAGGGTGAAGCCATTTACTAGCAAATAGATTTGCCATAATGGATTTGGCGTAATTGCAAAAATTGTCCTCACATAGCCTCACATGGACAAAAACGCTTTTAGAGTCACTCTTGTATGCATTTCTTTGTGGAAATTTACACAGTCCATGGACAGTTAACAGTTCTCCATGTTCACTGTCCCTGAATAATATTTTATGGCAAAGCAATAATCTGAGAACTCCAAAATGTAACTGTGATTGAAACATTTGCCTTGTAGTGTGCCTTTGCACATTGTGACTTTTGGGGTTCATAACCAGTCACTCAGAGTAGTCTCTTGACGTTGGTACAAGACTTGCTTGAGGTATCAGTTTACCAAGCGTATCTTTTATATACATTGTGTATGCCATGACTAAACAGAGCATGAATTGGCCATTCCACACTCTTTGGTGTACTTCTGACTACACTGCTGTGTAGTTGGAATGTATCTGTTCTGATTCCTCAGCTGACACCATCCTTCCTAAAAAGTGTACTTTTTTCTTTGAAATAAGCGCAGCAACAACAATAATGAAAAAACCCATCGTGCCTCCCACCCCTTTCCTTCTTGGCCATAATTTGATTCTACTATTTTTTCTGACTTTTGAGAATTTCCTAATATTACCCACATGATTCTCATAAGTCTTTGCTGTACATAAATACCAGAAGAGTGGAAGCATTGGAAGATAACAGAAGGGAGTAGCCACCAACATGAAGGTACTAAAAATAAATCATGTCAAAATTGTTAGATTTCTTGTCATGGTGTGCTAAATAGATATTATTGGTAGGGAGGATGACTAAAGGTGATTTGAGGTTTGACATGTATCATGTGATATTATGACAAGCAAGCTAGGGAAACATGATCACTAGGAAACTTATTGTGCACAGAAGTGTTTGGAACCAGTACCCAGGGAGGCTTTATCAACAATTATTGATTAAATGTTTCAGATGGGAATTCAAAGCATCTGTTCTAGGCTCGACTACGTTAATGTCTCCTTTAATTTGTTGCATGAAGAAATGAGAAGTAAGCTTACTAAAATGACACTTGCAGAAACTGCCCTTTTGCAGAAACTGGACAACACGGCAGATGTTAAAAGGCAATATTAGAGTTCTTAATACTCTTGGCAAATAGGAAGAATAGGAAGGACTGGGAAACTGTAGGATGTAGTACAGAGAGGACAAATAGAGATCAGTGCAGTTGGGAAGGAGTGACCAGGTGCCAAGATCCAAGATGAGGAGTGAATGCCTGCCCCGAGAAGAATGTAGAGTTATAGTGGATCACAAACTGAACACAAAATAAAGTCTTACTGTTTTAAAAAAGACTGATAATGTGATGTTTAATTAGGAATACAGCCAGCAAACAGGTGAAGTAATCTTGTGGCTCAACTAAGTTTTGGTAAAGCCTGAAATAAAACACTTAGTTGGGGCTACTCTCCAATGAAAAGATGAACTGGCTGGAGAGCTTGCAGACAGAAAAAAAATCATCAGAGATCCTATAACTTGTCTTTATACCCTATAAAGACAGATAACTGTCTGCAAATACGTAAAATGCTGTTGCACAGAAGGGAATAATCTGTTCTTCAGGCTCATGCTGGATAAGACAAGAAATAATGTGCTTAAACTGCAGCAAGAGTGATTAAAGAGAGACATAAAGTAAAAAAAGTATTGGCAAGGGACAATGAAATCACTAGAGTAGATTGCCTGGGGAGGTGGTGAAGTCTCCATTACTGGAGGTCTTTAAAACCAGGTTGGACATGCATCTGTCAGGAGTGGTTCGTTTTGATTAAACTTGGTTTGTGATAAAAAGATGGATTATCTGGTCTCTGGGGCCCCTTCTAGTTTTCTTTGATGCTGTTGTTTATCTTATGTCATTGGAGTACTCTTCCCTGTGGTCTCGGTGTGCTGTAGGAGACTTAGTAAGGAGTGTGAACTTGTTCTTCTAATCATCATGGTGTAGCGAATGCTGCCAAGGGTGTGTTGCCATTGTTTACAAATTCTATAATTGAGAATGGAGACTAATGAGTTTCCAACTAAGTTATCGAGGATCTCTTGATTTCATGCATAAGATGTTCCAGACACAACAGAAATAGGACTTTTTTTCAGGAAGTCATCCTAACAGTCTTTTCAGTGACAATGAAAATATTCCTGGATTGGGCCTCCTCTCTAACTCACCATTTTCTGGCAGTATCATTTGCCAGGGGCATGCAAGAAACATTTAATTTAGAGTAGAACATACAACATTTGCTCTACTCAAGTCTTCCAACATCCTATAACAATTTTAAACCTCTGTAAGACCAAGAACCAAAACTAAATTATATCTTAAATGAATAGCAGTAAGATCTAGGACCTGTATGAGCAGTGAATTTGTTGAATAAAACTGTGAGCATTCTAAAACACTAACCATGCTGCAGATGAGGATGAAACAGCTTGTTGTGGTCCCCATCAGACTGCCCTGGAAGTGAAATTGTGTCATAGGCCTTGATCTAGCAATTCGTCTTGCCATGAATGTGCGAACAAGACTTATCAACCAGTCACCTGCAATACCACTAGAAGTGCAAGTACACATTTCCTACATCTTGTCTGTACCTGAGTCCAACTATCAGTTTCAGAGGAAAGCAGGAAAAACCTGCAAGCTAAGTCGTGTGGCAGGGGAACAATGGCCCACGGGGTCTTTCGAGGAACCTACAGTCAACCAAAAGAAAGCCCCGAGTCATGGGGATCATTTCCATATGAACAGAATACAAACAGTTGGAAAGCCAGTCTCCTTTCAAACTCCCTTGGTGACAACAGATGTAATTCTGCTTCGGGCCAAGCTCTGTGAAGAACTTGAGGAGCATTCACAGCATTGCTGTCAAGTGTTTGTTCAGTGTTTAACAGTTCTTCACTGGGACTTCTGTCCAGTGCTGAGTGATGATTCTTGAACTTCTAGCAGACAAGGATACCACACTACTCTTGTTCCATAACCCTGCTATGTTTCTGTCATTAAAAGAGTCCTACAATAAGTATTTTCCCCTCCCCGAAGCAACCTGTTGGATTTTCTTCCTGTCTTGCAGCAATAGTATTAAAGGTAATGTGAGGTAAGCTCACTCATGTCAGATCCCCAGTGCTGCATTTGACAGTGCTTTGGGAAGCACATTTCCCAAAGATGCCATAAGTACCAAAATGACTCTCGATTGCGTGCCCTTAGTAATAAGAGAAAATACATGGCAGCTTTGTGGCATATTGATTTGTCCCTCTGCTGCTGCCTAACCCTATCCATCTTCTTATTTGCTGTTACTGCTGGTACTGAGTAAATACCTCAAAGCTTCTATTCTTTTTGCATTCCACTAATATATTTGGAGCAGTGATCACATCTTTGAGTCAGATTTTCCTGATGGCAGTTCTGTCAATACCTCCACTAGCCCCTTTGCCCATTCTGGTATGTATTATTTGGGGAATTGGTATTTCCTGAATTTCTGATTCTTTTGAAATCAAACATTTCAACTGCAAGTTGCTGAGCAGCTCCTCCATCCTGTTCCATCTGAATTATTTATTTTGGTTTAGCATTTTATACTTTTTGGCAACGCTAAGATTTATAGTGTTTCTTCTTGCAAAATAGATTTTGTGACTTTTTTTAGTGATGTCAGTTTCCCTGCTGCTTCATTTTTTCCCATTGTTCCATTTCATTAATACCGTTACTATTCCATTTTCCCGACCAAAATGCATCCAGCTACAATTAAGTCCTGCAAATACAGTTGTACGTCAACTTTATCATTGCATCTTCTGCCCTCTATTTACTTTATTGACTTCTATAATTTGAAGCTATAAAATCAAAATCAAGAGGCTCCTTTCTGCTGAGAGAAACACAGGACTTTCTGGCTCAAGGTTTTCATATTTGATGTTTTACTTCTGCTCAAAAGATCATAATCTTAGAAACACTCAGAATGCATAGTTTTCAAAAGCACCTCTAAGTCTCCACTTCATGAGTTGAATTTTGTTTATTGTGAGATTCCAAAACTTTTTTTTTCTTTAGGGATTGTTCTGCAGACTGAAAATGTTTCCACTGCTTAGCAATAAATCAAAATTTTCTTCTTTATAAGTAGCAGCACCACTTGAAATGTCGGACTCATAACCCTTGCAAAAAAAAAAAAAAGGTATCTGAAGTCTTCCACTCTCTCCATGAAGCCTGAGCTTCTTTTCTCTCATTAACGCATTCATAAAATTGTTAACAAAGATGTCAAATATATTGATAAAGGAGCAGTCAAAGTACTACTAACTAGAAACAACATGATCTTTCCTTTAATGTGTCCATTTGGGAAGGACCTCATACACAGTTTAGCTCTCTGTTTTAAAAGGTTATGGCCTCTTGAGTAACCAGGAGAAAAAAAAAAATTACAAAATTAAATTAAATACAAGGCAGCCCAGGACTTGCCAGAGCCAAACAGAATCCAAACGCCAACAGTTTTGAGTTCAGCTGTGGATTCAAACCCTGTAACTCTTAGTAGATTCCCTGCTTGGCAATTAGGCTATCCCTCTCTCCAGCAGTGGATATTATGAAATAAATAAATTTGCTGTCTAAAGAGAAGTCAGTAATCAGTAAATATCTCCACAAAACTTATTCTCTCACCTTCATTCTGATGTAGCTGACTTTGCACTGACACAGTTATTTACTTTTTATACACAAATCCGTTTGTAATAATGACTGAGTTGCAGCTGCTTGTTTAAGCAAAAGGTAAGGGACTAAATTAATCTTTGTTGTAGACCATGCATGTCTTACTGGGTTTAGCCAGGTTAAAGAGCATCTCCCCTGTTTTGTAACATTAAGAATAAAACTTCTCCCACTTTTCATTGTTTATTAAATTAAGAAAGTTACTGGACATCTGTCAGTTTCTTGGCAAGCTTTGGGAAGCATTCTGCTTGCAACCAGGTTGGCTTTTTTGCCAGCATTTTGCTGTTATTTCCCTTTTCTCACCCTTGAATGATAAAGACATTTATGCAAAAGAAAGGGCAGGCCCTGGTGCAGCAATTTACATGGCAGGTCACAACCTGTTCGCTTTTATCCCAGCAGAGCATGGAAGGACCCCTTTTTCCACATAAAAGGATTTACTAATTAACCAAAGGAAGAATAAGTCAGGAATTACTCAGCAAATTCCCTTAGAGATGGTCTATGGATTAATGCTTTAAGATTTGTTTGGTGCTCAGATATCAATGCTATAAGAGCTGTACAAGGTGGAGGAAAGGATTCGATTGAGACCAAGGAGTATCAGTGGACAGCGTGGAACTTGTGTCATCTTTGTGTCATCTTTAGTGAAAGATAATGGATCTAAGTATTTTGCTTTCCTCTGCCCGTGACATTTCTTCTTCTAGGCTTTATATCACATCAGTTTTTTCATCAGTGATGGGATCAGGGTCTAGGAGAATGGGGGTTGTAAATTTTGCCAACTCTGCCTCAGTCACCTGGTTACTGAGTGATTTACACACTTAGTGACACCTCAGCTAACTCTCTAATCCCTGTGGATTTGCACATACACACCTTGCTGAAATGAAACCAACAGCTCCATGGAAGATGCGCCTAAGGGAACAGACTCTTCCCGAGCTGCCTGCAAAGCTGGCCAGGGCGGAAGACAGTGACATCTTATTTCCCTTCAAGGAAGCAAGTGGAACTCTGATCCCACAGTGGGAGCAGATCTGTAGCGTAAGAATGGACATAAGTAACAGAGCACTGCTTCAAAGGTGAAAGAACTAGAAAAAATGAAAAGAGGAAAAGAAACTCACTCTGTTCTTCCATCATGCCACAGAGATAATTCTAGTGCTATTGTACTAGTTTGTATAGACACCTGTGGCAGACCTGTCTCCAAATACAGCTACACTACTCAGTCAGGTTGCCTTCCAGTGTCCTTAGTTACCTGCATCACTTGTTTTCTCATGGATTTGAAATTAAAAAAATTATCAGTTAAAAAAGAAGTCAAACAGAATGGACACTGAAGTTGTATGGTCAGTGAAACAGGCACTGAGACAGTAAGCATTTAGTAGGCATCTAGCAAACTTCCCAGGCAGAGTTTTATTCCATCCCATCCCATCCCATCTCATCCCATCCCATCCCATCCCATCCCATCCCATCCCATCCCATCCCATCCCATCCCATTCCAAAAGCTGAAGTAAAAAATAACATAGCCAAAAATCTAAATGGTAACAGTGATAATAAAAACCCCTGATAGACTTAGGACAGATACTTCTAGCACCAATACAGTCGAACAGAGTGTACTGTGGTAGACATTGCTGCACTGGGCACTGGCCAAATTGCTTTATTCGAACGACCTTTGGTTGCAAAACCATGCCTGCTATGTAAAAAGTAAATAAATAAATAAATAAAAGTTTGCAGTGGTTAGTTGATCAAAGCTATTGTTTGTCACTGTGTCCTCAGCAGAAAGCAATGTTACAACCTACGGATCGGATAGATTTGTTTGTGTGAGGTCTGATGGGAACTGATAATTCTGTAGCCCAAGAAGCTGAGGAGGAAGAAATAGATGGATATCAGGTTTTTGCTTTTGGGGATTTTTTTCTCCAGTGGTTCTTTGTTGTATTTTTGAGGTTTGACTTTCATATGTCCCATATGAGAATTTCTCAGTCAGTGTTAAGCAATAATGACTTGTATAAGAAGCCAGGTTAGAAATGGAATCAAATGGTGTCACAACTCTGTCTTGTGCCATTGTTCCAACATGTTTATCTTAGAAGTAGATTTAGTAATTAAAATTCAAACTGGAGCAGGTGTGGAGAAAGAATATTAGGATGTCAGGGAAACAAAAGAGCCTTATATGCAGACACCAGAGTTATACTCGAAGTGCAGACTGCCATATGGGCTAGAGGTATTTGAGTTATCTTTAAACTTGATAGCTTGAGGGCTAAAAGAAAGAAAACTCTTTGTGCATAAATGTGCCCTGCTCCTCTTCCAATAAGAATAGAAAGGAGGAGGAACCCAATTACTTTTTACGATGGTGTTTGATGAATTTCTGAATGGGGTTATATGATATGGTGATGAAAAATATGAAGAACTATACCTAGTGACTTGTGATATCTCTTGTGTCCTCTCTTCCTGGGAATTTGTGCTACCAGTTCTTTTATTCTAGACTAGAAAGCCTTGAAGCAAGGACTGTCCACTTTTAAAAGGCATAAAATAATTGAGCATCGCCAGTTCCACAAAACAACAATGATGCTGGAGTTTGTATCTGTAGAAAGAGAAACATGAATATTTGTCTCTGATGCTGGTGTCCTGAGAGTTTTCACTTGTATTTTTGCTTTTTATCAAGAAAAACCATGCAGATATGATCCCCTGTAAGATCACCATGGCCAATGTGTCAGCAAAATTCAGTAGTCCCTCATTATCATCACCTTCCACCCTTGTACCATTGCAAAAATTTGTACCTTGTACCAGTTGCAAAAACTGACAAGAATTGTGCATGGGAAGGAAATATCTGGGGAAGCATGGAGGGGAAAATAGTAGTTCTTGCTTTCAGATAGCCATGTGACCCTCTGAACATGTCAGGAAACTTGAGTTCTCTGACATTCTGGCTTTAATCTTTGAGTGTATTCACAGCCAGAAATGAGATGACATACTTTTATCTTTTGATATGGGGAGAGCAAACAGACAAAAAGAATGGCTATGCAGATACTGTGCAGGTGGAGTTGTGTGCTTATGTATGTGTGGGAGAGAGAGACAGTCCATTCTGATGGAAGAAGAGACTCTTGCTAGCTGACAACAGGGAATGCTGTCTCCAGTACAAGTAATTTAGGGATCAGCAGCTGGTCCCTGATGAGGTCAGAGGGTCAAAGCCCAAATAATCTAATCCAAAAGAAGGAAACAGTGGAACTACAAAGTCAGCAACACAGTGCCTGTCAGATTTGCACCCACAAATACAATATTATAAAAGCAAAGACAGACTAGAAGGCAGAGACATGCAAATGCAATGCAAGTCATTTAAGAGAAGAATGCGAAGAGAAGGTAATTCCTTCTTTCCTTCCACACCACCTCACCCCATCCCCCAGATACACATATTTTTGTCAAGTTTTCAGTTCATTTTTGAGGCAATTATTGCTTTCCACACGAGAATGAACAGAAGCTGGCGGATATATTGCATGGGTAGCCAAAGGTGGAAGTGGATGGGATCGGGCGGATTAGCCCTGGGACACAAGCACATCTGTTAAAGTATAACTTTCTGGGTGCAGCAATGCCAGGAGTGGGACACTTGGGTACGACAGCAGTGGACCTGTGGGAATCACATAGTGTCTCTGTATGTGTAACAGGCAAGTGTTAAAGAATAGTTTGATACTAAGCTGCAGCTCGTGTCTTCATACCAAGTGCAGTGTAGTGCACAGTAATCTGAGCTGGAAAAGAATAAGCTTTCACCATAGTTTTTGCCTGAAGCAAATGAAACTCGTATCTCAGAGATATATTGCTAGAGACAATCCTGGAAAGAACAGCCTGTACCATTAATTATGCCTAGTAGAGGCATAACAAAATGCAAGGGCTGAAAACTCAAGTTCGGAAAATGCAATTCAGGAACATTACATGGATTTTTCATAGTGGGGTGGGCAGCCATTAGAACATGCTATCAAGAGAGAAGTTGTTAATTTTTCAGCACTTCAGATAAGTAAATCAGGACTGGAAGCTTTTATAAAAGATGTTGTCTTGTTCCATGAGCAGTTATCAAGCTTGATGAGTTTGTTTGCACAGCAAGGTAAACTATATCCTAATGTCCTTCATTGCAGGTGTTACTGGGCAAAATTGCTATGGCTTGTGTTTCAGAGATCAAGTTAGATACTCACAGTGGCCTCCTTTAGCCTTGAAGAATACAGGAAGGGTATGGGAGAGGCAAAATGCAAAGGTCTACTTTTTTGTGCAATGACTGTTCTCTTACAACAGGCAGATTTTCACCACCATTATAGGACATTATTAGGGAATATGATAATGGACTTGCTGTAGCTAGTATAGCTGTGTGAATAAATAAAGCCAGTTAGCATATCCCCATGAAACATTCACAATAGATTTTGGTTCCTGTAAAAGAGCATTAATGACTGTGTTAATTATGTAGTGTAGAAGCAGCTTACAGTGACATATACATAGAAAGTTACGATGGCTAGATATTGAAATATTCCTTCCCACAATGTTTTTTGTAAAAGTTCCATCAATTTGATGAAATTTACCTTGTGTTTTACTGTTTACTAAGGAGATTGACTATGGTGACTCTCTGAGGAGCCTCAGAGGACCATGATGACCCAGGTGACTCAAATTTCTTTCTTACTGTGTTAGAAGAAAAGAAACTGCACAACAAAAACTCTCCTTTCTGTGGCCAGGCATGGTTGGTCAATCAACCACATACACAGGTCATTAATACACAGATAGAAATTGGGGATTACAAACCTCACAGTCTTAAGCTAATAGCCTGGGGAAGAACAGAAGTTCCCCTTACCTTGTGTATTAATTTGTACCTGCATGTTTTGGAGCCAGTGGAAATAGCATATTAGTCATTCTCAAAAACTATTTGATACAAGTAGACCAAAAGTCTTTCCCAGTATTTCACTGTCTAGATCACTGCAATCATACCCATTTTTAGAATCCATTTTTCAGTGACTTTTAAGAACTCCTGCCTTGATGCATTTCCTGCTTTGTCATGTTTGGAGTGTGGGCTGGCTAATGTTGCACCTAGGCAGAGAAAGAAGCAGAATTACAGCGTTTGGAAATACAAAGAACCCATGAAATCATCCATTCATCCATCTGTCTATCCATAGATAACATTGTGACGTTCGCTTCTGAAAGGCTGCTGGATGGATTTTTCAACCACTTTCAATAAGAGATAATTCCACTGTCTTAAAAACACATTCTTATGAAGACTTTCCAGATATTCAGTCTTGACAGTCTTCTCTAGAAGAAAAGAAATGCGTCTTCTATCCACTGTGCAAGTTCAATGCACGGTGGCTAGAAAAAAAAGTCTGATCTGCCTGCATTCTTAGCCTGAGAGAGCCCCAGAAGCAGCCCTCTGAGAGGCCTCAGAAAAGTTGTGAAGGTGTGTCAGAGAATGATGAACATGCTCCATTTTCTATGTTATTTAGTGGGCTGAAGACTCCTGATTTCATCCCAGTTCACAGGATTTGAGTGGTAATTTAGGAAAGGTTGAAAACTTCTGGATTTTCGTACTGCAGGTTTTCTTTAACAGTGTCAGCACGTTTCCTTGAAGCCATGTGTCTAGTCTGTGTGGATGGAGAGCGGAGGAAGTTCTGTTTATATTTAGACTTGTTCCAGCCATGAAATTAGTAGAATAAATAGAGATAGAAGTAGAAAGATTAGAGAGATTTTAATTTGGTACAGGCATCATTAATGGTTTATTTGCTTTTTGATCTTGGAACTTGCGCCATCTCTTAATAAATAAAAATGCTCCATAGCAGCTGCAAAGAACAATGGGGAGATGAAGACAGAGCCAAAAGCAGTAGAAACTACGTAGCCTGGGACAGGTATGAAAGTCAAGAGCAATGGGCCATGTCAACACACTGTTATTTTTGACTGATGTAGATGGAAAGTTGCAGATCATACAGAAAGGAAGAAGTGAGCCATGAGAAGTATCGGGAGGCTTTCTGTCATTGTTTTGTGTGTTATTACCATAGTAAAACTGAATTAAGTGATGCCATATAATGGGTAACAACATAGTCTTCTCGAAAATGAGTTAGAAAGCACTTCCTCGTCCATGACAGAGGTTAAGACAGAGTGAATTAAGCATGAGCTGTAAATATGTATGTAATTTCCATGGCCTTCCCTGAGACTGAGAAATGTTTTCATTTTCAGAAGCCTGGGTGGGTTAAACTGGGGCTACTCCTAGGCATTCCTTTCTGAACTCAGGCTTTCAGCCTTTACTGTTTTCAGGGGAAGACCCAGCATCACTTTCACAGAAGGCATAGTGTTGCAGTCTCTTCATGTTAGCCTGTGGCCATTTTAGCATATCTGAAGTCAGGACAGCACCTGCTGGTTTTATTTATCAGGGACAAATACTGAATTAAACAGAAACTGTTATCTTCCACAAAACTTCATGATATTTATTTGCGGATTGCATCATAACACAGAGAAAAGCATCATAAAACTGCCAAGAATCCAGTCATTACCTGTCATCCTTGGAGGATTTGCTGAGTACACACAGAAATTTTGGGGTTCTTTGTCTTGCCTTTCTTGACCACTGTAGGTGAATCTTTACTCTCTGGTCAGATTGCATCTTCTGCACTTTTTTTGGCCTTGATCAGAACAAATTAATATTGTTAGGATAGAGAAGGCAATTCTTAGAGGCCTTCACTGCCCCCAGAATATACAAATATTTGTCTTTCTTGCCTCTTTTCCCCTGTGTTTCCCACAATTCATATACAGCTTAAGCATAGCATTAATGCAGCATTGTTTTTTAAAATATTCTAGGTTCACAGCATTCTAAAATATGTCAGTGAACCATCTGAAATTTTTGCTTACAGGTTCTCACATCTGTGCTTACATAGCTTTCCCAAATAGTGGTGCTGTCCTGAATATGGCATTCTACTAAGGAAAAAATAAAAGTCGTGTATCAGGATAGTCAGTGTTTGCTAATGCCTGCAGCAGATCAGAACATTGACTCACAGCTGCTTCACTTCAGTTTTATGCCAATATAACTTTATCATGAATGGGAAAGAAAGGATACTTTTCCTACCTTTGCGACTGAATCACTCCTTCACCTCTGTTGATATGCCCAGGCTTTCCATGTCCCAAGTATCACCTATTCAAAGGGATATATTTCCTCAAATTATTCAAAGGATGTTTAGCTAGTTCAAGTTTGTGAAGTACTTTGTCATTCTTGTTGGAAAATCTCTGTGTAAGCGTTGATGCCATTCCTAATTGTTTTCAGCTTTGTACTATCTAAACTCACATGACTTTTGGGGTTTTTTCCTGTGTTTATTTCTGTATTTATTGAACATATTCATCAAGCTTCATTTAGAAAGTTTGATGTAATTACAACCATGATTCTGAGAAGTGATATTTTCCTGGTGTTTCATTTTATTCTCCTTTGCACATATTGGAAAGAAATGCCAACGCAGTTCTGGCTTCAGAACAAGTTTTGCTTTTGTTTTCAGTCAAACTAACATTCTCTTCCTTTTAATGTTGTCTTTTCCAAGTCTTAAGAAGATATCAGCAAAGGTAAGTTGTCTAGGCTTCTTTACGTCCTCTAAGGAATTTCAGTAAGCTCTCCTACAATACCTTGGGGTGGTGCTGGTGGTGGTTGTTTTCTTTCAAAAATCAAAATCTTTTCTGGCTTGACTACATAAAGGATTCTCTGAGTACAGCTTTGAGTGCTTATGAAAACATACTGTCAGGTAGGAATAGATGATTGGAAACCAGCTCAAGGCCCAGTACCTTGAGAACTGCAATCATGTGGAATAATTATGATGCTTTCATTCATGTGTTTAGGAGTCATTGGGTAAATGTTTTTTACCCTGGTTTACAGTTAGACCAAGCAACTTGACTAAGGCAGACTGTGGAGGAACTGGATTAAAAGTTTGAACTCTGGTGAGTGCTTGGAAAATAATCAGAGGGTATGCTAGGACCTTGCAGTTCCTTGGCATTTTGACTTGCAATTCATGTGAAGACTTGGCCAATACTTGGTGAGCAGCATCGAAAGAAGTCACACCTTGATCTTTGAGACCTTTGCCAGAAAAATGCAAACAAAGGAATTCTTTTCTCTTCAGTGGTTGACGGCTGTCTCCCAAACAGATGATGTTCTTTCCATTCTTCATGGATATCCTAGAAAGTCCCAAGCTGATGATTTGGCAATGTGTAAGGTGTGAAGTTTATTCAGGCAGTTGGCGTTCTCTGCAGGCTTCAGTGAATATCTAGATCCTCTCCAAGGGCGCAGTTTGCCATCAGTACTTCTCCAGTCAGATCAGTGTTGTTTTTTGATTAATTAATGCTTGCAATCCAGAAAAAGGATAGGTTACAATTGCGTAACAGAGTTCATTAACTTAAAAGCACAAGTTGGATGAAGGAATGCTATACAGCATTAACTCTTTCCCAATAATCTAAATAACTTAAAAGCTCAAATTCCCTTTCATCATAGAATTTCTCTACCAACATTTTCTCGTGCATGTGATTGAACTCCATCCATGGAAAGCGGTACAGCTGACACAATCAGCCCAGGGGCACTCACCACAGCAATGAATTAGTCATGGATCCATCATTCCAGAGGTTCAAGGAGGAGGTTATTAAGTCTCTTTGTTCTGTGCTTTGCCTGAGATAATCTTAGGTGATTTTGGCAGCCTTTCCAGCCTTCAGTTTTCCAGATCGACAAAAATCTTGGAGCCTGGTTGATGAATGGATGCTGTTATCCCTTGTTGCTACTAAGATATTAGCTCCTGTTTCACTCAGACATTCAGACATTTTTTGATACCAGCTTTGTTTTCTTGCTTTGCAGCAGAGAGAATATACAGTAGTGATGATTTCTCTTTATATTATAGCTTTTTTCCTTTCTTATTTATATAGTAGCTGCTCTCTGATATGATCGCAGTTTCTTGGGTGTAGATGGCTCAGTTACTGTTTTGGAATTATGTGTAATCCCCTTTCCTTTGCATGCTTTGGCATAAAAAATATGACAGATTTACCTGAAGAAAAGAGAAGACAACTTCATCACATGGCCAGCTGAGGTCTGAGAACTGCTGGGGTAACAAAGTGTCTGTAGGCATACACAAAGAGCTTCAATACCCACTAATAATCATGATATTCTACTTTCAAAATTGTGAGTTTGGGTATATGATTGAACATCTGTTAACAATATGAATAATTTCAGAAGTATCTAGCAATGGAAGCTGTATAATATCATGCTTGCATCTCACTTAAGAGCAGATTCCTCTAGTTACGCATGAGCCAGATGGAGGTCATCAGTACAAATGCAGAGTACAAAATTGCAAATAGGAAGAAAGTACTAATATTCATTATTTACCAGTAAAACTCCCTCAGTGGAACTAATTTGCATTATCTTCTGGGTCATATGCACAGAGCAAGACTTGCTGGGCTTCTTTAAATTTCTGCAAAAAAGATTTTACTATTTCTCCTTCAGTCTAGTTTTTGACAACCGTAACAAAACACTTGAAGCAACTGTGTACATTGTGCTAGTCACCTGACTTTTTGAAATGACTGACTTTTAAAAAGGCGTAGCTATTAAAATACCTCCAAAACCAATCAAAAAATCTGAACACAGATTTATAGGAAAGGAAGCAATTACTTTACCTTTTTTTGGAAATGCATTCTTGTAATGCACATACCTGGGGGTCTGAGCAGACCAGGCTGGTCCAGGAACCAGGCAGGTGACATTTCTCTATAGCTTTGCCAAGGAACATCTATCTTGATTTGTTCCTCCACTCTGAATCCAGTCACAGATTTCTAGAAATCCTGCCTATTTACCTAGAAGAATCTTTGAGCTTCCATCTTCCAAAATACCCTTAATAATAGTAGTTTGTGACACTAATACTAGGTAGCTGGATATACAAAGTTGTGAAGAAATCTCCCATCTCTTTGAGTCCTAAGTCAGCATGTAATGGACGTATGTCCCTAAAATTGTTCTGACACTGTCCCACTAACCTTCACCAAGGTGGAAAGTCTTGAGTTTATTGTGCATCTGTCTGTGTAAATGCAGGTGACATCATCTGATGGACAAATTAATCAATGATTCAGATAGCTAGAAGCCAAGTCATTTGAACTTTTCTACTAGCTTCCATCCAAAAACCACAACATACTTCAAAAAAAAAGCTTGTACATAAAGACTCTCAATCACTACCAGAGCAAAGGAATAAGTAATGGCTGTTTTACAGATTAGAAAATAATACATCAAAGCAACAGCATGCAGCATTTTTTAATATTTCACAAGTGGAGACATATCAAAGAATCACAGAATGGCTGTGGTTGGAACAGAACCCCTGGAGATTGTCTAGTCCAATGCCCTGGCCGAAAGCAGGATCAGCTACAGCAGGCTGCCCAGGACTATGCCAGGCAGGTTTTGAATATCTCCAAGGATGGAGACTCCACAGCCTCTCAGGGCAACTTGTTCCAGTGTTTGATCATCCTTACAGTAAAAAAGTTTTTACTTGGGTTTAAGTGTATTTTAGTTTGTGCCCCAAACCTACATCAGATATAAGCACATGCCTTCTCTTCATGTTCAGTTATGGAAGACAAGATGGAGACAAATGAGCAGCACATTTCCCTGACTCCTTGTCCTTTGGCCCAAGCATCAAGCAGCTGCTCTCTTGTTTTTCTTATTTGACTGTCATTGCTACTAATATTAGAGACAAGCTGTTAGCAGACATTTCATAAGACATCTTCTGAGGCACAATGCAAGCTGAAAAATACTGAAGTTCTCAAGTCTGAAATTAAGAGATACAGAGGCTATATATTAGACAGTCAAAAAAAAAACCCAGAAACAAATACAAAAAGATGTATGGGCTAGCAGGCTTGCCACAGTGCTGTGACCATTTCAACAGCTTTATTTATTACTAGCATTTTGGAAGGAAGAACAAAAGCGTAAGCCAGAGGATGATTAAAGAGTGAGCTGGGGAAGTTTAGACTCCTTCAGAATAAATCTGAGTAATGAACATCATTTATTATGTCTGTTTAAAGGCAAAGTAATAAGGACAAAGGGTAAAGCTACACTAACAATTAACTATGAGTTCTGGTTTGTATTTGTGACTGTGCCACCCAGTTACACCCACATAAGATTTCTATACTTGCTTGCCAGAACAAGTACTTTCCAAGACCGTGATTTCTGCTCACGCAGGAGGTAGATCCACACTTCAGCCATTGTCCACAGCTGTAGACAATCAGTATGCACCATGCTTGCAAACAGATAGTTCTTCCCAAGAAAAGCTTACTCCAAGCTGAATTCCTTACTCTGATATCTTCTTATCTTCTGCCAGCATCAACTCTCCCAAATGCTGACCTCAGCTGCCCCTTCTGCCTACCTGGAAATTTAGCTGGCTGTTTGTAAATCCCTGTTGTGCATTTAACCCTTATTTTCCTTGCAGACTGCAAGGCCAGACTGGGCTTAGCAGATCCACACTGGTTCCTTCTTTTCAGGATAACCAGGTGCTTTCATTGTGCTGCCTGAGGAACACAGTGCTGCTGGGTCAGTACTTGAAGAAACACAGCACGTCCCTTGCTTCGAGTCACGGGAGCCCCAATAGCCACCATGCCTCGCCATTTAGAATGAGAGTTCAGAAGTGGGTATGCCCTGGTTGGAGTGCAGTGTGGAGAGAGTCTTAAACATTGCTCTTCTGAAAGGCAAGGAACACAAACTAGAGGTGTGATAATGCTCAAAATACGTCCTTGCTATGCAGAGTACAACAAGTTATTTGTCAATACTCCACAATCTCAATCCACTTCAATTTCCCCACTAACTGTTTTCACCAAGGGGAAAAACTTCATAGTGCCATACCATTTTACGCAGAGCAAACTGTGTCACTGCATATATCTTGCCCTGTGTTATTGTGGTCTATGGCAATAATACAGGCTCCCAGGTAAATACTTTTGTCATGAGATCTCAAAGATACCTGAGATTAATTATCAGTACTGGATATGTTCTGCCATTCAGAGTGATATCTTGCTCAGGAGCTTGCAAAGCTACTTACATTTGATTGTTTTCAGACAAATGCTCTCATTCACCACAGAAGTTAGTAGTTGTAAAGACCAAAAATAAATGACACTGAGGTGCAAACTCCCCTCCAGAGAAGTCATAGCTCACCAACATGCAAAAAATAAAAAGGTTTCTATAACATGCTGCCTACCTGACAGAAATTTTTTAACATGAAACCACTTGCATATGATACCAGCCATTTTGTCAGCTGAAGAGGAACATCACTCACATCTTTACAATGCTACACAACTTCTTTCATGCCTCAGTGTTGGTTAAGCTCTTGAACAGAAAGCTTCAGTTCACAACATTTTAACATCTGGCTGTAATTACGGAGTTGTGTCAGCTTTCATCAGATAATGGAGCTAACTTCAGAACAGCCTAAAGGTTGTGTTTTGTTAGAGAGCGGTCAGAGCAACAAAATTTGCAACTGGACTTCTTCAGAGTTCAAGTCAAGTGCCTACTTGCCACTTAATACGGATGCAGATTTGCAAATTACATTACATTCAGAGGTATCCGGAACTCAGTTTTCCATTTGAGTCTCTCTCAAACTGTTTGCCTGCAAATAATGTCATACATGGTCTTCTCAACATGATTTATTGTATATGCTTAAGCAGAAGCAAGTATTTCCCTGTTTGAATTACTGGATTTGTTTTCCCAGTTCAAACTTTCATCCACTTTTCAGACTATGACAATATGTTTTCTTTTCTCTCCCTGTTTTTCTCTGATGGGCACTATTACCTACTAAATTTACAGCCTGTTTATGTTGGTCAGCAGCTTCAGAACCTATAGATGGCTCTCATCCTCTAAGTACTTGGATGAACCACTCTTCTTTGCAAGATGATATCTGTTGCCAGTGTTCCAAGATACCAACCAAACTGTAAAGTTTTACTTATCCTGTTGAATTTAGTAGTCATTTTGCAGTGACTGCAACCTAGATAAATTACAGTATTTGCTTCTTTATTTATTTGTATTCATTCCTGAGCTTGGGCTGGATATTGTTTGCTGTTCCTTTCAGAAGTTTAAGTGGGAATCCAGTACAAAATTAGAAATTGGATTCCATTTACATAATTTCCCTGAACACAGTACTATTTCTCATCTAAGAACAACAGCCACAAAACCCTTCTGACCAAAAGAAGAAAATGCTTCTGTTTTCCTCTGTAATTGCATATACCTCACAGTGGCCCATGGGACCATATTCTGAATCTTGATAGGACAGCAAGAAGTATATGACCTTGCTATCTTGCCTTTTTGGTCAGCATTTTAATACCAATGCTGGGTCAGGCATCTGAGGATCAAAAACCCTTGAGGGTTCTGTCTTCAGAGCATCTCTGTAATACAAAAAGTGATGATACGCTGGGGGAGGGAGGAGAAAGGCTATTTGATCTACACTGTATTGTTAAATGTATTATTCCTATTATCAGTTTGTCACATGTGGCTTCTATAAGAAGTCATGAGTATGTCACCAACTCTAAGATTAACAAAACTGTTATGTAGCAGATAGTTTTAGAAATGCTGCAAAGTCTAGAGAATTTTGTAATATATGTTACAACCTCGGCAAAGGAACATGCCCTTAAAGTTGTATTCAATTAATTTCTTAATCAAAAAGACAACTGAGGAAGGAGAAAAAATTTCATAAACACTTCTTTGTGTAGCGTATATGGCCCATTCCTGCCTAGTCTAATGGGAGAAAAAAGAGACAATGGCTGGAAGTCACTCCAAAGTCGGAGAGGCTTACCTAAGAAAAAGGGACTCATTTTTAACAACAAAGTGATTAAGCCCTGGCACAGACAAACTCAACAAAGAATGAATTTTTCATACTTGATGCCACATTCTCACTAGGTTTCTTTCTGGACCATGGGTTGAACTTACTAAGATATGGTCTTTCATCAAATATGAGTTGCTGAACTCAATAGAATAGGATATAGAGAATATTCCTCCTGATCTTCAAGATCAGGAATTTATGGTTTATCATTATGAGAACAGAATATTCTGAGTTCTGGATATTTTACATCACTGTTTCTCACAGAATTTTTTAAACAGGGGTTCCACAATAGATTCATGAAAAAAGGCAAAGAGAATTCTAAAAATATATCTCAACCTATCTTAGATTCTTTTTTTTAGGAAGTTATGGACAGACTTCCAATGCCTTCAACCAGAGGAAAGACATAAATATTTTTAATGTTAAATTTTAGCACTTTCTTGTTTCTTGCAGGTGGGCAACCAAATTTGCAGAAGCCTATGCATAGCTGAAGAAGCATGCAAGTCTCTGGAACAGGCTGGAGGCCATTTAGAAGTTTGATGAGCTGTAGGATAGGGCAGTAGTTCTTAAAGGATATTGTCTGCCTGCAGAGACTGATGGGGCCTCTGTGACATCCCCATCCCCTATCACCCCACTTACACTTTTCTTCCCTTTATGTAGGTAA
The DNA here is from genome assembly GCF_018139145.2 of Gymnogyps californianus. Taxonomy (NCBI): domain Eukaryota; kingdom Metazoa; phylum Chordata; class Aves; order Accipitriformes; family Cathartidae; genus Gymnogyps; species Gymnogyps californianus. The sequence continues at coordinate 621,271 of NC_059479.1, forward strand.
GAGAAACCATGTTTCTGGAGAAGAAAGAACATCCAAATATCAGTCTGATAAACTTTTCTGTCTGCTCCTGTCACTGTCAACCCCTGCTGAAGTGCAAAAGCAGTTGCTCAGCTATTAACTCCTTTTATTTCCAGTTTCTGCTGAGGGTATCTCAGAAGAAAGTTTCCCTGCCAATCCCATTTTCAGAAGGAACTATCATAAGTTCCACAGACAAAACTTACAGTTGACTTGAACTGCAGTTATATTTGTTCTAAGGACTACATTGATCTAGGGACTGTATTAAACAGCAATGAAATTTTTGCAGAAGGGTTCTGCTTTCCAAGGTACTGACTTAGAGAAGTAAATGAGTTTAGGGTCTGTGTGCAACCACATGGCTGGACCAGGAAGAAGGCTTGCGTGTCAAACTGTAAGTCTAAGTTTATTATCCTTTGCAGAATTCACATCATGACTGACAGAAGCTGCCATAGCAAACCATATCTGTGGCAAATCTCTGTCTGAAACAGGGTGCTCACCCTCTGCGCTCTCTCTGAGTTTCATGAAGCTGAAATCCAACTTCTTTTGAATTTGTGAAGGCATACAAAATTTTCAAGGGAAATTCAGATCCTATAAGAAAATTAACATACATAGTCTGCTATGTGTAGCACTATTACATATGTAGCACTATTAAGTGTGTAGTATGTATATAGATACTTGTGCTGCTTTCCTTCTGTTTACATCAACTGTTTAGAATTAGACCAGGGATTCAGAAAGGGTGTAAAGGCCACCGGTTGAAAACCCCTGCTCTAGAGAGGAGCCTGTCTGGAAATAAACATTCTTGGAGTGTTTCCTTCAGAGACGGTAACAAGGCATTCCCCGTGGCAGTTACATGTGTTTCTCACCATTGGGCTGCATTTTCTCTTGTTTATTTCAACAAAAATGTCTTTCTTGCTTCTTTGCTCTCTGTTCCTGCTGCACGGCCTTGCTGTGACCGCAGGCTGCCTTGACAGAAATCACTAGCTGGAACGATATGCTTTGCCAAGGTTGTCTTTATTTAGACAAGGTTTCTGCTTTCAGAATTCTCTTGTAGGAATGGAGGGATCATAAAGTAACCATGCTGCACCTCAGATTGTGGAGGCTATATGGTGCGCTCAGGGGAAATTGCCTTTGACGTTCCTACCTTGTTTAGTTTCTTCTCTCAGTTTTTTACAGGGAAAACAGGAACTTCTGAATAATTTAGCAGTGTAACAGACAATAAGGATTTTTTTGCTTTTAATATAAGCCTGGGTTGTGGACAATTCTCCTTGCTACCAAGAGAGATAGTCAGGACAGTAGCCTGAGCTCAGACATCCCCCAGACACTCCTTTCTAGAGGAGTGGCAAATGAACTGGGGCTTGATTTTTCCTCCCTTCACTATATACCAGAACATGACAGACTGCAATACAAATAGTATATGTGTTGAGCATGCATATTGTAACTGTTAGTATTCCAAGAGAGTCTAGAGTCTAACACAGATCAGCCTCTTCAAGGAACTGTACCTGTGGACAGTATTTATACTGAAGAGTTTGCATTCAGAGACAAGAAAGGTTACAAACTGGAGATTAAAAGAGCAACAGAAAACAGATTTTCCCAGGCCAGTGACAAAGCCAGGAATGGAGTTTCGGTTCCTGTTAAACTAACAACTTTTCCTAAGTTCATATCAAATGGGCGTAATAGATTGACCTGGGTTTAATGTAATCAAATTCTGTACATGTTGGTAACATTTTCTGGTTAGGTGCCAAGCATAAACCAAAGAGTTAATGTAATCAAATTCTGTACATGTTGGTAACATTTTCTGGTTAGGTGCCAAGTGTAAACCAAAGAGCTGAGATATGAAACAAAGTGTGTATAATAGAACACTTATTTTTTTTAACTGGAAACAGAATTCAGAATTGTGAGCCTGATCCTCAGTATAGGCTGTGAATCCTGATGAATCTGTGCAGAATGACAGGAGGACAATCTGAGCATAGTTATTGGTTTCATATCCCCACACAGAGGATTTGGGATGAATATTTCATCAGTTCAGAAAGGTCTTGAGAAATATGCATGATAAAAAGTACCAGTTAGTTTGAAAGAGGTTAACATCTATTTAGAATAGAGTAGATTTCATGGGGCTTTCAGCTAGATAAATTCAGGCATCTTTCCTCATTTCTCTGCTGTGAAACAGTCCTCTATTGCTCACTTAGTCTTTTCCTTTCACGGAGGTGGGAAATGGAGGCCTCAGACAAAACAGATGACGTTTGGTCAGATAAGGATTTAAGTCGGCCAACTAATGTTGCTGATAATGCTGCCTATTTAAGATTTTTATGTGCTGAAGGGAGATATTTTGCGTTAGACAAGTAATTCATAACTCTGGAGCAGAATCTGAATAATGGGACAGAATTGCTCTGTACCGGTTTCAGCCTCCCTGGTGAAATCTGTCTGCATGCATTGCACCTTGCCTGTCGGTGGAATTTGTAAATGCCCCTTGCAGAAACAGCCTTCCTACTGTGCTTATGTGATTTATGTGACATAAATTCATACCAAGAAATCCATAAACATTAGTGTACAGTCATCATAGAGTGATAATGTTACAGTCATACAGTCACAATAAATTGTAAAGCTGGGACTCCCCTTAAATATATAATTTTCTCAGCTGCATGCAAAAGTCAAGGTACAAATGCTATTTTTACCATTAGTTTTGCTGCAATTAAGCGATTGGAGTGATTATGTGCATGATTTTGCTTTTAAATACTCCTAAATGGAGGTTTGTGACATGCTGGGTCAATTATTTACTGAGGGCTAACTAGACTTACGGACATGATTGAGTGTCTTCTTAACTTTTATTCTACTCTAGAACTAGTCCCACTCAGTGTGACTGCCTGTGGACTTGTTTGAAAACTTGAATTTATAAACAATTAAAACACTCTAACATTTAAATTCTGTAATATAGACTCTGCTGGAACATCTGCTGAAAAGATGGAAGTTTGCATTTGGTATCCTGATTCGTATAACCCTGAGGTATCATCCACATCATATAAAATCAGCAGAGTAATTCCCCCAGAATCAGAAGTAGTTCTGCTGCTCCACCTCTCCCGCCACCGTTTCACCCGGCCAGCTGGGTAGTGCCAATGAACTTGTGCTTTCTACCAGCCCTAAAAATAACCTTTTATTTGCCATTATATTTAAAAAGAAATCAGTTCTTTACAAGCAACCTGGCAGCTCTTCTTCCCTGAATGCTTCTTGACGTCTGAGCTCTATAGCATTACTGGTGCTTGCCAGGAAGCACGCATTTCTGAAACATCTATGTGTCGTTAGTTAGGCTGAGACAGATCAGTCTGGCCCTGTCCCATCCAGCTGCCAGCCTCAGCATCAAGGTTGCAGAAGGCTGTGACAAAATATTTGTTTTATTTTCACTTCTTTTAGAGCTTATTTAAATCTTCTTGCTTTCCAATGTAAATTGAACATCAAAATCTCTCTGGACAGCAAAATGCACGTGATACCCAAGATTACCAGAGTTTTTGCCATGAAGTGTTCTTTATGTTATTTGCGGCTTTGCACAACAGATTTTTACTTTCTGTGATATTTTCAAAGGAATTTAAATTTCAAACAAAACTTAAGCTTGTGCCATGTAAGTAATAAATATTCTCATTAGAAAGTCTTGAAAGGTTTCTGGGATGATCAAGTAAATAAAAAAACCCCGTGCATTCAGAAATTAGATATTGCTTTAGCTGAACAGACTGTGTGCAGTGGAAGGCACTGTAAGAATCACAGCTCTAGGTCCCGTCTCATGCCGAAGTACTCACTGCCTGCATCACGTTAGGTTATCAATTCTCTGTTGTAACAACATAGACTTCAGTGTGTCCCCTGTTTCCAAATGCACCATGATTACTGAACCTCAAAATTGCTTTTGTTCCTCTAAATCTAGAACTACGTTTGGTGTTAATTGTGCAAAAATTATTCCTAATAAATTTGTTAGCAGATAAAAGTCCAGCAAATTGCATGCAGATGGAAACAGCACAAAAAGCCTGCACCACTATGAGCCTATGTGTAAGCATGGAAGGAAAGAAGGAACCCCCAGTATCTGGGCAAGATGGTTTGGAGAACATTCCTGGCTAATGAGAAGCACTGTATCCCAGGTGCTTTTCTTATATCTGTTCTTCAGTGATTACTGGATCATACTGGGCATATACCTGTGATATGTGAGGAGCTGTTCATAGGAACGAGCTGCTTGGGTAACAGTGCTACAGGAACTTGCGAGCTGGTTGCAGTAACAAATCACATCAGCTAGCCAACACAAAACCAGGAATGACCTCAGCACTGGCTTTGCAAACTCAAACTGCTTTAGCTGACTAAAAAGAAAGAAGAGGTAAGAAGGGGGTCATGGGGGCACTCCCGGGGGTACCCTTTGTGTTTGATGAAGGGCTGCTTTTGCAAAGGCCAAGGCAAGAGCAGCAGTGTTTGGAGCTGGAAAGGAGCTGAAGCACATCCGGCTTGCAATGAGGCTGGGCAGGGCTAACCGTCTGCCGGAAGAACTGCAGCCAGCCCAGCACATGCCAACAGAGACTAGAGCTGGCCTAGGCACGGAAGGGAGGGCTGGGATGAGGTCAAGCCTGTCTAACGAGAGCCCAGAACTGACCCAGCACTTAGTAAGAAATGCTTTGCCTTGATGCTAGAAATACCTGGGAAAAACTTCCCATCCATCAATAACAGACAGAGAAGATCCCGACCTCGGTATGGTGAGGGCCAGGGACAGTGTGCAGCAGCAGTAATGCTGATTTGCTGGCACAGAAAAGTGTCTCTAGAAAGTCTAGACCTCACAGAGAAACTTCCAGAGTGGATAAAACCTCAAAATGCTGAAAATTCAAAGCAGTAATTGCTAAGCACTCTCAGTTTTTCATTACCCTCCCTTCATACAAACACAATACTCACTATTTCCTCTATTTAATTGGATTCTTGAGCAGAATTTCAATTGTGTCTATTCATTTTTTAAGCACAAAGAAGTAGTTTTAAACCTTTTGTAAGTATCTGAATGGATTGTTATCTTTTAGACACATACACACAGACCAGTTCCTGTATTCACACCAGAAAGAAACTAGAAGCCAGAGAGAGAAAGGAGCTGGAATACTAAGAGCTAATCTTCATGATGTCTGCTGGATGACAACTAAAAAGCCCAAAGCAACTCGTCACATAAAGCAAGTTATGAAGTGTACCTTATGTAGCAGCATTGGGGAATCTGAGCACGCCTGAGTGCTCTCCTAGCTCTGCCTCTGACTCCGTCTGTGGACCTGGGTCACTCACTTCAATCCCAATCAAAATACTGGCAGGCATTAGATGCTTAATGTAGATACTGCAGTCTAATGGGTAGAAAAGTTCCACCTCTCTCAGCATCCCTCTAACTAGGAAGATGCCTTGTTTGGCCTGAAAGTACCTTTGGACATGTATGAGTCTGGTCCTGGGCAAGACAAACTGACCCAGCCCAAGAAGCTTAAGCTCTGAAGAATTACAAGTCAAATAGCATCTATGTCGATTTTTGAAGTGCTGACAATGGTGTTGGCTCTGCTGGCTAACATGTCATCCTAGCAAAAATACTTGTTCCAGGCAGGGCAGCTATTACATTTGCCTTATTTCACTATTATTAGCTTTATTACTATTATTATACTTGTAATTATTTCCCGACCTGGGGGCATCCAAACCTGTAAGAGAGGACCACATCCACAATGCTTATAGACTAACCTTGCTGGTTATATGCAGAAAGGAACACCTTCCACCATTCCTGTTGATTCCTCTTCTTTTCCTAGAAATGAATGCAAGATTTGCAGAGAAAACAAAATGTGTTGATAGTCTCAAGGACAGGAACATAGCTGAATATGTGGGGCCCTGAATTCTGGCCCCAGTTCCACTGCTGTTCAGGAATTCACTTAAGTAACAGTTGAATAAAACCCAGACTTCTCCTGTTCTATTTTCTGCTATTTTAGTCCATTCTCCATTTTTTAAATGGTCCAAATGACTTCCAAAGTTTCATGATATGCCTTTTGTTATTTTACTTTGCAACAGTTATGATCCATTACTGCCATAGATTCACTAAGCATGGGGGGGGGATTGTCTATGAGTTGCTCACATCAGATCACAAACAGGTTCAGAAATGTCTGTTTGTCCTTGTGAACATGTATGTCTGTAAGTTGGCTGCTGAATTCAAAGTGTAATGAAGTGCTTTGCTTTTTTTTAATATTTTGGGTACAAAACAAAAGTAGAAATTTTGAGTTTCTTTTGGTATGTTTGCTTTTTAAACTTGAGTGAAGAACTGTAGAGTTCTAGATTATCCATTAACTTCAGAGTTGTTTTTTCTAAAGAACGGACAGAGATGTTAAAGAGAAAAACAAAAGAGCACTCTCCAGGTTATTCCCTGAGTGGGAATGAGTCATCTGCAAAACTTCAACTACTACACAGCACAAGATCCTGTCTTTAAAGAGTTTCTGAAATAATTTGAAATTTGGACAAGGATTTTCAGTGCATCAGCTGAATCTCTTACTACTGAAGAAATAGAGAAGTAAGGAAAAAAACTCTATGGGAAGGATGAATTCTTTGTTTGTATTTTTAATTAATTTAAGGCTGATAAAATGTGCTGGAGTACCAGTCTCAGACAACGGCAGCCCTGTTTGTCTCCAGAACATGTGCAGTGTGGGGATCTCCTACAGGGCCATCTGTGGGTAGTGCAGCTTACTCCTGAGGTCTGCCCTAAACGCCCTCCTCACTGAAGAGCAGTTGCACATTGGCGGCCTGAATTTGAGACACTTCCTGAACTAGAATTGCCTTTGAGATAAGACCACCTCTTTAAGGCCCCTTAACATACCAGCTGTTTAGAAATTCACCTCATTTCACCTAATTCCCTAACTTTTGGGTAGCACAGTAGGGCTCCAAAAAAGTAATGTATCCAATTTAGCCTGAGCTCAAAGAAGCATCCTTCACTTCAAAAGCAGTGAGTAGATGAGGCAGAAACGCCACGTTCGCTGAACCCCAATTGTACACTGAGTTCAAGCCCTGCTGTTGGCAGGAGCCAGAGCAGGACCGCAGGGCATGGTGCTCCTTTCTGTCCTTTCTGTAGCAAAGGGATTTTATCAGAGCAGAGTGACAGCTCTGTTGTAACTATGGCTGAGCATCACTCTCTACTTAAAGGTCAACTATTACAAGTGCACTAAAATCCTCATGCTGACTTGGGCTGCCTTGAATTCCTTGTGCTTCTTCAGGGTGTGATGTAAGATAACGGGTCAGATAGGGGGTCATTTACGGAAAGACTTTGTGCGATTCAACCCCCTTAAAACAAGCTGTATCTTGTAACCTCCTTTAGAGAACCCCCACATTGCTAGGGTCAAACTCGGTACCTAATCTTCCAAAAGATACTCTTAGTTGTTCAGGAGCTCAGGTAGCCCACACTTCCCACAGCCCCTGCAGGGAACGCTTACTGCCGGTGTGAGGTCGGTGTTGTGAGGCTGGTCCAGCACAGGGAGCAGGCAGAGCGCAGAGCAGGGCATGGGCGCACGCCTGCCACGCTGTCCGTACGTCCCTCTTGTCACAGGGGCCTCGGGAGTATGTGTGTCTGTCTTTGAAGCTGAGCAGCACTGGCAGGCTGGCGAGCTTGAAATCTGTTTGGTAACTTACAGGAATTGTGGCACGTATTTTCTTCACAGACTCCTAGTGGCAGTCTGGGCACAGAGAGCAGTCCTGTATGTTCTCGGCACTGTTTTATCAGGTGATTTAGAGCCCCCACACAGACAGAAATTCTACTTCAGAAATGGGTTTGGGAAATTAGGAGCTGTTAAATACCAGGAAGTCACTAGTAAGCAGGTGGTAGATTATTCAGAAAAAACTGTGAAGGGCATGAGGCACCAGCAGTTCCTTGCTGTTCTTCTTTCAGCCTTCTTTATCCCAGGTGACTGAGTCCACCTTCACCTCTTGGCCTCTGGATTGATTCCTTTGGCAACCCAGGAAACTTAGCAACCTCAGCACAGTGCAGAGCATTGACCTGAAAAGTGGGCTTTTCAGGTCAAATCTGACAGGGGGATTGCCACAGAGCAAGGGATGTCCCTTCCGTACTGCTCCAAAGTAAAATTGCCCCAACAGAGCCATAGGATAAGCCCTAATAATTTACCATTTGCATTGTAGAGACCTGTTGGGAGTCTAGTAGCTACATTATCTGAAGCATGCTCTAGCCTAGATGCTCAGTCAGAGTCTGTCTATAGTATTGCTTCTAGCTGTTGTGGAGACCTCTGGCACCAGAAGTGGGAATGATAATACTGTGTGCTGTGGCCCAGCCAATAGTGGGGAGCGAATTAAATAACACAAGCAGAGTCAGACCAGATTTAGCCCAGACTGGGTAAGGGAATATGTCGCAATGTGGAAACTGGAAGGTTCTGCGGCAGAGATTGTCTGGAATTGTCTTTGTGATAACAACTTCATGCCAGGTGGTATCTTGGAGAGTCCCTTAGTATATAGCTCTCCCCTGGAGTGAAAGGAGCATCTGGAAGCCACAGTAGAGCTAGGAAAAACCAATGTGTATGAACACATTCTCCCATTCCCTTCTGTTTTACTAAAGATGGATTGAAAATGCTTTGTGACAAACAGGCATTTATTTATTCTAAAGTGGTATTCCAGAAGGAAAGCAGCATGGATTGTCATTGGCGTGGCAATGCACCAAGACCAGGTCTCAAGGCTGACTTTTTCAAAAATAGTTGTATGAAAAATTCTCATGGCATCCATAGTCTTCATCGAATGAGTATTTTCTGGGCTGGCTATACTAGATATGAGCGATGTTAGCAGCATTCCAGACATAAATAATTATGAAATTATGAGCTACCACGGAGGGAAATTGCCTACCAGGTTGTGCCTGGTTCATCTTGATAGTCCAGTGGCAGACTAATCCATAGACTTCCTCTGGGCAACTGTCTATCAATCTTATCATCAAATTGTCCTAATGCTCAGACTGAGTTAAAGCACAACTGATTGTCTGAATTTCTAGCAAAAATGGATTATATTGATTTTGGAGAAGGCACAAATCAAATACTGAAATGTGTTCATACTGGTCAAAGAGCTGAACTTCCTCCTCATTTTAGTTTAGAAAAAAATGATGCTATATGCAGAAGAGAGCTGCCATGACTATGCATTATAGACATTTAAAGGAGGGAACAGAAGATAGCTGTTTAAAATTTCTATTTGATTTTTTTAAGGATATAATCTCTCTTGCAGTATGTATTGGAGAACATCCGATTCACAGGTCACACACATATCAGACCATCCAGTTTCTAAATGAGCATTTTAAGACAGTATCAACGGAGTCTAATTCTAAGAAAAATAATGCTAATAGATTTAATCACTGTTGGTAACCTTATGTATCTGTAAGTGTATACATATGTAGATACAAGTGTGTACATCTGTTCTGAAAAAGGACTGGAAGGAGGCTGCCTCACTAGACTGAGGAAGAGATTTGAGGTATGGACAAGCAAGAGAAAAGCTACAGGAGGACAGCCAACCGGTTGGCAAAGTGCCTAAGGCTGAAGGCACGCTTGGTGCAAGAAGGGAGGAACACGAAATGAGATCTGGAGAGCAGCGGAGCCAGACAGCCCTTGGACAGGGGACTGGAGGAGTTAGAGCATTTACAGAAGGGGATTAGAAGGCAGCAGAAATGCTCTAGCAGAAGGAGAAGAGGGGGAGATTCACTTCCATATGGCAGATAGATATGTAGGATCTGATGAGCAATGAGCTCATGAGGAGAGAATTACGTTGGGAACTGCCAGAGTCCTGCTGGTGCTCAGCCATGGGACTGGGCTTGCTGTAGTGATTGGGAAGGTCAGATCACAGAGGGGGAGAGCAGACAAAAAAGCTTGCCCAGAACATGGGCTGGTGGCACAGTCTGAAATTACTCTATTCTGGGGTTGGGTGTTCTGGCAAAACTTCACAGACACCCCAGACCTTGCTGGAAGTGGAAAGGGAGAGAACAGTGAGAAGGATTGCAGGGCAGGGAGAGGTAAATTAGCAGCAGAAAAAACTAAAACAACTGAGGCTTGCAAGTTTGGACTGAGAGACCTCAAAAGAGCTGGAGAAGGTAAAAGAGTGGGTCTGGTCATGTGTTGGCAGTGCTGGGTAAGAAGCCTGTGCAGTTTCTGCATGCGAGGCCAGCTGTCAGCAGGTGCGAGGGTCTGCTCACTCCTCTCAAGGGCCCTGCAACACACCCAGCGTTCAGCTCACCAGTCTGGAAACTGCGGGCTCAGGGCCAGGTCCAGATGCCAAAAGGCAGACAATCAGCCGCTTCACCACCCTTCTTACTTGCAGCTCCTGCCTCGGAGTCAAAGGGAGGCCCATGAGCATTTCAGGAGCTACATGGTCACTCCAGCACGCTTCCCGGTGACCTCGTCTGCACTCCCCTGTCAGGAGATGGTGCCATCAGCTCCTCACCTCTGCCCACATTGAGAGGTGCCACTGGAAGCACTCCCGTGGCAGACCCGTTCAGGTCTTTCTGTTTCATCATTACACACACATAACCTTTTATTAAGCAAAGCATTTCGCTCCACTTTCAAGTAGGTGTTTTTGCATGCAGCAAGCAGCCCAGCATGGGACTCTGGTTTACCTTTATCTTCACAGGAACAACCAGGCAGCTACTTTTCTGAAACTGAATGAAGAATGTGAATGCCCATTAGGAGGAGAAAAAATCAAGGACAAGAACAAGCTGCAAAATCCTGGCCTAGACAAGAAACACGCAAAGGTTTCCAAGTTTGTTTGGTTTTTTCCAGGGGAGCTAAATATCAATGACCTACTTTAACCCTCATTTCTCTGCTAAAATTGCCAACAGGAATAGTAAGTAATGGTGCCAGTGGGTCCTGATACATGGGATCCTGTTCATCAGCAAGTACACTCAAAGAGCCAACACCTGGTCTTGCTGACAATGAATCCTTCTTGTAAGGAGTGTGTTCCTCAAGACAATAGCTCATGCACAGTCTTCGCTTTTTCTGTGCCTGCTTCATAGGGCAGAATATGCTCCTTATATATTCTCCACGGCACTGATATTGATCTCCATCAAACCGGTCCTGGAAGAATGAAAGTACAATCACAGTGATGGATAGAATTACAGTACAGGGCCTCAAAGCTAAGCAGTGACAGCTTAACAGACCTGTAATAAATGAACAGCAAGACAAAACCAATATGCTGTGGGAACGATAAATATGTGATTATGAAATAACAAACCAGGATTCCCTAAGTGCCAACAACCTTCTGGCATTCCATTTAAAAACTATAAATCTGCCATGGCCCAAATTAAGTAAATTGCCCTCAGTGTATTAAACTCTTTGTTTACGGGGACGGTAATTATACTGACTCTTAGTGCAAACAAGAGATGCCCACTCCAGAGCACGTAAAATTAAACAAGGACATTTCATACTAATCTGAAAAGCTCCCTCTGACATTCGAGGAAAACTCCCATCTTCTCAGGCTGGAATAGTCTGTACCCAGCATTGCTGCATACCTGCAGCCTTTTCCTTGATGCGGTAGGAACAGGAAGGGGTTAAAGTCTCCTGGTAGTTGTTGATGTGGGCAGGAATGGATCATGCAATATGCCAGTTGTACACTGAATGGGGAGGTTTTCTTTGAGAGGAGCAAGGTCAGATCCCAGGAACAGGAGCTAAGGATTTCTGAGTTTTAACCTTGATTCTGGCATTGACTTTTTTATGAGCTTGGCGAAAACAGAGAACTTCACCATGGATAGATGAAGGATCAGAAAGCTCACCAACCTTACAAGGAAGTTTTGCAGGTTAATTAGGGTTTATTTTCATAGTGCTCTGCATGTGAAAGGTGCTAAGATACACCTGATAAGAAAATTTACAAAAGGCCACTGATCAAACCACAGCTGAGAAAGCTATAAAATATTTGTTGCAAATTCAGTGGGAGCAACAGGAATGGTTCAGATACAAGAAAGGAATGCCAATAGTATAGAAAACCAACTCAATTTCCACTGCCTGAATGCCATCCCTCTGTAGGTCATGAGGCTACCAAAGAGTGACAGCGTTAGAGCATTCGCTTCCGCCATTGACAACATTAATTCTTAAGGTTGATGGGTAATTACCAAATGGACTCCCAGGGATACTGTGCAACCAGTGCCTGATACTGGAATCTAGATTTAAACTGAACAGTGGTGAATAAGCTTAATTATGCCTTGGGGAAGAATGGAAGATGAAAATAAGATTGACGTCAATCTAGTGATCCTCAGAAATAATCACTAAATAGAAGTTCAGGTGAAAAAGAAAACAAACTGGACAGTGAAACTGTCTTTATACACATTGGCACAGGACAAATATTGTAGTCACACTGAGTCACTGGAAGAGCCATACGAAGAAGCTTAAGACCTGTTTGCAGCTGACAGCTCTACCTATATTCCTCGAGCTTTTCAGATTTTCCTGTTCCAAGCCCTACACCCAAGCCCACTAAACAGCTCTGCCTATTTTGCCAACTAAGACGCAGGTATAGTAGGTGCCACTGTTGCCTGTACCATCACTTCTGCTCAGAAATCTGACAAAAGGAGTATTTCTGGTCCTCTTGAACTTTCTTTCAGAGACCTTCAAGGACTTGTTGGCAACCCAGCTTTCAGTGGGTTGCATATGTCCTGAAGCCACCTTGTATTTTTGAGTGGTGATGATTTCTTTTTTCAGGAGTGGGCATTCTGCATGGTCCTTTTTGCCTTCTGAGAAGAATAAGAGTAGTCTACCTTTAAGGAAAGCAAGGGGAATAGGGAATACTTCTCATGTGTTGAAAGCCAACACAGCTCAGAAGTAAATCTGAAGAGATACATTGTGCAACCTAGGAGGAGTGTTACTCATGGGGAAAATTTTGCTTTGTGCTTTTCAACAGCCAACTCCAGCACCATTAAAACCAATAAGGGAAAAGGGTTTGTGGAAGTTAGGGAAACCTGTCTTCCCCAGAGCCAACATTTGTCTATAGAAATAAGGCCAATTTTCAAGATAAATGTAAAAATAAATGGGAATTGTTTATTTGGGAACAAGCATAAAGAAAGATGCTTCAAGGCTGGGCACAGGATGTCCACCAAACTATTTTAGAGGGTAGTAAAGGTTGACTACTGAACCTTTTGCACTTGCCAGCATTAAGAGCGCAAAAGAATTGGGAGGCTAGAACAAAATAAAAAGAGAAATGAACTATTCATTCAGTCTTTTTGCCAGTATAAGTGTTTCCAGTGCCGGAAACAGAAAATAAATAGAGATTATGGAGTCAGAATTACCGTATCATAGGGTACTGCAAGCACATTGCTAGCTGGCTCACTGCAGAGAGACAGAAAACTCTTCTGTAAACACACACAGTGCAATGTACGGCTTCCCAGGCAAGTTCTCAACCCAGTACCCACGGACTGGAAGCTACAAGGCAGCTGATTTACCCTCCTTCTCTATTTATTGTTGGGACTCCCTCCATTACTTTGTGCCTTGTACCTGTTTCCCATAGGGTATAGTAGAGTTTGCAGGCCATCTGATTCTGAGAGCTCCCCAAAAGAAAGCGTTATGTGTTAGAGATAGGTGAGACAGGGTCTTAGGAGAGGGCAGAGAACTGTGATGTTTTGCTTGCTATCGCGCTGAGGATTTGAAATGTACAGGAAAAGCTCTCCGTGCCCTGCTTGCTTCATTAAATGACACACTTGTGGTGCCTAGAAGGGGAGGATCTCTGATAAGCTGTACACCCCTATCTAGCTTATGAGTGAGGCATAATTTATGCGATAAATAATTAAACAAATAAATATTGAAGAACTAACTCTAAAATAATTGTCAGTTATGACCATTGCTGAAGCAACCGCGACGATTATTTTCTTCTAGTTGAAATCTGTCATGCAAGGGAAGTAGCTTTCATTAAGAAATGAGGGGGAAATCCTCAACTTTTGAAAAATATCTCTTTTTTCATCCCCTTTGTAATCAATATTGGCCCAGAAAATATTAGTGAAGTAACTATCCTTAGCAAGCTAAAAATCCCCATAGTCCTTGTTGATTTTGATTAAAATGTTGGTTATATAAATTCTCTTGTTATGTCAAACCCTAGAAACACCTTCGGATTTTTTTGTGAATATCTTTTAAAAATATCTGCTTGGCTGTAAATGATTTTAATTATTATTTGTTAAGTACCAAAACTACATGATGCTATTAATAGTTCTTGAGCTTGTATTCCTAGAGCCTTGAAGTTCACTAATCTCAGAGAAATTTCCTCCTTGTAATTACAGTCTAAACTGATTTTTCAACACATTAGAAATCCCATCGTGTTGCATTATATAAGCTGGCTTTTCCTGAATTACCATTAGCAAGATGGTAATCTTTTTTTGTTGCTTGAACTCCCTCCAGAGTCTGTCCCAAAGAGCAAGGAACTCCTCAGCTTGCTCATGCAAACCCTTCCTGGAATTTTTCTAAACCAAGAAGTTGCTCAGATCCTGTTTAGCCTAAGCCGTGTTCTTGATCCTTGATTGAGATCAGAGGGTGGAGGAAATAGGAAAGTCCCATTCTTTTCGCGTTCCCACCTACATCATAATCAAATTTCTTTTCTCAACAATGCAAGCTGATTGTAGTGGCTTAAAGAGTGCTGGCCTGAGCGCACACACTTACAGACATGCATCGGATTGGTGCTGAAGTGTCGTTCTGACAAAGTACATTGCTGAATCATGTAGTGGCAGAGGAGAGTCCACCAGACTCCATACCTCTCACAGATGATTTGTAATTATGCCAAAACACTAGAGAGAATCAGAGACCATTTTGGTTTACTTTGGAAGTTCTCTCTAACCTGCGTGCCTTAAGAGGCAATCTTGCTTTATACCCAACTCCTTAATTATGATTATATTTAATAAGCACCTTTGCCTTTCCCACAGGGTTGTGGCAACAGCAGACCTTTCCTCCGGAAGGCTTTATGAGATCGGTTCAAATGTGACTTTTCAACACCTGTCTTCAAGGAACCCAAATGGACAGGTTTGGGAGTGTTCTTATTGAACACAATATGCAAAAATGGATTTCCCTCTTATTTCTTCACCATGGCTGCACACTGACTGTTGAACTGCTCCCACACGTTGTGACTGTGTGATGGACTGAACAAGGAACACTGTAATGTTTTCCAGCCACATCAGCAGCAGAAACAAAAGTGATTGGATGTGTAAAAGACAGTATAAACAAAAATATAAAGTGGTAGTGAACAAAAGTGAGACTTTAAAACACATGCAAATTCTGGGCGTAAGACCTCAGCACGAGGCTAAATTAAAATGAAGATTAAGGCGTAACGTGTTAGGTATTAACATGCCATTTGCAGCATGAATGACTCTGAGACAGCAGGGTGGGGTCCTGCGTTGGGCACGGTCAGCTCCATCGCACGGGCAGAGCTGGGAACGACCGGCTGTAAAGGAGACACGACCAGGTTCTGGACATGAAGTTCTAGCAGCCACCGCAATCACAGCTCTGCGTTGCCTGCTCGTTCCCTGTTGTCACCAGCCTACACAGGCTGGCAATTTATGAGGGAATTAAAAGTCTTCCTACGTGTTCATCCTAAAATAATCATTATTTTCTGCACTAGAGTTGTATTCCAGGTATTCATAATGCGTCTTTAAACAACATTCATGCAAAATCATCTTTATAGACTTTGAATACTGTGAGATAGAAGAACTTATTTAAATTAGTGGGTTTAACTGAGACAAACCCTATTTCTAACCTGCCTTTATTTCTTTTTAAAAATTAAAAAAATCAGAGTGCAGTAAATTCTTCCGTCAGCTATACCCCAATAACTTCATTAGACTGAAAGTAAACTGATACTTATTTCAGGACACATTTCATTTAAATTCTGCAAAAGTTAAAAAACTCTTGTTTGTTTCATGAGAAACTGTATCTGTAGAACAGTGTAGTTCTGAAAATCTCAAGGGAAACAGGCCATTATTTCCAATACATTATGTGCCTAGAGTCAGATGCCTAAATACACATTACATGAGCTGAGTGGCTAGAAATTTGGATAAACGGAGAAACCTCCACTGCAGCATGTCTAGCTGCAGATTCCAGGACCCATCTGCTGAAATAAAAATGAACTCTAGACTAGCATTTTTCTATCCGTGTCTCGGAGTGCTTTACAGAAAAGGGTGGGAAGACCCTAGATGCTAAAATCCTATCTGTCTATACATCTGTCTGTTTATCTACCTGTCTGTCTGTTTATCTATTTACCTGTCTACATCTACAAGCTACCTGTCTACTTACTTGTTGGCTGGCAGCCTGTCTAAAGGATTTTATATTTTTGAGTTAATATATAATTAGTGTGTTTCCTCATTCTTCTAGTGAGGGTAAAAGCCTTATTAGCCTCATTAGCCACCACAACATTTGAAGTGGATCTAGTGACAGGAATCACAGGCAATGAGCCATTAGCAGCATATTGTCCAAATGGGCAACAAATGTAGGAAGCAGTCACAGAGACCAAATTTTTGCCCTTTTTCTTCCCTCACCTGCTCAGATGCAAGAAGCAAATACCAGCAGCACTGCCAGGACCTTTTGCAGCTGTGAAGAAAGTAAAGGAGCTGTTTTTGTAAAGGAGAGGAGGAAGTCAGGCAGCTCGGTACTGCGTGAGCAGTCAGCACCGTGATGGAGTGTCCGGTCAGTGTGTGACTCAACTGTGCAAAATATCTAAGTTCAAAACAGAAAGCTATTAAATTAGATACCCAAGACCATGGACATCATAAACGCAAGAGTGGCTCTGGTTTTGGGGAGAATTCATGCACATTCTTGGACCCTCCTGTTTTACAGAGCAAGTGGAAGTTGGCCAGGACATGGTGCTTTGCCGTAGAAAGTGCTTATGTCTTCCAGCTTGACTGTTCCCAGAGTTTGGTTCCAGGGGAAGAGTTGTTGACAGAGGCAGAGGGGCTGGCCTGTCAGAGGGACTGGGGAACTTCACAGAGGGAATTCTGTCTTATATACCAGTGGCATTACACAGAGGAAAAGGAATTTTCTTTCTACTTGAAAAGACAGCTTTTTCAAGATAGCAACACCCTAAAGATTCTAAGGAAAGGCAGAGCTGACATGGAAGGTCTCTTTTCTCTGTTGGGTGTTTGTGATTCTTTGATTAACAATTTTTTTATTTTATTTCCTATTATATTGTAGTCTCTGCAGCTGTTGGTCCCCCATTTTCCTCTCAAAATTTACAATTTCATCCAAAATCAGTAAGGTACCACCCTTAAAAATGACTGGAAGCATTCCCTGAAACTGATTGCATGCAAAATGTTATTGCGTGGCTAGGAAGATAGAGCTGGATAAGGAACTGTATTTCACTTTGCCAAATTAGTCAATACAATGAAGGCAGCAATCAGTCAGTAAACATGAGGCAGAACCTGGCACCTTCTTGCAGATAGACAGATAGATAAGATTGTACGGAGGCAACATGTCCCATATTACCCAATAGGCAGCTAATATGGATTTGCGGTGTGGTTACTGAGGTCTGGAACAAGAGCAGATAGTTTGTTGAAAAGAGACTTTCTTTGCAGAGAAAAAGATGAATTGGAAATACTACATTGACCCACACAATAGTTTTGAGACACACTGGGATTTTTCAACGGGACTTTAAATATTTGCTCTCACACTGGTGAAAATAACTGATTCTTTTCAGATTGTTGTTTTTCTGAGCTCTTAAATCTTCTTCCCAAGAGGATCATGGATAAGACTTCAACCTTATCTGCAGCACTACTACACGCTCTGATTCCTCCTTCTTTGAATCAGGTCTCTGATTCTTCAGGCCTGCCTCGATTCCACCAAAAAGTACAGGTGGTTTGGACCCTACACAAACCTCAGAGCCCAAAAGATTGTGGAGGCTCAAAGACACGCAGAAATCTCATTCTCAGCCTTCCCTTCCTGGCCTTTGTTGTCTCTTTGCGTATCAGTTACACTGGAGAGTAGAAACAGCCAATTCAAATTTCCTTGTTGTTTGTCATGCGGCTCATTGATCTAATACTAGATGTGTTTGTGTTTCCAGGTCTAAAACAGGATTATTTATACATAAACCAGCCTCATGCTTGTTTGTTCAGATCAGTTTTCTCATTGCACTCGAGTCCAGTTTTATGACAACCAAGTTTTAGGGCTGGAGAGTCTTATGAGCTCCATTGGATACACAGCAGGATGATTACACTTCTGTGCCTGTGAGACAAAAGCATCTGACACATGTGAGCACAGTGGAGAGTACAAGGACAGCAGCTGGACTGCTTGCACCAGCATAACTACGCAGAACTGTCTTGTCTTATAAAAAGCACAATGCCCCGAAGGCATTGAGGCCATTGAGGGATTACAGTCCTATTGCAGTGCTGTAGGAACATCAAAAAAGGGAAAGGAAGGACTAACCACTACTAAAAGAAAAAGAGGGAGAGCAGCCCGCTAGTTTATCTCTCAGTTCTTTGGCTGCCAAAAATTGTACAGCCATTTGCCTTTCCCTTTTCCTATGGTAAAGTCGTGGACGTCAGGGGGGGAAATCACCTGTTTGGCTTTACTGTGGTCGTTGGGACATCCACTTTTTGCATTTCTTCTAAACTTGTTTCTCCTGGGCTGAAAAGGCTGAAAACATTTTGTTTTGGTTTTTTTTTTTTCCTACCACATGAAGAGCAACTCAGTTCAGGTCATGTTCAGCAGACAGTACAGATTTAAGATACTCAAAGATCAGTTGTGAGGCAGGATCTGAAGAGTGGCAATCAATTTGAAATAGACTACTCATTTTGTTTGTTTCTACTTTACTTTATTTTGTTAACACCAAATAGGATTTTGTCTAATAGAGCAGAAAAACACATGCCCCTGATGAGCTGATGTAAGCAGCACTAGTAAAGAGGAAGGAAGCACTAAATAATTGGTTGAAACTCTTGACTTCCCAGAAAATAGTATAAACAAGGTTGTCAGACAACTGACAGAGATTCTGACGCAAGGGAATTCCATTTTCCTTTTAAGCCGTGTTTTCTATAACATGGATGTTTTGCCTAGCTTTCTGCTGCAGATTTACGAACACAGTATTCATCCTGCAGCAAGACACCTCTTCTAAATCCATGTAGCTGGCTTCACATTTGTAACACTCCAAAGGGCTCTGCTTTCAGCAAAACTGATGGCCCCTGTAGAGTATGTGCTTCAAGGGATCACAGAATGTACCATCTTGAAAGAAATGTCAAGTGTGTGTTGATATGCTGGACCAGCTTTTTTATATGTCTGGGCTGAACTGCTGCAAGGA